>NC_134867.1:8416250-9030000 GCF_049852395.1 Peromyscus maniculatus bairdii
CATAAAGGCTACAGTCTTCATTCTGACAGTCATCTGCATTTTGAGGGCTGCCTCTCGTTGCAAAGGAACCAAAACTAAAGCCTCCACTCTTAAATAGCATTTATTAGTATGCAGTGGAGTCTCCCTTGAGGTCTCCCATGTATTTAAGGGTATATGTTATGGTTAGAGAAGCAACTTCATTGAGTTATTATATATGAGTATGCCCAACTATGACCCTTCCTCAATCCAAGGATCTAGTATTATTCACATCATGTTCACTGTCATTTAGTTTCTTATCCACACATGCCCCCTTTGCCCCCTTTTAAAATATGTGCCTTGATAGAGAGGGAAAAAAATAAAAACAAAACATCAAGGGCTTGCTACAAAGGAGAAGCCTAGAAAAGATAAAATCCCCACGGCAGTTCTGCTCGGTTGCTGTCTGTGAGCCGAGGCACGGTGCTCACGCGGGCAGCACCCTGCCCAGTGGTTTCTTGGTGAAGATGGTGTGACAGCCCTTGAGGTTTTCTGTGACTGTTGGGAGGAGGTGGAAATCCCATTTACTGAATCCACTCGATGTTCAGGCACCGAGCTATGAACGCAAACATATCTGAAACTTCTTCTATCACTTTGGCGGTGGGTTTCCCGGCCCCGTGGCCAGCCTTGGTGTCCACGTGGATGAGCAAGGGGTTGCTCTGCTTCCGGCTGCGGCCCACAATGTATTGAAGCGTGGCGATGAACTTCAGGGAGTGCAGCGGGACCACTCGGTCGTCATGGTCAGCAGTGAGGAGAAGCATGGAAGGGTACTGGATGTCATCTGCCTCTGGAAGCTTCACGTTGTGCAGCGGTGAGTATCTACGAGGCAGAGAGGCACTTCCGTGAGGACGGTATGAAACCAAGGGCAGAGCTGTTCCGGGACCCACGTGCTTTACCGGCCTGACCACTACCGAGGAGAACTGTCGCTAACAGCAGGTGAGGGCCACAGCAGCCTGTGCTGCCATGGGTTAGGCCATGACAGACGAGGGCTACTGGAAACTGGGGAGCTGGGTCGTTAACCTTGAAGGCTATATAAGACAGGAAGTCGCAGGGCTGCTGCAATAACTGACCTGCTTTGAGTTTAACGTTCCTCTATTATCTATACACAGCCGTTTATCTCTGCTTGAAGGACTTATGTCTGTCCTTTAACAGCGCTCACACTGGTATCTCAGGCTAAACGCAGCTGCTTTAGGAAGGACATGCCTGTCCTCTGGGATTGGCTGCTAATCTGCACACTGAGGAGGCATGGTTCTCAGTCCAGCCCCGACTGAGAGAAAGCAGTGGGAGACACTTTTGAAGCAGAAGGTAAGTTTAACTGGTGAGTTGATTAAGGCGGATTTTAAGAAGAAAAGAACTGAGTTAAAGAATGACTGACAACATTAATGAGAGGAACATCTGGGTATCTTTTCTTTACATTTGCCCATTAATTTCAGAGTGCTGCACTAATGGATATAATAATTGGTTTCAGCACAGACTCAGAGTGGGAAGTATGAAAACAGCATCAATTCTGCTCAGTTTACCCCGTGAAATCCAAGCAGGCTGAGGCTGTTTCCCACTGTATGGTGTTGGGCAGCAGCGGATCTGGCTAACTACCCTAGGTCAGTTCTCAGCAGTGTGGAAACCCTGCCTGTTAAAATTCAAAGACGTTTGTGGGGAGAACAATCCTGGGATGCTACAGGGACACACCCACGAGTCCCTGCACGACCCTCTCCAGCTGACGTGCAGGGTTGAGCTCACTCACAGGTCAAAGGCTGGCTCAGTCCTGAATGAGCAACATCAGAACACGGGAATCTGAAGTGGAAAGTGCCTTTCCTCCCTTTATAACTATTTAGGAAGCACCACATGTGATGTCTTTGATGCACAATTCAAACTTCATAAATTTTGAAGGTCTTGGCCTCCAGGTGCACATCCAGTTAATCTCAATTATGACTTCTTTGGATACAGTTATACCAGTGAGTAACCACAGTATTCAGTTAGCTTTTTCCCTCTGACAATAAAATGTAGCTGTTTCAAAACACTTAATTAGACACTTTAGATGAAGTTCGGAGGGAAGTTAGCTACAAAAACCAAAAATGACAAATTAAAAAATGTTTTGAATCCAATTTATAATTTTTCTGAGAAGACTGCAATGGGAAACGAGTTTCTTGTATCAGCCCGAGGGAATTCCTAAATACAGCTGATAAATAATTTGCAAATACTACATGTGGGATGTGAAGAGCCAAAGAGAAGGAAAATGTCTCATTACTCACTGCTATCCCTAAAGCTGTCGGGGGTTATGAATAAAAGAAGTGTATAAACTAACGAATCTAATTTCAAATATTTGTGGGTACACTGATCACAAAAATGTTTTAACTGTGTTCTGTGTTCCCTTTTAAGAAAGGCAACTGTCTCTACTGAAGCACAGCTTTATACCATTTTACCTGACTTCCTGGTTCCTGCAGTAACAAAGGACTACTGGCACAGAGCCACAGACTCGGGTCACTCTCGTGCCATGGAAGTTTGGGCTGCCTCGGTCCCTGCTCCAAGTGTCTCAAGGCCGTCAAGGTGTGAGCGGTCAGCACTTCCCTCCGGTTCTGAGCAGAATTCAGCCTCCCATAGCTACGGGGCTGAGGTCTCCATTTCTTCATGGTTACGATTCATAGTGGGTCTCAGGTTCCAGAGGACCCTTTTACCACCTGAAAAGTCCCTCCACAGCATGACCTACATTAGTGTCTGACAGGAATCCTAGACAGCCATCTTGATGGAAAGCAGTACATCTCGGGGTTTTGGCTGTGGTAGAGCACTTGTCTAGCATGAGCAAGGTCGTGGATTCAATCCCCAGCACCGCAGATAAACATAACCCAAGGAAGGCAGGAGGGTGCTACCATCTCTGTGATTCTGCTGATTATATGCAGCCGAAACACCAAAAGCTAATCCTGTTGACAATGGTCACTATTAAGATATCAGATTCTGAATAGCATATAGGTAAACATTAAGGAAAACATACTTGAGAAGCCATTCAAAGTGTTGTTTGCTGTCCGAGCACCCATAGTCGGTGGTCCAGGCATGGCCAATGGTAAACTTATGGAACTTTAACATGTCCATCACTCCAACCTGGGCAATAACACAACCGAAGAGGTCTGGACGCTGATTCGCACAAGCAGCTAAAAACCAAGAGAGAAAAAAGGGAAGGTTTATAATTAAACATCGAGATGAACCCAGTACTTTATATCTTCAGGATGCTGGTTGTTTCAGCCTTGAACACAGGCAATTTTCAGAAATGATTCAGGCACGAGTTTCCAACCAGCCCAAGGGAGAAGGCAGGGGTCTCACCAGTAACAGAACATTTATCCCCCATTGTGAACATCGGTGGGGGATGACCTGTTAGGTTTGATACCCTTCTCCTAGCCAACTTGCTTTCACAAGCGATGGAGATTCGAATGAACTTGTTCAGCTCTCAGAACCAGTTCAGCGCAGAAGACAGGCTGAAATGCAGCTCTAGCCAGCGCTGGCATAGACTATCCTGTTTTTACATGTCTGTTGTTGCTTTTTAACAGATAATCTACTGAATATTTGCTAAGTAATTTTCCCAGTAAATAAAACCAAATTTGCTGGGCAAGAGAACTGAATGAGCCATTAAAACAAAGCACGATTATCACTGCTGCTAAAGAGGGTCAGATGCCATGGAGTGGAGAGTGGAGTAGGTGCCCTAGTCCCCTAAAAGACAGCCAAGGAGGCGGGTCAGAAGCCCATCAAAGCTGCATGACTAGGGGTCAGTCAAAAGATCTAGACTACTACTGATTCCATCACACGTTAATAAATAGCACAGAAGTCCGAACCCCTCCCTCAGAACCAGATTCTCTTGGAGGGTTAGGAATGTGCAGGCCTAGAAGGAGCATTCCAGCATTTTGATGCAGCTGTCTTTGTGGGTTTGTTTCTCAAAGGCTTAGAGGGATAAACCGAACCCACAGCAGAGTGGGGGAACCAGTAGAGTATGACACAGATTTCCCAGCAAGCCTTGGACTCCCTCATAGTTCTGCTGAACCACTTACTTGTAGTTCAGAATATATCCGGACTCTGACTATTTATTACTTCCAAAGCCAGAGCTTGGTCCAAGCCAGAGAGGCCTCTCAGCTGCCCATTTGCTCAGGACTCCCAAAGCTTCCTGTTTCCAGAGTAGAGTGAGCACGCAGGCTGCATTCAAAGGTTGTCCTTTCTTGTTTGGCCTTGGGACACCTACCAGGCTCCATGAGGACATGAGGCTCTGTGCTAGCCTGAGGGCCTTGGTTTATGTCTGACTCATCTGAACAGAAGCAAAGCTCCGTGAAGGTAGAGACATCTGCTTTGCTGACCCATCTATGCCTAAGCCCTGAAGACACGCTTGGCATTTCTTGAAGTCTAATAAAATTTGTAAGCTGCCCAACGTGAGTCCTGAGAATCCAACCTGGGCCCTCGAGAAGATCAGGAAGTACTCTTAACAGCCGAGTCATCTCTCTCAGCCCCACCCTTTCCAAATTTAAACAAGTAACTTTGGACAACTGTAGTTTTACCTTCATGAGCTAGCTTCACACGTATTTAGCAGGACTCAGGCATGTCAGGCAAGCACTTACTATCAGTGGCCTACAAAGCATCTGGCTAAAGACCATGTTCTATGGGGAAAAGGTTAAGCACAGAAATCCATGTTTTGACATGCTCCACATGTTTCAAAGGTAATGAACAGTCACCTCTGAACTCCCAGGAATAGTGGACTGTGAAAACTGTTGTGTATTTATGCTGTTTACACATGTACCAGGAACCAATCTTTAGGACACTAGATGAGGAAGGACTTAGCCTGCCATGTACATGGACATGAGCATGCCAGGAGCCACTGAGGGAGCGAAGAGTAAAATCTCACTAACAGGCAACATTAGCAAAGAGACAGGCTTAACCCAGGATCACTATTCCCTGTAACGTGACAGGAGGAGCTATCCAATCCTCAGTGCTCTTTAAGGTCTGGACAGTAACAGTCCATCTACCTCCCAAGGTGCCCAGCAAGTGGGAAGCATTCATACCAACCACTCCCTTCCCTTCTGCATTACTACGAAATGCAGATCGGATTCCTCTTGTGCACCCCTCTCTATGCCCACAACGTTTAGCACCACACAGCACAGGTTAGGACACATGTTCCACAGGGCTCACATCTTACTAGGTCTGAATGACACCATCAGGGGTGGTCAGGCTCAGTCCGGTGGTGGCCGAGGGCTGCCAAGCTGTGGCTTTAGTTCGTAGAGAGCAAAGCAGCCAGGGCAGGCTGAGTTTGCTCAGCATGATGTAGGTTCAGAGGCTCAAATGCAACTGAGTTTTGCTCTCTCTGCATGACTCCCACCTGTGAGCCTCAGAGTAAAATGGAGCTGTGTGAAAACCCTGAGTGGGTCAGCTAGTGACCGGATGAATAAATGCAGCTCTCACCTACTAAGAGGCCTCCATTGGAGCCTCCGTTGATGGTAAGCCTCTTGGGGGATGTGTAGCCTTCTTTGATGAGATACTCAGCAGCACACTGGAAGTCATCAAAGCAGTTTTGTTTGTTGGCCAAGATACCACCTGTAAAGTGAAAGACAATTAAAAACAGCATAAAGAGCAAGTCCGAGCTACAGGGAGGTTTCCACTGCTGATCAATGTCAACAAAGGCTGCTTAAGCCACACTGACCGAAATGACTCAATGTAAGTTTTATGGACTATGGAAATCTCACCAGCACCACAAATGCAAACTCATATGGTAAATTAGTACAACTTCTAAGGTAAGAGCCCCAAAGAGAAAAAGATGATCTGTTCTGTGAGAGAAACAGGACATAAAAAGAATCGCTGCTCTGAGAAGCTGCATGAGAAATGGACTAAGGACTCCGGTGGCCACCAGCCCTCCGAGCTCCAGCCAGTGCACACCGCCAGAGCAAGGACTGTGCATGCTTCCTGCCCTGGAGACCTCACCTTCCTCTGTGCAGTTTTATAGAAAAGCGGCCCACAGCGCTCAGTCGCTGATTTAAAGGGAAAGCTGGGGTCAGGTGGTACTGCTGCAGGGCAGACTGGGAGCTTCTTCTGACTGTCCCATGTCTCCCCAGGGACTCATCTGATCATCATCACCTATCACCCAGAGGTAGCCCCTTCCCATGTATGACACCAAAGAAACCACTCAGAGGGAGGGTGGAAGTGAAGGCCTCAAAGGAGCAGATGTCTGAAGTAACTGCCTCAGAATGAACAAAGAACAGACTCAGATCTAATTAGATATTCAAGATTAACCACTTGTGCAGAAATTCAATTAAACATGAAGCAGTGCTACTAAAAGAATTTTTTCACATCAAAACAAATGTTATTAAGATTTTAATAAGCAATTACTGGTGAATTAAAACAGCTAGGATTACTTAGTTTCCAGGAACAATACCATTTGGTGTATATGTCTATTTTTAAAAGTGCATTACGTTGGAAGCTCACTGAACAGAATGAGAATTAGACACCGATGTTCTGCACACCAGCTCTAACCGGAACAGGTCCCCTTCCGGTCCTTTCATTACCTTTGAAGCAGTCAAAAAGTAACTTAGCTTTAGTCAAGCTCCGACCTGCCTATCCCAAGGCTTTGGACAATGGTTGGTCTCATTAATGAATGAGTGTAGAAGCAGACCAGGACCAAGGCATCCTCCCTCTTACATCACAGGGTCCAATCATCCAGAGGGAGAATCAGGATCACAGTCCATGGCCAGGATATGTATGTGTACACACAAAATTGGATGAGTGGAAAGGGGCTAGCCTTAGCCTACAAGTCAAATTTATGCTATGTACACATTTTCTTTTCCTTGTTTCAACCATCTTTTCCTATCACGGTATGTATTTAGTGTAACTGAGATCCGTCAAAAATCACACAGTCACTTTTATGTTGTTTCAGGATGACAACTTGGTATGGTAGGAGCACTCAGTTCTGCTGTGATGCTCCTGCAGTCTGGATGATGTCAGGGAGCCCCATGAGGATGTGCTGGACACCAGGGTCAGCATCTCAGTACCTTACCTACTAAGCACTTAGAACAACCTTTTTAATAGGTTCATTGTTGTTGCTGAACTGATGTGAGAAACCAGAGGGTGGAGAATGATCTCAGATGTTCCTGCAGTGAGAGAAGATGCCTGTCGGCTGGTGCTGATGACAATTCCTGGCACTAACGACCACTCCTCCTCCTCCTCAGGGGTTAGGGTTAGGAGGCCATGTTGTAAATGATGGCAGGGTTTGGGAAGTGTGGGCTGGAGGGGGAACTGTCTATGTTCTCCTCCACAGGGAAACAGACCAGAGCAAGAGAAGAACAATTCTGGCTGCAGGACGGTCTGGACAAGGTGTGGGAGGCTCCAGAGAGAAAGAACGAAGAGACGGGCCTCAAGCGAATGACTATCAACCAAGATCCAAGCCTGGGAATGAAACTGGAACTCTTATATGTGCTCCACGAGGCCAGGAAACAGACACAGAAAAATCAGGAAAGAAAAGGGGCCAAATTCTGGTATCTAAAAGTTACTCAGCCTTCCCAGCACAGTGCTAGGTGGGGCATGCGGTCTCCAAACGCTGGCAGCCAGGATGGGCGCACACTGGGAGCAGGGAAGTCACGGGATTGTTTCTGTCTCTTAGCAGAAACTGGCCTGCTTTGACACCTCTTCTGAGATAGCCAGAGAATGCCAAACTGAAAAGCAGGGCCGTCAGGAGGCGAACTAGACACCAGAACCCCACAGGCTACTCCTCTAGCTCCTCAGGTGTTGCTGAAGAAACCAAACATTCCATTATGTCTGAAAAAATGGTGCTTCACTGCCCTAGACGACAAAGGAAAACAACGTATGAAGAAATACAGAAATAACCAGAGGCCCTGGGAGTGGTGCGGTCAGTGAGTCTGAAAGGGCTCTGCTTCTGCCAGAAAGCTCTCCGCTCTCTCTGCCCCAGCTCTTTCAGACAGGAAGATCAGCATGACCCGAGCTGGGGTCAGGCCAGACTCTTGGTTCTGCAGAGAAAACACCCCACCTTTATGCCACGTTTCTCCATATTCACCGCCGCCTCTGATGTTAGCCACTGCGAGGACGCCGCCCATGTGTCTCACAAAAATGAGCCTAGAAACGCTGAGAAACAGTGACGACAAGTTTAATCTTCCGGTAACCGACCTGCATGACTCCTCCCTCCGCCTCAAAGCAAAACCGTATTCTAAGAACGACCCATGCAGCACAGCATCCAAATAGAAGCCCAACATTTTTATATTACTTGATTAAAATGAAAACAAACGTATAACTTTTGATTACTGTTCGCCTGCAAAGCTCATACATGTTCATAAACTGTACATTTCACTTTTCTGCATGGGTAAAAATCCACTGTGCAATTCATAATGCCGACGTTATACAGAAATAACCAGAGGCCCCCATTTCACACTGATCTACCTTTGTAACAACTATCAGGGCAAACTGAAGCATCGGGCCAGGCGGGGGTGGTGCTGGGATCCCAGGCCCTCCTGACAGTCAACCCACCCACAGGGAACACCCTGTCTAAACTGCTTGACTTGGATAAAGCTCAAGGAGCGACTTGAACTACACCTCTCCGCTTCTTAGGAAATTTAGATGGTAATTAGACAATCCAGGATGTGAAGAATGGGAGATCACAGGCAGGAAGGAATGAACCTAGAGGCTAGATGTTCTAGAAATAAAAGACACTATAGCACAGAGTGCCCAGAAAAAAAAAATACCATGCCTCTTGGAGACCCTGGGTTTTGTTTCCTGTTTTCTTTTTACTGACCCTAAAAGTGTGCAGTGGTATCTTTCTGTTAAAATTATTTTGCTTTGAACACTATTTCTGATGCTATCCTTCTTCCTTTTGTGAGAGGTGAGGGTGGGGTCACTGAAGAGATGAAAGGGAGTCAGAGTGAGGTAGAACAATGAGACGAGCCATGACCAATTAGCCATAATGACTAAGGACTTGGTCCCATATGTTTTCAGGCATCTCTGATGGTCTCTCTTGAAACTATGACATCCACTACAGGGATGAAATGATCTGAGGATTCTCTCCAGATTCCTAGAGGTCTAAAAAGAACTCACTGTACAAATGACAGACCATTAGTTTTGAACATAGTAGATCCACTCAGGGACCACTGGAATGAAGGGAATGTGGAACGGTGTGTGTGTGCCCTGTTATTCCCTGGACCAATCATGTGTCACCATCCCTGATATAAACAGCACTCACTGGAAACTATATATAAAGAGTGGCAAACAATGCCATATTTAGGCTAATCTAATAGATAGTAACTAGCTTTGAGTTTCCAGATAACTGTCTCAGAATCAACGTGGCCTGTGCCTGAACCGCTGAGCTATGGCTGAGATAGGAGATGGCAACCCAAAGGGTCCCCAGCAGTGAGACTGCCACCTTTCAGCCTGACTTTAGGCTGTGCCCTCGGGAGCGCCACCACTGTGACACTCCACTGGAACCCACATCGTGAATACCGCTCTGTATCATGATTTTACACAAGAGTCCCTTGTTCTGCCAACCAAAGCAAACAGCCAACTCCTCAGTGTAGTCCAGTCTCATTTAAGGATTCTGAGGGCACAGGCCATCTTTCAACTTCATTAAATCTAAAATAATGAGCAGCTTCAGTTACTGAATGTCCAAACCAAGGCAACAGCTTTCGTATATCACGTTTAGGACAGATGGCTGATGGGTAGGAATTAGTGTGTCCCAGTCATCATCAGGCCACAAATCTCCTCACAAATAGAAAGGATCCTGGGTGAATCTGGGAACCAGATTTCAAATGAGGCACTATTTACACTGCTGCTTCAAGTGTGAACTTCTTTTCTTAAAAATACTCAAAGCAAATTCCATTTCATACTAGGAATGATATACTGAAGTTGCAAAAACAAAACAAAACAACAACAAAAAACCCTGACAGAAGCTATTTAAACAAATAATAGCAATGGGCATATGTAGATATAAGCATTTGTTAGCTGGGAAATAATCACAGATCGTTTGAAATGGATGAGCCATTAGAGTACTCATAAAATGTATTTATGGCTAAATATCAACACAATGTATTTTAGGCCTCTGCTGAGAAAATGTAATCATTAGCTAGGAAGGCATTCCTCTGAAGAGAAGCAGAGGGTGGTGACATGCTAGCCAGCAGCATGCCCCGGGGGCAGGATGTCTTCTCAAGACCCCAAGTGATGGTAATCTTTCACAGCCAGGCAGCTGTAGACTCCACAGCTACTTCTTGAACAATCTATCCTAATGAGGGCATCCAATAACAACAACAGTAATACTAATGATTGGCTTGTAAAGGTCCTATGGCTCCTAAGCAAAAATTCAGTAAGTTATTTAAAAGTTCTCTGCCCCTCTACGAAACAAGCAAGAACCGAGTGATCTAGCAGCCCCCACTGTGTGCAGAAGATCGTACATGCCGTGAGGGCCGTGCTCACCTGTAGTTGGGTGTGATGGAGATGTTGAAGCCACCATAGCCATATAAGAAAGCAGGATGTGAGCCATCCAACTTTATGCCTTTTTTATGCACAATAAACATTGGAATCTTTGTGCCATCCTTGCTAGGGTAGAAAACCTATAACAGAAAAGAAGAAGCCTTAGTTACAGCATGATGTGGAAAACATGCAGGATTTTAAAGGTGAAAGAGAAAACAATTATTGAATCCTCTGTTGAACGTGTACAGCAGTATTGTGAAAATCTACTACAATCTGCCAAATGGATCCCGCAAGAGTGAGACACATTTTCATTTCACAGAGATAGGTGAGCACAGGGAGCATGGATCTGGAAGCTGGGAGGGGAGTCTGGCCTCTCCACCCATCACTAGCGAGGTGCTCTTGGGAAGGCTGCTCACCTTCTCTTAGCCCGTTTTTAATCATCCACTGTGTCCATAGTGCCCATCTCAGGGCCTTCATGGAGCCACAAAAGAGAAGGGGCATTCAGTCCTCTGCTGCTCACCCACTTGGCCCTGGAAAGCCAGACTCTGCCAATCAATTTAATCTAAGGAGACTTCTTGTCATGAAGACAAATTTCACGTTCAACTTCCTCTCGAAAGGTCAAGACACTCAATATGTCTTCATTTTTCTATGTTCAATGATTGAACAAATGTTAGTGAGAACAAAAAGGATTAGCTTAGAGAGCTGACAGGGACATCATGGAATCCTATTATTCCTGGCTAAACAAAGCCATTTTCTCAGTGTTGGTAATTAAGTCTCATAAACCTTTTCTAAATCTGGTCCATCTAGGGCAAATTCAGTCAACATTTCCATATTCATTACTTTTGGGATAAAGGATTAAAAGAAAGGGATAAGGAAGGGAACATTAAATGCTACTCAAGCGATAAGCCACAGACGAAGTGATAAGCTCCAGGCAGCAGATAAACAGAAATGCTGTAAATAGCTTTTTCTGTGAGCAAACATGGTCTTTTTACCCCGACTGACACTGGGAAGAAGCCTGGCTCAGCTGGGCTGGAAAAATCCTGCTGACCTTGGTCACCCTGGGGGACACTGAGCGTCTAGTGGTTCTCAACCCGTGGTTCTCATCTCTTTGGGGGCTGCATATCAGATACTTACATCACGGTGAGAGTTATGTTCATAACAATTACAGTTATGAAGTAGCACAGAAATCATTTTACGGTTGGAGATCAGCACAACATGAGGAACTGTACTCAAGGGTCGCTGCACTAGGAAGGCTGAGAACCAGATAACCTATGCGCTTTTATTTTAGAGTTACTACATCAGAAGCTTTTTGGGGTACAGCTCTGCAACAGAATGCTGCCCCAAAGTCCTTGGAAACAGAGGGAGCAGAGAGAGGGGAGTGGGCAGGATGGCGCTTTGGGGACAGGTATTACATGGTAGTGGCATCCTGGTTGGACTCTGTGCGTGTGTGTGTGTGTGTGTGTGTGTGTGTGTGTGTGTGTGTGTGTGTGTGTGTGAGAGAGAGAGAGAGAGAGAGAGAGAGAGAGAGACAGAGACAGAGAGAGAGAGACAGAGACAGAGACAGAGACAGAGACAGAGAATTTGACATAAGTTAGGGTCATCTGGGAAGAGGAACCTCTGTTGAAAAAAATAAACAAAACAAAACAAAGCCCCGCCTCCACCAGACTGCCCTCAGGCAAGTCTATAGGGCATTTTCTTGATTAGCAATTCTGTGGGAGGGCCCAGCTCACTGTGGGGGATGCCACTGCAGGGCAGGTAGTCCTGGATGGTGTAAGAAAGGCTGAGCGAGCCACGAGGAGCCACATGGAGCAAGCTGGTAAGCGGCCCTCCTCCATGGTTCTGCTTTGCTCCTGTCCTGAGCTCCCATGCTGGCTGCCCTCGGTGATCAACTCGGTGGAGGCCAGATAAACCCTTCCACTCCCAAGCTGCTTTCGGTCATGGGGTCTTGAGCACAGCAACAGAGAGCAGCCAGGAAAGGGGCAAGTACTCATCAGGTTTAAAAAACTTTTTTAACTTGTCGATACAAAAACGTTTGTTTCTGACTGTGGGAAGAAATACTGCTGAGGCATGGAATAAATCCGGCAGTTTAGGAATCATGGAAGATGCTCTGCAGATTTCAAATTGATCAGAGGGGACAGTTTTGTGTAAAGCCACGCTGTATGCAGTGGCTGGGAGTCACTAGTGGAGCCTAACTGTGTGGCAGGACGGTGAGGACAGAGGAGGAAACACCTGAGAAGCAACGGCGTCTGAGGAACAGAGGAGGAGCTGCGTCACACCCATGGAAACATCTGCAAGCCTGGTGCTCCCTCCAGCCACCCACAACTGCGTGAACTGTCTGTCCCCGCCCGCTCGGCTTCCCCTCCCTCCAGCTCTTCGCTGTCACTCAGGCAGGTGGACAGATGCTCCTCCCTTCAGACCGTCATGTGCTCCTGCTGTGTGACATTTCAACTCCCCCACCCCCTTTCCTGCTCCATACCGCCATTGCCTAGGGTTGGCCTGCCACCCCATGTCACGTGGCTCCAGGACCGAAGCGTGCTTCTGAGGTGTTATGAAAAGTGAAGACACTGAGAACCATGATTTAAGTTGCCGTGGTTCTGATGTTACAATGACGGTATTTTAAGCTGTCTAAAAAAAAGGGCAAGAAACCACCCTGTAAAAAGGCAATTTCAACCTTAAAATACTCGCACTGCTCCTCTACCAGTAACTGAGCCTACACTAAAACCTGATCCACCGTGTGAGCATTCTGGAAACTGTCATTAAAAGTAGTCAGGGCTGGAGAGATGGCTCAGTGGTTAGGAGCATTGGCTGCTCCTTCAGAGAACCTGGGTTCATTCTCAGCACCTATCTGGTAGCTCACAATGGGGCATAACTCCAGTTCCAGGGGACCTGACAACCTCTTCTGGCCTCTGAGGGCACCATGCACACACAAGGTACAGAGACATACATGCAAGTAAAGCACATACAATAAAAACTAACACACACACACACACACACACACACACACACACACACACACACACACACACGCACACGGAGGGAGGGACGGAGGGAGGGAGGGAGGGAGGGAGGAGTGGTCCAGGCTTCTTTTCAAGGCCACTTTGCTAGATTAGGAAAAGCCACAGACTCCTTACTTCACAAACACCAGCAAAACGCTCTGCATTAAGTCTATGCTGGGGGTTATTTTCCTCCTTTCTTGGGTCTAAGCATCTATGAAGAACCATTTTATGTTTCCAGGGGCGTGGAGCTAATAGACGTGCAGACTTGGTGCATTTTCTGGATACTCGTCTAGGCAATCTGCCACTTTGAAGCTCTCAGACATTCAATCCTTTGTGTGTCTTTAGCGGTCAGCTTCCCTTGCTCTTTTTTTGTCCAGTTCAGGATTCCTGGTCAGTCCTGTGACTGTCACGAATTCCTGGGACCCTTTAATTCTAATCTCAATCCATTGGCTTCTTTTCTCCAGCAGCCGGACACCCAGGGAATGACAGTCACTTCATCACAAATGAGCAGCCCCTGAGCTTATCCGGGCCCTGAAACTGCAGTGAGGCTGTCTCCATGTGCATTCCTTGCATTTCTTTCCCCATGTCTTTCCTGAATGTCTCCTTACACCCACCCCTACCTAGCACCGTCCAAGTTGATTCTAGAGTAACTGCTTCCAACTGGTTCACATTCTCTGTTTCCCATCATCCCACACCGGCACCCCCACTTCCTTTTGTATCTGACCCATTTTTCCAGAGGCCATCTATTTAGAGTTCGCAAAAGACCTTCTCCAAGCCCACTTGACCTCTGCAGCCCGGTGGCAAGAAGAATCACCGGGTCCTGGTGTTGATCCCTACCTTCTCCTCCACTGCTGCCCTCTTCCAATCACCACTTAAGCTTTGGAACTTTCTCCCTTCCGGGGCATGTAAATAGACTCTGTCTGACCCGGCCTGCTCTTCAAGCTGAATTCACCGTTGGCTTTCTTAGGACTGACCTTTCCTAAGTGTGATCTATATTCACAGCTTACTGTCTCCTGCCACCTGTATCCTCTGTTCTGTCTCTCCCAGCTCTTTCAAAAGTCTTTCCCCTCGGCCTCCTACACATCCTCCACTCATGGCTGTATCCTTCCCCACTTTCCCCAAAGCCTGGAAACATGCCTGCATATACAAAACATCTCTCCTTCCCCTGCACCTGTCCTTTCAGGGTGTCTACTGCGGGCACTGCCCTGTAATGGGATGACAATGCTCTTTTGGAAACCTTTTAGTGGACAGGAAAACCAAGTGCTTATGTGGAGCTCGCAGGTGCCCACTTAAGGGGCAGGAAAAGCCTGTCCTCCTAGACTAATGGCTCTTCACGTGGCTGAGGACACTGCTTCCATCTTCCTGCAAGGGGCAGCACAAATGGGCCATCCAACGGGCTCACTTTTACAAGGAGCCTGTGATGGGCACATCTTTGACTTGAGTGGATTATAAGCCCCACCCAGGAGTCTATGTGCACAGATGTCATTTGGAAGCTCGGTTAGATCTCGAGAAAGCAATTTTAGACCTGAGCCTTCATCAAAGGTATTGCAAACAGCAAACAATGCCACGGCAATGCAAAGCTAAGCAGTAAGTAAGAAAGTCCTTTTCCCTTAAATTTTTTCCCCTTCAAAATTTAATTACTTGAAATCCCAAGGGGCTGGAGGAGAGGGCTCTTCCTCTTGTTACTGTAAAGAAGCAGACAAAAGGCAGGCCTTCTCTTCAGAAAGGCGCAGGACTCTGACAATGCGCAGGACAGCGAGTCTATGTAAAGCTCGCCTGCTGTAAGTGCCCATCATCAATGAGCAGCTGAATGTATCACCCGTGACCACCCAGCCCAGCCGGACCCAGGACTGAGTACCCAGCTCAGCCGGACCCAGGACTGAGTACCTAGCTCAGCTGGACCCAGGACTGAGTACCCAGGTCAGCCGGACCCAGGACTGAGTACCTAGTTTATCCAGACCCAGGACTGAGTACCCAGCTCAGCCAGACCCAGGACTGAGTACCTAGTTCCTGCCCTGACTTCCTTCGATGATGAACAGCAATGTGGAAGTGTAAACCGAATAAACCCTTTCCTCCCCAGCGTCCTTTTGGTCATGGTGTCTCATGTCAAGGAGGGAGTGAACAACCCCAGCCAGCTGTTCTCTGTCACACCCCCTACTCCCCATATACACCACAAAACAAAAGCCAACACAGACGGCCTGCCAGCTGGGCTCTACACGTTCCACAACAGGGTTTCCTTCATTTGTAACTTGGTTAAAATGCACTCTGGCATACTTGGACTAGTGTAACAACACCCTTGGAGTGCTTACCTGGGAGGCCTGCATCTAAGAGGAAGACCCTGACATTCCAAACATTCTCTATACCCCTAGACAAATGTCAGCCAGTCAGAGTCCTGAACCCTGGAAATCCTCTCACCCCAACCTCTGCTATGATAAAAACCCCACCCTGCCTGGACTCCAGGCTCTCTGCTCTCACCGCTGCATCAGACAGTCTAAGCTCCGAGCTTGAAAATAAAGGCTCTTTGATTTTACATACGGAATTCAGTCTCCGTGGTGGTCTTTTGGGGGTCCCTGAGATGTAGGTGTAACACTGTAATCCCAGCTCAGAGAGGAAGATCATCAGTTTAAGACCAGCCTGAGCTACACAGTGAGGTTCTGTCTCAAAGAACAAGGAAGGAAATACAAGAGAAAAGCAAAAGAAAACAGGTAAGAAAATTAACCCGCCCAAGCCACATGTCTTTAAATGATGGGGCTGAGGTCTAAGTAGACTCTGGCCCCAGACTCCATGTTCTTCAGCTACAGTAAACAAGGAATCAGCCAATCCCTGGCCCCTCCTTCCGGGGTGCTCCTGAGACCTCTGTGGGGTTCCTTCGGTGCCTTTCCCAAATATGTGTCTCTTTGCCTCTGCATTTAGCATGGTATTTAGAAGAGTCTGTGCTTAGAACCCATAGGCTAAAACCAGGCGGTGGTGGCGCACGCCTTTAATCTCAGCACTGGGGGGGGGGGGAGGGGGGGGCAGAGGCCTGGGCTACAGAGTGAGGAAAGGCGCAAAGCTACACAAAACAAAACAAAACAAAAAAAACCCAACAAACAACAACAAAAAAAGAACCCATAGGCTAGGTAATGCAGAGATGCGTATCCCAACTGGGCCCTGCATTCAATTAAGCAACATAAGTGTTTTAAATGGCCTTTCATTAAAAATCTACACAAACACAGTAGCCTCGAGTCTGGCCACAAAATGCTTTGCAGGCTGGAAAATAATAAAATTAGCTTTGGCTGAGGGTTGTCAAGATTATATAATCCTTTTAAGGTCACCAGTTCCCAGCCTATTACTAATAAAAATAAAGTTTAACATCTGACATTTTCCTTAGGTTTAGCTGTTAACCTATTAATTTAGCAATGCCAGGGCAGAGAGCTGTATGGATCTTCAACTTTTTAGCTCTAGTAATTTATTGCAAGAGATTGCACCTGCATCATAAAGCCAACAAGGATACTGAAATTCATTTCAAATCCTCATTAACTGAAAACTATAGCAGAACATTTATTGTATTGGGAAAAAACAATAAATAACCAAAATGCTCTGACTAGAATATTCAATTACAGAACAGAAGGGAACTTTTTGTGGCCGGGAGTTAGTTATTCACTCCTTAAGAGGGTAAACTACTAAAGAGATCCAGATGTTAGTCAGGGGAAAAGGGAACGAGGTCTGTGCAGTCCACAGCAGCATGGGAGAATTAAATAGGACTACATAAAGAGTAGCCCTGAATGGACGGGTCTGCCAAACGTCCTAGAAATACAACCCCAGAGCATTAGTCCAACCACTATTTTATGTGCACATTCAACACAAAACTCATACTCTCTGTGAGACAGTGGGGAGCAGGTATGCACAAAATAGAATCTGAAGGGTGTGAATCTGGTGTTGGAAATACTATGATCCTATGATCTGCATCTCCCGGATGACACAAACCACCAAAACAGACCCTCCAGGTGAATCAGAAGAAAGGGGTCTAGGGTGTGAATCTGGTGTTGGAAATACTATGATCCTGTGATCTGCATCTCCCGGATGACGCAAACCTCGAAAACAGACCCTCCAGGTGAATCAGAAGAAAGGGGTCTAGGGTGTGAATCTGGTGTTGGAAATACTATGATCCTATGACCTGCATCTCCCGGATGACGCAAACCACCAGAAGAAAGGGGTCTGTGACTCTGACGGATGGTTTCAGGTTACTTAAGGAACAATCTTTAGGAGCCCTGGGGTGCTCCAGGGCTCTGCAGCACCCAACTGAGAACTGTGAGCAGGCCCAGGGGCCGGGCTTCGATGCATGCTGGCAGTGGCAGGCTGCAGGACAGCAGTCAATTAGGAGGGACGGTCCAGAGTTGCTGCAGCTTCTGGGAGGAAACGCACCAGGAAAGGAAAAAGGGGTTGCGGAGGAGGAGGAGGGCAGATCACAAAGCTGAGAACCCCTGCTGGAGAATACAGGGACAAATCCTTTCTGACTTATTCTAACTGGGCTGTGCAAAGTGTTCCTTTGTATCTGTGCATGGAGATCTCACGGGTGAAACTGTATCCTCACCCTGAGAGCTAGCATGATAGAAAAGGTTTGGTGCATTGCTCTGAAATGTTCCTACACACAGATAAATATACTTTTAATCACACTCAGCCTTTTTTTTTTTTTTTTTTTTTATCATCAGTGGTGATCGAGAAAGTGAAAAGCCAAAGATGAATAATGGAATCGTATTCATGGGAGTCTTGAATGGAACATCGGACGCAGTACCGATGATAGATAAACCACCAGGGTGTGCAGGAAAGCTGCCCACAGAGCCAGCACCCACTGTACAAAATCCCCACCGAGCAAGTTTCACAGGACATTCCTAACAGCACACAGAGCCCGGGCTCTGCACTGGAAGCAAGGTGCTGCTTTCATCCCCCTGCTCCAGGCTGGCCGGGAGAGGAGTAACTGGGGCCCCCATCACTGCTCCGCTGCACAGCATCTGCTACATCAGACCACCCCCTGGACCCTTCTCCTGGCTTCCACGATGCGTGTCCCTGGCATCCTTCATACCGGTGTCCTTTGAAACTGTCCTCTCTTTCCTTCTTAAATACTACTGGAGTTCCCAGCCGTGGCCATGCCAGCCTGCAGGTCCCTCCAGCTCTCTGAGCACCTGGCAGGTAGATGCCCCCACGTGTATCCCACGCAGGCCCGTCTTGCTGCTTTGCCGGGACAGACCTGGCCAGCCCAAGGTTCCGGCTGTGTTCTTGCTTCCCCGCTGTGCGGGCTGCTCTCCTTTGGAACAGCGTCCTAGGTTGCGCCTTCCAGAGTGGTCCTAGGTGCTCCTCTGGCTTCCTCAGGACCTCATAACCACCCCACATTAAATCGCCAGACATGCTTATTTTCCCATTTTCCCTAGTGAACCCCACCTCTCCTTGTAGCCTCTGCATGGCCAACACCGCCAGATAAAACGCACAGTGCTTACAAGAATTACGTTTCAGCAAGCCTTCCCTGCCCCTCCATTCCCGCCCGCTCACTCTCGTTCTGCAATTCCCGATTACTTACAGCAGGGTGGGCCAGGACAGCCACCACATCCTTAGCACCCCTGTATGTGGTGACTTTCGGGGACCTCACTTAAACCAAAGCCAGGAAGGAGGGAATTTTGCCAGAAACACAAATGCTGCTGAGAATCACAAAGAAAATCTTGCAGCACTTTTCCTGCTTTGGTGCTAAAAGTATGACAAAAACAATTTCTAAAGACTAGACCTTACAAAAACAATTCTAGAGTAAAACTGTAGCAGATGCTTGTTTTGATTCTAGTCTGTTCTGAGTGGGCAAGAACAGGAGAACAGAGGATGGCTCCTTTCTATGATGCAGAAAGGAACGGCCTTGTGCCTCTAGGTTTCCAGCGATAAGCGCATTTCACGGTCCATCACCTGTCACGGCTGTTCCCATTCAGTCAAACATTTATGCGCATCTGTTCTGTGCTCTGAGCACACAGCAGTGGGCAAAACTGCGCTCTGCTGGGAAGAAAGAAATGCGAAAACGTGAAGTCAGCTCATGGTGAGAGCAAAGAAACAATAAAAGCTGACACAGGGAGGGAGGGCGGGCTGGGGAGGGCTCTGTGGCACACGAAGGTGTCTCCCATCCCGACAAAGTGGATGAGTTGTCAGGCGAGGGTGACGTGGGGGTGGCACGCGTGTATAAGCAAAACAAGGTGGTCAGTATGGCTGTACTCTGATGGGCAGGAGGGAGAGCCGTGGGAGATGAGGCACAGAGAGGACCAGAGTCAGGCTGAGGGGGCCTGTGAGCACCACCCAAGGCCAGACAATTGGCAGATGACCACAGCTGTAAAAGACAGGCTGGTGGTGAAGAAATCCCAGCATCCTACGAAACAATGGCAAAGTCACTTTCTCTTCACCCGCGAGCTCAGCATGGGTTGCCCTGTCTGTGGGTACCAAGCCCGGCAGTGAAGACAGCTTGCTGCAGGATCAAAGATACCATTAATTACCCACCTATGCAGCCCAGTAAGAGCTCTCAATCCTATGGGGCAACATGTTCACAAGAGGCTGCAGTCCACCCATGTGGACAGAGCCGGCCAGACGGTTCATGTTCTTCCAACTGATAAAGAACATGTTTAAGGCAGTCTCACTGTTGAAATAGCCCACCCTGGTACATTAACTCTGCTCTCAGCCTTGCAGCTGGGAAGATCCAGCTGTGGGGGACACAGTGGCCACTGCGAGTGCCACTGCTCTCCAGAAAGACCCTCAAGGCGGGAGAGACAAGGAGCAGGGAGGAGGGGGGCCAGGGAACCAGAGGGACAGGACCAGTCACCACGTCTCCTGTCTGCCCTGCTCCTCAGCCTGCCCTCCCCTCACAGACCCAACGCTGGGCCCAACCTAGGGTTCCAGGATCCACAGGGTCCAGAGACAAATGGTGGCAGACTGAGCCACAGAAGCCTGCAGGAAACCACGTAAGGCAGGAGACATTCCTTAATAAAAACAGTGTATTCAGGTCACACACACTCATGATTTGGAGTGTGCCAGAGAAAATAATAAGGTCCATAGAGAAAAAAAGGAAAAAAAAAAAAAAGACTTTTTAAAAAAAGATATTTTTAGAGAAAGTGCTTGGAAAATGAACACATTGTAGTTGGAAGTTTTCCTGTGTTCCACCTGGTCCTCAGTCTGGACAAATTTCTCTCACCTGCCAGTCCCGCAACCACTCGGACCCAAATAAACACACACAGGCTTACATTATTTTTAAACTATGGCCATGGAGGGCTTCTTGCTAGCTGGCTCTTATGTCTTAAATTAACCCATTTCTACAAATCTATAAGTTGCCACGTGGCCATGGCTTACCAGTATGCTGGCATGTTGTTCCTTTGGTGGCAGCTGGTGTCTCTCTGCTCTGTCTTTTCTTCTCTCCTCTCTCTCCAGTTAGAATGTCCCGCCTTACCTTATTCTGCCTCACCATTGGCCAAACAGCTTTACTTATCAACCAATCAAAGCAACACATTCACAGCATACAGAACGACATCACCCATCAAAACATATAATAACAAAATGGATTTTTTTTTCTTGATAGGGTTTTCGGTAAAAGACTGAAAGGGTTCTGAGGTGACCCCCACATCCTACCGAGGCTGTCTTGATTCCTGGGCTCCACCCCGCTTTGGCCAGCAGAGGACCGGCTCTCACACCCTGCCTATTCTCAAGGTCTGCCCTATGATACGGTGGTATGCTGGGTGTGACATGTGGCTGATGTCACTTCTAGACAAAAGAATTGAAAGCCACCGTGGAGGCCGAATCCTGCGCCACAGGGAGAAGCAGTGCTTGGGTGGGAAGGCTCTGCACACAGGTGCTAGTGTGAGGCTTGTAGAACAGAGCCTAAGACGACAGCTGATAACAGGGTGCACACACTCCAGCAAGTGTGGGTTCTTAGTTAAGTGTACTTACTTAAGATACACAAGGCCCCGGGTTCAATGCCCAGCGCTGACAAAATAAGTAAGTAAGTAATTAAGTAAATAACTGATCTCTGGCTTTAAGGCCCTGACATTCTGGAGTGGCTTGTTAATAGCAATGAATAAGTAGTGCTGGTTGGAATCTAAATTTCCGTAACTCTGAGCTCAGACCACCAGCTACTGTAAAGTATAATTTATAAGAAGAAAAAATTTAACTTACTGATAATTTTTCTTGGCACATCTATGCACATTATTCTTCAGGTACAAATGACAAATTTGAAGATAACCCGGAGAAGTAAAAGAGTATAACAATCAGGAAGCTGCTGAAGGCCATGGCTGCTCCAAGTCAGATGCCTTCAATAAACCCCCAAGGGAGCTTTTCTTTAAAACCAGTAAGCGTTTCCTCTCGCAGGATCAGTGCAGGATCACCCGCCCATCAGGAGCCAATGCTGCGAGCTCCGCTAAACCCTCCTCTCTTCCTCCAGCACTGCGCCCACACTGTCGAGAGCTGCTCCTACTACAATCAAATCCAGAAATGCTTCTTTCCTCCTCACCATCAGCACAGAGCGCTGTCTGCCATCTTTCTTCTGCCTCTTCGTCCACCACATCTGCATTTCCCTTCCCTTCCTTACTCGTTTCTCTTCCTTCTCTGGCTTTTCCTTGTCCAACCAACCCCTAGAAGAGTGTCTTAGTTACTGTTCTATTGCCCTGACAAAACACCATGACCAAGGCAACATAAAAGAAACTGCTGAATTCGGGGCTCACGGTTGCGGAGGGTTAACATTCCCGACCACCGCAGTGGGGTGCATGGCAGCAGGCAGGCAGGCATGGTGCTGGAGCAGAGGCTGCGGCAACCACCTCGAGGCAGAGAGTTAAGTGGGAATGGCATGAGCTTTTGAAACCTCAAAGCCCATCCTTGGGGACACACCTCCTCCAACAATGCCACACCCCCTAGTCCCTCCCAAACAGGTCCACCGACTGTGAGGACCAAGCTTTCCAAATATATGAGCCTATGCGGCCCATTCTCATTCAAACTGCCGTAGGCATCCATCCTCCTTAGGGCTCAGTCCTGAGCCTTCTGCATGCCTTACCATCTTCTCTGCCATGAGATTGGGTCTTGTCCCTGTATCTAAATAACACAATGAAGATCCCCACATTTTAAACTCTAATTCACATCTCTCTTGTGAGTGTAAGATTCAAAGCACTCACTGTATTATATATATATCATCACTTTATGACAGTTGATAATGTTCCGAAACAACATACTGAAAATAATGTTCCTGCCAAAGCCATCCTATCCAACCGACTGCCAACACGCTGATCAACGGTACCAGCTTCGCAGACGTGGAATCAGAGTCATCGTTGCTATGCCCCTTCCCTCACCGTTCCAGAGTCCATGGTCTCCACTCTCCCCCAGGCAGTCTCCTCTATTAGCAAGCCTATGCTGTAGATGTGTTTCCACATCAGCATCATTAATTTCTTCTCCACAAGATGGAAAAGGACTTCCATCAGAACCATGCCACTCTCAAGTATAGGGCTTCAAAGTGACTCCGACTGTACTTGGAATAAATGTGAAATCTGAACACAATGCCTGCATCCATTGTCTAATTCCTGCTCTCTTATTGGACCCAGTCTTACCTCAGGTTCCCTTTGTGGGCAACTACTTGATTTCCAAAGTCTTTGCTTTAGCATTCTAAACTGTCTGTTTCCCCATTTTCACGTGGTTGAGTCCTTCTTAGCCCTGTTTTCCACCCGAGTGGAGTGAGTGGCCCCTCAGCCATCCTCGGTTGCAGACCTCCTTTCCAGTACTCAGAGCATTCCTCACACGCGCACCGTGGATGTTCACTTTCTCTGTTTCCTACCTCACCAGGGCGAAGGCACCCCTCCCAAGCCCACCCCTGTCTTCGTGGCTTGACACGCGGTAAGTTATTCGTGGAAAACACCAGCAGGATAGACGAATGGTTCTCCCCCATCCAATCCCCTCCAGTCAACGCTGGCAGATCCTCTGATGGAGGCGGAGCACCACAGACGGCAGCCGGGGACTGGAGTGGCAGAGCACCGCAGACGGCAGCCGGGGGACTGGAGTGGCGGAGCACCACAGACGGCAGCCGGGGGACTGGAGTGGCGGAGCACCACAGACGGCAGCCGGGGGACTGGAGTGGCGGAGCACCACAGATGGCAGCCGGGGGACTGGAGTGGCGGAGCACCACAGACGGCAGCCGGGGGACTGGAGGAGTGGCGGAGCACCACAGACGGCAGCCGGGGGACTGGAGGAGTGGCGGAGCACCACAGACGGCAGCCGGGGGACTGGAGTGGCGGAGCACCACAGACGGCAGCCGGGGGACTGGAGTGAGGGGTGCCGCAGACGGCAGCCGGGGGACTGGAGTGGCGGAGCACCACAGACGGCAGCCGGGGGACTGGAGTGGCGGAGCACCACAGACGGCAGCCGGGGGACTGGAGGAGTGGCGGAGCACCACAGACGGCAGCCGGGGGACTGGAGTGAGGGGTGCCGCAGACGGCAGCCGGGGGACTGGAGTGAGGGGTGCCGCAGACGGCAGCCGGGGGACTGGAGTGGCGGAGCACCTCAGACGGCAGCCGGGGGACTGGAGTGGCGGAGCACCACAGACGGCAGCCGGGGGACTGGAGTGGCGGAGCACCGCAGACGGCAGCCGGGGGACTGGAGTGGCGGAGCACCACAGACGGCAGCCGGGGGACTGGAGGAGTGGCGGAGCACCACAGACGGCAGCCGGGGGACTGGAGTGGCGGAGCACCACAGACGGCAGCCGGGGGACTGGAGTGGCGGAGCACCACAGACGGCAGCCGGGGGACTGGAGGAGTGGCGGAGCACCACAGACGGCAGCCGGGGGACTGGAGTGGCGGAGCACCACAGACGGCAGCCGGGGGACTGGAATGGCGGAGCACCACAGACGGCAGCCGGGGGGACTGGAGGAGTGGCGGAGCACCACAGACGGCAGCCGGGGGACTGGAGTGAGAGGTGCCACCAGAAGGAAGAGCAGAGGCAGCCCCATCCACGCCCCAACACCCTGCCATGGCTCCGACCTTTGCGGCTCCTGAGCAAGGGTCACAGCCAGCACTCCCAACACAAGCAAACCCCGGTTCTCAAAGGCCTGCCACCCACATTCAGACTGTAGGTGCACTGTCCCAGGCTTTCCCAAACACTTACACCAGCTACATACACACTCAACCTTCGGAATGGATAGATACAGCTTATATAAAACACAGAGAAGTTAAGGGTCTATAGGCAGCATGCATGCATATAATGACCTTTTCACTTGTATCCTAAATGACTTTCTTTTAAAAGTACAACTCCAGAATCACCTATTACTTGAACTGGGATCAAAGCTCATATCCTGTTTAAAAACACACTTGCAGGTACACTCATACATACTCCAACACACACCTACAGCCGAGGAGGCCAGGACTCAGTGTCGTCCATGGTGTAATTCAGCAGACCCTCGTAGAGAGATGATCTTCAACGTTTCAGAATTAACAGTGCAGTAGATGACTTATTAGTCTTTCTTTTGAAATATCAACCAAGGTGAGTGAAGAAACCGTCTCTAGGGTCTCAGCAAAGCCCCAGTGTTTTACATCAACCTCTACACGAGCATCTGAAAGAATTAGCCAAGGCACGAAGCCTTGACTCTGAGTGCCTGCCAAGAGGAGCCAGCACAGCGTCTCAGCACAACTCAAGCGTTCCTCTCAAGAAATGAGGCAGTACACAGAGTCCACGGGCGGAGCCTGGCATACGGTGGGCGACATCCACACTTCATTGCCAAAGGCAGCGGCTGCTCTCTGCCTGTCTTTCACTCAGGACCGACCTCCCAAGGGCAGGAACAGTAAGATGGCTTTACAGAGTTGGGGAAACGGAACAAAGACTAGAACGACAATGGCAGTCACGTGGCTTGGCTGAAAGCGAACCTGGACCCCGGCAGGAAGGCAGCACGGCACCGGGCAGCGCTGAGTCAAGGCAGGCACTGAGAACACAGCTCCTACTCCTTTGTTTATGAATATCAAAAGCCAAGTCTCTTAGAACAAATGTAAACCCACGTATGATGATCAGGACCCGGAGTGTCCGGCATGGACTCTCACATGGCCTTCCCTGTGTATAACCAGGACAGCACACCCATGTTGTGGTGTTCATTTGTTCAACACCAGGCATGAGCTGGAATGAGCCAGTCCACCCCTCAAAGCACAGGCCAGGGAATTCATAGCACAGTCAAGGGATTACATGGTGGAAATGGAAAATTTTTCATCCCTCTTCACAGCCCAATGTCGGTTACGCACGTCATTTGGCTTTTCCTCCAGGGAGGTAATGGAATATCCCCAATCCTGGGGATATTTATACTCACCCTGTCATCCATCCACCCCCATCCATGTAATCCAGGCAAAGCAGAGAGGAAGGGTGGGGGTAGGAAACCGGAGAGAAGGTCAGGAAGGGGCCCACATTAGACTCATTTACCCCAAAAGACAGAGCAGAGCAGGAAGCCAAAAGCAGGTGTAGAGAGGGCCACCACAGTGTCCTCCTGGGAACCCCTGCAGAGAAGCGGGCAGGGCACCCCCCATGCCTCCTGACCAGTCTGAGGAGACACAGGTTCTGTCAGTCAGATCCTGTTCTAGCCCCGTAATTCTCTGCCCAACGTCACTTATTAGAAGGCAGAGCTGTGTGGACGGACACTGGAGTGTTTTCACGTCTGTGAGGCGGAGCAGGAAAGCCAGCCACCAGCCTGGCTGCAAACGCTGCTACCCACACTTGGTGCACAGGGTGACGAGGTCTTAGGTTAGTTTCCATAACCAGAGCCTCGGGGGAAATGACAAGGATAAAAGCATACACAGTTTCCTTTCGTTTCTGAATATATTTTAAATCGGCTCATGCTTCCATGTGTGGTGATCAGGATTTAAAAATGTAAATAAAGTCACACAGAAGTGTGGCATGTGCAACAAATATACAAATAGCAAACCACTGAAGTCCCATCCACATGAACGGGTGAACATGAATACCACAAAGCATCTGTCCCTTAAAATAGTTCATCAGAAATAACATATCTACAAAATGTAAATTTGTGAGGTTTTACCCCCTTTACACGTAGAGTATTTCTAGTATTTAATAAGTTCCACAAGAATTTACAAAGTAATTACTTACCAGACACTGAGTGTAGAAAGTTTGAGAAGCAAGAGCGAGCATTTAAATCTAAAGCCCATTAGTCTTTTTCCCCTTCCGAATTATTACAGAGGTGAAGAAAGCGAATACCAAAGGCACGCCCTGAACTCTTTCAGAGAACAACTAACTTAGAAGGATCCCCAGAGGTTTGGAATCCCAAGCCCTGGCCTGGATCTGACCTTAGGAAGCCATCACCTCTGTTAAAGTGCTGACCTGGCCTGTACGCCAGCCTCCCAGTGTGAGAGGGCTCCATCACAACTGTTAAAGTGCTGACCTGGCCTGTACGCCAGCCTCCCAGTGTGAGAGGGCTCCATCACAACTGTTAAAGTGCTGACCTGGCCTGTACGCCAGCCTCCCAGTGTGAGAGGGCTCCATCACAACTCCACGTCGGGCCACTAGAAAGCACCTGCCTTAGTTTGTCTTTCCCTGTTACAAAATACCGAGGTAGTAAGTAAGACGCCTGCTGACCTTGGTTTCAGAGGCTGGAAGCCTCAGCCCCCTCCCTTCCGCTATCTGCGGCAGACACGTGACCGTGACGTGGACAAGTGACCGTGATGTGCACACACGACCGTGACGTGCACACATGACCACGATGTGCACACGCGACCGTGACAAGCACAGGCGTGGGAGGAAGGCCTCAAACCCAGATACAGGAAGGCAGGTTCAGGTTCAGGTGCTGAGCTCCCGGGAGCTCTCGGGAGAGCTACTTCAACCCCTTCCAAGAACAGGCAGCTTCCGCCCATCGAGGGCCTCAGCTAGGTCCTACTCCTCCCAGCACAGCCATTCTAGAGACCCTCCCTATGTGTGACCTCCTCAGGGACACCATCAACCACACTCAAACCTAGGAAGCCACAGCTCTGTCCCCAGGGCCAGACCCCACGACGGGGCACACATGCTATGCAGGAAAAAGGAAAGAAGGGGCTATGAGGCCAGCGGCCCAGCCTCGGGCTGCAGGCTCACCTGCATCCCTGCATCACGTCTCCGTTTCTCACAGTAGGCCCCCCAAGGAGAAGCCATGTCCACATCCTTCACAGGCTAGACGGAAAACAGGAGTCAAATGCCCAGAGTCATGTGGACACTGGCTTCCCTTGCTTCCTCACTGATCCAGACAACCAACCCTTCAGAACTCATATACTCCTATATCCTCAAGCCACAAACTCATCCCTTTATTGGAGAAGCATGTCCTTGTCAAGTGTTTGTGTGGGGACAGGGGAGACGACTCAGTTGGTAAACTGTCTGCTACGCATGTTTGAGGACTGTGAAACCTCAGTAACACCCACCCCCATCCCCTACAGACAAAGAGAAGCTTAAACCAGGATTCCTAAGTGTAGATAAGAACTTAGACCCCTTTTCCCAGGTGGCCGTATCTGCTACAGGGACTTTGATTCGACCAAAAGACTAAAAAAGGGAGGCGGGTTGAAATAAATTATATGGTCTGTGCCTTTAAGAACTAGCCTCACAAAGAAAGGGGAGAGCTCCTTCCAACCTCCCTGCTGCACTTGAGAGATTTGGAACGAGCCTCCCTGCCGAGGCTTGTAAACTTAGAAAACACCTTGCTTTTGCATTCTGTACCTGAAGTCTCCAGTGGCGGCTTTGGGGATGCGATCTGGGCATAACACAGGCCAGTTTGGGCTATAGAGATCCTGTCTCAAAACCAAATGGGATGGGAATATGGTGGCACACACCTTTAATCTCAGCACTGGAGATAAAAGACCCAGACCCAGTTTCCCCAGAAACCCAAAAGAGCGGAGGAAAGAGATATCTTAAAAATAAACAAAACTGAGTCAGTTCCCCCTTCCTAGAGAGGGTGAAGTCAGGTGTTTTCAAAAGAACAAAGTCAGGATGTCTGATGGTAACCGATTAACCATGAGATGCCCCTCTCTGGAGATAACATGACCAGACCCTGGAGACGGGTTGTAAAACTCCTGACAGGGCAAACAGATAAGCTAGAATGAGATAAAGTCCAGGCCTGGGAAAAACTGGACCCATCAAGGATGGACCCGTACTGACCCCCTCCCCTCTAAGAAATTTTATGGGTTTTGCCTATAAAAACTAACTTCCCCAAGAAAGAGTAACTCCTCCCTGCCAGTGAAAGCTTGAGATGAGTTCCCTGTCATGACTTGCAGCAGGAATAAACCTTGCTTTTGCTTTCTGGTATGCTCGTTCTTGGTGGTCTCTCTGGGGGTTACGATCTGGGCACAAGGACCTCCGTTTCTACTCCCAACATCCTCCTAAAAGCCAGATCTGGTGGTGTGTCTGTAACTCCAGCGCTGGGATGGGGTTGGGGTAGCAGAGAAGTGGGTCCATGAGAGACACTGGCCGGCTCGTCTAGCTAAACCAAAGAGATCAACAAAGATGCGCAATGTCGACTTCTGGCCTCAGCACGCACATACATGCACATATCCACACAAACATGAACATATACATCACACACACACACACACACACACACACACACAGCTTTTGTTTTTGTAGTGTGTGGTCACTAATGTTAAAACAAGAAGGTGAAAGGATGGAAAAAGCATTCAAAGCAAATGGAACCAGGAAGAAAGCAGGCGCTGCTAATGTAACAAGCCAGACTGCAAACCAAAACTAATGAGAAAAGATAAAGGACAACTCATTCTGATCAAGGGAACAGTTAACCAAGAAGACACTGCAGTCCTACACACATCTGCACCAAACGCTGGTTCCCACTGACATACAAAAAGCATGCTACCGGAATTAAAGACACAGACCCACTCCAGTTCAGCAGCAGTAAGTGGTTCCAGTACCCCACTTTTCCCAACAGGCAGGTCATCCGGACAAAACCAGAGAAAATCACTGTTGAATCATTACCACACATCAACGGATCTCGTAGATATCTACGGAATATTCCATCCAAACACCAAAGGATACAGACTCTACACAGCAGCAAGCCGAAGCTTCTCTAAAGCAGGTCGCATCCCGGGACACAAACCAAATCTTACATTCAGAAAAAGCTAAGTGCATCCTATCTGACCACAATACAGCAAAGTTTAGAACAACAGAAAACAACGTTCTAGTAAGTACACAGACTCAGTGCTAAATAAACAACTGATTACTGAACGATGACTGGGTCCAAGAAGAGATCAACAAAATTCCAATAGTCTAAGTTTTCAATGTTTTCCAACTCTAAGAGTGAGATTTAGGTACCTGGCCAGCAGGGGGTGTGGCGTCCTCTGGTTCAGGGCACATTCCAAATACCTAGTTGGCTCCTATTCTGTGTGGAAAGCTGCCAGTTGCCCCCCACACCCACTCAACATGCTTTGATAATAAGCTCCATGTTTCTGCTGGGCACATACCTCCCCCTAGGATTTACACTACATTTCAAACCTCCTTGCAACTAGGCCTTACTCTTTACCCATAACATGCCAGCAGATGTGACATATGCCGCTTTCGAGGACACAGCCAGAGCTGCTGTGGGCTGAAGAATGGATATAATGTGGCCAAACCCCCAGCAGCCATGAGATCATGAGTCATGCTGGGAATGGAAGCTTTGTGTGGCTAAGCAGGAGAGGAGGTGGGGACCCCTTGACTAGCCAGGCCCCTGTGTGCTCGATGACCTTCAAGCCATGGACGTTTTGATTTACTTTCCCTGGTGTTCAGAGACGCGTCTACACTGAAAAACAGTTTGGTTTGTTTCGGCTGTTTAAGGATGAAGGCTGGCCTCGAACTTAAGATCCTCTTGTCTGAGAGCTGAAATCACATCCAGACTGATCTCATTTTAAAAAAAGCATTATTAAAATGGCTAGGAACAAGTATGGATGACAGGCACACCATGCCCCTGATGCTTTCTACTATCTCCAGAATAAAGACACCATGCCTCTGTTTTCTAAGACAGCAAGGTGGAGCCTGAAGTGTACCTGCCTCAGCATGGGCAGAGCTCACCAGCAGAAGCCTTTACATCTCTCAAAGCCACAGCTCCTAGGGAAATATTAACCCCCCGTAAGCGGCTTTATCACAAATAACAGAAAATTCAGTAATATATGCAGGTATCTGAAATACTAAAAATTTTATACGTTAGGTAAGGGTGAAGAAATCTACAGCAAGAACAACTGTCACTTCCGGTACTAAGGTCGTGTTCAGTGTGATTCACAACAGTGGCAGCATCGAATGTGAAATACGTACTACTGAGCAATAAACAGGGTCTAAGCCATTGATATTAAATCAGTAGCTGTTTGACTCATTAGCAACTCAGTAAAGCAAAATCCCTACAGTGCTGGCCACCGTGTGGTGTCCCACATCTTCCAGGAGAACCGGCTGGTTTCCGTACCTGGCGCCCTCCCTTATTCTAAGGCATCAGGCACACGTTGCTGCTTTCCTGGACCAAGGTCAACTCAGACCACACTTATAATCTAAAACAGGTCCATTTCCTTAGAACCAAGTTCAGAGAAACCCAGAGGAAACACAGACCAGAACATTTCATGATGTAGATTTTATTTTTTATTTTCATTTTTTAATGTCATAAGCAAAAACACCACATACCCAAACTAACCAGCTCTAAAGTCCACACAACTCAGTGAATTTCTATACAGTTAGAATAGTCATTTAGAGCAAAGGCTGTGGATTAACATTACACTTTACACTTTCAGTAGCGGATGTATTTTATGTACTAATCCACCACCAACACCAACCAAACAAAAAGGCATGTCGGAACCAGAACTAGAAAAACAATCACTGCATTCAGCCCTCCCCGTCCCCTTATGTTTAGCCTTTGTGTTCTCTTTCCTTCATGTTACACTGTCCCCACGTGTAATTTGTTTACATACAGACTTATGATGGGCCAGATTCCACATATGAAAGAACATGTGCTTTTTTTTCTTTTCTGAGATTATGTGACCTTTCTTAACATTATACATTCTAAGGGCATCTATTCTCCTGCAAATGTTTAAACTTCATTTTCCCTTAGAGCTGAGGAGTATTCCATTTTATGGCCTTTCATGATCCAGATTTTATACGGTTACCCAAGACGGCTAGCTAAATTCTCAAGGCTTCCTTGATATCTACACATTATGGCTGTTCCAGGCTGACACAAAGTGATGCTGTGTTTTAGACATGGAGGAGAAAGTGTGAACAACACTGAAGACAGCACCAACCACAGAGCCAGGGCACAGAGCGTACTTCTCTACCATACGGACACAGACCCTTGCCATCCTTCTCGGTGAAGCCACTGTACCCCGGCCGACCTTCAGAGACAAGGACAGATGCGCACTCTGCACAGGAGAATCACACCTTGCTCCGGAATGCTGACGCGCTCCACAAGTCTGTTTACACGGGACTACATCACCGTACAAGATGAACAACGCAGACGCTGAGGCGACAAACCGAGACCCGACGGCATTTCAGGTGAAGAGTATTTCACAGCGAGTCCAGAACCAACCTTCAAAAATGTTAAACCTTTCTCTCACTGTGCGTGTGTGCGTGAGTGTGTGTGTGCGTGTTGACGTGCCGAGGAACACACACTGGGGTCAGAGCACTACTTGTGGGAACTGGCTCTCTCCTTCCACTGAGAGGCCAAACTCGGGCTGTCAGGCTTGGCAGCATGCACCTTTACTGGCTGTGCCAACTTGCCACCGCCCTTCCATTTCTAACCAAGGCCCAGTTCCACGAACCCAGTGCTACAGAAAGAACAGTATTATCAACAGAGCCACAGTCAGCTCACAAGGACGTGGCTGGGCTCTCGATGCTACAGACGCTGTGAGCTTGGAGCTAAAGTTCATGGCATTAAAAAGCTTACTCATGTTCACAAATACATGTTCTCAATAGCAGAACCTGTAAGTTAGCATCCACAAATCAATTATTAGCAAGGTCACAGAAACCTAAATTAAAGAAATGCAAAGCCCAAATCTAATTTAAGAAAACAGATATCCCACCACTTTGACCCTAAGGCATGTTGGTAAGCTCAAACAATCACCTGATGCGAACTTTCAGGGCTAGAGCGAACCCCTGTGAGGACGGTGGTGTGTAGTACAGGAGGCCATCCTGAGGAAGTGTCCTACTAAGCGTAAAGGAGGAGTACACAGGCAGTGCATGAGGGCCAAATGCTAACAAACAACCCTTACGACTGTCCCATCCCAAGCAAGTCTGCACCTGCTTATAAAACATGGATACTGGGGTTGTTCTGATTTATTTTGTCTTTCATAAAACTGTAGAGAAAAGAGTTGTTGGAGTATATTCAGCCACTGGTCCATTTTCAGGTCAATGATTTTTTTTTCTTTCATTTTAGTCTGAGGGGAAAAAAAACCAATCTCCCAGCTGGCTGAACCACAATGAGCCTGTGAGAAGCCAGAAAGCGTATTCTGGCTACGCTCCATTTCTTTGTTATGCCCTGCTCAGCCACAGCACACAATTCCATCTACCGATGACACGGGCCAGAGGCACCACAGAATAGTGGAAATTATGGAATCTCACAGCAATGAAAAAGCAGATGCATGCTCTGGATGACAGGGGGCGGTAAACGGCCAGTGATTATAAAAACACTCACACCCCACACCCTCCCCGTCTCCTGACTGCTCTTCACCCCAGCCAGGAACATCTCCACATTCAACAGCATCTTTCCCTGGACCACGGCAGTGGCATCCTCAGCTCTTTTCAGATCTTCGTGTTCACCTCTCAGACCCGACTACATTTCCTAGAACAGTTCCCACATATGGAACGGCTGCATTCACAATGTCCCTGGCAGTGTTACAGGTATTGTATCCACTGATGGACTAAACTTCCCTATTCTTTCACTTTGTTAAAAAAGAAACGGATTACTGGTGATACATGTAGATAGCTTCTTCAGGCAAGTTCACAAATCTGTTTCCTAAGATGGCGCTGCTAATGATCTTAGCTTCTTTTGAAAAGACTTGGGCAGACATGTTCTAATCACCAGAATATGATTGTCTCACAATAAAAAACAGAGGAAATGCTAATCAACAAGGGATTTAATCAACCCACCTAAAACTCAGATGAGGAGAGAGACGACAAATTCTTTGAGACTTGTTTATCGGGTTGCTTTGAACAGCAACTTAGAAAATTAGTAGAGAAGGTGTTTCTGATGCACTTGCTTTTCCCAGGATGGCCACCAGGATGGAGAAAAGCTGCAGACATTGGCTTTGCTCTGTGTCTGCTGACGGACTCAGCATCAGGCTGTTCACCTTGTCTTTAGCCATGTATCCTCCCCCCCCCCCCCCCCCCAGCCCCAGTTTGGCTCTCCGGCCTGCTGCGCCTCTAGAAAGAAGGCAGCTCTAGGATGTCGGAGGTCGTGGACACTATTAGCGGCTGCCAGGCCCGCAGGCTACTCCAAGCTTCTGCAGTCACTTACAGATGGCAGAAGAGAGCAGCCCGCGAGGTCTGTTCAGATCACACATGGAATAACTATAAACCCAAGTCATGTGGGACCGAAAGGGCCAATACCCAGGATAACTGAAAATGAAATGAGTTTTTCCAAACTGCTGCCTTTACTTATCGTTTTACTACACACTGCGAGGGTGCTTTTCATTCGTGCGCAAATCCCTCCCTAGAGCCTGTGATTGAGGCAGGAAGTGACTGCCGAGGGCACCATCAAACTGTGAGCACACCTGCGTCCATCCGCTCTCTGCTGCAGAAAGTAGACCCAGACCCCTGCCAACAGACCTGAAACAACGATCAGTGTGATGCTGTGACAGGCACCGACCACAAGGGGCAGCAGCAGCATGCTCCCCTCCGCAAGCCAGTACGCTGGCCCAGGCTCCCTAAACATTCACCGCAGGGGCTAGGCATGGCTCGGGCTGTGAGCACTTGTCCAGCATAGCACAGCCCAAAATGGAAAGAGAAATGTTTTATATTCACCACAAATCTTCTTCCTCCAGAGAAGCAGCTCTAACAATGTGAGAAGGTCCAGCTTTGTGTCATGGAGTGTCAGGGACAGAGGAATCTCCGAGCTGTGGCATGACTCTGGCCCTGGGCAACCAAGAGCACGGTCTCCTGGAAATTCAGCTGCTCTGGTCACAGCTAAGGGGTTTATATTCCACACAAGCACGTGCTGAGCGCTACAGCATTATCCTCCCGTTTGGAACTGAAAAGAGTACATATGCCATCCTCACTGGGGACGCCCAGGCAAGGACCAGAAGGCGGCCTTACGCGAGTCAATACAACAGCTGACAGGGATACATTTTCTGCAGAGCCACGTTACAAGCATGTGGGGCAGTGACCCACACAGAAGCCCTCCTAAATGCCCAATTGTCCAATGAAGCTAGGTGTCAAACAAGTCCAGCTGACATAAAAAATATTACATGAACACTAGTTATTTCTATTCAACTAAATAGATTGTGCTCAATCTATGTTACTTCATAATACATGTTACCTTCTGTGGGGCATTTACCCACCAACCCCACAGCTCCCCAGAGTTTTCTTGAGTGCGAGCAGCAGGAAATATTAGATAGAAGGATTTATTTCGGAGAATACTGCAGAGATAAACAGACAGAAAATACAGGATAGCCTTGAGAAGGCCTGGAACCTTTTCCAACAGGCCCTGACTGTCTCTGCCTCAGGGTTTTTATAGAGACGCCAAGGGGTGGAGCAAAAGACCTCCTCCCCCAGCACAGCCAAGTGCAGACCATCTCAGACACCTGCATTCTGGCCCGTGGTCCTATGTGGACCTGCTGGGTAAAGCCACGAGGAACCTGAAAACAGGCTCTCACAACCTTCTAATAACCCCGAAGGGATACTGAAAACTACTTACAATGGAAATAGTGGCAGGAAGGCTATGTGACTTACCTAATGTAAGGCAAAGTAAGGCCTGTCTGAAAGTGTCTCTGACTTTAAATACTATTCACACAGATCACAATCCAACAAACTCTTTTAAGGGTCCTAACATACTAAATAAGTTAGGACACATATAATGGGTCATGCAGTCTGTGGTGCAGCCATTCAGTCAAAATACCCAGCAGTCAGACAGTGGATAAGCACATGGGTATTGCTGCTCTCCAATCACACAGAAGGCCAGCTTGCTAACAGTCAATACAGGACACAGACGGTAAACCACAGTCTTGTACCAAACCCAGTTTCCACCTGTTTTTGTAAATGAAGTTTTACTTACAGTCTCTATCCAGCCATCAACAAGACTAGTTCTAGACAACGGAGGGAATTCACCCATCACAGTGACCGATGTCAGATGTCATGGGAACGCCCTTGGGAGCTTTCAAGATCCTTGAGTCCAGGATCTACTGCCGTCTTGTCAATGTTCTGGTTCCTGATCTGTAGCCTGTGTGATTCAGCCTTCCAGGTGGGAGTGCCTTTTATTTTAAGCTTCTTTGACATGTTTATTGAATTTTTTTGCACAATGTAATTTTGATTGATTCCCCCCGTGCACCCGTTCCTCCCCACCTCCCTACCCACCCAATTTTATGCTTTTTCTCTTTCTTTAAAACAAAACAAAAAACACACTAATAAACAAAAACAAAACTCCACAAAAACACACACAAAGAAATCAAAACAAAAGACCAATATGACATACAAACCAACAAAAATCTCAAACAAAACAAAATGAGGCAAAATGCCTACACAAAACACCACTGAGTTTCTTTGCAGCTGGCCAACTACTCTTGGGCATGGGGGCTACCTGGAAGTGTGGCTAATATACCCAGTGAGATTCCACTGGCAAAAACTGGCTTTTCCTCTGCCAGCATGCACCAACTACAGACAGCTTTCTTCGTTGGGGTGGGGCTGTGTGTCCGGGACCTGTGTGGGTCTCATGCATGCTACCACAGTCTCTGTGAGTTTTTATGTGCCTCAGTCCTGTTGTATCTGGAATGGGAGTGCCTCCTGAAACACCCAGCACTCTGGGCAATCTCTCACTGCAAAGGACAGATGTTTCCATCACGTCAATCAAACAGCCATCCATTTTTCTGGAAAACTCAACACCCTCAGGGAGCTAAACAAGCCAAAAGGAGAGCCTCACCCTGAAAAGACAGCGACAGGGGACAGAGGTGCGGTGTCTGAACAACTTTTTTGCTCATCCATTCATTCAGGGGTGCTGCAAGTACCTGCTTTACTGAGCAGAAACACACAGACTTCAGACTAAAGAGGGAGATACGTTACACGGAGCAAATCTCTTGACAACCTGAGCTTGGCAATCTCTACTTCAAGTAGGCAGACAGACACAGACAAATGGTGCTCATTTCCTGTCAAGAACAGTCATGGGAGCAGAACCCAAAGGCTATGAGGGCAGTAACTCCAGGGCCTCCTGCAGGGCTCTAAGCACCTGGTTCAATGCCTGGAAACAGCAGGAACTCCAAAGATATTTGTCTTCTGTATTACCATAGGTTAGCTCCAAGGCTTTTGACAAGGTGGAATGTGAACAGCAGCCCGAGAGTCACATTCCCCAACTGTCCTGTTAAAGACATCAATTTCTCCATACCTGGATTGTCTGGTAATCAGAAGCATCGATTCCCTTCACCGTCACCTCTCGGAAAACTATGGGTTCCAGTTCCTCTTTGGTAAGATCACAGTGGTAAATGACACCTAGGAGAGGAAGTCTCAGGTTAGCCTCCAAGTCTCATGGAACACAAGGGCCACAAAGATGCTAGGTACTACCCGAGGCTACCAGGCAGGGCCCTAGCCCATCAGCACCCTGGTAGGTGTGTCAAGCAGATGAGAAGAGTCTGACCTGAGCGGTACCCTGGAGGAGCGGAGGTCTCATCAGCACCACCGCCTACTGCCTCCCCCTCCAACACTGTGACCTCACTGTTCACCGTTAACGGAATTGCATTTGCAGTCTCCTGGGAGCCACGCCCTGGGAGTTCCTGGAGAGCATTTCCAGAGGTTTCACTGGGGAAGGAAGACTCCCCACAACTGTAGGTGGTGCCATCCCATGGACCGGGGTCCTGGACTGAATATAAGGGGGAAAAGGAGGAAGGCAGCTGACCACCAGCATTCATCTCTCTCTCTGCTACCTGATCTGCTCTCGTGTGAGCGAGGAGCCAACTCTCAGGCCTCCCCTACTGTCTCAGTTACTTTTAGATTGCTGGAATAAAACACCACGACCAAGGCGACTTACGAAAAGGGTTTAATCTGGCTCAAAGCTTCAGAGGGTTCGAGTTCATGATGGTAGAGTGATGGAACAGTCCCGAGCTCACATCTTGATCCACAACCGTGAGGCAGAGAGAGACTGGGAATCCCACCAGACTTCTGAAGCCTCACAGCCCACCCCCAGGGACCACCTCCTCCCACGAGGCCACACCTCCTGATCCTTCCCAAACAGTTCCACCAACTGGGGACCAAGCGTTCAAATAAAGGAGCTTTGGGGGCCGTTCTCACTCAAACCACCACACCCACCATGATGGATCACACACATTAAACTGGGCTTTCTGTTCAGCATTGTGTCACAGTAACCAGAAAAGTAGCCGACACCAACAGCAACCTGAGCACTCACTGCAGAAGGCTGGCACACGTTGGGGGATCTAAGAAAAGGTAGAACACCGAACTGACCTCAACAGCTTTTCAACCAAGTCAGGTCACAGGGAATGCCACCCCCGCAAGCCCCCCCAAAATGAAAAACTCATCTGCAGTCATTTACCTCAAGGACACTGCTGGGAAGCCCCATGATCTACTCAAGGTCTACAGCCTCTCCGGGGTCTCCTGACCAGTCAATCCCTCTGGGGCTGTGCTACCTGACACACACCCAGCCAAGGACACACATGTAGGCAGCAACCAGGAACCAAAGGTGATCCATCACATGTCATTTCAGAATCCAATTTCCAACTCTGTCCCAGTAATTGTGCATGATACAAAATAACTAATATATACCAAGAATTCCAGCATATTAAACCACTAATGAAAATTCTGCTTCCTGAATTTAATACTACCCTCTTAATATTTAAGAATTACTTCGAAGAAACAACTAGACAACGCAGTGCTGTAGTTGAGAGAGTGAGCCAGAGAGGCTGGTATGGAAACGGTTCCTCCTGTACTTTAAACATAACTGTCAAGTGTGAGAAAAATCGGTCCTGGGACCCCAGTGCTTGCTGGGGTCCCACGGGACACAGTGAAACCGGCTGCTCATGGATTAAAATGGCAGCTCTCTTTCCTTTCAACCTCTCTGTAGGTATTTCTCTAGCAGCTGAGAAACAATATTCTGTATGTATGTATACAACTATATGACAGTGAGTGAGGGTTTTTAAATCAGTACAGGGTACCTACCACACACACACACACACACACACACACACACACACACCCCTAAATCAGGGAGAAAAAGATGTTCCAAACATTGCAACAAAAACAAGATGGAATAATGAGCAAGCACGTGCCTCGTGATCACCTGATTCGCCTTGATGTCACCACAAATAATGAAGGATTTGGGGGCTAGAATTAAGAGCTCAGACAAGCCACCAGGAACTGGAATTAAATTCCCCAATGAAAGACGGAGAGGAACAGGCAGATTCTACATTGCTGTTTATTCAGATAAGCTGATACAATTCTAAAAGCAGAATGAAATGAATACACAACAGAGGCTGGTTATCATTAAAAGGAGTGACCCATACTTCCCTCCATTCTGTATAAATGCACACAAATGGTTCCATGAAGGAGGGAGGCATAAGCTTGATGGTTTCTATGATAAATGTATGTTATCAATATTCCCTGTGTATAGTCATCTGGGTTAGCCCAGGTTAGTCTACTGCACACTCTTAATACTATAATGTGAACTACTGTAACCTACTGATACATCATGTCTCACCTGATCATGTAGGGAAAGGACAGGGAAAGTGGCCTTGAAGAAAACATTCTGGACCACAAACAGCAGAAAGCTGTCTAAAAGTGAATTCAAGATTGAAAGAACTCCATTACGGAAGGAGTGTGTGGCCTTAAGATGTTTCCTGATGAAAGTGATGTCATTACAACAGTAAGATGAAGACAGGGAGAGCAGCTGGTGTGTGCTGAGGACAGAGACAAGGAGAGCAGCTGGTGTGAGCTGAGGACAGAGACAGGGAGAGCAGCTGGTGTGGGCTGAGGATGGACAGAGACAAGGAGAGCAGCTGGTGTGGGCTGAGGACAGAGACAAGGAGAGCAGCTGGTGTGGGCTGAGGATGGACAGAGACAAGGAAAGCAGCTGGTGTGTGCTGAGGACAGAGACAAGGAGAGCAGCTGGTGTGGGCTGAGGACAGAGACAAGGAGAGCAGCTGGTGTGGGCTGAGGATGGACAGAGACAGGGAAAGCAGCTGGTGTGGGCTGAGGACAGAGACAAGGAAAGCAGCTGGTGTGGGCTGAGGACAGAGACAAGGAGAGCAGCTGGTGTGGGCTGAGGACAGAGACAGGGAGAGCAGCTGGTGTGGGCTGAGGACAGAGACAAGGAGAGCAGCTGGTGTGGGCTGAGGACAGAGACAGGGAGAGCAGCTGGTGTGGGCTGAGGACAGAGACAAGGAGAGCAGCTGGTGTGAGCTGAGGATGGACAGAGACAAGGAGAGCAGCTGGTGTGTGCTGAGGACAGAGACAAGGAAAGCAGCTGGTGTGTGCTGAGGACAGAGACAAGGAGAGCAGCTGGTGTGGGCTGAGGACAGAGACAAGGAGAGCAGCTGGTGTGAGCTGAGGATGGACAGAGACAAGGAGAGCAGCTGGTGTGTGCTGAGGACAGAGACAAGGAGAGCAGCTGGTGTGGGCTGAGGACAGAGACAAGGAGAGCAGCTGGTGTGGGCTGAGGATGGACAGAGACAGGGAGAGCAGCTGGTGTGGGCTGAGGATGGACAGAGACAAGGAGAGCAGCTGGTGTGGGCTGAGGATGGACAGAGACAGGGAGAGCAGCTGGTGTGGGCTGAGGACAGAGACAGGGAGAGCAGCTGGTGTGGGCTGAGGACAGAGACAAGGAGAGCAGCTGGTGTGGGCTGAGGACAGAGACAAGGAGAGCAGCTGGTGTGGGCTGAGGATGGACAGAGACAAGGAAAGCAGCTGGTGTGTGCTGAGGACAGAGACAAGGAGAGCAGCTGGTGTGGGCTGAGGACAGAGACAGGGAGAGCAGCTGGTGTGAGCTGAGGATGGACAGAGACAAGGAGAGCAGCTGGTGTGGGCTGAGGATGGACAGAGACAGGGAGAGCAGCTGGTGTGGGCTGAGGACAGAGACAGGGAGAGCAGCTGGTGTGGGCTGAGGACAGAGACAAGGAGAGCAGCTGGTGTGGGCTGAGGATGGACAGAGACAAGGAGAGCAGCTGGTGTGGGCTGAGGATGGACAGAGACAAGGAGAGCAGCTGGTGTGGGCTGAGGACAGAGACAAGGAGAGCAGCTGGTGTGGGCTGAGGACAGAGACAAGGAAAGCAGCTGGTGTGGGCTGAGGACAGAGACAGGGAGAGCAGCTGGTGTGGGCTGAGGACAGAGACAAGGAAAGCAGCTGGTGTGGGCTGAGGACAGAGACAAGGAGAGCAGCTGGTGTGGGCTGAGGACAGAGACAAGGAGAGCAGCTGGTGTGGGCTGAGGACAGAGACAAGGAGAGCAGCTGGTGTGGGCTGAGGATGGACAGAGACAGGGAGAGCAGCTGGTGTGGGCTGAGGACAGAGACAGGGAGAGCAGCTGGTGTGGGCTGAGGATGGACAGAGACAAGGAGAGCAGCTGGTGTGGGCTGAGGACAGAGACAGGGAGAGCAGCTGGTGTGGGCTGAGGACAGAGACAGGGAGAGCAGCTGGTGTGGGCTGAGGACAGAGACAGGGAGAGCAGCTGGTGTGAGCTGAGGATGGACAGAGACAGGGAGAGCAGCTGGTGTGGGCTGAGGATGGACAGAGACAGGGAGAGCAGCTGGTGTGGGCTGAGGACAGAGACAAGGAGAGCAGCTGGTATGGGCTGAGGACAGAGACAAGGAGAGCAGCTGGTGTGGGCTGAGGACAGAGACAAGGAGAGCAGCTGGTGTGGGCTGAGGATGGACAGAGACAGGGAGAGCAGCTGGTGTGGGCTGAGGACAGAGACAAGGAGAGCAGCTGGTGTGGGCTGAGGACAGAGACAGGGAGAGCAGCTGGTGTGAGCTGAGGATGGACAGAGACAGGGAGAGCAGCTGGTGTGGGCTGAGGATGGACAGAGACAAGGAGAGCAGCTGGTGTGAGCTGAGGATGGACAGAGACAAGGAGAGCAGCTGGTGTGGGCTGAGGATGGACAGAGACAGGGAGAGCAGCTGGTGTGGGCTGAGGATGGACAGAGACAGGGAGAGCAGCTGGTGTGGGCTGAGGACAGAGACAAGGAGAGCAGCTGGTGTGGGCTGAGGACAGAGACAAGGAGAGCAGCTGGTGTGGGCTGAGGACAGAGACAAGGAGAGCAGCTGGTGTGGGCTGAGGACAGAGACAGGGAGAGCAGCTGGTGTGGGCTGAGGACAGAGACAGGGAGAGCAGCTGGTGTGGGCTGAGGATGGACAGAGACAAGGAGAGCAGCTGGTGTGGGCTGAGGATGGACAGAGACAGGGAGAGCAGCTGGTGTGGGCTGAGGATGGACAGAGACAGGGAGAGCAGCTGGTGTGGGCTGAGGATGGACAGAGACAGGGAGAGCAGCTGGTGTGGGCTGAGGACAGAGACAAGGAGAGCAGCTGGTGTGGGCTGAGGACAGAGACAGGGAGAGCAGCTGGTGTGGGCTGAGGACAGAGACAAGGAGAGCAGCTGGTGTGGGCTGAGGATGGACAGAGACAGGGAGAGCAGCTGGTGTGGGCTGAGAAGGGAGAAGAGGGAGTTAGGGAAGAGAGCACTGGGAAGAGCTGGGGAAAAGGGCCAGAGGGATCTCCAACATTGTCCACATGAAGAGAAGGCAACGGGGTTCTGTAACTCAGGTAGGCATCTTATCTGCTATATTACATGGCTGGATTTAATGCTATAAAAAGGGAGTAAAAACAAAACATGAAAGCCAAAGCTCTTAAAAAATTTTTTTGTCTTCCCAAAACATGTGAAAGGCTTTTTCTTCTCTGCCTCCCAGAGTTAGGCCTAGAAGCTGCTGTCCTGGTGTACTCAAATCTGTCCTTTGCAGTTCAAATCTGGCTGAAGGCAACCCCAGGCAACCCCTACGCTCCCACAAGTACAAACTTAATCAGTTCAAGTTCTAAGTAGTCTGTGTCACAGGGAGTCACTGTATCCTGTCCCAGACTGTCCTGACTGCCTGTTTCTTCCCAGGCTGGACCTGCGGGGCAAAAGTCACAAATGGTCTGGGCTCAAGATGTGTCCTTACCATGTACCACCATGGGATATGACGTCAGCTGATGTCCTTGCTAGATGTAACACATGCTCACAATGGGAAGCTGGGGCTGTATTTATCATCTCAGGCCTCTGCTACTGACTGCAGGAGTGAAATGCTAATCTACAGACTGGCCCAGGCCACCTTTCGAATACCATCTGTGTCTGGATGTGCATATTCAGAGAGTTCTTGCTTTCCCGAGAACTTCTTTAATTACTCGATGGCTGCTTTGCACTTGGCTTTAGAAGGCCTGAGTCTGGAAACCCATTCTCGGGTTTTAGGTATCAATTACATTCAGAGCGAAGGGAAGGATGGGGGAAATGGGCGAGAGGAGACAGGGAGACAAACGGAGCATTACAGTAACAAATTAAAGCTTTCTTGGAAGCAGCCAGTAGCACGCAACTAGGAACACACTTTTCTCTCCAATCTTCACGGCCACCGCCACAGGCAGCATTTCATCACCTGGCACAGAAACATCATTTCCCACTGGGACAAGCAGCCCCTTCCCTCCGATAATGATGATCCTGTTCATGAAATAAATAGTCACGTGGGGTCACTGGAGGAGGTTACGGGCCCCGAGACCCTGAATTTTATTAAGAGCAGAAGAGTCACCCCTAGTCTGTGTCCTTCATTCATTTAAACGATGGGAGACATGAGAGTTGAAAGTAAAATGTCCAGAACCAGTGAAAGCTTGAGAATAAGAAGTGGGTCCCGTGACAGCTCACTGGTTACTGTTGAGCTCCAGGTTCCGGGGATACAGGGGTAAAGGTCAGGGCTCCTGACTTCCAGCTCTGGGCCTGCTTCTACTCTCCTGGGCTCCTGTCCTAGCTCCTCTCAATCCCCTGGGCAGTAAAGCCTGACGCACCCCAACTTACTGATGGACATCACTCTCTCAGCTTTAATAGCCCTGTCACCAGACTGTCATGACGCTAAGATTTCTTATGGACTCGGAGGCTCAAAGAGAATTGCATCCGGATGAGGCATCACTGCAATCTGGTCACATCCCAAGGAGGATGGTCACTTCATCACCTGCCGGTTCTCCCCAGCACACAATGGTGACAGATCAGAGGGACAGGAAGTGCTCCCGAGGAGCCTGGCAAACGAACAAGACAAGTGTGGGAGCTTTTTCAGCCAGGCTGCTTTAAAGACAGAGTTTGCCTGGTCAGCTACAAACTGCCAACTGAGCAGACTCCTGGGGCAAAACACAATATACGTGTGGCTACAACTCTATCCGGTGGAGGAGAGAAAAAGTCCACACAAAGCAAGATGAATGTGACTGGCCTCACAGAAAGCGTAAGACAGAATTACTTTACTTTGGGAAAAACGAACTCATGCCAGAAAGTGTAAAATCTCATCTTTGAAGCACCTTCCTTGCCCATCAGATCCAAGGTAACACACGTTCTTTCCATGCACTTTCAGAACTACAGCTTATTCTGGGAGGCATTCTGCAAGCTGTGTATGGCTGTTCATGGGGTTTGTCGATGTCACCTACACTGTGAGTCTTTGCGCAGATCAAGGCCTGGAATAAGGGTTAGTTACATTTTTGGCACTGAGAACAAGGAATAAAAGCTGTTTCCGCCCCAGCCGGAGTTAGTGGGAATACAGTTTTTCTCTTCCTTTGTTCTGAAAACCTGATTTGCTCTAAGGGGCTCTGTCTACAGTCCAGCCCGTGTTAGGTACAAACATCATCAAACTGCCATTTCCCAGAAGACTCCACCTCACCCCGGTCAAGAACCTCTCACCTGGAGACAGAAAGGACGTGAACTGGTAGAAGATCTCGGAGTCCTTTTTGCGCCCGCTGTAGCCCACCACGCTGCCCACGTCCAGTGGGAAGGTCTTGAGGAGAGCACCTGTGGTCAGGTCGTGGAGCTGCAGAATGTTCTTCACATCGTGGAGGTAGCACAAGACCAGGAAGTTGGACCTGACGCAAGCCACCCACTCTGAAATGCCACGGAGAGAAAACCAGATGCCACTTTGAAAATCAGAGAACATGTCACTCATTTAACTGGACAGCAGCGCTGAAGCCCTTGGTGTGTGCCATCAGGACACTTCCAAAGCCGTTTTGGGATCTGTTTTAACCCTGCCCCCAGTCTTCGGCAGGGTGACAGCTGCCACGTCCACCTTTGGCACTCACTGTGACAATACAACACACAACAAAACAAAGCTCAGGCTTGAGAACTGTGGAGTGTTTAGTTTGCATGAGTCCTGCGGACTGGACACTAGACACATGGCTGCAAGTATCCCTGCGGCAAACTAGAGCAGCAGGGTATTCTGAAGGCCCATGTGTGAAGGCGTGGTCCTCAGCCCATGGGGCCGGGGGAGAAGGTAGAACCTTCCAAAGCAGAAGGAAGTTAGTTATATGGGACTGTGTCCTGGAAGATGTGAGGCCCCCAGCCCTCCCCCGTCCTCCTGGTTTACTTCTGATGGTGTGGAGGTTAAGTTACAATTCCCACTATGGCTCACCAGAAGCAACAGAGCAAATTTGCCACGGACAGGAACCTCTAAAACTCTGAGTCAGAACAAGGCTTTCCCTCATATAAGGTGATTGGCTCAGTCAAAATAACAGGAAGAAATGAAAATACCTACATACATACCTATCTTATATTTGATATCATGCTATAAGGGATAAAGAGAAGAAAAGCACAAAGTCAAGTCATATTCCATGTACATAAGAGTGTTCTATAATTCTGTACTTAGTACAGACATGTACTAAGCCCTCAGTGTATCATCAGAAACCCTGCAAGGTCCTGGAGACACAAGCAGGGCACTGAGATCACTCTGGCACAGACGCACCTGTGACCACACAACAGAAAAATGTGGACGTAAATGCTACAGGCTGAGGACCCAAGACAAGTACGAGCTCTTCAGCAAGGAATGAGTTTTGTCTGGAGTGCAGGGGTGTGGAAGTGCGGGGTGGGGTGGGAGGGCTTCCAGGGACAAGGCCAGAGTGAAGGCAGCGGAGAGGACTCCAGGCAAGCCTGAGGGAGTGAGGATCTGGAGGGGCAGACGGGAACGCCGTCAAGACAGGCAATCCATTTAGTTTCGGGGGATGGTGATGTGCTGGTGGTCTGTCTTGAGGCATCTGGTGAGCTGTGGGGAAGTGGGGGCCTGGTTAGCCACTGGTGAGGAGGCAGCTGAGTGGAAGCCCAGGTAAGGACAGTGCAGGATGATGCAGCTGACAGGCAAATGCACAATAAAGGACGTCTGCAGACGGCTGGAGGGAAATAAGAGGCACATCACCGGGATATGTCAGGAAGAACCTCGGGGACAAAGCCGGGAGCCAAGTGAAGAGACAGACTCCACGTGACAGGGCCTCCTAGCCTGGTTTCAGTTTCTGTGAAAAACACCATGACCAAAACCACCTTAGGGAGGCAAGGCTTTCCTTGGCCTGCAGGTTACAGTCTGTGACTGCAGGAAAGCAAGGGCAGGAACCTGTCTAGAGCTGGCACCATCCACAGTGGGCTTTTGATCTTCCCCTATCAACCAGCAATCAAGAAAATGTCCCATTGACAAGGCCACACGCCAGCGGGAACCGTTCCTCAATTTAGGCTCTCTCTTTCCAAGAGTGTCAAGTGGACACAGACATATGGAGAGTGAGGGAAAGAGGTCAGCTCTTCCCACGGCCCAGGCAGGAGCTCACGGCTCAGCGCTCAGCAGCAGAGCTATACAGAGAGCATAGGGAAGGAAGGGGCAGAACGGGAGACACAGAAGCCAGCTGGAAGCAGGAACATGCCACCCACAGCCAGGAATGAAGTCACAGGACAGAAAGCCACGGACCAGACAGACTGAAAGGTCAAGCTTTCCTTGGGTTTCATGGTGCTGTTCTTGACATTGCTTAGTTTCGTAACCCAAGAAACTGAGAATGTGAGTACTTATTTCTGAGAACATCAAGACACTGGCCACAGGGAGGACCGTCAGGGCATTGATCTTGGGTGGCTTTGAGTACTGCACAAACTTTTCCGAAGCCAAAGCTAACTAAGAATTCACAAATCCAAAAGTCGCTTGCTTCGGAGGGGCTCCGTTCAGCAGCACAGCTCATGTGCTCACGTGACTTACTGCTCTAAAGAAAGCAGCGTGGGGGGAAATGGAGTCAATTACAGCCGTCAGAGAATAATCGAGCCGTGCTAACCACGAGAACATCCACGTTATACAAGAGACCAAGTGAGTAGGCAAAGGGCAGGAGATTTGTAGCATGTCATAAATAAAAGCTCTGACTTTGTAGCTGTCCTTTGAGTCTGCTCTGGACTGTCTTCTCCATCGGGCATTCTGCGCTGCTGGTGTACCAACGGCTTTGCTTCTGTGAAAGTGATGAGCGCAGAGAATATTGCAGGCTTCCCTGCAATGGGAAGAGCCTACAGCGGGAAATCTGTCACCCCCAATTTCCAGCCATTATCTTCACTTCATTAAATTTATAAATGAGAAAGGATGTGTTTTAACACAACGGTAGACAATTCAGATGGTTAGGAAACATTGACAGCATCCACGAAGACTCCTTCTACAAGAATTACCACTCCAACCTAAGTTGTGCCTAAAAAATTACCAGGGCACCTACACAAAGCCTTAGGCGTCCACAGGATCCTTTAGACTCACCCACACATGCGGTCAACCACAGAGTAGGGCTGAGCATGGTCCCCTGGCAGTGCTCCTGGCTATACCCACCCCGTGTGGCTGGTTCTGCCTCAGTGCAGACAGAAGTCATCTGGCTCTCGAAGTAACACTGAAAGGGTTTTGGCCTGAGGATGCTCAAGGGAATGAAATGGTCCAGCACCTGCTCTACAACTTGTGACCGACGCAGCATCCAAATAGAGAAGAAGGCCAGAGTAGATGCTTTTGAGGAAGACAGGAAGGTACTCCTGTACGCTATAAGTGTCTCTCCCCATGCTGAGTAGCAGGGTTAATCTCTTCTATTTACTGAAGCTTGGGAGAGACAAAGCACTACCCTGACTACCGCCTGGCATGCCTACACTGTGGCAGGATCAGGGAGGCACGGCCAGCTGCCACCTTCATGGAAAACCCGGGCTGAGCTGAGGCTCTCGAGCTGCAGGTGTGGATTCTGCAGGGAAGAGCAGGTGGGGCTGTCTTGGGGTGTGTCTGACACTGATTTTGGGGGTTGAAGGTAGGGATATTATCACCAGAGGGTGGAGGGGTATCCCGACGCCCAAGGCTGGGGGGAAGCCCAAGCAAACTCAGCTTCCTCAAGAGCCACAGAGGCTGTAGAAAAAGACACAGTGAGAAATCCTGAGGTCAGCTCTCCGCTGTCCACTCCAGCATTATCAGAAATTTCGGCCAAACCTGGTGGACAGGGAGGAGTTTCTCACAGGTCTAGATGTGAACCTGGGTCTGCATGGCTGCACACACGTGTAAGGCACTGGAGAACACGTTGCAGGCGTGTTCTGGCTGAGAAGGGGCTGTTCTGCAGCCTGGGCGTGGCTCTTCGCTTCATATGAGGCACTTCTGAATGGCCTCAGAGTTCCTCAGTCCACCTACCGTAGATGCTCACTTCCCACAAGCAGACTCTTCATTGGTACATTGAAGGACTGAACTCTTGTGTAAAAACCTCTCCAGACTAGTGAGTCATCTAGATAAATTCAGTTTTCATGTATTTATTTATAAGTCAGCATATCGTTTTCGATCAAATGAGTAATTGCCTATGGCAGCTTTCAATTAAATATAGGGGCAGTCTGTTCTCTTTTCTAGCAAGATGGCTAGAAATCCACCCTCATATTTACAAGAGGTAGAAACCAACAGCCAAAGGTGATACAAAGCTTTCAGTTAGGAGTTGTCACTCTTTTTCAGACAATGTGTACTATTTAAGCACGACGTTCCTAATAATCACAAGCCAAAGGTTCTGCACTGACGCACCAGTCACCAGACCGTGAGGTGGATGGACCAACCTGTCGATGTTCTCACAGGCACACTTTCCAAGCAGCCACCGTTCTTACCTAAGACATCTTTCTCGTGCTCTGGAACAAGCACTTTCCACTTGGACTCGTCAGGGTCCGTGAAGTCGATGTTGATCAGACGATAATTAGGAGAATTGCGGTTCGTCTTGAATGTGAACACTGTCCCCTCGTTGGTGACGTAGTCATATTCTCCTTCAAAGTTGTCTATCAGTTTTACCCAGTTCAGGATTCCTGGGAAGAGACAAGGCATTCCTGTCACCTCTGATATTGTAAGAAAGGATGCCGGTTTCTGTGTAGGGAGGTGAGGGACTCTTTCCTTTCTATAAAGCTCAAGACACAGATGGTACTGGAAGTGCCAACACGCAGGAATGAGCAAGGGCTAGCTGTGAGTGGACGGCAAGGAGCGCTTGAAAACTCTGGTGCTGAGGGGAGACTGCAAGACCTCGTCTCCTGTCCTACCATTCCACACACCTGCTAAATCCTCTTCCGAGCAAGTCTCAAATCAAAGCCTGCCTTCCCTGCCACCTCAGTGTCCTCATCACCCTCCACCTGTTCTACCGCAGTGGTCCTCAACCAGGACAACAGACACACCTCTTCCAAGCGGCATTTGAAGTCTACAGATAATTTTGGTTGCTGTGACTTAGCAGGTGAGGACTGCTACTGCCATCTAGTGGCGGAGATCAGAGATGCCGCTAAACATGCTACTAGCCCAGGTCAGATCCTGAGGAACATCAGCAGTGCCAAGTCCGAGCTCTGGCCTATAGTATTAGCTTTCTGCCTGGTTTTCCCCCCGGCCACTCTTGAATCACTCTATTCCACAAAGCACGATGTCTTAATACCCTAGCCCGGTCCACAGTGGCGCCTTTCCCATCACACTGAATAAAGTCCCCACACAACAGGCTTTTCATACCTAAGCCAACTTCGGCACATTCCAACGCGTGCCTCACCTCCTGAGCGCTAGTGGTACTCGGGCACAGCGGTACCCGGGCGCGGCGGTACTCGGGCACGGCGGTACTCGGGCACGGCGGTACCCGGGCACGGCGGTACTCGGGCTGTGTCCTCTGCCTGACCCACTCTCAAAAGGCTGGGCACTTCTAACAGGCACACGCTTGGTGACATTTCTCTCAAGATAGAGCTGATTTAACAGCTGATTCCTTGTGGGTTTTACTTGCTACTTCATACTCAGCTTCAGGCACTCTGAAGATACAAATAAAAGGTGTATTCAGTGAAGCCGGGACACTTTCCAGTCCTTCCTTCCTAAGAACTGGTGTGGAGTGGCCATCACTAAACGTCCTAACTACATCTGCTATCATCCTGGCTCGGCACCACCTGTAAGGGTCAGAAGCTCACTGGAAGGGACCGGTTTCATGATGTACCTGACACACAGGCTCAGTGAACATCTTAGAAAATGTACACATCCACGAACTCTACGACGATAGATAGTCTCTAAACGTCTCCTGACTTCAATTCCACAGCAAATTCTATTTTAATCTGGACAATTCACTTCGACCCCAATGTCTTCAGTAAGTATTTATACTTTACACCCATGTCTTATTTTTACCCACAGAATATCTTTCCACGTGTCGTTGAATTAAACATCTCAGGGAAAGTGTAATTCCAGCACAGGAGACCCAGTCCTGCGGCCAGACATATCTGGATCAAAATCCCAGCTCTCCCACTGTTTAACTTCAGGAACTTGAATGATCTCTTTATTCTGTTTAGCGTTATTTCCTCAACCGTCAACTAAGAGTCATAGGAAACACGGAAAATCATTTCTAAAGTGACTGTTAGTAACTACTCCACAATAAAAATTCAGTGAAATTATTTTTTAAAAGTAATTTGAATTAAGACCAATAAAACCAGCAGTAAAAATAAAAATTTAAGCCTCCCCAAATGTTGGCAATAACCTGTTGAAAACAGAGAGAAGGTCTGCATTTACAGAAGAGGCAGGCTTGGAACACCCAGGAATGGACCTAGAAATGCGGGGTCTACACAAAAACACCACACCGTTGAGCTTTTTCTAAGGAGACATTAAAATAAAAACACACCATTGCCCTAAGTGTGAAGAGTTAGTATTTCAGAGACAAGGAATCCACTGGAAACAGAGAAACGTAGCCCAGGAAGGTCGACAGGGAATGTGACGTCATTCTGAATCACGAGGACGGCCGGGCGGGGCTTCTGTGACGCTGCTATGCCGACCCGGCTGTCCCTCAGCACCTTCACAACACAGCAGTTCTGCCTCCTTTAGAGGCTGTGCCTCACTGTCCCCAGCAAGCGCTCCTCTGCATCGCAGGTCTGCACACAATCAGTCCCCTGCACCACACACCTTCACGCAAGCACTCCTCCGCACCGCACGTCTGCACACAATCAGTCCCCTGCACCACACACCTTCACACAAGCACTCCTCCGCATCGCACGTCTGCACACAATCAGTCCCCTGCACCACACACCTTCACGCAAGCACTCCTCTGCATCTCACGTCTGCACACAATCAGTCCCCTGCACCACACACCTTCACGCAAGCACTCCTGTTTTGCTGTAACGTACACTCTGGTATTTACTGAGATAGTCACATCATTCTCACGGCATTTCCTTAGACCAGTCATTCTTCACCCCGTTACCCGCCCTAAGCTGCCCTCTGCAGAACGGCTGTTCCCAACCTGTAGTTTATCATTTGTAGAGAAGTTTGTTCTCTATGTCTAATAACTCAAGTCCTTCCACTTCTTGGTGGGCTGCACTTTAGGATTTCTTTGCATTTATATTCTCTCTCACTAAATCTCTCCTTTGCTGTGTTTAATGTCCTCTTTAATAGCTGTATTCATCATGATAATGGCCATGTGCTTTACTAAAAGTATTAGTAATTTTCTAATCTGACGGTCATTCACAGTCTTTATTTCTTGCTTATGCTTCTAAGGATTTTGTTTTGTTTTTTAACAGCAGCATTATGTGGATGGTTTATCTTTTTAAAGTGTGTTTAACGCACTTTACACTAGGGACCTGATAATCCCACTCTAGTGTGTCAACTAGTACTACCACCATCGGATGCACGGTGTGGCTCCACTTCTCATGACAGCAAATGTCTCTGTGTGAAGATTCTGTGCGATGCTGATCTTATTCTTTGGAACCTTCTTTGTGGGACCCCTTGGGGCCTGGGTTAAAGGGCCAATCTTCCAGTGAAGGTCTTATTTCCTTTTGCTTCCCTCTTCAAATATAGCCAACATAGGAACACTTTAAACTCTTGGCATGTAGAGTTCCAGACCTCAGAGGCATCGCTGTGGCCTCCATGTGAAGGTCAGTGTCTCTCATGCATCTTGGGAAAATACTTACCTCGTCTACGGCTCCACCTCTAATGCCAAGGTAGACCTTCCTTAGTACACATCTCAGACCTTCCCCGACTGGATGTTCACCTATCAATCACCCCTGCACTGTCTCTCAACTGTGGCGAAGCACATGGCCTTCACTGTCCATCCCCTTCCCCAGCAGGAACATTTGAGACCAGCCCATCTCTGCCCTGGGCGCCTGCTTCCACCCCATTGCTGTTCTCTATGACTTCTGGTCCCTTTCTGCCAACAACAGTGTATTTGGAGATCCCTGCAGAAGTGTTGACAGTGCTTTAATTGTCGCAGCCCAAGGGCTACTCAGAGTGCACACTCAGACAAACTCCCAGAGCAGACCTTACAATTATACTTCATGTGAGGTTAAATGCTGCATATGAGGCAAAAATACACTTTTTAACTTTTTAAGTGGCACACTGCTCCCCTCAAACAAGTACTCAGTAGGTGACCCACTCTACGGCAATCGTAACTTGTTCACATAAAACAAGGCTTTACATACATACACACACACACACACACACACACACACACACACACACACACACACTCCCTCTCATCTTAGAGCAACAACAGTGTAAGTCATTAGCTGCCAATCAAATATGTGAAGATAATCAGAAAACTTCATTTGTTTGTAGTAAAAACGATAAAACTCTATTTTCTGGACTATGACATTTGTGGACACCAAATCCTGATCCAGTGAAATGTCAGATTCTTTAACTATCCCCCTGCCAATAAAGCATTTCTTGATGTGAACAGTTATTTCACAACATAACCTTCTTAGGGTTTCTGCTTGAAAAGGTCACGGAGACAATGGCATTTATTACAACCCCAACCCACCCGAAGCCACTGAGTATGGACCTGTGGCTCTGCAGTGCACACAGGTGAGTGTGCAGAGAGGCCACGCTCCTCACACTCTCAGGTTCTGCTCAACACCAACACCTCAGACAAGCCTGTGGGCATGTCACTAATTCTCAAGAGCTGGCCAGCTGTAAAGGGACACTGAGCCTGGCACATCAGAATCCAGCTGTGGCCATCTTTGAGTAAAAATAGCTGTAAAGTTTAATATGTTTTCATTTAAATTAACTTTATTACACACACACACACACACACACACACACACACACACACACACACACACACAAATAAAACCTTGGAATTCAAAAGCATCACACACAGACATTAACTAGACCCAAAGTCTACATATGCATCTCAATGGACTTCTATATAATAAGGACAGATACGCAGCAGCTGTGGAATTTCACACTGGATTTCACACTCACAAATATGTCCCACACTTTACTACCACCAAAACTGAAAAATCCATGAAGGAGTGATAGAGTCGGAACTAGAAAAATAATTAGCTTTATATCCTCTAACTAGTGTTCATTACAACATCCCCTAATGTTTAACCTTTCTTACTCTCTTTTCTATGGTATACTGCACCCATGCATATCTTTGTCTAAACATATATGAATATATTTATGTTTACACAAATAAAAATAGAGTCACGTATATATATTTAAACAAAGACACACACACACACACACACACACACACACACACACACACACACACACACACGCTATAGGCTAGGTTCCCCATGAGGGAAATTGTGTATTTTTTTCTTACTGAGATTGTGTGACCTCACTGAATAGTATGCATTCTAAGTCCATCCATTTTCCTGCACAATTTGTGACTGTATTTTCCTTTAGAGCTGCTAGTATTCCATTCGATACACAGACCAAATTTTCATGATCCACTCACTTGTTGTTAGACATCTAGATTGCTTCCGGTTCTTTGCTACAGTGAAAACAACAACAAAAACAACAATAAATATGGGTTGCAAATCTCGCTATGGTAGAGTGCTGAAAATCAGTTCAAGGGCCAGGCCCTCACTGGGCAGCACGTTTCAAAAGGAAGCCTGTGAAATCCCTTTGTGCTCTGGAATCTCGCTCTAGTCTCTAATGGAAAAATAAGAGGCAATGCGCAAAAAAAAATTATTAAAAAAAAAAAGAATTAAAAAAGGTATTTTGGCTACACCATGGGGGTCTTTCATTTTTTCTATTTACAAGTGAGAATCCTGTTGACTTAAATGAACAACATGAAAATTACTTTTACAGGAGACATGGCTTCATTCCTTAACCCTTTCGGGTCTGCTCATTTTGTCTGTACCTGGCCATTTATTCACCCTGAGGCCAACAGAATTCAATGCCCAAACCTCTCCACCATAAAGTTAACGTGGCTTTTTGTTAAGCCTGCTTCTCGCTGGGGACTGATTTGTTTACTGGGTGGAGATTAACTTATAATAAATCCTCTTATGGTTTTCCTAGAGCAAAGACTCTTCCATCTTTCTTTGAAAATGATTAATGATATTAACGACACCTCGTGGGGAAATGTGTGAAGGTCTCTAATAACAGAATTAAGATGCTTTTATACTTTACAAGAACTACACAGGACTGCCACATCCCAAGGATAACACACTCAGGGTGCTTTCAGAGGCTGAGCCTGATCAGGGAGAAGTCTCCCACCCCCTGGGTGTGGAGGATTTCCTTATGCTGGCCTGCAGCTACATCTTTATTTGTTTAATTTTATGTCTGTTGCCTTTACACTCCCCCGCACACCCCCCCCCCCCCCCCCCCCGCCACCAACTCTTGCAGCACACTCCCCATTCACGGCCTCTTTTTAATTACTATTGTTATACACACACATAAATACGACCTGCCGAATCTCTTTAGTGTCACGTGCATGGGTATCTTCTCAAGACTTACATTTGGTACTGTGCAACCACATAGGGGCTCACCCCTGGAAAGACTGACCACTCCCCCAAACCATCATCCAGGGGTCCTAAGATTCCCCCCATTCACACTGACACGTCAACCACTGTCAATGTTGAGGCACCGTTTAAGAGACTACAGTGCGGAGACTTCCTGGATGCACCTTCTCTACCGTACACAGACACAACTGCGGGGCAAGTGTCCTGTCCTCTGGCTCATCCAGCTTTCCCATCCTCTCCGCTCTGATGATGTCCCGAGCCTCAGGTACAGGGGCTGTGTTGTATCTGCTGGAGCTAGGCACTCCACACTCAGCAGCTCTCTGCATTTTGACCAGTGTGGTTTTTCTGGACTGGTCTGTCTGCTGCAAAAATAAGTTTCTTTAACGAAGTGTGAGAGCCACGCTGGCCTCTGAACGTAGGTTAGACACTACACGGGATTGATCAAGTGGCAGTGGCGGGCTCTCCTCCACGTTCCATGGCCTCAGTGGCCGTGTGCAGTTGGCGACGCTCACAGTAGATGGCAGGAACTCCTTCCTACTGAACGGCCCAACTCACAGACCCAGTTAGATGGCGGCTGGCTACTGCCGAGATGGAAGTCCCCCCACTGCACCTTCGGGGATATCCTCCCATACTGTTGGGGTTCACAGGTGTCACAGCTGGGTAGGACTATTTATTACTCTCTCCTTCCGCACCCTGCAGAGCATCTTCCAGGACTATGAGAGCTTGTCCTCAGGGAGGCGGCCTCTGGATCAGGTCAAGTCCTTCAAGTTTTGGGAGGCGCCAAGGGCAAGAGCAGCCATACTGTTGTGGGACTCTCTTGGACTTCCCTGACCAACCACTCAAAAGGGGGTTTTCCATGGCTTTTATTAGGAGTTGTACTAGATGGTCTATGTATGGCTCTGGGGCAGGGGCTGGCATTACCACCCCGTGGGTGTAATTTCTTTTAAGCTACACACACATACACACACACACACACACACACAGAGTAACTTTTGCTAACATAAAAAAACACGGCTTCCTCAGTTTTTAAAAATATGCTTAGTGTTATTTATCCTTCTTGCAACCTCCTTCCTTTGTATACATCTGTGTCTTTAAAGGGTGCTAGGAAGCAACGTGACCCCCTTGGGGAGACTGAGTCCATAGAGTTACTCGGGGGAGAGGGGCTGGAGACTAAAGGAGGGATCCACATGTGTAGCTCTGAACCTGGTCCCAGGAAACATTACTTACAAATGCAGCATTTAATACCCCAATCACCCCAGCATTCAAGTGACAACAATGGAATGTGATGCCTCTGAACGGAATGATTGCTAACAGTCATCTTTTAAAATCTAATTTTCCTCTACTGTGACATACTGCCATTTTCCTAAGAAAAGTCATTATAATCAATAATTTTAAAATGATGACTTCTCCAAACCACTGGGTTATATGCATTAATGCACATTTTTTATGGCGTACCTAATATAAGGGGTTTGAAAGTTAAAAAAAACAGCATAAATATGAATTTTATTATTGGTACAGAAGGAGGAAGGCTTATAAGCAGAGTATCTGAACAAGGGTCTCTAAAGGGACCTTAACTAGTCAACTAGTTATCTGCCACAAGCTGGTGCAGACCATCAAGTACTGTTTTCACGCACGCATGCACGCAAGCAGGTACACACGAGCACACACGCACACCCCAGAGGGTGAAAGACAGTGAGGTCTAGGCTCACGCAGCTCACTGAAGTGAAATTACTCACTTCTTAAGGAAGACAACTTTGTAACGTCTAACAAAGAATTTACTTGAGAAATACTGATCGTTGTTTTCTGCTCTTGAGGAATGAATGGGCTTTAGAGTTATCAAAAGGAATACTCGGGTTTCGGTAATACAGTGGTAGTTTTTTTTTTTTTTTTTTTTTTTTAACATTCCGTGTAATTTTTAGCTCACCACCATTTAAGGTAACCAGGACATTTAAGTTCTGCGGCTATCCTCTTCCTCCTAACATTATCACAAAAGTGGGGAGCAGATAAGGAGCAGGAGCGAGGTATTCACTCTGCCAATCAGACACACACTCTGCCCCCATCAGCTTGCACAATGAGACCCTTCCCACCAGCTGCCCACAGAGGCACAGAGAGCGCTTCTGACTGGGAATCTGTGCTGCAGTAAACAAATTCATGCCCCAAACCTGTATTTAGAGTAACTTTGATGCTTAGGAATTAAAAACAGAAAAAACCTCCAAGTATGTCCTTAACCTAACTATTCTGTTATCTAAAGCGAACGTGTCGAGATTCCAAAACCCCCTTCTGTCAAGGACAAGCAGGAGGGAAGGGTGGAGGCCTCTACATGCCAGGAACCCAAACCCTGGTTAGCCCTTTCCTCTGCATTCACTATTACAATTCCCTGTAAAACAGGTGTTGTTCTTCCATTCACAGACACGGATACCTGAAAGGGAAAAATCACCTTCAAATCAAGATATTCAGTTGTAATTAATGTGAACCATGTAAGTAACTTAACAATCACCATTCCCATCTGCTGTCTCCTTTTTAGACTACACTGACTTAATCTCTTCAGAAGCTAAGCACACATGGTACGGCACTTAACTGCTGTGGGAGTCACAGCCCGATCCGACCAGCCAGACTGAACGGACACTACAGAGACACCGCATCCACACTGTACATTAGACTGGTCACTACCCTCCGATGCAGAACAGCAACTGCTTACACAGCATTCATACTGTCTTGGCTCTCACTAATCATCCAGAGACAAGTGAAACACAGACAGGTGTGTGAGGTCCAAAGAGAACACTATGACATTTTATGGAACAGACTGGATTCTGGTGTCTGCTGGGAGTCCTGGAATCCATGACATACGGTCATCAAGGAACAACTGTATTGCTTCTTCAAAGAGCTGTGATCATGTGACTGATTCACACTGAACCAGTGATGAGTATGAAAATCACAAACAAGATGCCTCTACCACTGTCCCAGGCAAGTGACTTTTAGAACCTATGTATGAAACTGAGTACGTGGCCCAGTAGGTCAATCCCAACCACTGTGGCTTCTGTCCCCCACGATGTAAGGCCAGTGAAGCAGTGACTATAGAAAGAGGCTGGTGAGATGGCTCAGTGGTAAAGAGCACCAGCTTTTTACCAGAGACCTCCAGGTTGATTCCCAGCACCCGCATGGTGGTTCACAACTGTCCAAAACTCCAGGTCCGGGGATCCAACATCCTCAACTGGTACAGACATGCACGCAGGCAAAATACCCATACATATTTAGGGACAAATGAATCTTTTAAAAATGTAATAAATAAAAGATGACAGGCCCTGCACTACCCAGGAACCCGCAGCTGTCACTGCAGAAGGCTCATCCTTCAGCGGCTCACAGCTTTGGCTCCGCCCACCCCGACGGTTACTCAGAAGTCAGCTTGCTTCTGTGAGTAGGACAGACGATGACGACATGCTTTCAGTGACCTCCAAACTGTCCCGGTTAGTAACCTTATGGAGACAGTGAACTCAGGTCAGTGTCATGCGAGCCTTTTGATCTATGCTCTCCATGTGGATTCCCATGAGCTCGTGGCAACGGTTATGGGCCTGGCCAGCCAACGTCTCTAGTTAACCTAACATACTAACTTAGGTGTTTCTGCCAGGGTGTTTTGCAGATGTTATTCAAGTAAAGCACAGGGTACTGTTCTTGACAACGCTTGAGCCTTGCTCAACAACTGAAAAGTCAAAAGGTTAGACACGTGGCTTCCCTAGAGAAGAGGGTCCACTTAGGGACGACAGCATCAGCCTGTCTGACCTTCCTGACAACCGGCCCCACAGAGCTCGCACTTGCCTGAATGGTTCCCACAATCACGTAAGCCAACTCTCTGCAGCAGTCCTCCTTCATAGTCATGCTCTCCCCCACCCCACCTCTACTTCCCTCCCACACACATCCACAGGCCACGCAGGAACCATCTACCTCACAAACGTAACACCGCTACCTGTTATTCACGTGGAGCTAGCAACTGCAGCTCAGTACAAACGTGGACGGAACTTCCTTACCTATCTGAAGTTAAGCAATTCGTGTTTTTCAATTTGTTAGCTTGTATCCTTTAATAGCATGATCCTACTTAATAATTTAAAGGCACGATGAAGTTGAAAACAGAATGCAAACAGCGCTCTCGAGAAGGAGCACTGTTAACTGGGGATTTAATAAGCCAGGGGAAGCCCAAATCCTCTCTACCGCCTAAGAAACACCGGTTGTGGGCAAGGACAGCAACCATGTTTCATTTGGGCTCCATCTCAAGAGGTCTGCTCAGCTCTGCACAGATCCAGTGGCTTGCTCCTTACAGAGAATGTGAACACCGATGTGGTGGCTGTAGTTCTGTATGGATAGCACTGCTACAATATATTACTGACCATCCTGCTGCATGGCTATGTGTGTTCGGTGATGGCCAGAAAGGCAGCATGTAGACCTTGCTCAGCAGTTTAAATGAAGTAATACCCAACCAAAAGGAAGTATCTTCATATCAGAATGTTCGATACTATTAACGAGGCGAATAAATTATTCAGAAATGTATTTAGAATTGTGTATTTTGGAATCCCATGTGAAGGGTCTCTGAAATAATCACTATTTTACACTAATTTGTTAGGCATCCTCATCTGGTAATCAGCTATGTGACAGATTTTCAGGGCTGGTCAAACTCCAACACAGTAAATTATGGAGCCGAAAGCTTTAATGCCTGACCTTAGTATAGCAGGTCACCTTTTAAATCATCATGAGCCCCTGCTGGCCTCAGATGCCCAGATTCGCCTGCCTCTGCCTCCCTGGTGCTGGAGTTAAGGGTGTGCACCATCCGCCCACTGACTGCCCTCAATTCTCAATAGGCTGGTTCTGTGCTCACTACGGTGACACATGTGGCTTCAGAAAGCAAACGCTGGCTGTCACCGCGTGCATGATTCAGGAGGGGCCATCGTACGATTACCTGTTAATCTGGTAAACACCCACCTTTGTACTAACCACATGCCTGGGACAGTTTACATCCTAACAACTCTTATGACTATAAACCGCTACAGGCCAATACCCCAGCTTCTCCCTACCACACAGGACCTCTTCACAAGCAGGTGCAGAAGACATGCTTGACCTCGATCTGCAGGGAAAATGCAAGCAGCCAGCCTCATCTCCTTGTTTCTATCACATGCAAGAGCACAACCATTTCTATGAACTGAGATGGTGTGGTAGGAAGAAAGATGGCTGACTGAGAGTCCACTGCAAGGCTGACACACCACCTTTTTAACTGGGTATCCTAGGGTAGTTACGTAAGACTTAAATAACTTACCAGTGATACCGCTGGATTCCTTCTGGAGGTCACAGTACCACAGTCGGTTTACCGGATCACATCCCTCCCAGATGGACAGCAGGACGTAGCGACCGTCATCAGACAGCTGCAGAGAGACGACAGTGTAAGCCGAGTCAGGGGACTTGCTCTCAGCAGCCTGGGGAGTAGGCATTATTACTGTTCCCATCAATGTGACCCAACAGTTGACCAGAAGCCTCTCCAGGGAGAAAGGACTAATCTTAAGGGGCTACCCTCTGCCATGGCAGGGACGGCATGCAGCAGAAGCTTGGTCATATCCCATAGGTCAGGAAACAGACCGACAGGAAACCAGGCTGGGCTACGCCACAATGACGTATTCCTTCAGGGCCTCACCCCTTCAAGGACCTACAACCTCTCAAAACAAAACCAGCAGCTGGGGTCCAAATGTTCAAGAGGCCGTGGAGGACACTTTACATCCAATTATAACAAATGCTAAGGGAAAAAGTAACTTCAAAGTCAATGTCTTCACTCTAAACTCCAACATATGATTGTTTACTATGTCAACTTGGCTGAGCCACAGTGCCCAGACATTTGGTTGAGCATTGATCTAGATGGTTCTGTAGCAGCAGCTCTTGGATAAAGTTGTGTTTAAAGGCGCGGACATGGAGCAAAGCATACTTTCCTCCATGTGGTGCACCTTGTGCAACCAGAGAAGGGTCTTAATAGAATAGGAAGTAGACTGTTCAGGACTTAAGTACCACTGTTCCCAGAGTTTCCAACTTGTTAGTTCACTCGGCTATTTCAAGAACTGGCAAGCATCCACAGTAATGAGGTGATTTCTTAAAATTTTGTCTTTATAAACACACACACACACACACACACACACACACACACACACACACACACACACACACACACACACACACACACGTTGGTTCTTGTTCCCTGGAGAACCCTGTTAGAGTTACCAACTATTACTCTTTTATTTGGTCATTCCACAGACAGAGTCTACGGATCTATATACAAACTCACGTCTGTTTTGTTTCTCTGTGTTAAGGATGTATTAGCGAACAACTCAGGGAAATGCCACAACTAACAGAGAAGACAAACACTTAAATATGGAACTATGCCACACATTCCTCATGGACAAATGTCGTGAGGAACAGGAAGAGATCTTAGTAAAGGAGTCAGGACATGCGGTGAAGGTCTGTAGCTTTAAGAAGAGCACCAGAGTAGGCCTCACAGGGAGGCGTCTTGGCATTGCTCGTGGGCAGTCACTGCTTCAGAGCTGTCGTTTCGAGTCCCTGTTTATCTACATGTAATGTGTGTTTATCCTCTGGAGGCTTTCACTATTTTCTTGTTCCTTTCATTCATTTGCAAGTCAATCTCAACAGTCTTGGCTGTAACGGTGTACCGGGATTCACCGCGCTTCTCAGATCTGCGGGTTTGTGTACTTTATCAAACGTAACAGGTTTCTTTTTCTTTTTTCACCTCGTTTACATCTTAAGAACAGCCTTGTCTCTATCCTGGCATTTCAAACAGACACTGTGCTTCACCTGGCCCTGCCTAACATTTTCTAAGAGCCTTTGTAAATGATTCCTACAGTTTTTAAAAATCTTTGCTAACTCATTGGCCATTCCTGAGTCTACTCCTGTGATGAAGGCTTTTTATGGCTTGAGGTCACATTATTCTGCTTCATTAAACATGTATTGACTTCTGAATCAGATTCTGGGCAATTGGAACATTGTCTAGATTTTTTTTTTCCTTTCTAATCTGCCTATAAAATGTTTTGAGTCAATTAATTTCCTGGCAAACCAGCTGGCTCCATTCAGGCTTGCTCTGCAGCCTTGCTGGCGAGGGTCTGCATCCTGACTGTGAACATGTGGCCTCTCCAGGTGTCACCATGCCCCTGGATGCTCAAAAGGCTTTGTCACCAGGGTCAGAACATGGTGACCAGACTTTAGCAGCTGTCAGTTACAGCTCCTGGGTGCTGTGCTGAGCCTGAACTAGGGAGCATCATTCAATGCACACACCTCTTGATAGACAGCTGAAGCCACAGGGGACCTGAAGTGAACCCCTGGACGCTTCGTGGGAAGTTCCCACCTTCAGTGCCCGGTTTCACAGCTCTAGTAGCTCCAGTCTCTTTGGATCTTTGCTTCAGTGAGAATGAAGTGTCCAGGTCTCCATCCTCGTGTGGGGTCCCTAGAACACCTGGAGGCAGAAGGCTGGAACAACTGCAGGAGTAACCTCTCAGGCATCACTCCCAACTACCTGCTGACCAAGTTCTGCAAACTGCTCTTTAATCTCTCCTGTTCCGCTTTCCAGCTGTGTGGGGCAGGAGCTGAGGCTAGAACCATACACACCAGCATGGCCAGTGAAGAACTCGACCCCACTGTCTAGTGGGCCTGGAAATGAACGAAACACAATTTGGTTTTCAATATCCAATCTGAGAATCTGAAGTTTTACGAACCAGAGTAAGCAATTCTTTCGAGTGTTCTATTCATCTTGCTTTCTTTTTTTCTTTGTTCTTGTTCTGGGGACTGAACCTGGGATTCATACACACTAAACACAGGCCATCACTTAGCTACCACCATTAAAAAATACCCATTTTTGAGACAGTACCTCATGTAGCTCAGGCTGGCCTTGAACTCACTATGCAACCACAGGTGGCCTTCAATTTGCTTCCTGGTCCTCCCTTCTCTACTTACTGAGTGCTAGGAATACATGTACCACTATGACAACTCGTGTCTCCACTTACAAAGTGCTAAGATTACACACATGTACCACTTATGACAACTCACAATCAACTTCTTTGTGAACCTTTCTCTTTCATTTCAGATTGATCTAAAAGTCACACATTTTATTTCTTTTCAGTTTTAAATTAAGAAAGCTAGCAAACTAATGCTCAAATTTTTAGTCCCACCTTTTTAGACTGTCCTATATTGAAAGTATCAGTAATCCACAATTATAACTTTATTAACTATCGTCCAAAGCCATCTCAGGAACATTGCTTCACACTTGCTCTCCTGTCCTTTGAAAACAGACAGAACCTGCACAGCCGGCAGCTTAAGGCCATGCCACACCAATCACAAACGGCGCCCACTTAAGCTGGAGCGCCTCGGTCACCTGAAAGACAGACGGCAACTCTCATGCTACAGCACCGGACCTGGTGCTTCTAGAGCATCCCAGGAGCTCTCCTCCACCGATGGACTAACAGTCACAGCAGTTCATGTTTACTCTAAGGCAGAAGTCCTGGGGCACCCTGTTGCCACAGTGAAGTCAGTCAGGAGTCCTCCTCCTGGATCACCACAATGCAGATATGCTCAGAGCCACAAAAATCTGCTTAACTGGAAACACCTCTACATTTTCAATGCTCAAGCTGGCAACCTCAAAATCACCGTAAGTTGTTTTCCTCAGAATGTACAGATTAGGAAAAATACCTTTCTCCACTAATAATTAATCAGTAACAACAGTTGCTTAGCCTCTTAGAGTATTTTAAGGCAATTTTAAAGAATTTTTTTCTAGAGATTACTGGGAGGACAGGCGTTCTGCTTACATGGAGGTCTTTCTGACTGTAATGGATACACTGATTTTCCTAAAAAGAAAATGAAGGCCATGGCTCCTTAAGACAGCCCAGGTCCTCAGGTCCTCCGCCACAAAGTATCATTGTTTCAGTGTATGATAGTGGCTATAGAGACCACTATCTGTAAGCAACCCACTAAAAACACTGCCCAAAAGACAAACGATAACATTAATCTGACCAATGATGAAGTATGGAACTCCCAACTTTCTGGTTTTCACACCTTTTATTTTACAACATTTTAGGCAAAATTTCCTTAAAGTCATGGTTACTTTTTTTTCTTGATAAAATATTAATACAAGCAAAACTCCAAGAATCATTATAAATGAGACAGTGTTGTATGCTGACACTAGATGTACTTACTTCCCTGAAGCTACCGGTAGGGATCAAAGCTGGAAGTCACCATTCTTACTACTATAAAGTTTCATATGTCAACATGCTGACAGCTTAGGTCTGTGATGTCATCTGGCTTACATTTAGAGTACTGATTTAGTCCAACGAGAAAATAACTAAGGAATAAAAAACCTGCTGGTATCTGTATATAAAAACACCCGGACAGAGGCCAATGTCTAGCTGAACAAAGAACACGGGGTTCTACAGATAAGCTAAAAAACAGTGATCTACTGGTTAAACAGCTTTTCATTATCCTCAACCAGGGTATTGGAGAAACAAACACAGTCTACATAGTAACCCACTTTGCTCCTGTCTCCTTGGGGTGGAAGGAGCAGGGCTCTTCTCCAGGCTTAGGGAACGCCCTGTTTCCTGGCTCCTTTCTCTGGTCGGGGTTTTCTCAGTTGTTAGTACCCTGAGATGGATTAACACTACAGTCCTCAGCAATGGAGAAAAGGCTCGGCTTGCTTTGGTTATAGTTACCTGGATATATTACCAACAAGATGGGGATCCTGGAGTGAGGTGCCACAGTGAGATTCACAAACCAAACCTTTTGATAATAAAGTATATTCCTTTCTCAGAGTGGATGAGGGTAGACAGGCCGGTTTCAGTAGGATCATCCAGGTTTTAGCCAGCTTTCCATTTTCTTTCCCAAAGACAAATCGCCAGACACAGTCAGCCACTCAGGGGAGCTGGGGCGGAGGATGTGTTTGTTTACTCAATCAATACTATTGATGGGCTATCCAGTGGCTGCCACTGAACTCAACCCTAGAATACACAGAAAACCAGGACGGGACTTTCGAGAGCTCACAACGCTTGAGACGGACAGAGTGATGGACAGACACAAATAAGACTGATCCACACTGTTGAACACGAGCAACATGATGTACAAAGTATGACAGCCAGAGAGAAGCAACTAATGGAGGGAGTTGTGAAGAAGGTAGCTCCCAGAATGCTTTGGGGAAAGATGTCCCTGATTCCTAAGGAGTCCGGTGGTTGAAACTTTCCATCCATCCAACTGCTTATGCTAGTCTAAGCACCAGGGACCATCTACCAGAGAACTGTCTCGCGTGCACACAGGCTGTATGCGACGTGCTCGTTCTCAGTGTCCATCTCAGGGCAGGCAGATGCCACCCTCTAGGATAAAGCACTCAGCCCATTCTGTGATGGATGCTGGAACAGATGGCTCTCATCTCCAGGACTCACCCTCAAGACGAAGAAAGCCGGCCCCATCAAGGCCATGCATCCTCTCGGGTTCGTCCCCATAGACTACCTGCTAGTGCAGGTTATAAAGGTCCTGACACCGACTCCTCTTCCCCAGTTATAGCGAGGCTGAGGGGCTAGCTTGGTGGAGAGCTCTCTGAATGGGCGGTTATGACCTATTAGTGCTTCCAAAGCTCGCTCCCCCCGCTGTCACCACCCCCCAGCACGGCAGAGGGTTAGAAAGCATGCCCACTAAACTTCCGGGACACAAGTTTCTACGTCAGTTTGATTCTCCAGGATCTAATATCTGGCAGCATGCCAGACATGGGCAGCACCCTAAAAATATGTGTAACAGGAAAGCCCATGGCCACAGGTCTTGTGCCCAGGCATCCAAACAGTCACTTTTCCCTGGGTTCTGGAAACAAGAGGCGGCAGGTAGAGAACTAAGATGTCAGCTCTGCTGCTAATAAAGCACACACTCAAGGTGACTAAATGTTGTGAGTCTGCTGGGTCACAAGCTCCCAACCTCTCATGTCCAGCCATCAGGATACCAGTCAAACATTCCTCAGGACAGGGCTCAACGGGGTGGGGGAAAGCCCCTCCCTCCACGCTTTGTGGCTTCCTACTTTGGCACACTTTATGCTCGCCAGAGAAACCTTCACAAGTGGCTGCTACCATTGCCAAGTTTGTTTATGTTCATCAAAAACCAGGGCAGAAGGTCTGGAGTTACAGTGTCATTAAAAACCACAACAGCCAATTAACCAACTTAATTGTGCACACCGTGGTATCACACTAGAGCGTGGCTGGCGAAGGTTACCTAGACAACCTACGAGACACACTGTTCAGACAATTACAGCTGGTCTCTCACAATTTATTTTGTTAGGGTGCCGAAAACTGGTCCAATACACACACAATGAAGCAGCCTAGCACATACAATGGCCCCAGCGAACTCCCAAACTGAAAACAAACTGCATTAAAAGAGATCAGCATCTACCAGAGGCATCTACTGACAAACAGTTTTCAATTAATGCCTCATGTAGGGGAGGAAGGACATTCAGTCAAACCCAGAGACTCAGTCAAGCCGCTCTTGTTCAGAGAACAGCAGCCCTGACGTAAGATCATTTGACTGTGAAATAGAGACATCAACCACTACTAACACGCTCTGTCTGCATGATGGGGCATTCGTGTGTTTTTAAAAATAAATCTGCATGAATTTGACTACTAGCATCAAGAAAATCTAAAGCTGATGAAGTCAGCTATCATCAGTCTTAACGGGGTCACAGTCAGGGTAGCTGGGTTTCCCAAATGACCTAAATGAGCAAGCCTTTCCTCATGCATCTCACAGTAAAGGGAGAAATTAACAGAAAAATGGTTATCATTTTAATCTCATGATCATTTATCTAAAAAAAAAATCTACATTACCATCACACAACAGGACAAAAATCCCACTTCTGGACACACAATGTAACATTCATCACAGATTAATCAGAGAACTCCAGCTACGGTGTAGTTTCTGAACTCACACAGGCTGTGTTGGCACCCAAACACGTCATAAAATCTCAATATTATCTACTTAGATAAAAGAGGGCATTTAATTCATGTCTACGGGCATTTTTTCAAGGTAACGACAGTTATTTTCTTCCGTCTGTCACAGGAGACCCGTGTGTGTAAAGGTGTGAGGAGAGCTCTGACACCTGAAACTGGAGGCTATCAGGAGGAAGGGAATGGATTTCAACAGCTTTCAGAGTTACTATGTGCCTCTCACAGCAGCAATCTTTACATTTATTGGATTCCTTTTATAACAGCTTTGAATCATAACACCACTTTGATATTGAGTATGTTTCCAACACTTAATTAAGGAAAACGTTTAAATGCCAAACTACATGCAAATGATGAGCTTTCGGATAGGATTCATGGATGGTGTGAGAGGCAGTGTGGGCGGATAAGCAGTCATGCACACAGGTGTGTATGAGTAACCTACACATTCCTAGCAGGCAGTCCCGTCAGACCAGCCGGTATCCCCCAGACAGTACAATACCACACCGAGGAAAACCTGAGTCTCTGCAAACACTGGTTGATTTGCCTGACAAGGTAGAATGGGGGAGGAGAATGTTGATAAACAAACAAACACTATTCAAGATAACACAATACAGCTCCTGACTGTGTAGCCACTTCATTCTAATCCGTCTATTTTTTTCTTTCCTGATAGACAAGCTTGGTTATTCAAGAATCTGTCATTGTTTTCCTTCCGCCCTTACTGAGGGATAACATGAACTGGAGAAAGTGGTCATCCAGCCCTCCAATAGCTATACAGGTCGATCATCTCTAGTTTAAAAATCCAAAGTCTGAGCTGGCGAGACGGCTCCCTAGATGAAGATGCTAGCTGAGCCCGTCTGACAAGCGGAGTTGGGTCCCCAGCACCCATACTGCAGTGGTTCTCAACATGTGGGCTGTGACCCATCAGATACCCTGCCTATCAGATATCACATTTCGATTCATTACAGTTATGAATTAGCAATGAAATAATTGTATTGCGGGGGGCGGGGGTCACCACAACATGAGGAACTGTATCAAAGGGTCGCAGCATCAGCAAGGGTGAGAACCACGGCCATAATGGACAACATGAACTAACTCCTGATAGTTGTTCTCGACCTCCACCCATGTACTGTGCAAACGTATGTTGGGATGTTGATGTTACGACACCACAAATAGAAAAATCCCCCACCTGAGCTCCAGCGACAGTTTGCAGTCAACTTACAGGCACAGTGACTTTCAGCTACGCGTGTGCTACAGAACACTGTCAACTTGGGTCCTGTGAGGTCTCGTCCTGGCTATCAACTTGACACACCTCGGAAAGGGAACCTTAAGTGAACTGCCTCTATCAGCCTGGCCTGCGGGCAAACTGTGGGCCATTTTCTTGACTGCTAACTGATGTATGCGAGCCCCGCCTACTGTGGTGGTACCATCCCAGGGCAGGAGGGCCTGAGCGGTGGAGAAAGGGAGCTGAGTGTGAGCCTGAGAGCAGCCAGGAAGCCATTTCTCCAAGGTTTGTGCCCAGGTTCCTGCTTGAGTTTCTGCCCTCTTGATGACCAAGGAGAGGAAACACACCCTTTCCTTCCCCAGGTTGGTCTGGGTCCTGGTGTTTATTATAGCAGCAGAAAGGCAAACCAGACCGGGTCTCATTGCTAAAGTGTTTCATTAAGTGTATATAGATATTACATCTGGGGACATCAGGCCCGAGCACTTCAGGAGGGGACTGAACCTCCATTAGGGAACAGCATTCCCAGCAGCAGCGGCTCTGTAAGGGACAGCATGGCCTTTTGCTTGCCCACATGTAAATCTCCAGTTTGGTGTGTGAGCCCTTCTGTCTTCCCAGTCCCCCTGCAGAGATTTCCCCTTGTAGTCAGCATGGTGCCTGGGAGGTGCTGTGCAGTGGAGGGGGTGCTGGGTGCAGAAGCCCTCAACAATCTTACCCAGCAATGCACCCTGGGCTACGTCAACAAGATGGCAAGACGTGCCATGGCTGCAACAGTACCAAGAATGCTACGGGTAACCAACTGCTTTCTGACTGAATTTAAGGTTCACTCCTCAGGAGGAAATGCAAGCCTGACACTCTAAAGAACCAATGGTTGGGGAACTCAGAGGACCCACAAGAGAGCCTACAACTGTTACCTTGGTAAATGGACATAGTCAAACTGCCTACCTCTATACCCACAGATTAGTGCAGCTCTCAGACCTCATCAGAGACAGGGTTTTTTTGTTTGTTTGTTTGTTTTGTTTACTGTACAGTGGACGATGGTTAATGCAAAAAGTCAACAATCAAAGTCCAAAGCCTAAGTTCAGTGGAGTGCACAGACACAGATGAACGTCTATATCACAGCCCTCCCCGAGGCTCAGGGACCGCTGCAGGAGAGGGTAGTGGAGGACTGGACCCAAACAGTGCCTTCTGGACACGGCAGGACTGACGTGCCCAACCACTCACGGCGGCACAGAACCTGCACAGAATCAAGCCGCCATCCCTACCTGAGGAGCTACGGACACCGACAGCTTCCAAGGGACAGAAAGCCACTTTTCCTTCAGGATGTACCCTAGCGGGCTGACCACACTCGGGTGAACAGTGGGTGCCACACCCATGAATGAGTGGGCGATAAAATCTAATCAGTGAGCTATTTAAAAAAAAAAAAAGTACATGCAATTGGGAGGGGGCAGGCAGGTGGGGGAAAGATGTGGGAGTAAGCAGTAGGTAGATATGATCAAAATAGATGTTAAAATTATCAAGATTAATTTAAACATTTACTATTTTTATTCAAACTTTTTCATTTAATATACTTTGATCATATTCTTTGCCCTCCCCCAACTCCTCCTGGGTCCTTCCCCCCACCTCCCAACCCACCAACTTCATGTCCTTGATCTCTCTCTCTCTCAAGAAAGAAAAGGAAAGGAGAGGAAAAAGGCAGAAAGATTGTTCGAGCCTGCGGTGGTGAACGGCACAGCAGGGTGATGCACACGTGAACTTGCACAGACCGTGACAGCACACAAGACCTGCACAGGTTAAAGCAACCCTAGCCTGAAGAAGGGGCAGTGGACAGAATTCCCACCAAGCAGCTATTGCAAATGATACCTCCTGGGGAGGGGAAAGCCAGCTTCTCTACTGGAGCGACACTGGATGTCGTACATACTGCCCTATTGCTGTGAAGAGACACCAGGCCCAAAGCAATTTATAAAAGAAAGCAAGCATTTAATTAAGGGCTTGCTTACAGTGTCAGAGGGTGAGTCCATGACCCATCACGGGAAAGGGGGACAGCAGGCAGGCGGGTGGGCACGGCACTGGAGCAGGAGCCGAGAGCTTACATCAGATCCACAAGCATGGCAGAGGGCCACTGGCCTGGTGTCGCCCCCAGTGACACACCCCTCTAACAAGGCCACACCTCCTAATCCTTCTCAAATAGTTCCACTAACTGGGGACCAAGCATTAAAATATATAAGCCTACGGGGGACCAGTATGATTCAGATCACCATCAGAAGTATACCAACCACACTCCAGGGCAGGCTACATGCCCAGGAGTAGTAGGCCAACACAAAGCAGACTCCATGTTTCATGTGAATTTCCCACACGAATATATGTGTAACGTGTAATTGTGTATTCAAGTGTGTATTTTTGAATTATTAGGGATCACAAGCCAATATATAAAAATTGCTTATGGCTATATGTGATAAATATTAAGATTTTGGATTGCCAAAAAAAAAAAAAAAACCTTTCAAGAATAAGGTGCAACAGAGTTAGGACTCAGAATCCTCACTCTGTGCATTTCCGCAATCTTGGCTCTGCAGCACCCCCTGCTGGGCACCCCGCCTCAGCACATTTGAATTCAGGGGAATTTTTGTTTATCTGGGTTTTGGTTGTTGTCTCAACCTGAAATGCTCACAAATGACTTCAAAATAATAAAGTTTTTGGTGAGGAGGTCCGAGCTAACCTAAAACACAACAACCTCTCCTCCACTGTGTCCCCTCACATACACTTCATCATGCACACTAAGAGCTGACCTCTTCCCATCTAGTCAAACCACAGCTGTTTTCTTGTGCTGTGCCCCAGGGGCCCAGGAAGGGTCCCCAAGCACTGCAGTGTGAGACGCACAGGAGGGTTCCTGGAAAGCAGGTGAGGAGGCAGTGGTGATCACAGCCTGAGGGGCAGAGTGATCCACAGGGGTGGGCCAGGAGGCACTGCTGATCTCAGTCATCTTGGACGATTCCCTGCTCAAAGGGGTGGAGGTGTGGACCTCACAAAAACACCCCAGGGAGAAACAGAAGCTTGGCAGGAGGGGGCAGTGGTTAGCCACGGACAACAGCACAGAGGCCCCAGAACGAAGGGCACCTAGCGACAGAGGGGTGCCACTGGGAAGCTGGCACCTGGACACATGTTACAGCCGAGCAGCCAAGTCACACCAACCCAGCAAATGGCTCTGGACACGGCATACCTTACCCCCTTCTCTGATTCTTTCCTCTGTGGCTGCTGAAGAAACTAGAGGAGAGGCACACCTTCCCAGCCCCGCCTGACACCCAGGGGAGCCGGGACAGAAGACAGCAGAGAGATCAGGTTCCAGCTCGGACTGCAACGGACTTTAGTGACCACCACCCAAACGCCGCAGCCAGACGCTCAAGGTACTCCTTTCCTAGAATCCACTAATTCTTCCTGCTCAAGGTGAAAACGACCCGTACAGAGAGGCCAAGGCAGAACCAGTGAAGGAAGGTGGTCACTCATGGAGTCGAACCTAGACTATAAAGTGAACTTCTGTTAAGTCTGAGGTGAGAGGGACCTGTCCAAGCAGAAAGGTCAGAGGCGTCAGAACAGGATGGAAGGCTAAGTCACACTCTCCAACAGCAGACCACAGGGAGCAGGATGGGGCCACCTCCAGCCTGCCCTACAGCATTTCTCCAACCTCACCCCCAAGCATGAACGTTGTACCCCCACTTCTCTCACACCCAGAAGTTGTCTTCTCAGCCAACAAGCTCCCCAGACCACCGAGACACTGGTAAACCCTGCACCCACAGGTTCTCAGAGCCTTGGGACAGGAAAGAGAGGACTCTGATGTCCGCTTGTTTATTGACTTATTTCAAGCTACTACTTCTATGCAGCAGACAAGCACCTGTCATTCATTGCCATTCTTGAAGTGGTCTTTGCTATTTTGTGTGGCCTCTTTCTTTCTGATGGGAGAGGCAAGCTGCACGGTGCTTCTAAGGGTGTGAACAGCTGAGGACTTCATCCAGCCGGCCAGCAGGAGTTCTGGCCATGGTCTGCGCATGCACCTGTGCAGTACTTGATGCTGTCTAGGATGAGGCAGCCACCTCCTCCTCAACACTGTGGTCCGGACCGGGTTAAACACTGGACTAACATAGTCAGCTGACTGAAAAATGACAGGATTCCCTCAAGTTCTTAAAATTGCCTTTCTTTTTGTTTGCTTAGCTAAATGTATACACGAGATTCTTCCTATTTGTAAATGTTAGTTGCTCATAGCGGCATCATGGTAATACTACAGGAGGGCCCCCAGGTGTCCCTGCATGAATGAATAAAGAAAAATGTACATACAGACAGTGAAATCTTGTTCAGCTTCAAAACAAAATAGAAGTCTTCAATATGCATGATCCTCGAGGACCAGGTGAGTGTCACGTGCTAATCACAAAAGGACACAGAGGAACACAGAACAGTCACATTTACAGAGACAGGAAGCAGAGGAACAGCCACAGAGGAACACAGAACAGTCACACACACAGGAAGTGGGGGAACAGCCACAGAGGAACACAGAACCGTCACACACAGGAAGTGGGGGAACAGCCACAGAGGAACACAGAACAGTCACACACACACACACACACACACACACACACACACACACACACACACACACACACAGGAAGTGGAGGAGCAGCCATAGAGGAACACAGAACAGTCACACACACACACACACACACACACACACACACACACACACACACACACACACACACACACACACACGAAGTGGAGGAGCAGCCATAGAGGAACACAGAACAGTCACACATGCATGCACGAAGCCCTGGGTTTGATCCCAAACACCACAGAAGCCTGGCGTAGAGGCAGACACCTATCCACCAAGCACTCTGGAGTGAGAACCAGCAAGCTCATAAAGTTAGGTTCATCCTCAGCTATAAAGTGAGTTCAAGGCTAGCCTGGGCTACACAAGACCATCCCAAAACAAAAAGCAAAAGCCAAAATGTTCTGCTGCAATGAAATTATTACTTCCAACATTTACAAGTTCTCTAGGAGGTCAAGTCTTCTATTTTATGAAAAAGCCAGAGGGAACAAAATTTGAATATTAAATATACAATTTTAAGTTTCCCTCATTAATACTCCTGTCCAAAAGGTAAAGAGAAATACATAAGACTTAACATTTTAATTTTTGATAACATAATCTCCCAACTGTTTTTACTCAGCGAAAGGTGAAAGTGTGTACTATTTGTAAATAAGCACCCAGGGAACCATGCAGCAGGAAGCTAACCTGGACGAAAAATGACAGCAGGAACCACGGGAAAAGCTGGTGTGGTGAGGAGTTAGGGCAGAGAAAAGCACAAGAAAAGTGCATGCTAACGCTGTTGGCATGACTGGGCTCTGGGAACATCTACAAAAGCAGGCTGCGTTCGCCCAGGGGCAGGGATGTGCTGACTCCTGATCTAGATAATAAGACCAACTGAAAACACCACACGTGAAGACACACGGACAAGACACCACCACTGTCTTCTGTCCTTGAACCAGACTTAGAAACAGCAGTTTTAAATTTAAGATTTTCCTTTCCAGCTGAAGTCCTACTTGCCTTTCAGATAAGAGAAGTTCCTCGGTGTGCTAACATGTCTCTGGTGGGTTCTTACGCACAGTGGGATCTTACATCCCACCCTCAATAGGACACGAAGAGTTCCCTTTCCTTTAACAATACACTTTCCTTAGTTTACAGACTCCTAAGTTTCTTCACAGAACACTCTCAAGGCCACAGAATACAACATGGCCACCTGTTTCAAGAGCACTGCACCTCAGAAATTACTGTTAGGATGCCCCCCCACCCCCTGCAAGGAATGTATGAATATTTATAAAGTGGGAAAATGTCTAAAAGATGCCTAATGAGAAAACATAATATGAATGAAGAAAGCATATGGAAGAGACTCTCACATTCCCGCCTGAGGCAGCAGGACACAATTTAGAAGACTATGGTGCTGATCTCAAATGTTCACGCTGTTCCCCACATCATCATCTACTTTTACACATATAACCATAAGCATTGTGTGCTTTTATTAAGATTTTTATGTTGATCCTTAGCCATCAGGGAAATGCAAATAAAAATGAATTTGAGATCCCATCTTATACCTATCAGAATGGCTATGATCAAAAACACAAGTGACAGCTTATGCTGGAGAGGATGTGGAGCAAGGGGAACACTCCTCCACTGCTGATGGAAATACAAACTCGTACAGCCACTTTGGAAAGCAAAATGGAGGTTTCTCAGAAAACTGGGAATCGACCTACCTCAAGACCCAGCTACACCACTCCCGCGCATATACCCAAAGGACTCTACCATACCACAAGGACAACTATGCTCACAGCAGCACTATTTGTAATAGCCAGAAACTGGAAACAGCCTAGATGCCCCTCAACTGAGGATTGGATAAAGAAAATGTGGTGCATATACACAATGGAATACTACTCAGCTGTTAAAAACAAATACATCATGAAATTAGCTGACAAATGGATGGAACTAGAAAAAAAATTACCTGAGTGAGGTAACCCAGACCCAAAAAGAATAACATGGTATGTAATCACTTATAGGTGGATATTAGCCATAAAGTAAAGGATAATCATGCCAGAATCGACAGATCCAAAGAAGCTAAGTAACAAGGAGGGCTCAAGGGAGGACAGACAGATTTCCTCAAGGGAGGACAGACAGATCTCCTCAAGGGAGGACAGACAGATTTCCTCAAGTGAGGACAGACAGATCTCAAGGGAGGACAGACAGATCTCCCTGGAAAGGGGAAATGGATTTCAAAGGTGGCCTGGGGGCAGGTGGAGTTGGGAACATGAGGGGTCAAGGGGGGAGGGTACTGAGAGAAATGACTAGAACTGGGGGGGCACTTGGAGGGCAAGGTGGAAACCTAGTGCAATGGAAACTCCACAGAATCTACAAGAGTAATCCTAGCAAAGACCCCTTGTGATGGGGGAACACAGAGCCTGGACCAGCCATTTTCTGTCACCAGGCAAGGCCTCAAGTGAGGACTGGAATACCAACCCAGCCACAAAACCTTCGCCCTACAGTATGTCCTGCCTGCAGAGTGTTCTGGGACCAGAGCCTAATGGAGTCGTCATCGAAGAGACCAGGGAGACTTTATCCAGCAACTAACGGGAGCAGATGCAGAGTCCCACAGCTGAACACTGGGCAGAGTTCAAGGAGTCCAACAGGGGTAGGCGAGGAAGGATCAGAGGAACCAGAGGGGTCAGGGACACCTAGAGAACACAGCCTACAGAACCAACCAACTAGGACTCATAGGGGCTCACAGAGATCAGGGAGCCTGTAGGTTCTAACCTAGGTCCTCTGCATATATGTTACGGCTGAGTAACTAGTTCTTGTGGGGTTCCTAACAATAGAAGTGGGGGTATCTCTCTTTTCCCTGTTTGTGGGACTCTTTTCCTCCTACTGGGTCACCTTATCCAGGCTTGATATGATGGTATGTATGCGCCTGGTATTATTGTAGCACATTATGCCATGTTTGGTTGATGCTCTGGGAAGCCTGTCTTGAGGGGAGGCAAGATGAGGTAGATCTGGAGGGGAGGGGAGGTAGGGGGCAGATACTGGGAGTAGTGGGGGGAACTGCAGTTGGTATATAATATATGTAAGAAGAATAAAATAATAAAAGATTTTAATGTTGAAAAAACAGAAGATTTGCAATCTTCGTTGTTATTAGTCAATTTGAATAGCAGTATTTTAAAAACACTCGTTCTTGTACAACTACCATCTATGGGACATCTACTACCATATAACAGGAATATTTACACATGCACCATGACAAGGTCTCTGAGGATGGACTTTCACAGCATACAATACCTCGGCTCCCCCCATCCACTTGGGCTCATCAGGGAACTCAGCACACAAAATATCTTCGGACTGATCTGTCCCCAAGACGTGGTAGCAGAGCTTCTGGTGGAGATTGGTGGAAGTCTCTGTCCCTGAAGAATAAAACATGTTTACTGAAATGCAATTGGCAGTTTCAAGACAATCTCCACTACGTCCATCACACAATGCTAAGAACATTTCAAAGGTTGAGTATATGATTGAAGGACGCAAGGTTAACAAACAAGTCAGTCATGTTCCTACACACCAGCAACAAATGTGGGATTGTTACCATAGCAACCAGCAAAATGAAAGAACTCACTGTAAATCTAACGAAGTATACACAAGATCTATACAAGGAAAATTATGAACCATCCCAAAGAAATAAAATAACTAATACACAGAGATACTCCGCACTCATGGAGAGGAAGGCTCAGTGTCACCAACACGTCAGATCCTCTCGACCTGACCCATAGAGACAATGCCAGGATTCCAGTACGTTAATCTGTGGATTGGGACTGTCCTGGTGGTTTTGTTTGCTTTTTGTTCACCTTGACACAATCTGGAGTTATCTGGAGAGAGGAACCTCAATTGCACAAATGCCTACAGGCCATGTGATGAAGACATTTTCTCGGCTGATGATTGATGTGAGAGGGCCCAGCCCACTGTGGGCAGTGCCACCCCTGGGTAGGCGGTCCTGGGGTATACAAGAAAGCAAACTGAGCAAGTCATGAGGAGCAAGCCAGTAAGCAGCACTCCTCCATGGTCTCTGCATCAGCTCCTGCCCTGAGTTCCTGCCCTGACTTCCCTCAGTGATGAATACTACCTGGAAATGTAAGAGGAAATAAACCCTCTCCTCCCCAGATTGCTTTTGGTCATGGTCTTTATCACAGCAACAGAACCCAAACTGGGACATGAACACAGATTCTCAAGTTTTTGTGGATGATCATAAGGAGTCAAAATAACTGGGAACACTGAAGGCCAAGGACGAAGGCGGAGGACCGATGCTGTCTAACGTCAGTGCTGCCCTCTGGGATGAGCTGGGGACTTGTCATCCCAGCACCCCAGGGCAGAGCCGCTGGAGCCAGCCTGAAGTTTAGCCAGGTCTGCACTGCAAGGCTTTGTTTTAAAATAAAAGACTTGGGGGGATGAGAGGGGGTAGGCATGGATAGAGGGCAGCGGAATACCCTAGCAGAAACAGAAAAGGAAACTAAATGGAGGAAGAAGGGATTAGCTGGAGAGGAGGAGAGGGGGATAAGAACAAAGTATAACAACAAAAACATGAAAGTGCCATGATGACACCATTACTTTGAATTATAACCTAAAAATAATGAAAAAATGCTACAGAATTCTTGATATGTGGCAAACAAAAAGTTTAGCAACAGAATTAACAGCCCAGAAGTAGACCCACATAAATACAATCTGTTGATCTTTAATAAACAATCAAAGGAAAGTGATAAATACTAACTTTTCACCAAATGGTACAAGGAGAAAAAAGCAAACCTAGATATAAACTTTACATTCCTCACAAAAATTAACCCAAAGAAGATCATAGACCAAAATAGAAAACACTGAACTATAAAATTCCTGTAAGATAAAGTAGGAGAAACGTAGGTGGCCTTGGAGCAGAGGTCACTTTTTAGATGTAACAATAAAGGTCACTGATAAACTTGACCATTAAAATTAAAAACTTAACTTGGCCAAAATTCTACTGGAAGAGTGAAAAGTCCGAGACTGGGACAAAATCTCTGCAAAATACCAGTCTGACAGAGGGCTGTTAAGTAAAACGTGCAAAGGACTAGTAAGGTTCAGAAATGAGAAAACTAAAGCCAATCAAATAATAGGTCAGAGACAAATAGTCAGTAAGCTGTGAATAAGGGCTCCACATCATGTCATCCCCAAAAAAAACTGTAACAAAATGTAACTCGGAGCTACCTGACCCTGAGCTCTCAGACACTGGCAGGCAGCCAGGAACCCTCACTCTTTGGGAATGCATTGGAGGATGGTTCTGGAGGTTTCTCGCCCTAAGATCTGGCAACTGTACTGCTTAGAATTCATCATAAGGGTCACCAAAGTCCACACGGAAATCTATCCATGATAGCAACTTAGTCCGTAATTGCTAAAACAAGCAAACACCCCATTCCCCTCAGTCACTGAATGGATAAATATGACAAACAATAGGATGTTATTCCTCACTAAAAAGGAAAGAGCCAGCTGGGCATGGTGGCGTACATATGCCTTTAGTCCCAGCATTTGGGAGGCAGGCAGATCTCTGAGTTCGAGGCCAGCCTGAGTTCCAGGACAGCCAGGACTACACAGTGTAATCCTGTTTCAAAAAACCGAAAAACCAAAAAAAAAAAAAAGAAGAAAGAAAGAAAGAAAGAAAGAAAGAAAGAAAGAAAGAAAGAAAGAAAGAAAGAAAGAGAGGAAGAAAGAGAAAGAGAGGGGGGAGGGAGGGAGGAAGGAGGAAGGAAGGAAGGAAGGAAGGAAGGAAGGAAGGAAGGAAGGAAGGAAGGAAGGAAGGAAGGCATGAAATATAACAACAGGAGCCAATCTGAAGAGGCTACATCACCTACAGAAGTAAAACAGACAGAAAAGGCCAATGGTGCCTGTCCCCTGTACCTGAGACGCTAAGACAGAAAGTTCAAGGCCAGTTTGGGTAACACAGTGAGACCCTGTCTGAAGAGAAGGAAAAAGGGTCGGGGGCCGCCAGGCACCAAGGAAGGGAGGGGACTAGGTGGAGCACAAAATACTTTCAAGGCAATGAAAATCAGCTCCATGACTCTGCAATGGGGACGTGTCCTAACTGTTAGTCCAAGTGCCAGGGTGTACACCATCAGGAGGAAACCTAAGCCAGGCTTGGTGCACGCCTTTAATCCCAGCACCTGGGAGGCAGAGGCAGGGGGATCTCTGTGAGTTCGAGGCCAGCTTGGCCAACAGACTGTATCTAGTTTGAGGACAGTCAGGGTTACACAGAGAAAAGACTGTTTGAAAAACAAAACAAACAAACAAAAAAAAAGAAATGTAAAGTACAGACTCTAGGTGATGAATGATGATGTGTTACTGCAGATTAGTTAATTATAAGGTGCTAATTATCCCTCACCCTGGTGAAGACACCAAGGATGTGTGCACCTTTTAATTCTGCTGTGAACTAATGCTCATTAATTTAAAATGTTAGGTATCAGCTGCCTTTCACCACAAAGCAATTCACATATATTTGCTGATTTTGAATACTGTGAGACTAAACTTTATTTTCTCACTGTGAAAATGTACTTAGCTATCAGGGCAGTGAACAATCACACCAAAATGTAAAACACACTTTATAATCCTTAAGGACACTCACTTTTTAGGGAACGCTGGTAGGAACGCACGATATGAACTGCTTATGTCAATCATAAAGCCCTCCATCTTAGTCTGAGAGGCTTTTATACACCGCACCAAACAAACCAACCAACCTAGGAAATTACAGCTGGGAGACACAGGCCCCTCTCTCAAACCAATCACAATGACTAACCCATCCTCAGCCTCAAGGCTGCCAATGACCACCCGTGGGCCACATGCAGTCGATGAATGGAGCCAAACATAAAACAGTGAACATTGTGAGATGTTTAAAAAATGTGTGATAACTGGAGTGCATGCATTTGTGGGCAGCAACACTGTGCTGCAATGTGAAAACGTTGGCTGTGTCCGGTACACCAAGCAGTGTCAATCAATTCCGCCTCCTCTTCCATCACAGGAAGTCCCAGTCTTGTACACCGTGCTTCACTGAACGCTCACATACCATCGCTCTTCCCGTCCTGCTGTGGGTATGAGTTGTAGAACATCCCCTTCCCATCGTGGGTCCAGGCCATGCAGGTGAACTTGACTCTCTCCAGCACATCGGGAAGCTCCTTGGCACCATCGACTTTCATGAACTTGATCGTCACCCAGTCTGAGCCACTGGCACTCAGCCCATAGGCAAAATATTCACCGTCTTCACTGAAGGCATAACCTATGGGGCACAGGAGACAGTCACATGTGGCACACCACTCTTCATCTCGCTCACTGTCGTCACCCACTGTCAACGCTGCCTGAAACAGCAGGGAGACCAACCGTGGCAAAGGAGGAAACAGGGAGTTAGTAGTGAGCCAACCTGGGCTCAGCTGAGGTTTCGAAGGAATTACAATTATAATGACATGGTCCCTTAACCTCCTTAGGTCATACTTTCTTCCTTGACAGGATGAAGCCTTGGATTATATGGCCATTAAGATGCTCTCATTCTGAAATGTTTATAATTCAATGGGTAGCTCGGTTAAAAGCAGAGCTCACCTGGGACACGCAGCATATTTTATTCATACTCTAAAGGGAGTAAGTAGGGGAAATCTGCTTTTATAGTAATGACTGAATTATGATACATAGCATGTAATAGAATTAAACTGTAGCCATTAAGTAACTTTTGGGATGAACTCCAAAGCATTTGAGATCACTTCTTACAGCCTCATTTTCGGGGCATTACTGGCACTCGAAGATTAATATCCACACCATGACATCACAGGCCCAGGTAAAGACAGCCTGAGGGTTTGCAAGGAAGGATCCTGGTGTGCACATTCCAAAAGAAACAAAACGTACCCGTCTGCAGATTCCCATGTCATGGCCAAGTCCTTGGGGACCCAACAATGCTCCCATCCTGTGAGAGCTTCTTGATAAACAGTCACGTTTTATGTTGGTTGTTATAGTTATGTTATCAAGCTATCCTAGTAGAGTAAGATTCAGATACCAGTGATTTCCTGGGAAGCGTGCTAAATTGTATGGGGGATCTAAAATTTATAGGAGGCTCAATTATTACCATGCAACTTCAATTAGTAGGAAATTACTTTAAAATCTGCTACCATGCTTATTGAAATTTTTCAGGAAAAAATTTAAAAAAGCATTATTTTGATTAAAAGTATATGTAAGGAATCATATGCCAGGTCTCAGGCTTAATTCACCTTGTTTTCAGTGGACACCTAAAGAAATCAACACACCGTATCACTGGGGTGAATGGTATTAGGACACAACCCTCCTGGATGGGATGCAAGACAGACCTTGGTGAAAACTACGTGGACTCTTATACAGGACACATGACTACCTTGGAACCATAGCATTAAATTAATTCTAAAGCACAGGCTAACTCATGGAAATACTAATATACTCTTATCAAGATAGCTGGTACCTGACTTCCAAAACACTTACACACTGAGCCTATTTGGGAGTGGAGAAGAGGACCATCAAGTATCTGAGGCACAGCTAGAAATGGCTGCATAAAGGTCTTTGTATGGGTCCACTGAAATGGATCTGTCATTCCCCTCCTACTGAGTAGCAGACATCACTGTTCCAACTCATAGTTCTAGAGAGCCAAAATGCGCTGTGCTTTATTTAGCACAGACCAACGGACAGTACAGGAGAGAGGCTGAGCCCCTTCATTAGGAACACGTTAAGAGGTAATTTAACCATGTAATTACTAAACCACAGAACTGGAGAATAACCTCATCCTAAAACTTCACTCATAGCACAACCGAGGCTTATCTTCTCAGTGACCTACGGAGGGTACACTGGAAGCAGAGTTAATGCAGAGGAGCACCGAGGATGCACTTAGGCCATATGGCAGCAACTCCAGGTCAGGGTACCAGGTGATTCAATTCCACGAGACTGAGAGTTTTTGCTTTTAATTCTAACAAACTGTCGACTGCCTAGGTTTTAATACTCTGATCTGCCCCCCATTTACAGCTGCAGCACTCCTTGCACAGCTGAAGTTTCCTGCAAGAAGGCTTAAGTGGTTGTAGTCAGATGCGTCTCAGATGTGATGGGATGTTATGACACTTCAACATCCCAGAAGTCAATTTGGGTCTAGTGTGACTTATTCCCCAGTTCTGTTTCATGCCATCGGAGTGAGAAAGATGAGTGTGACTATTCATGCATTCTAAAGATAGTGTGCAAAGTTAGCTTTCCTAATACTGTGTGTGCATCTGTTCTACAATATGGTCCACACCCTGCTCGGAATCTCAAGACTTCAGCGCTCCCAGGCCTCCCGAGGGCCCGGCGTGCAGCACTTACCTCGGAGAGCTACTGTGCCGTCATCCGACAGGGTGTTGGGGTCGAGGAACACCCTGGCTTCCCCCTCTAGGGAGTCTTGCACATACAGTACACGCTGGTTCTGCAAACCTGTATTGTAAAAATAAAAATACCTGGGGACAGAAATTCCCTATATTTAGCTGTGGTATTTTCTATTTGTGGAGAAGAATCAAACACACGAAGAAGCAAATTTCACAAGACCACACACAGAAAGGAACAGCTGCAACCAAGAAAAACCTGCCATCAGCAGGGACAGGAGGAGGAGATGGAAGTCCCTCCGGCATCCCACTTGACACTGTGTTACTTGAACTGCTTTCTTTCTGTGTGCAAATAATTTATTGTACTTTGGTATGTCAGCCAGAGACAAATAAAGACCAATTTGCCAAAAATAACACTGACAGTTAAATAAAGCAGGGACTATTGCTTCTAAATGGGGAAGAAAGCAGACTTTCTACTGTAAAGTTCTGGTCTGCTTCCACAGCCTGGCTGGCTGCCAGTGTGAAGGTCATCGCGCTTCTGCAGAGAGGAGCGTGTGCATTCAGGCTCCGTGGGCCACGAAGTCACCACGCTCAACAAACAGCCAAGCAAACGGCAGGACTGTGCTCCAGTTAGACTCAGGAAAACAGGTGGTAGGCAGGGTTTGGCACACTGACCCTACTTTGCTGGTATCTGTGTGAGGTGGGGAGGGCCTGAGAAATTCCAGAGTAAACGTGTGATGGTGTGATTATTATCAAGTGGATTCGAAAAAGAGATGAACAGGAGGGCTAAATTCATAGGCTCCACTTTCCGGCCCATTCTTGGAGAGAAAAAAGTGCACATAATAAAATGTTCTCAAGTACCGCAAGCCAAAGATACTAGAGGAAACAAATCTACCCCGTCGCTTATGAATCACAGGCTCACCAACTAACCACGGGAATGAAGAGGCCCCATAATCCACTTTCACAGGCCGCATCACTGCCAAACGTCGTAACTGCTATTTTATAAATATGAACAGCACTTAGCAGTACGAAAATTACTCTCATGCTCAAACACAACAATTGCTTCCTTTTATAAACTGGTAAGCTAGTTCAATGTGTACTTCATTGTTTGAGACACAGTCTCACTCTGTAGCCATGGCTGGCCTGGAACTCACAGAGATCCGCTGGCCTGTCTCCCAAGCGCTGGGATTAAAGGTGTGAGCCACCACACCTGACCTGTACTTGGCCCTTTAAGTACTCGGGAGCCTTAGGGACAGGTCAGCAGGTAAAGCGCTTACTGCATGAAGACCTGGGCTGGAATCAACACTGACATAAAATTCTAGGCACCGTGGTTCATGTCATAACCCAGCACCATACGCTCCAGGTTCTGGGAGGGGCCCTGTCTCCAAAAGTAGGGTAGAAGCAGGGAATTGTGGTGCACGCCTTTACTCCCAGCACTCAGGATGCAGAGGCAGACAGTTCTCTGTGAGTTTTGTCAACACAGTGAATTCCAGGACAGTCAGAGCTATGTAGAGAGACCCTGTCTTGATGGGGGGGGGGGGAGTAGGGGGAGAGAAGAAGAAGGGTGAAAAGCAATAGAGGAAGAAACCTAATGTCAATCTCTGGTGTATGCACACCCCCCCACACCAATGTATACACATATAACACACACACACACACACACACACACACACACACACACACACATTTTAAAAAGGAAACATCAAGCTGGAGAGCACAAAGAAAGCGAGCGTAGGCAAGCTCACACACCGCTTTCCCTTCTTGAAGTGGCAGCTGTACTTGGGGTAGTCGTACAGCTCAGTCATCCTCTCCTTGTACAAGCCTCTGATCGGACACTGCTCGAGAAACGGCACTGTGATCTTGTTCTGGGCCTCCACGAAAGCCTGCCGTGAACAAAAAGGACAAAAGGCGTATGTCAGCAGAAGCACAGCTATGAAGGTGTGATGGCTATGCCTATAACTCAGTCAGGAGGCTGAGGCAGGAGGACCAGTGACGAGAGAGAGAGAGAGAGAGAGAGAGAGAGAGAGAGAGAGAGAGACAGAGAGAGAGACAGAGAGAGAGACAGAGAGAGAGACAGAGAGAGAGACAGAGAGAGAGACTGAGAATGTGTGTGTGTGTGTGTGTGTGTGTGTGTGTGTGTGTGTGTACTGCGCTATATTGGTATTTCCAGACTGGCATGGGCTACAAAAACCAAAACAAAATATAACTTTCCATTGATAATTAACAACTGACTCTTACATAGTACCAACTCAAATGCATACAGGGCAAGTATTACCTCATTAGAGCCTCATCTTTAGAGAAGATTCCTTTATCCTATCTCCCTCTCTCCCTCTCTGCACCCCCCCCACCCCCGTCTGTGTTATTCTTATTCATCCCACAGCATCTGTGCGGAGGTCAGAGGACAACAGAAGATGTTTTTGTGTCATATGGGTCCTGGGGATGGAACTCGGGTCACTAGTCTTGGAGACAACAAGCACTTCGGCCTACTGAGCCATGTCTCCAGACCGAGAAGATTCTTTCACGAGGCCAACTTTACATAATATAAGAAAGCTGAGTCTTGAAGAGGTTTGAAAAGCTATCCAACATTATACAGCTAGGGTGTGGAGCTGGCTTCTGAATCTACGCCCTTAACAAAAACACTGTATCATACAGCTCCATCATATCCTATGAATAACGTATATTTACTTACAAAGTCCCAAGGGGTCCAGCTCCAAGCCCCCAGGTCAAAGCCGGGAGACAATACCCAGGCACTATTTCAATGACTTTGCTTTCTCATATTATTTAAAACCTACCACCATGTCAGTTCCAATCAGAGAGTGTCACTAAAATGTGCAGCTGGAAACTATTTAGAGAAAAATGGAAGTGGCACTGAGTAAGAATGTCAACAATCATAGTCTATAAAGGAAGGAAGGGGCCCAGTGGAAGTCAGGAGACCCCGGGCTGAAGGCAGGAGAACGGCCTCATTCTTGCTCTCGGTTTATCCTATAATGCAGTTACAGACCTTAGCTAGCATACACTGATTGTACAGGACATTGGGTTTCACCGTGGCTTCTTCAAAACTGCCTACAATGCACTGTGAGCTAGTCACTGACCCCCATTACCCTCTCCTGTCTTCATTTCTCTAGCGGTTTAGACACTGTGAAAATCTTGTCTGCGTGTTAGAAATGAAGCAGGTGTAACTGCGCTGGAACTATATTCAGTGGGTTTCATCAGATGTCTACAGATAGATAAGCAGCCAGGGGGAGGCCAGGAAATAACCGAGGACGTGATATACTAGATAGCACAATACAGCATCACCTCCACTCCATTTCTGGATGCAGCTGAAGCAATCGGGGCCCATGCAGGCACCAAGTGCTATTCTAAGTGGAGAGAGAAGTCTGGGTTCTCCCTGCTGAGATCCCATGCCGGGAGAAGCAGTGCCAAAACCCATTCATGTTAATGACTTCAGAGGAGAAGAACACTGCATATGAATATAGAGACTGACGAGGTTTTCATAATTTAAGAAACGTAATTCAAACAAAACCGAGTCCCTCAAAATATGACTCTCAGGTGTTTATTGCTATGGATGGCAAACTCTAGGCTACACAATCAGACCCTGTTCAAAAAAGACTGGTTTTGCCCTGCTCTGCTTTTGGAAGTTCAGCTAAGAAAAGTATTTGTGTATTTGTATTTGTGTGTGTGTGTGCGCGTGCGCGCGCGCGCATCTCTATGTGTGTGTACATGTATTACATGTATGTGTTGTAGAACAGTTTCCTCCTACATTAAAACATTCCAACCTTCAGGAAAGCTCTTTCAACAGGAAGATAAACTCAAAAACTCTTCAGGAAGTCCCTGAAACTGACCAGGTTCACTAAACCCCTCCCTTCCAGAGTAAGCAGAGCCAAGCTGCAAAGAAATCTCAGAAGAACCCAGCTGCCAAGACTCAGGACAAGCTGGGCTGCAGAGATTCCTAGGCCAGACCAGCTGCCCCAAAGAAGCAGAAACCAGCCCAGCTGCTTGGAAGAGGTTGAGCTCAACTGGGCACCTGGAAAAGACACGCTCTAACCTGCTGAGCTATCTGCAGGCTGCATGGTGTGCTCCAGGTTTCCAGCTTTGTGAACTGCTTTGGTGATGAAGTTGTCTTTGAGTCATTTCTGCTCCTGTAGGTGACCCCAATAAAACTCATGGTTCACCAGGTTGGACTTTGGTGCTGTCCATACTCTGGTCTGTTGGGAGTAGACATGAATGTTGCATCTCCCCAGGAAAAGTTCTGGCACACAACCACGTGTGTGTAGAGGTCAGAGATCAACACTGTGTGTCTTCCTCAATTGTTCTCCACCTCATTTTTGGAAGTCAGAGTCTCACACTGAACCTGGCGCTTGTCAATCAGCTCTGCCTCACCAGCGCTGGGTGGGATTCCTGGGGTGTGCTGCCATGCCTTGCTTTTTATACAGGTGCTGGAAACCTGGACTCATGGTTGTGTGGGAAGACTTTACCCACTGGGCAGCTGCCCATTTCCTAGAGCTTTGATGTTTTTAAAGGGTTGGGGTAGAGGGATAGTGGGCGTGGCTCACTGGTAGAGCACTTGCCTAGCATTTGAGACCCCGGGTCTTCAAGGAAAGAAAAGAGGAGGAGGAGAGGGAAGGGGAAGGAGAAGAAAGGGGAGGAAAGGCACGAGGGAAGGAAAGAGTGACCTGGAGATGGGGACTGTGGTGACTAAAACATTACTATGGGGCACTGCAGCTTGCTGACCCCATCTGGTCACACTGAGAGTGTGAAGGAGGAAACTGTTGCTTTTGTATAATCCACACAGCAGCAGCAGTTTGGAGATGAGTGTCCAAGAGTGTGACCTAATTTTATTATGGAACACCATGCCTGCTTCAAAGACCAAAGAGTTGTGTTAAAGACACTTGGTAAAGTCACGCGTCAGGTTGACTCAGCAGTTTATTATTCTTGACTATATTATATGAATTTATAGTATGTACGTGATACATATTATATACTGACTATATTAGCAATATAGTTGAGACCGGACTGCTTTATACTAACAACAGAGAGTGACACACACACTGGATGGAGAGATGAAGAAGGGATGAGTAGCCTGAGCCCCCTGTGAGATTTTCTGCCATCCACGTGGCTTTCCTTGGGGTCTAGCCTGTACTAACATAGATCTTGGCGTTGTGAAGGCAAAGGTGACAGAACTGAGGCAAAATCTCTGCCATGGCAGGGCACACATTCTACTGGGGACAGACACAAAACAAGCCCTAGAGTTGGGCGGTGTTCAGCTCCAAAAACGCCCAGAGGGCGCACAGTAAAGGAAGGCGGCTGCTCAAGGCCCAGCCACAGACCAGGGCTGCTGCTCAAGGCCCAGCCACAGACCAGGGCTGCTGCTCAAGGCCCAGCCACAGACCAGGGCTGCTGCTCAAGGCCCAGCCACAGACCAGGGCTGCTGCTCAAGGCCCAGCCACAGACCAGGGCTGCTGCTCAAGGCCCAGGCACAGACCAGGGCGGCTGCTCAAGGCCCAGCCACAGACCAGGGCTGCTGCTCAAGGCCCAGCCACAGACGAAGGCTGCTGCTCAAGGCCCAGCCACAGACCAGGGCTGCTGCTCAAGGCCCAGCCACAGACCAGGGCTGCTGCTGCTCAAGGCCCAGCCACAGACCAGGGCTAGTTCCTCCACTAGCAGGCCCAATATAAGACAAGGGCTGAAACTGAAAATGCTGAAATCTTTGTAACCATCTGACACACTGTGACGTACGTCTCTGTCATATTTTACAACAGCCACCCCTGTTTTGGAAACGTACAAACAGGACAACTGTTGTAGAACTTGAAGACACAGAGAGAAGGCGTTCACTGTCAGGTGGCCCGGCCCGGAACCTCTTGGTGAAGGAGGGAATGTCCTCAACTGAGGTCTGAGGGCTTGGGAGAATGGCCAGGCAAGGCAGGGCCGAAGTGTGGCAAAGCCTAACAGCAGGTGAGTGGCCTTGGCAACAGAAGAGCTTGACAGGTATGAGGCAGAGCAAGGCCAGCATGCTGGGAATGAGCAGGAGGAGGAGGCACTGACTGAGGCTGGGGGACCTGGCGTCCAAGAAGCAAATATAAAGGTTTAGCCTTCCATCCAAATGCAAATGAGCCATGAGTGGGCCAGGACACAGGAAATGTGGTCATCTTTTTAAAGGATCACCCTACTTTGGTAGAGAGCACACTCTGGGACTGCAAAAGTTCAGAGAGACAGCCAGGCAGGAGACTGAGGCATCGGTCCAGGGGAGACTCACAGTCAAGTGGACCGCTGGCCTCTGAGAGGAATGGGCACAGTGTACATTAGTCTATAGTGCTAATGGCAACTTTCTAGACGGCCTTGCCAAGATATTCTAAGAAAGAAAACAGTCTGAACTGTATGTAGGTGGGGCTCCCAGCAAGCTGAGGATGTGGCTGATGCTCCCCACCCCTTCCCACCAGGGGCGCTCCACTCTGGGCATCCAGCCTGGCATCAGGCTGCACTCTGGCCTCAAGAGGGTCCGGGAGTCGCTGTTCAATGGACTGTGGTCTTAAGTGTTTCCCTTTGCTTCTTCCACCTGCCCTACACTCCACAACCACAACAGACGCTCCCCACTGTGAGCACACCCTGGCTTTCCGCACACCAACCGCTACCCCAGGCAGAATCACGCTCAAGGGATTTTAAACTCAGTCCAGCTTTGTCAGCTCCCACCCACAAATGTTAGTCGATCACTTTAAATAGAGCAATATTTAAAGACTGACGTCTTCCAAGTCAAATGCTGAGATGCAAAAGCTGTTCAAATGCTAAAGCCAAGCTCTTCGTCATAACTTCATAACTTGGAGAGCCCTTCACAGGAAGGGGGTGATGAGGGTTTTCTGTGGAATGCTTTAACTTGGCTTTCCTTAATTACATATATTATATATCATACATATATAATAGTTCTGGTTCTTGACCTAAGAATAACAACATGTTTGGGAGAGGTCAGGGGTAAGGGTAAAGAGAGGATTGTTTGGGAATATAGGACGAGGAAGGGAGTTCAGACCCTGCTTCTCAAGGGGCTTCAGCCACCACAGGAACAAGCAGAATGTACTAAGGTCAGTGAGACACAGTCCCTTAACATAGCACATGCAGGTGGGCCTCTGGGGGACAGAAACAAGGGTTTTTTTCTTGAATCTGCAGATGAACACACTTGTTTGCTCAAAGCCAACAAGTTCTCTTTACATCTTACTTGCTTTGTTATTATAACATTTAAAACAAGGCAGAGGCTGTGAGCAGCGGCCACACCTGTAATGCCAGTCCTTGGGAAGCAGAGGCAGGCAAGTCATGAATCAAGGCTGGCCTGGCCTACACAGTGAGACCCCACGGAAGAGACGGGTGGCAGGAAAGGGGAGGAGAGGGGGAGCCTGAGCTGCACAAGATGGTTATCTAGAGATCTGCTGCGCACACTGTGACCACATTAGAGATCTGCTGCGCACACTGTGACCACACTAGAGATCTGCTGCGCACACTGTGACCACATTAGAGATCTGCTGCACACATTGTGACATTAGAGATCTGCTGTGCACACTGTGACCACATTAGAGATCTGCTGCGCACACTGTGACCACATTAGAGATCTGCTGCACACACTGTGACCACATTAGAGATCTGCACATTGTGACTACATTAGAGATCTGCTGCGCACACTGTGACCACATTAGAGATCTGCTGTGCACACTGTGACCACATCATTAGAGATCTGCTGCACACACTGTGACTACATTAGAGATTTGCGCATATTGTGACTACATTAGAGATCTGCTGCACACACTGTGACTACATTAGAGATCTGCGCACACTGTGACCACATCATTAGAGATCTGCGCACACTGTGACCACATAGAGATCTGCGCACACTGTGACCACATTAGAGATCTGCTGTGCACACTGTGACCACATTAGATCCGCGTACACTGTGACCACATTAGAGATCTGCTGCGCACACTGTGACCACATTAGAGATCTGCTGCACACATTGTGACATTAGAGATCTGCGCACACTGTGACTACATTAGAGATCTGCTGCACACACTGTGACCACATTAGAGATCTGCACACTGTGACCACATTAGAGATCTGCTGCACACACTGTGACCACATCATTAGAGATCTGCTGCACACACTGTGACTACATGAGATCTGCGCACATTGTGACTACATTAGAGATCTGCTGCACACACTGTGACCACATTAGAGATCTGCTGCACACATTGTGACATTAGAGATCTGCACACACTGTGACTACATTAGAGATCTGCTGCACACACTGTGACCACATTAGAGATCTGCTGCACACATTGTGACTACATTAGAGATCTGCTGCGCACACTGTGACATTAGAGATCTGCTGTGCACACTGTGACCACATCATTAGAGATCTGCTGCACACACTGTGACTACATTAGAGATCTGCGCACATTGTGACTACATTAGAGATCTGCTGCACACACTGTGACCACATTAGAGATCTGCTGCACATACTGTGACCACATCAGAGATCTGCTGCACACACTGTGACCACATCATTAGAGATCTGCTGCACACACTGTGACTACATTAGAGATCTGCGCATATTGTGACTACATTAGAGATCTGCTGCACACACTGTGACTACATTAGAGATCTGCTGCACACACTGTGACCACATCATTAGAGATCTGCTGCACACACTGTGACTACATCATTAGAGATCTGCTGCACACACTGTGACCACATTAGAGATCTGCTGCACACACTGTGACCACATTACAGATCTGCTGCACACACTGTGACTACATTAGAGATCTGCTGCACACACTGTGACCACATCATTAGAGATCTGCTGCACACACTGTGACCACATTAGAGATCTGCACACACTGTGACCACATCATTAGAGATCTGCGCACACTGTGACCACATTAGAGATCTGCACACTGTGACCACATTAGAGATCTCCTGCGCACACTGTGACCACATTAGAGATCTGCTGCGCACACTGTGACCACATCATTAGAGATCTGCTGCACACACTGTGACCACATCATTAGAGATCTGCTGCACACACTGTGACTACATTAGAGATCTGCGCACATTGTGACTACATTAGAGATCTGCTGCACACACTGTGACCACATTAGAGATCTGCTGCACACACTGTGACCACATTAGAGATCTGCTGCACACACTGTGACCACATTAGAGATCTGCACACTGTGACCACATTAGAGATCTGCTGCACACACTGTGACTACATTAGAGATCTGCGCACACTGTGACCACATTAGAGATCTGCTGCACACACTGTGACCACATTAGAGATCTGCTGCACACACTGTGACCACATCATTAGAGATCTGCTGCACACACTGTGACCACATTACAGATCTGCTGCACACACTGTGACTACATTAGAGATCTGCTGTGCACACTGTGACCACATTAGTACTCTTCAGGCACATATATACCCTTGCCTGAGGTAGACGGAGCTTGTGATACACATTCTCAACACAGCTAACAGATAAAAGCATGGCTACCTAGATAAGAGTGGCTGTGTTTGGGAGCGGAAGAGTCTAGGACCCATGCTGCCTTGGAGAGGAGTGTTTCAGGTTGTCTCCAACACTGTACTTTCAAAAACAAAATCATCAAGACTGACGTAAGAGCCAGGCAGAGACAAACTCACATCTCACATCACCATGGAATCTAAAGAGGTCACTCTTCAGTGACAAGGAGTAAAACGGAGGTTATCGGGGGTCAGAAGTCAGGGTGGCGGACAGTGGGTGTTACTGGGGAGGTGGTTAAAGGACAAAAAAGTTCAGGCAGGAGGAGAAAGTCAACAAATCTAGTGTGCACCGTGGGGACTAGAGTTAGTGATATGCTGTACACCGGAAAACCGCTCAGAGTAGATTGTAAGTGTTTTCACCACAAAAACAGTATGTATGTGAGGTAATACGTTGCATAGCTTGGTTTAGACATTTTGCAATCTTTAAATACACGAAAATATATTGGAAACTACAAACGCAAGCAACTTTTACCCTGTCAACTAAAAATACATATATATTTAGGGAGTATAGATGCAGATCCATTATTGATTGCCTTACATGAATATGTGCATTCTAACTCTGCCCTTCTAAGATAAGGAATAAACCTGTAGTGGGTACCTGTTACACCTATGACCTTGAAGTACCAGCCACTAGGGCGTGGCCTCAGGGCTAGTTTAAGCTGAGGGGCACATTCGTCTGGCCACCTTTCTCCTTTGTGGGTTTGGATGGTGCGGACTGACTCAGGCGGCAGGAACAGCGTGGGACAGGACATCAACCTTCCAGGACCTTGCGATGATTTTGTCTATCCTGTTTAGTGAGTTGTTCTCCCCAATTTTTTTTTTTTTTTTTTTTTTTGGTTTTTCGAGACAGGATTTCTCTGTGTAGCTTTGCGCCTTTTCCTGGATCTCACTCTGTAGCCCAGGCTGGCCTCGAACTCACAGAGATCCGCATGGCTCTGCCTCCCGTGGGAGTGCTGGGATTAAAGGCGTGCGCCACCACCGCCCGGCAATTTCTAAATAAATAGTTCCTTTATCAGTATCTGTGGATTATCTGCTATATAAACCTAAATGCAGTTCACTAAAATAAGACATACTCATGTGCTTCAATTCTTATATATATGAATAATAAACATGATGCTCACACTGACTTGGTAACTAAACGTCTACACATAACGTGATGTGCGACAGAGAGATCAATTAGGGACAGGACACAGGCTACAGATGAGCACAGGAAGGAGAAGCCACCTCCACAGCAGGGTGTGGCCTGCAGGCTTTTGGGTGACCAGGGGTTACTGGGGACTGGCCCTCCACAATCCTGCTTTTTCAAATGCCACCATCAAGTAAGGATGGTGCTCGTACATGCCACAGACTAGAGTGATTCCTGCTGCATAAACAATCGGCCCTCCACACCCTCACTTGGACTCAATCAGCAATCAAAAGAATCTGGAAAAAACAACTGTATCTGCACTAGACACACACACAAGTTTTCCTCCCCTCGTCATTATTCCGTAGAAATACGACAAGTATTTACAAAGTTCTGTACGAGGTCTTGTGGGTAATGTGGGGATGCTTTGAGTGCTCAGATAACATGCAGTCGCAAATCGCTTTACACTAGGAGCCTGAGCATCCGAAGGTTCTGGTGTTCATGGAAGGTCTTGGACTCAATCCCCTGCAGATGCCCCGTGATTAACATAATTAGCATGTAAACCAGCTTCTGGAGGAAGTGGCTGGTGCCCAGCGAGGCCTGGCAGGAAACTACAATCCAGCCAAAGTGCAAAGCTGAGTGTTCCGAAAGCCAGTGGGACACACATGGATCCCTTCCACTCAGCAGAGCTCAGCAGCTCCTCTTCCAGGGCAGGGACTCTCTCAGACAAAAGCAGGACAATGGGTGGCAGAGCTTCCCCGCCCATGGCCAAGAGACCCAGGACCTGCAGGGCTCTCCGTCAGCAGGGCCACGTGGGGCCCCCTAGAAGCCCAGCCAGGTCTCCCTGCTGGGCTCTGCTTGTCCCTGAATCAGTTTGTTTCTCACTGGGGCTAGTTACTGTCCACAAGGGAAGAGGAAAGCGAGACCTTCGTTTGACTATGGAGTCCAGCACCGTTCATCACCTAGTCAAAGCTAAAACTTTAATCTCACTTGGGTCTACTGACCAAAAGTCTGGGAAAGAAATTTAAAGTTCAATCCTAAATACCTAATTATTTAAAAATTAAAACAGAAGACATAGCTCGCCTGCATAATCACTAAGCAAATCCAACATACAGTAAGTGTATTTGGAAAATAAATCAGACATGGGGCAGGGGTTATGGCTCCATGAGGTGAGTGCTGTGCTGTGCAAGCTGGAGGACCAGACTGGGCTGGCTGGGGCTGGGTGAACAGGTGAGCTGCAGACCTGAGTAAAGGGGAGCCTCAAAAACGGGGGGAGACAACTTCTGGCTTCCACATGTACAAGCATATATACCAACTTACATGGAAACATTATCCATGCTCTCTCTCTCTCTCTCTCTCTCTCTCTCTCTCTCTCTCTCTCGCTCTCGCTCTCGCTCTCGCTCTCGCTCTCTCTCATACACACACACACAAAGAGAGAGACAGACAGAGAAAGACAGAGATACAATTCTAAATTAAAGTTCATGAGAAGTGGCCAGAAAGTGTGTGTGTGTGTGTGTGTGTGTGTGTGTGTGTGTGTGTGTGTGTGAGAGAGAGAGAGAGAGAGAGAGAGAGAGAGAGAGAGAGAGAGAGAAAGAGAGAGAAACTATTAGAAGTTAAAGTGCATGAGATGTGCCCAGCGTTTCTTCTAGGTACCTTTGGGAAAGAAAGCCTGACCCCCGCTGGCCAACCAGAGTATCCACTCCTCAGATCCAACCAAAGCCAGTGCAAAATCCATAGGCTGCAGCTAGAGGAAGGTTTACCTGCATGACTCTCGCAGGCACTGGCAGAGCCCAGTCTAGTCCACAGTATTTTACCAGGGCTGCATAGGACAAGGGCGTGGGGCTGAGTGCACACCTGGATATGCTGAGCACTGAGAGCAGAGATCTCCCTGTGCCTAGTGACGAGCATCTGCTTCAGGTGAGCGCTCTGTACTCACAGGCAACGCCAACCTGGAAAGCAGCAAACAGTTCTGCCCTCAGCCTTAGACTCTAAGGTCAACTCCTGCCCCACGAGGCCTCATCATTTGCAGCTGCTCATTCTTCCTTAGGACCCCGGGTCCCAGAGCTGGCACCTCAGTCGGATGGGCATTACAGCTCCATGCTGTCTCCAGTCTGTGCTATGTGTTCTCTACATTCTTCTCTAAGTAAATCCTGCTCATCTTAATGGCAGTTTCCTCCAATTCTTGTCTACAAGGCTAGGCTACAGATGCTTGCTTGAGATCAGAGGTAAGCACTGGTAGATTACCTCATCCTAGGAAGCATCGGGCTGTAAGGACTGTGCAACCTAAAGGAACAAGACCTTCTTTCCCTACCACAGAGCAGCCAGCTGGGAAACAGGCAAAGACCTAACAGACCAAGAGCCAGGTTTCAGGAAAACCACATACAATCCAAGATCAGATGGAACCTGAAAACGCACATACCCTAGACCTCACGAAGCAACACTGTGCTACAAGCCACTTTCCTTGGGTTTCAGACATGCCAATCATCAGGCCTGACAGACAGTTCCAGGAGCCCACAGTTTGCTCAACAAGGTGAGAGTGGTCAGCCAGAACCAGGAGAGGCTGACGGAAGCTTGTCCCAGGGCTGACTGGGAAGTCCGAAGAGAATGTCTATACCAAGGAACTTATCATCAAAGGAAACTAAGCATTTTTTTTCCTGAGCTGAGGATCGAACCCAGGGCCTTATGCTCGCTAGGCAAGCGCTCTACCACTGAGCTAAATTCCCAACCCTCATTTTTTTTTAAGGGACCTGGAACATTTTATTTATTTATTATGTATACAGTGTTCTGTCTGCATATATGCTTACACCACCAGAAGAGGGCGCCACATCTTATAGATGGCTGTGAGCCACCATGTGGTTGCTAGGAATTGAACTCAGGACCTCTGGAAGAACAGCCACTGTTCTTATTAACCTCTAAGTCATCTCTCCTGCCCCAAGCATTTATATTAATTTTTTAAAAAAATAAATAAAAAACTTATGAGTAGAAATTTTAAAAAGCATAATTTGTAAATCAAAGAACTACTTTTTTGTTTAAACGAAAAAGTACATTCAGCCATAACTCTAGTCAAACTAACGGGGAGTGAGGAGATGGATATTCAAAATCAGAAGGGACACAGAAATACAGCGCCAGCAAATCATGGAGTGTAACGCCCAACCTCACCCTAGCAAACTAAACACCTTGGTAAAAGGGACAGTCCCTTAGAAATACGGATGATTAAACTGATCCAAAAAAATCCTGAACAGAGTGATAGGAAATCTGGGAAAGGCTCAAAAGTTAATCTTAATATTTGGACTTGTCCCACAGAGCTCCACAGAGGAGGTCTTGAAATCCCCAAGAAGCAGGGAACTCCCGTGCTATGTAAACTGTCCACTAGGCGTGCAGTGGCCAGCACTTCCTGAGTGCCTGCAACTTGGGTAAGTGGCTCAAAACCATTTAATCATTCAATTTTCACAACTATGTGAGATGGTTTTCTTCAAATTACAAGGTAAGGAAATTGAAGCTTAGAAAGGGTAAAAACATGACCACACGACTACTAAAATTGTGGAGCTGAAATCCAACCCTATTTTTACTTCTAAAGTTGCTCATTTAATGACTACACAGTACCACCAAATCACCAGATTCCAAGTCTGTGAGGGTTCTCTTGAGTTGCTGGAGGGAATGGGGGAGGAAGAAAAACCTGGAAGAAGGAAGAGCCAGTAGGGAGCTGACAGAAGCACCTAGATGCACGACGAGCCTTCGGTGAGCATGGGTGAGAAGAAAGAGAAGGGGCAGGTGTGTGGAGGCACAGCTGAGTGCCAGAGGCTCACGGGGACTGAACAACCCAGGTCCAAATGCTCAGGTCACACACAAGTCCACGGTTTTGATACCTGGGCTTCCCCAGTGAGAAAAACTAGACCCCGTCCCCCCGGAACCCTACACACACCCCGCTCTCCTGCACACACCCCGCTCTCCTACACACACCCCGCTCTCCTGCACACACTGTGATTTACAAAGACGCTGTATACAGAAGAGGAGTGTGGCTGCAGGGCCTGACAAGCGGGCCCTCCATAAACCTACATCACTTCCTCTAATCGCATCTTGGCGTCCTCGGAGACAGTCTTCCCAGGCCTCCTAGATCTTAAAAACTAGGGATGGGACCTGAGATTTCTACCACAGCCAGACGCTCAAGAAGTGAAGCATCCGTGCCTTGCACAGGGGTCTCTGGTGTCTTCCCTGAGTGAGGGCTGTTCCCCACAAACATGGCAAATGGACCAAGAGCAGCTAAGTGTGGAGAAAAATAAAAGAGGCTGGGAGACGCAGTGGTAGGTCCCTCCACATTAACCACTAAGCTGCACATCTGGCCATAGTTGTCACCTGATGCCAGCATCTCAGAGAAGAACCAGAGACCCGAGTCAATGCCTACAGGGAAAACAGATATGCTCTATGCCAACGCCTTTAAGCATTTCGCTAGTGCCTTGGGGTCAGCTTTTCTACCGCGGCGTTTTCTCAAATAGTAATCAAATGGGACTCAAGACGCAACGCAATGTCTCTTCGGCACTGCCCTCTAAGAGCGCAAAGGCAGGCTCTCCGGCCCACGTTAGCCCGGACATGCCACAGTGGCACACTGCACACCACAGCACATGTAACCTAAGAGTTGGTACGGGAGCTGAAGACAGAGGAACGGAAGGGGAGGGAACAAGTTCAGAGAAAGATGAGACTCTGGGGGCAGCGGCCATCTACGTCCCTTCCTTCCTAGTGAACAGAAATTCTAGGTATCGGTGCTGGCACTGCAGGAACCAGAGTCCTGGGTTCCCACCACACCTTGTTCTGTTCCCACAGGAGAGACAAGAGATAAGCACCTGTGTGGAGGTCGGCTGACTAGCCACCCCCCAACCGCCCCACCCCGGAGACAGTTAGGGAACAAGAGGAGAGGGCTCCACCACTGCAAACAGCCTTTGCAGTGTTCGCAGTAATGTGAGTTCCTACACTGAGCACTGCCTGCTCCAAGTGTGGCCCTCAGCACGTCATCCCCGCAGCGGCCCTCCAAGCCTTGCTGTGAATTCCTCATTTGCCTAACTTGGCCAGAATCAGTTTCTACTGCTTACGTCAAAAACCCTGGAACAAGGCCAGCGAGATGATGGCACACACAGTCCTGATGACCCGGGTTTGATACCCAAAACACACATGCATCAACAATAAACAAAATCAAACAGCTCAAAAACTCTGGGGCAGAGGCGAGACAAAGAGAAAGAAAGCCAACAGGGCAGGCAGCGCTCGGAAGGAGTCACTGGGCGCCAGCAACTTCCTCATGCTTCTGACAACTACGTCAGCGAGAGCAGAAGGAATTTGTACCCTAAATACATAATCTCAAGTGTGGATTTAGGTAAAGAATGTTTACAAACGGAACTTGGGCTACACATTCCCACAGGAGGTAGGTAATGAGACATTTGAGACGGAAGTCCTGGAGACTGCAATAACGTGGGGCAGTGTGTTTACTTCAAGCATTTCTGTCTCCACTTGATAAGGTAACATACAGTGTAATTCTCCATGCGGGTCCCGACATGAGACTTTAATGAACGGGTAGAAGGGCATTTCACAGGCCCACTTTGCCAGTGGGGTTCACCATGTGCCAATTAAAAGGGAGGCACCAAACAGCTCTGGGTGACCACTGGCCCAGTTTAACCATCACACTGTGAAACACTGAAATCACGTTTTCAAGTGGGGTGGCAATCGAGACTAAGAATGTATCATTTTTGTGAAAAACCTACAACTCAAAAGGGAAATCTGGCTAAGTTTGTGGATGAGGTGGTGGGTCTTTAAAGCTCAACACTGAGGAGCTGACTAGGAAAGCAGGCTGGGAGGATGGGACACGGTACTGTAGTGCCCAACCACCACCATCTTGGTTTACTCACTGCATATGTTAAATGGAGTTTCACATGCATAGCACACATATGCTCACATGGGTGGCATAACCTCACAGCTACATGAATAAACAAAATTTTGTGTGTGTATGTGTGGATGTGCACACATATATACATGTGCACACGTGTGGGCACACCTGTGCATGAAGGTGCACGTGTATATGTTGTGCAAAGGTTGGTGTCAGGTGTATTCCTTGATTGGTCCCTATATACTGGAGCAGGATCTCTGGCCGAACCCAGAGCTCACTGATTCAAGCAGTGCAGTTAACCAGCTTGCTCTAGGGCAGCAGTGCTCAACAAAGGAGTCAACGACCCCTTCAGAGGGTCACCTAAGACCATCAGAAAACACAGATATTCACATTATGACTCATAACAGTAGCAAAGCTACAGTTATGAAGTAGTAACAGAAATAATCTTATGTTGGGGGGTCACCACAACATGAGGAACTGAATTAAAGAGTCATAGCATCAGGAAGGTGAGAACCACTGTTCCAGGACTTCCCTGCCTCTGCCTCCTGTACACTGGGATGACGGTGAGCCACCACTCGGCCTTAGCATTGGGGATCAGCGCTGCAGTCCTCATGCTCGTTGTACAAGCGCTCTACCCCCGGCTGTCTCCCCAGGGCCCACTCATTTGTTCTTATAAAGGAAATGAATGCTAAACTTAAAGGTTGCCTTTGGTCACAGCTGACTTCTAGGTCACCTGACAAACATTCCATTCCACCACAGAAGAGCGTCACCTAGACCGGAGGAACAGAGCAAACATCTCCATTCGCCATGAAGTCTTCAAAGAACACAGTAACCCAAACCCGCCTCCAGCTGACTTCCCGTGAGCCTCAGCTCCCCCAGCCAGTGCTCACGGCTACTTCACCAGCACCTCATGGCACTGAAATTCCTCTGAGCAAGCTTCCACTCCCCTGGCTTTCCTGCAACCTGCCCGGTGGGACGATGCAGTCAGAGGGATCCCCGTTACCTGGCTCTGGACCACACTAGGAAAAGCTTTTGCTCCAGGTAGACCTAGGCCAGACTAATACAAAACTCCTGGTTTAACACTAGAGAGCAAAACCAAAACAAAACAAGCACGTGAAAAACTGGTCTCAGCCGATGCAGGAATGGAGCCCAAGCAGGCGCTTCTCTCCTAAGATCCGTCCTCCGCTGGTCTGCCCAGGGAGGTCATCAATCCCGTAGAAACTACTGGATTATTTAAATGTCACAGACAAGGAAAGGAGAGGCACTGGAACGGAGGAAGAAGATAAGACACTTCCAGGCTTCTCGTCCCCAAGATGGAAGGTCAGCCCCACTTTTCAGCCCCTTGCTGACAGGTGTAATGGGGTTAACATAAACAACACGGTCCACAGGAGACTGGGAAGAGAAGGTACGAGATGCTCTAGGAAAGGACACAGACACTACACATTCTCAAAAAAAAAAAAAAAAAAATGGCAGCTCATCTATTTGTTTAGAAAGGATACCTATACACACAATGTTTTGCATTGATTTTTCTGGTTGCTATTAAGAATTCTCTCAAGAAACAGAAGGGAAATAGAGCTGCTAGTCTTTCTTTGCCAGGAGAAGCTCCCAAGAGGAAAAAAAAAAGTCATTGGAGATATATAGCTGACTATACATTTGGTTCCTCGAGTGCCTGATCCCGAGGAGTTCTAATGAAGTCCGAGACTGACTTCACAATCAGAATTTAAGCAGCTAGGTCTTGAAAGGTGTCAATGCTTCCTTTCTCTGTGCACATCTCCTTCAGCCATGCAGTGCCAACTCCAGGAAGTCAGCTAAAGGGGTGAAGACACCTAAGATGCACAGGATAAAGAGAACGTGATTACAGACGCCACTTCGATCCAGACCTGAGGGCTACAAAGCCAAGCCTAGGGAGTAGGAAGAAATGATCTCAATTATCACTATGGGGGCGGAGAGGGGTGCCCTGTGGATCATTGCCAGCTCCCAGGAGAACACACACAGTTCACTACTCCGGCAGTGACCCAGATGAAAGCAAGGGAGGCCATCTCCAAAGTCCCAAATGGCCAGGCAGAGCCAAGGGGAGGAAGATCCCCTTATGGGCTATTCAGGGGACCAGAGCACCCCCTATACAAGGCATACTGGTTTCTGAAAGGTACTGGCCTTGGCAGCCAGGCTACCACTGACCTCTAAGACAGTGGTTTACAGAAGCTCCTCAACTGAAGTTATATCCTGATAATCCTACCAGAAGTTTAAAACAAAGTAAGTCGAAACTACCAGGCCTAACTTACCAAAGCACAGCATCAGCACCAGGATGCACTGTAGACTCTCGATGGCTGACTCTCACTCCTGTGGGTGGGCACTTGGGTGCCACAGCTGCTGCTATGGCCAGCGAGCACCACACTCCATCACCAGCTGAGGAAAAGATACACTCGAAACCCCAACTACTGCTGCCACTCGATGCATCCTGCTTTCCCTGGGTAGTGCTGGGAAGTCACTGAGTCCTCATCAGCTGTGTCTGGGGCAGGAGACGGAGGGAAAGGCAAGCACATCCGGGAACACGGAGAGTTGCTGGTGGACCAGCACGGAGAGACTACGAAGCATAGACTGACAGGGAAGGACTGCAAACCTCCCCGGGACCCAGGCACCTGACATCTCATTTACACCAAGAGATTTACTGTGTACAGAAAGAACGCTTCCATCCTAACAGAGCTCAGCAGATCCTCTCTCTCCCAGGGCAGAAACACCCACAGACAAAAGCAGGCCAGGGGATGGCCGAGCTCTCTCCAGAAGCCAAGGGACTCAGGACCAGGAGGGAGAGCAGGGGTGCAGGGCAATCACATAGGCCAGCATGCAGGGCAAGCCGAACAGTGTTATGTAGCTGCTTCTCAAGAAACATCTCGAAACTGAAGCTAGAGGAACAGAATGCTGCGCTTTCCAAGACAATGTACGAAGCCAATTTTTTAAAGTGTCTTTTGTTTTCAGTACTTGCTGAACATTAACACGAACAAACATCAGACTACACGGAAGCCTTCAACCCTCAGATGCAGAGTCCGTTCAGCTGGATTACTGCAGTCCTCAACTACGTAGTGCGCCTTTCCCTTGGGGTCCCACGGCCCTCTCCCCCAAGACGTAGCTGATTCTTGCCGGGCCCCAAAGTCTCAGACCTGCTAACATTACAACCCCAGGGTAGGTGCCTGTCTCCTCTCCAGGGCCATCTGCCCTCAGATCAGGGGGGCTCACGGTCAGCAGGCCACGTGGGGCCTCCCAGAAGCCCAGGCAGGTCTCCCTCCCAGGCTCTGCTTCAGACTGTGCACTTAGTTGTGCGTGATCTACAGTTGGGAGCGTCTGCTGTAAAACGGGTCCTCAACAGTGACACCTCGAAAGGTGTCACCCATCCCTGTTGGAGAGTTTTCCAAGTTATATATATGTCTGCAGATACTCTTTTATAAAGGCACAGCCTAAGTGGCCAGCACAGTCGGAGTCAGACAACCTGTACTAAACAGTAGGCTGAATGGCAGACTATCTCAGAACCCAGTACAAAGCAGCTGCAAGCCTTTCTCGTTTCTGACTGGTGAAAATGTAACGAGTCGGTTTTCACTGCTGTTCTGTACCAGCTGTGTAAACACTCTCCTCTCGCCCCCAAGTGTGGCTGACACACCTCTGTGGAGCTGCCAGTGACGGCCAGCGGAAAACGCTCCTGCTGCTTTTCTAAAACGCACAGAGGGGCTGAGAACGCGGCAGCGCGGTGGCTCACCATCTGCTCGGTGGACAAGGGACCCCGGTTTTGAGGGCCGGGGAGCCGGCTCAGTGGGTAAAGTACTTGCCGCACACGCGTGAGTATCTGAGTTCAGATCCCCAGCTCCCACATAAAAGGCTGGGTGAGGTGGCGTGCCCTGTCACCCCAAATCCCGGTGCTAAGGAGGCAGAGAGGGGAGGATGCTTGGGGTGTGCTGGCCAAGCAATCTAACCAAACCAGTGAATATTAGGTTCAGTGAGACAGACAGACAGGCCGACAGACAGACAGACAGACACACACACAACCCTGTGACCCATCTCCTATAACCCCTCCCACTCACCCCAAGAAAGAAAACATGCTCTATCGCGGTTTTCCTTTTAATCTGAAAACAAAAATTGAACGGCGAGCAGGCATAGCTGTAGCTGCCGTGTGTGCAGACCGTGAGAGGAGGCTGATAAGCGCTTCACAGACACAGACCTACAGCCAGCATCCCCGAGGCTCACACAACCCAACAGCGTGGTGGGTCTTTTACTTATTGATACTTGTTTATTTTAGTTTTAGTTTTTCAAGACAGGGTTTCTCTGTGTAGCCCTGGCTATCCTGGAACTCATTCTGTAGATAGACCAGGCTGGACTTGAACTCACAGAGATCCTCCTGCCTCTGCCTCCCATGTCCTGGGATTAAAAGGTGTGCGCCACCACCTGGCTTCCATTTTTATTTTTATTTTAATTTTTGATAATCAACTCTGCTGCTGGGTTCCACTCCTGGAAATACACCAGAAGGTGACCTTGGCAGGTTACTTACTTCACACTTAGTACTTCAATTTCTGTAAAATGTGGGGGGAAAGATCTATTTCAGAGTTCAAAAATCAAACATGCTAGGGTAGGCAATGCTCTCAGTAAACTGTCAGACACACAGTAAGCATACGATAAATCTTAACCATGAAAATAATAATGCGTTATTAGCATCCATCAAAGGTTGCCTGCATCACTAATTAGCGAAATTTCATCTATTAACTGGAAGCTTGGCACCTACTAATAAGTGGTTTATTATCCACAGGACTAGTCATTAGGAGCAGAGGAACAGCCAAGCAAACACACCAGGTGCATCTGGTCATCTGAAATTGCTAAGTGACCTGGACAACCAGCATCAGAGGCTGAAGTAACCCAGGTTAGAGCAGATGCGTCAGGCAAAGGAATCCTCACTTCACTGGGGGCAGTTTTCCAGAGATGTGCCGGAAACCCTTAGGAGAAACATTAACTCCGGCCAGAGCTATCTCCTCCTCCGCCATGTCTCACGTCCTAGGAGTCTACTCCAGTTCTTCCCTGCTGGAGCAGGGAGAGCCCAATCCCACTAGCTGGTGCTTTCCAGAGAATGTAAGCAGATTTGCAAATCTGGATTCAGTTTTTCATGGAACACTGATGTCACGGTGCTGAGGGCCCATGAGACACAGATACAGGATATGGAGACTGGCCTGAAAACGACATGCCTGGACAGCATGTCACTTTTTTTTCCTTTTCAATCAAAAATTAAAAAATTTTTTTTTCTTTGTGAAATGGTGAATATTTCCTAGCTGGCTTTTTGTTGCTGAGATAAACACTATGAAGAAAAGCAGCTTGGGGAAGGAGCGGGTTTAATCTGGCTTGCAGATTGTTCGGACCATCACGGCCGGAAACGGGCAGGAGCTCCAGCCAGGTACCTGGAGGCAGGAACTGCAGCTCACACCATGCAGGACACTGGTTACTGGCGTGCTCCACCATCTTTCTTGTACAGCCCAGGCCCACCTACTTAAGGGTGGTACCAACCACGGCAGGCAGGCTGAGCCCTCCCATATCAACAACTGTCCAGAAAAATGGGCCAATATGATGGAGGCAATGCCCTAGCTGAAGTTCCCTCTTCCCAGGTGACCAGCATATGTCAAGTTGACAAAGACTAGCCAGGACAACGAGCATACTAGACACAGTATACGCATGCGTGTTCTTCGTGTTCTGTACGCGTGTTTCTGTATGTGCAGATGGGGGCTGGGTGCATATGGAGGCCAGAAATCTACTGATTCTGTTGGACTGGCTGACCAGAAAACCCCAGGATCCTCACGTCTCTACCTCCCCAGCTCTGGGATTACAGGTACACCCAACTTTCTTTGAGTGTGGGTGATCTGAACTCAGGTCCTCAGGCTCGTGTGGCAAACACTTCTGAGCCATTTCCCCAGCCCCAGTATACACATTCTCATGTACAAAGTAGTATGTGTGGCTACGCCTCAAAGAGGTGAGGAACTTAAGACGAATTTGAGAGCCAGGTGTGGTAGCACATACCTTTAATCCCAGTGCTCTGGAGGAAGACAGGAGGATCCCTAAGTTCAAGGCCAGCCTGGTCTACAGAACGAGTTCAAGAGCCAGGGCTACAAAGAGAAACCTTGTCTCAAAAACAAAAAGATGAAACTGAGGCACAGTAGTCCTTCCCAAGGAAACCTAACCATGTAGCGCGTGCACACACAACTGACAAGTTTCACAGTACAAAGGAGCAATCTCCACAGCTCACAGCATCAGAACTTCATTAACAAAACGAGACTTCAGCTGAACCCTTGAAATGTTTCTCCAAAACAAAGTTTTATGTTCTTATAGTTTTCCCTCTGCCCTGACTTTAACAAAACCTAATACTCTTCTATTTACAATTTAAGTTTTTTTCTTTGTTGTGTTAAACTGAATTATCAAAACTAGTGTTTGTCTAATATGTAGGATCTTTATTTCTTTGCCCTACCCCAAGGTAGGTTAAGTCATTTTTCCTTTATACCATTATTTTCTCTAGTACAATCTGTTTCCTTCCCTTCCTTTTAATATTTTCACTCCAAATACATTATGCACCAAGTGTCAGGCCAAGCCACATTTACTTAACACTTATTCACTCTGGGGACCGAATGTGTTTTCTCCTTCTTCCCCTTCACAAAACATTTGACAAAAAATTGGGGTGCCCACAGGTACACACCATGTCCCAAGGCAGAAACACAGGGAGACACAGGAAGGGAAAGCTCTCACTACAGACATCTGCAGGTGAGTGCTGGTCACTAAGGTTGCTTATCTCCTACTATAAGCCAAAATTACCTTTGTCTGCTCACTGTCTGGGTCTTCAAGCCAAGCATAAGGATCACAGATTTTATGTCCATGATAATCCTGTACCTGCAAAAGACAAAATGAGAGGTCTTGAGTAAGCAGTGCCCAAGCCCAGTTAAAGAATATATATTCTGTGTGTGGAGAAATGCGAAAGGGCCAGACAAGGACACTAGCTGGCTCCCTGGCAACATGTCTGCCCAAATCACCACACGAATCAAAGTTGGCAGCTTCTCAAAGGTGTCAAGCCACTCTTTGTGAAAAGAATGTTTTAGCAGGAAAAAAAGATCAAAGTCTGAATAGGAACCGGCTCCATCTGTACAACATTGAACAGCATGGCGGGCTGCTGGGCTAGAGAAACTCACAACTGTGTTGCTGGGGTGAAGCACAGAAGAACACAATGCCCTGGGCACACACGGAGGACGCACCTGGGAGTCAGCACACACGTCAGCACACACGCGCTTAGGCTCCTGTTCACACTGGCCTTGGCTAATGAAATCAGCTCCCTATAACATGGCATACGATCAGTTTTGCTTTGGGTCTGAACTAGTAAAAGTTTCTAATTCATACCCTGGTTCTGCTGCCAGCTACAGAAGCTGGCCTACACACCATGGGGCATGCTCAAACCACAGTCTCTTTTGAACTGTTATGAGATCATCTTTTGTCACTTACACACAGCACAAATGCCACTACACACACACACACACACACACACACACACACACACACACACCACAGCACAAATGCCATCACCACTTAGATACTTGCAGAAATGAAATTGTTCCATGTTGACGGAGCCTGGGGTGGGGGGAGCCTCTGGAACTCTCGACTAAGATGCTTCTAACAGCACAAAGTCCAAGGCCTGGCCCCAAGGACCAGGGAAGGGGCTGGAAGGCATAAACAGGCTTGCTCCTCACCACTCTCTATGTGATCATGCCTGAAGACACAATCCAAAAGGAAAATGCACTATACAATCTCTCTACTTCAAAGGGTCATGATGAATCCTATTAACTAACGCCTACTGTCAGTTCCTCCAGTCTGGTCTGTGGGTGACCCTAACACTCTGGGCAAGGCTTCTTGCACTGGGGTGTGTGGGACCGTCACCTCTACCATGATGAATTTTTAACTTGTCTCCTTGCTTTACACCACAGAACCAGAAGGCTGGGGCTATTCCCCAAGGAAGGCAAACTCTCCTCCCGGAAAGAGCACCTGAACGTTCTTTCTAGTGCTCCTCCAAGCCCAGTGTCTCCTGCCTACACCCCTGCCTGTCGGCATTTCTCCCTATCTGGAGCCACCTGAGAGAAATGGAGGATGGACAGAAAAGGCTGGGTGAGCAGAGGAAGGTCTGGAAGGAGTTTCATTATACAACAGACAGACCAGCACAAGAGACCCAAAAACAGACTAAACCCGCTCCTCAAGGGTCTTCATAAAAACCGATTTTCCACCTTATCACTCAATTTTGGCTGAAAGCCACTCAATGAAAGCATTTTAAGATCTCATCTACAAATCTTTTGCATTTGATACCTTGAGTGGTTATATAATAGGTTTATAGTAAAAACTTTCTCTCTGTTGTCAATACAGAAATAATAGTTTTAAAGTCCTCTGAGGAGCTCTGGCAGGCACAGGATTGAGCAATATGCCTACAACCATCCACATTCAGTCAGGGCTGTGACCAAACCAGTCGGCCAGCCTGGAGTGCAGACCACTTTAAAAATGGTCTTGGGCATACCCTCCAATTTGCTTTTCATAAGAATGTAGAAAAGTTAGTAACGTAGTCATAGCAGTCCACCATGAGGCAAAGTGTTGCTGTGGTATTTATTGAGCATTCATTGACCATTCACGACTTTGCTATATAAAAAGTTGTTGATAATTCCAGGTTACAGATTGCAAAACACAATTCAGAGAGGTTAATAAGAAGAAAGGTCAAATGGTTTACCGTGTGTGGGGCGTTTACCCACCAACCCCACAGCTCCCCAGAGTTTTCTTGAGTGTGAGCAGCAGGAAATATTAGATAGAAGGATTTATTTCGGAGAATACTGCCGAGATAAACAGACAGAAAATACAGGATAGCCTTGAGAAGGCCTGGAACCTTTTCCAACAGGCCCTGACTGTCTCTGCCTCAGGGTTTTTATAGAGACGCCAAGGGGTGGAGCAAAAGACCTCCTCCCCCAGCACAGCCAAGTGCAGACCATCTCAGACACCTGCACTCAGGCCCGTGGTCCTGATCATCCTCTATGCGGACCTGTTGGGTAAAGCCACGAGGAAACCGAAAACAGGCTCCCACAGGTCCCCCCTTCTTAATATATAAAAAAATAACTATTAATGGCTTTCTGCAATCTCCATAGCTGTTACACCTCCCAGTATGGGAGTAGAGGATGATATAGATGGCATTTCTCTTTTGAATTAGGTCCAAGGTGACTACAGCAGTCTTAGCTGCCTCAAGCCCTTTCTAAACCAAAAACTCTTAAGGCGACTACAAACTTAAAGAATCCCTTAGCTTCATCATTACCATTAACAGGTTAACATTAATATTGCTATACATAGTCACAATTCTCCCAATCTTACAACTCAAAGCAAACTCTTAACAGAACCATTTGAATTAGCATATATGGTGCTATATATAGTTAACAATTTTCTCCGTCTTACAACTTTAACTCTTAATCATTTGAATTTTCTTGCTAACAGAACATAGGAAAAACTTCGATGTATTCACATCAAACTTAAATATTTCCTTAACTCCACAAAACCAGGGTGTATTAATATCAATAGGTTAAACATAATTTTTACAAACATAATTCAACCTTAATTCACTCATAACTCCTCCTTTTCTTTATAATTTTTAAAACAAAATCTCAAGCCTAGTTAGAAAACCCAAACTTTTCCGTTTAAACAGTTCCATTTGTAACACAAAACCAGTACCATAAGTAATTCCATTTTTACATAAACAGTTCCACAAAACAATTGCATTTTTAACACAGAATACATGAATCACCAGCATATATGCATACACAAAACTGCATCTTGAGTCAAGGTAGAAACAATAAATTTCTTCATTTAAACAGTTCCATTTTTAACCCAATTCCAGAAAACAGTTTCTAGGTCATTACTATAAGTCAACTCAAAATTGTCCCACTGCAATGAAATCTCTATTGTTTATTTCATTTCTTAAGTCTTAAAATTCAAATGATAAATTCTGGTACTAGCCTTCCAAATATGAGAAATCCATAACCAAAATCTTTTTGTAATTTTGTCTCATTTTAAGTTCAAAAAGTTCAAACAAGAAATAAATTCTGGTATCAGGCTTTCACTTCCAAATATGAAGAGACGTTTTTCAACCAAAACTTTTTGCAGTTAAAAATTTTTGTTCAAACAAGCATCTCTGAACTTTTATTCTTAAGCCAGAGACCTTTTTAGGTACAGTAGTGTTCTAAACCACACCGTTTTTTATGTTAGCTCAGGTTTTTCTGTGTTGTATCGATTTTCCACAGATCTCAGCTGTGGATGCCTTGTGCTGGTTCTGGTGTCTGCCATTCTTAGCTTCTTAGCTGCTTCTGGAACTTTTGAAAACCGCTCAGACTGCCTGCTTTGCCGTCTGCTAGGACACTAACTTCTATGTCTCAGGTTTTTTCACCATATACATTAAGCATAGATTCACACTTAACATTTACACTTTTTTTTACAAACTCACATATAACATATTTTGCCTTTCAAAGCATTTAGACTCACATTCAACATTTACACGTTTTTACAAACTCACATACAATGTATTAACATCTACTTATTTATACTCCTTAAGAAAACTATAGAACTACTTTAGCAATTATATTTCTTACTACCTATATACTTATATTCATTCCACCTTATTCTTATTTAAAGTTACATATATACTTATATTCATTCCATCTTATTCTTATTTAAAGTTACATTTACAACTAGCATCTTTACTTAGATACTTCTTGCAAGCTTATATTCTTAAAGGAACTCTATAGATCTATCTTACAAGCTTATATAGGGCTACCATTAGCATATATTTTTTTTTTTTTAGATTTATTTATTTATTATGTATACAGAAGAGGGTGCCAGATTTTATTACAGGTGGTTGTGAGCCACCATGTGGTTGCTGGGAATTGAACTCAGGACCTCTGGAAGAACAGTCGGTGCTCTTAACCTCTGAGCCATCTCTCCAGCCCCGCCATTAGCATATATTTAACTTAGCAAACACCTAAAGATTTCTTAACACAGAAATCTAACAAGAGAATTTTTACAAACTCACATATCTTATTTTCATCTTTTTCTATTTCTTACTCTTAATTATTATCACTATCTCTATTAGAAAGATTCTCTTAACTAGACAGGAAGTACACATATCATTTCTAAAGTTTAGAATTTATAGTCAGCTTTGCTATACAATACTGGGATTTAGTGAGTGTTGTTATAGAATTGTGATAGTTGTTGCTAGGGGACTATAACCTTCCCAGGATGACGCCACACTCCAAAGTTGCCAGTTCTCTCAGCCGTTCCAGACCGGCAGAGATGCACTGTCAGCGGTAGACAGTTTTTAACTAGAGGCTGTCCCTTCACCCAAATTCATAGTAGCTCCCCTAAGTGCTTCAATTCAGACAAATGTTTCTATTACAGCAGTCCTTTTGGTTTGCTCTACTGAAAAACTTCACTTCACGCTGAGGGTGAAATTACCGTATTTAGCTTCTGTAAAGCTCTTCGCCAAATACTGCACAGCTATTAGGTGATATAAAGTATTTTTCTAAAGGAACTAGTAAAACCAAAATCGGCACAGCTCTGAACTCTGTTTGCTCACTGTTTGCATTAACCAGTGACAAAACCTCAGAAACACTAATCGAGCCACTTTCATTCTGGTTCCTTTATAGGAACGTCATTGGAGCTGACCTTCCTTAGTTCCACGCTCACCAGACGCTCCGGTAACCACAGAGCTTCATTCTCCTGCTGTGGGATGGTCTGTATGTCAAATTGCTCTGATTGGTCAATAAATCAAACACTGATTGGCCAGTAGCCAGGCAGGAAGTAGGTGGGACAAGGAGAGAGAATTCTGGAAAGCGGAAGGCTGAGGTAGAGAGACACTGCAGCCACCGCCCGGACAAGCAGCATGTAAAGACACCGGTAAGCCACCAGCCACGTGGCAAGGTATAGATTTATAAAAGATGGATTAATTTAAGCTGTAAGAACAGTTAGCAAGAAGCCTGCCACGGCCATACAGTTTATAAGCAATATAAGTCTCTGTGTTTACTTGGTTGGGTCTGAGCGGCTGTGGGACTGGCGGGTGACAGAGATTTGTCCTGACTGTGGGCAAGGCAGGAAAACTCTAGCTACATTCTCCTCTTGTGAAAAAACACAAACATGTCTTCGACCCCATATTTACACAGGATCGGGACCCTTCTATAATCCTGAGCAGGGATCTTTCCATTTCTCATTGCCCTCAGCTAAAGGACCAGGAAGATTGAAGTGAGCTCTAATATGGCCCACAAAACATAGCAGCTTTCTTTTGTGGAATAGCGTCTTGAATTTGTTGAAACATTTTGACTTGATTGTTGTTAGTTCCAATATTTTCACCAAAACTGTTACTATTCAAAGGAGTCAAGAACATAGAAGTTCTTTCATGAAACGTATCTTTCATTAGCTTATTTTGAGAAAAGACATTTTCAGGACTTAGTATTTTCACTTCATTAACACCTGATGTTATTAGCAGCTGTAATATTTAGCATTGATTTCTTATAAGGAACTTTCAGGTGAAGCAACTCTTTTGTAAGACAGCTAGATTTTCTGAAGTTTGTTTCCCATCTATAAAGCAGTCATTTCTTTTCTGAATGCCTGTTTCCTTGTATCCTTATTAGATTTGCAAAGAAATTACTCATTGCAGGCAGTTTGTTCAAAAGGTAAAGAACTTTTTTAATTTCAACATAAGTTTCTTCATATCTAAGACAATGTTCAGTGTATAAACTGCTTTCCCTTGTTTTAAGGATTTTAAAGTGGCTTGTTTGCTCTTATAGGTAGCTTTTTGTCATCCAACTACCATAGAAACTTTGCACAGCTATTAGGGTAAATAAGGCATTTTACCAACAGAGCCCCAAACCGCGAAGCACCTAGTTCCATATCCTTTCAATTTTTCATTGGAACTGACACTTAAACTCTTAGATGATTTTCCTCCTTATTCTTTTAAAAGCTGTATTTTAAGTTTACCATGAACGTATTTTTGAGCTGACAAGTGTTTCAGGGCAATGTTGCCATCTTTAACGGAAAAACTACCTTTCCCAGAATGCATTTCCCTTATATCAGTCCATAATAATATCAGTCCCTTATATCATTTTCCTTATATCATTTCCCATAGTTCTTTTTGGGTCTGAGAGTCAACTGGTTCTCTTTTACCAGACTTGCTTACAAATTCTTGCCCGGGAGGTTTGAACGAAGTTTTTTGCTTTTGCAATGGGAGATTTGAACAAGCATTTTACATTTTCAGCTATGGCACGTTGGGAGATTTCTATTCTCTCCTCAACTGGCTTTAACAGGTGTCTCTCCTTCATCAGACACTGACCCCCGAATCCAAATTGAACCTGCCTCATTAGCGTGCATTGAGGCTGGCATTTCTCATAGCAACTTTCCTCGGAGTGTGTGTTTGTTTTAGCCAGTCAGTGAAAAACAAGATCATTTACAACAGCTTTTCCATAGCTCCTTCAGAGATTTTCTCCCACTGATCTTATTCTCATTTTGCTTGTCCCTTCCCCGCCAGATGCAGAGCTTCAGCTATCTGTCTGCAGCTCTGTACCTCTGCTAGCTGCCTTTGGAGGTAGGGGCTTTTTTTCTGCCCCCGAATCTGCCTCAAATTCTAGCAGCTTTTTCAGGTCATGCATTTTCTGGGGAGGTATCTGTCCCTTCTGTTTCTTCAGAGTCTTTCTCCCAGACAGTTCCCAGTTTGATCTCAGTTTATCCCGCTACCCCAGAAACAGTTTCCGACACTACAGTGGCAGCTTTCCCTGCTACTGAAGGTAGGGGTTTTTGTCTGTTTCTGTTTTCGGGGTCTGTGTGGTTTGCGTACAGACTGAAAATCTAACAAGGGAGGCTTTTGTCATTTCTAAACTCCCATTAGGACAGGCGTTTTGCCTCATCAGGCTTTTCACCTGGCCCAGAGTCCCCCAGTGGGTTGTGTTTGCTTGTCTGGGTGCTCAAGGACAGAGCTTATGCCAGAGGCAATCACCCCTCAGGGCTACACTCCCTCATTTCAGGGAGTCAGCTGAAACAAAGCTTTTCTCAGAGATGCTTTCTCTGACAGAAAAGAAAGCTTTACTCCTGGATATTTCTGTTCTGCCTCTTCGTTATTGCCCCCACCCCTTTATAAGACCATGCCCTACAGAGTGGTCTCACAACCACACCCCTTGAACAGAAGTTACATACATGGAATTCATCATGATCTAAGCCTGGAAGCCATCCTTCACCTCCCTCCCCAAGGAGCTGTGAGAGCCCTGGTAAGACACTGCACTGCTTGATGCTGTGGTCACTGCACTGGGTCTGCTTCTCTTTGCAGCTGCCCCCAAGCCTGACTTTCCATGGGTGGTGTGGTCCTGAGGGTCTTCCTGCTAGCCTCTAGGTAAACACAATTTCACAGCTGTTCAGACTTGCACAACTATGGCTTTACTTTAATCTCAGGCTCAAGTACGTCCTTTCTCCCTTAGCCAGTCAGCTCTCAAGTTCAAATTGAAAATGATTTCCTTTTAGCCCCGTCCTTCTCTGTGTTCTATACTCACCTAACACCCTCTACAGGGCTCGGGTGTCCTGTGAGAGCCCTGCAGTTCCTGACCTGTTAAATAAGCAGCAATGGCACACAAGGGATGATGGTGTTCCACGAGAAGGGCCAAGTCCACACATGGGCTTCATGCTCCAACTCCACATTTACCAGGAACTAACAAGCTTGGCTGAGAGATGCTCAAGTGAGACAAAGAACTACAGAAGTCTCCAGCATGTGTTCTAGGGACCAAACCCACTCTCCAAATGCTACACTGGAGCAAATGCATGAAGTCAAGCCTAGGAGTTGGTGTTACAACCCCGCTGCAGGGAAATGCCACCCATGGAGGTTACCAGGCCAACATGACTAAGCCATGAAAGCCACAGGCTGCCCCTGGCTGCTACTCCTGCACCAAGGCCTTGGTGAGAAGGTTCTAGAGCATATTTTAAATAACCTCTTTATAGTTGTGTGTAAACCCTTAGAACATGTCATACAATCCCTATTTGGCCCTTGCAGGAACTGTTAAACTTAGATAAACTACAAGATTGGTACAGACTGGAGTAGGGAAACATTAAGCAAGAACCAATACTACCCTCAACCCACTCCAAGGTTCAAAAAAAAAACAAGAAAAACCCTAAGACTATCAGTCACAATATGGTAGTGTCTATATATACATGTAATGCACATTAATGATAATGTATTAGATGTATATAATGCTAATTGAAAACCAAAGGGCTCTCAAGATTCAGTCAACACAGTTCCCCATCTTTCTCCGTGACCCACTGCAGAGCCAGGCCATCTGAATGGCAAGTCTGAAGTCCATGTGGGAGAAAGGAGGTCTGTAACAGTCAGAGATTTGCTCAGAAGTGAGGGACACCACCAGAACAACATTCCCCTTCCTCATTCCAGCAGGACCATTCCACTCCTGTACACAACACAAGCAGCCCTTCCCTGTGGGAAGAGGGTTTGGAGAATGGTTAGGACAAATTCAATAAGCAAGCAGCTGAACAGGCCAAGAGACATGGTTACCAGATGGTCACTGGTAAAAGAAACACTGCAGCCGATATCTGAAGTTCATTTGAAAATGAGATGGGCTATCACACAAGCCTTTACCTCAGTGTGCTTCAGAGTACACGTTCTGGCATAAACCGGATAAACGTAAACAGAAAAAAAAAGACAACTGTATTATACAAAAATATTTTTACTATGATTCTATTTTAAGTAACTTGACAAATTGGCCTATGAGCCCAGAAATCAGGGCCATCATGTTTGGATTTAATCCACCTCTTCAATGCCAAACTAATTTACACACACACACACACACACACACACACACACACACACACACACACACACACACACACGTTTGCCCAGAATTCTGAATTTCACTGTGTCTGAAGTTCACCTGCAGCTTAGGTAAACAGTTACTCCCACTGGGCAAAACTTACTTTGTAAAAGGCCTCGCCTGACTTAACTTCCTTTCTTAAGCAAACTTGGATGACCTCAGCTCACCGGGGCCCCCTGCTCCTTTCCCACAACTACGTCTCCTCATCTGCAACTCCAGCAACCAACGCCCAGCCCCCGACTCAGGGCAGGGCAGCCTTAAAGCGGAATGAATGAGCTTCCACTCTTAAGGACTTGCAAATTCCAAGTTCTCAAAGTTTGCTTTTGTTTTAAAATCTTACATCATTTCCCACGCGCACACACCCCAGCATACACTTTCCCCTACCACCATATTTAAGCCAGAAGGCTCCTCGACTTAGAGGCACGGGTACATTCCGTGTCCCCACCGGCCCCAGGAGCCCATGCCTGCCGGGCGCCTGCCCTAGGGGCCGGGCGGCGCTGACCGCAGGCTCGGGCACGTGGGCCGCGGCTGCCCGCCGGTCCCGCGCTGGGAGGAGCCCCGCGACCCCGGCCGGCTCGGCAAACAAAGGCCGGGGAGCCGCGCGGGGCGCAGGGGCGCGGGGCTGCGGGAGCCGAGCTGCGGGAGGCGCGGGCCCGGCGGCGCGGCGCGAGCGGGGTACTCACGGCGGTCTCGTCCCGGTACACGTCGGGGTACTGGAAGGACAGCATGGCCGGAGTCGGGCGCGGGCTGCGGGGGTTGCGGGGGCTGCGGGCGAGGCTGGGCGCGGACTGCGGCGGAGGACGGCGGGCGGGCGAGCCGGCGGGCGGGCGGGCAGCTGGCGGCCGGCGCGCACGGGAGGACTCGCGGCGGGGTTGTGCGCCAAGCAGGAAGACGCTGTCGGCGAGGCCCGGAGCCCCTCCCCGGCGGGCGGGCCCAAGCGCCGGCAAGAGGGAGAGGAGTCGCTGCGCGGGCGCCAGAGCGGGCGCACAGCTCCCTCTGCAGGCTCGCCGGCCGCGCCCGCGCCGCCCGAGCGCACGGAAGGGCACGCCGACGCCGCCGCGCCACGCCGCCCGGAGACCGGCCTCCCGCAGCCCCGCGTACCCCGCCTTCCCTCCCTTCCTCCCTCCCTCCCTCCCTCCGCGCCCGCCGGGGAGGGAAACTTTGCCTCTCCGCTGGCCGAGGCCTGCTCTCCCTCGCCTGCCACTGTGGACCTGGGGACAGATACGCTTCACGGTGATCGTGAAGGAAGCACCCTCCACCCCAGCCGGTGAAGGACACCCGGAGCATGGCCTCCAGGTTGCCGAGGTTGTTTGGAGGTGTTGCCGGGACAATGAATGTGCGCGTGTTGGCGATGTACGGACTGCTGGGTAGGGAGCGCGGTGGGAGGGCTGCTAGGTATCTAGGGTTCTCGGCTTGCCCTGCCTGGCTCCTCCTTTCTGCTCCAGGTTTTGTATTTTGACCTCCACTGTTCCTGTGTTGGAAAGAGACAAGATAACCAGCCCGACCTCAAACCCATGAAGATTTAATAACTGTACTTCTTTACCCCTGGGCTGACGATGGTTTGTGTTCTGGCCTCGATTTGTGGACCATCCAGAAGAGGCCTGTTAGCCTGGGTCCTCGTAGTATTGCGTGTGCCTAGTGTGTCCCTGCCTTGCTACCAGTCGTGGGCAGGAAAGGGGCCATCAGAAAAAAAGCCTGCGCTGTGGGAGAACTCGTGCTGCTGGTTTCCAACAGTCAAGACTCACTCTGCAGGCTAGCACTCCTGAGCCCAGTCGGCAGGGGGTGCCGGACAGGCCAGCTCCTGCCATCTATGAGAGCTTCTTAAAGATTATCCCAAGGACACTCGACCTAGAAAGCCCCAGGTAACAGTTGATACCTCATTAAACTTTGAGATGAAAACGTTATTGTCCCAGTTTTACAGTTGAGATAAGCTGGGGCTTTCCTTTGTTCAGAGTTTCACAAATAGTGGGGTGTAGGAGAGAGAGCCAGGATTCAGTCTCTGGTGCTAACATTCATTTCCAAGTATCTGTTGCCTTCCCCCTCAAAAGGCAAAAAGAGATGCAGTCTGTGTAGTTTACAAGGGCACCCCTTAGCAGCAGAAACTTGAGTTTGACAACTTAGGGTAGAAAGCCTAGGAACCGCAGTAGCAGCCCTATTGTTTGGACCCTGTTGCTGTGATAAAACACTGACTAGAATCAACACGGGGAGGAAAGAGTTCTACTTCTGCTTAGAGGTGACAACCTGACTCACCCGTGTCTACCTACCTTTGTTAGACAGCCCAAGCCTACCTGCTCAGGGATGGCACTTCCCACAGAGGGCCAGGCCCTCCAGCATCAAATAGGAATCAAGAAAATGCCCCGCAGACGCGTCTACCTGCCAGTCTGATAGAAACAGCCCCTCCATTGTTCCTTCTTCCCGGGTGTGTCAAGCTGACAACTAAGATCAGCTATCACCATGCCCGAGGAAGAAGGCCGCCTCAGACATCATTCACTTCCGTCAGTCAAGTGCCCTGCTCCTCCCGCCTTGAAAACTGAAAATGTGCACTCTCTGATTGCATACCCCTCGTGTTCTCCAAGTTCTAGATCCTGCTGTCCCTTTTAATCCTGTAACAAAGTCCCTTTAACAGGTGCAGAAAGGGAATCCCAGCTGCTTTAAATACTAAGCCACCCGAGGTTTACATTCTTGAGTGGGTCCTAAAGTCCACCTGGAGCATCAACAATGAAGAATTTGAACCATTCTAGAAGTGGAGGTGCTGTCTCCAGAATGAACACCAGAGTGCCTCTGTTACCGTGGGGATGGGTAAAGACACAGGAGGACCTCGGGGGCAGCCTTCAGCGGCGGCGTCTAGCACCGCCTCACACGTTGTCCCTAAGTGACAGGCTAGTGATCGTGCACGTCTTTGCTGCTCAATACCATTTTGCTTATCAAAGTGCTCCTCCCACCAACGCACTGTAGTTTATGAAAGAGGGAGAGGGTGGGGAGCGCGCCAAGATCCAGCCCACCACTCACCACACCCCAGCGGGCCTGGCTGTGTTCACCTGGAACAGGGAGTGTCTGTTTTTTCAAAGGCCTGTTTCTGTCAGGAGAAAAGACATTTTTCTGATTTCCCTTCATATCCTTTAGAAATGATGCCGCAGATACTGTTTGGATCATCCACCCCTTAATTTGACTGTTGTTTCCATGTAGGAAGTTAACCTAGCCACTGTTGTTCAGTTCTTCCAGGCTACCTTCATGTGAAGGTATGTGTAAGACATTTCCCAGTGTAGCTATTATTGAAAATGCACGTGTGTTTTTGTGCCTCTAACTCTGAAAGTTATTGGGAGTCTAAAGTGGTTCTAGAAAGACTGAGGTCCTCTTCCACACTGAACCAGTAACAGCTCCCTCACTTTCTTTGAGTTAGTATTTCCATATACAGATCTGAAAAATTTTGGATCCAGTGCTTTCATAAATTTAAGAACAATATTTCTAGGTGAGAGCTGCCCTTTGTGTGAACTGGCAGAATGTAGGATACTCACCACTGACTGTGAATTAGTGAAATTTCCCTAAGGAATGCTGCCTATAGACAGATGGAGTGATCATCTGTCTATGCAATGTAAGGATTTCCATAGTTTTCTTTATTTTCAAACCCTTGTGGGCACAGAGGCCAGGTGAAGCCTGTCATCCATGCTGACACCCAAGCCTGACCATTCTATGAACTGTAAAGTTCTGAGGCAGTCTCAATTGTCTTTGAAGGATATGAGCAATATATGGACGTCTAGGTCTTCACCTCCCTCTGCCCATGCTCAGTTAAACACTGAAGGAGAGCATAGGGTTGAATCCAATCTAGATAACAAATATGGGCAGAGGAAGCAGATTATGGAACTTTATGACATTTCTAACAACGTTCCAAAGATAGAAGTGTTTGTGATTGGAAGAGAAGAGTCTTTTCCTTGTTGTTATTAGAGAGAATTCAGGTATGGTTCCACATGTAAAATGAACTTGGTGTATTTATAGAGAACAATTGTAGCTAGAGTTTTCCTGCCTTGCCCACAGTCAGGACAAATCTTTGTCACCCGCCAGTCCCACAGCCGCTCAGACCCAACCAAGTAAACACAGAGACTTACATTGCTTACAAACTGTATGGCCATGGCAGGCTTCTTGCTAACTGTTCTTACAGCTTAAGTTAATCCATTTCCATAAATCTATACCTTGCCACGTGGCTCGTGGCTTACCGGCATCTTCACATGCTGCTTGTCCTGGCCGTGGCTCGTAGTGACTCCTTCTGCCTTCCTGTTTTTTCTTTTCTCCTCTCTGTTAGTCCCGCCTATACTTCCTGCCTAGCCACTGGCCAATCAGTGTTTTATTTGTTGACCAATCAGAGCAATTTGACATACAGACCATCCCACAGCACTTCCCCTTTTCTTTTTCTTTTTTTTTTAAAGAGGAAATCATAAAAGTTCAGATATGAGTCTAAAATGAAATATGTTTCAGATTACTGTCCTATTCTATGGTTCAGAGCTTAACATTTAGGAGTCCTGATGAGACGATAGAACAATGACTACTTACTGTTCAGTCACAAGCTCAACATTTTGGATTTGTTTTAGATGTCATCTAAATATGCCTAAATATAAACCTAGAAATGCTTCTCACCAGGCCAAAAATCTCTGTCCAACTTATACCTGGCTTTCTGGACAGAAAAGAAAAATGCCCAAATCTGTAGTTCTTGTTGGGACTCAAAGGTATGAGTTCATTTCTGCTGTTTTACAGACACCCATTACCTGCTTTGTCTACAATATGGAGTTCAGTACAGATTGATAATACTAATGTATCTAAAACTTTTATGTCATTTTATAAATAGGCCTCAAAGGATCAAAAGAGTCATAAAAACCTAGATCCACTTCACAGAGGACGAAAAGGCCCCAGATAAGTATTCCTCTCCTGGTCTTGGGACTACTGCTTTTCCCATTACTAAGGGTATGGACCTAAGGGTTCTAAATAAGTTCATAAATTTTCACTTCTGTTCCTAGTTTAAATCTGTCTCAACAGATTTCCACTTGGCTGGCAGACACCTCCAAGTTTCAGTTGCTGACTCCACTGCTCCAGATGACTGTGGGCTCTGGACTTGCTAAAGGCTAACGTGGACCAGCCCAGCTAACATGATTCTTCCCTGTCCCTATGGGGTCAGGCAGCTACATGCTACTGACAAATGCCCCCTGCCCAGTCTTTGACCAGCTTTTCAGCCTTTTGGGGGAGGGGCCCTGACAACGGCGCCCCAATGCCAGCTCGAAGCAGTTCCAAAAGAGAATACGTCGTCTCAATTCCTTGTTCAAAACAGGCTGAAATGCTGGGTCAAAAGAAAACTCCCTGGCATAGAGACAAGATGGCTAACTATATATGGACTATGCATAGCCATTACAGGCCATGAGTTACTAAATGTAATACCATAATTTTAAGATTAAAATTTGCCAAAAAGAAAATGGGGGAATGAAAGACCCTAGCTCTTCAGGCTTACACCCCCAAGCCTCAGGAAAAGAGAAACTTCAAGCACCAGGAAGTGAGAAACTAAAAATCTAGTTCCAAGGGCAACCTGACTTAGCCATTGTTCAATCTCCCCTGCAACCATACAACAATGTAAAAAGATTTCTCTTAAGAGATGTGCTCAACTGTGACTGGGATAGTTGCAGGTGTTCCAGGAAGGACCACTGTGACCTTTGTGTAAACTCCACTCCTGCCCTGATATCCCCTCCTTGAGGTTTCGGGAAGAATGTACCTGTTGACGTAACTGTACCCCCTCTGTGATCACTCTGTGATCAGACCATGATCTTGTGAAACGAAATTGTATGGGAATTGTAATCTTGTGGGTTTTGTGGATTTTTCCTTTATAAGCCCTTATGGGGCTGCAGTAAGATGCGGCTCTTGCTCTTGGGAGCAGAGGAGCCCTTCTGTACAGAAGCTTAATAAATCCTCCTGCTATTGCATCAGCTGGACTGGAGTCTGGGTTCTTGGGGCACCCACTTGAGACCCTAAGCTTTGGGTTCCAACAGGAGGTTTTAACTTTTACATATCTCCAAAGCCAACTTGGTATATTTGGGAATTTGGGCGTAGCTTCTCTTACTACTTCCTGCTGGAGCGGGGGGCGCTGTATCTCATGGGGATACAAAGAAAATTTTAGGATTATGGAGTAGTCTGTGAGGCTGTATCGTCTGAGCCAGTTGCCTTGAAACAGTTCTGGATGTTGGATCATCTGGGCCTTGGTGTCATCAAAGACCGTTCAGGGGGTCTTGGCTGGTCAAACCTGATGTGTCTTAATGTAGAACAAATCCATAGCCTCTAGCTTTCTGTCGGAACAAAAGCAGAGCCTCCTTTCCAAAGCAACATAGCCTTACATCCAAATTTGTAAGTCAAGGTACTTTTAAAATATACATTTTGGCATAACTCAACAGCTTTTGCAATCAAATGTTTTTCTTCCAGTTACGAATATCAAAGAGAACATAATTCAGTTTCTCTGTGTGGTAGCTATCTTTATGTGGCTTATGTTTTATATTACCTTAAGCCTATTGCTTTAAACTGCAGCATTCTAAGACTGAAACAGCGATGTGGCTGCTGGCTCCACCCACCTCAGCTCCCCAACATGGTGGTGGTACATTTTCTGCCAGCTCTGGGAGCCATCAACTCTCAGAAATAGTGGGTCTGTGCTTCTATCAAAGCAGCATGCAGCCCAGAAACCTCTTTTTGTTTTGTACTAGCAAAGGCTAAATCCACCACGCAACTTAATGTGCCACTTGCAGAGGCCTCATTCCCACCATACTGCAGGTCGAGCTCACCAGGAACCCGCCAAAGTAGATAGTAGCTCAAACACGCACACTGCCGCTAACTTGAAAGAGACAACTAGGAACTATCTATAGCTCCGTTTTAGAATCTTTTTACTTAGGTTTTAGGTGGAAACTCTTGCCAACACGTTGGGTGCCATTTGTAGCTAGAGTTTTCCTGCCTTGCCCACAGTCAGTCCCACAGCTGCCCAGACCCAACCAAGTAAACACAGAGACTTATATTGCTTACAAACTGTATGGTCGTGGCAGGCTTCTTGCTAACTGTTCTTATAGCTTAAATTAATCCATTTCCATAAATCTATACCTTGCCACATGGCTTGTGGCTTACCAGCATCTTTACATGGTGCTTGTCCTGGCAGTGGCTGGTAGTGACTCCTTCTGCCTTCCTGTTCTTTCTTTTCTCCTCTCTGTTAGTCCCACCTATACATCCTGCCTAGCCACTGGCCAGTCAGTGTTTTATTTGTTGACCAATCAGAGCAATTTGACATACAGACCATCCCACAGCAAACAATGATATCTATTCATCTGCTGTTTTAAATTAAGAACTGAGAACTTACAACAATAGAAAACTATCAGTTCAAAATTACTGGCTACAAAGTAGAACTATAGAAGAATATGAAGGAACAGGAGAAGAAAGAAAATGAGGTAAAAAAGCTATAAGAAACCATCACTGGCCAGGTGTGGTAGTCCATGCCTTTGATCTCAGCATTTGGGAGGCAGAGGCAGGCGGATCTCTGTGAGTTCGAGGCCAGCCTGATCTACAAAGTGAGTTCCAGGATGGCGAGAACTGTTACACAGAGAAACCCTGTCTCAAAAAATTAAAAAAAAAAAATCACTGGTTTCCTAATGACAGGAAAGGTTAACAGAAACACACACACACACACACACACACACACACACACACACACACACACACACACAAGTGCACACACACCATATGAAAACATATAGAAAATTCAAAGCTAGGTGCACTTTGCTAAGTGGTTCCACTGTATGCACTCCTGAGACATTGCTCTGCAAACAATGATGGTATCAGAGTTGTATGTCACAATGGCCATCTTGAAGAAAAGCATCTTAGAGCTCTTCTATGATTAAATCAACCAAAACATAACTCAATCCACTCTCAAAGAAGGTATCTCTGCTGGTTTGGGTTTGTTATCCTTCAGCAATGTTTTCACACTTCTGGTCTCTGTATTGCAAGGAACTAATGCCTGGGAATTAACTTTCCTAAGTTCCCTTGTTAGTTTGTTTCTAGCCAGGTTCTATCGAAGGAAGAAAATAGATTAGAGGAAGGAGGAAAGAGAGACACTTCTTTCTTTTTTAGGTCTGCCAAGGGCAGGAACCTGCAGATCGCTGTTCTCTGGTGCCAAAGTGGTCTGGGTGGGTCAGTTAACTGAGCAATTTCAAAGGGATGGAAGATTGACAGGCTCTTACGGAATCAGTGAGAGTGTGGACTTTGGTTTTCCTACACAGTAGTCATCCCTGTTATAACAGGACTGACCCTAATAGGGCCAGTTGTTTTTTCTTTTGTTTTGTTTTTTTCCAGGGGCCAGTTTGCTAAGACCTCTGCCCCCATGTTACCCCACCATCCTATGCTGACTCATGTCTGGCTTCAATCAGACCCTTGGGAAGAACCTCCAGTCTGGTGGCCAATCGGGGTCTTACCTGACCACAACCAGGAACTGTTCTTGCTGTTTTCAGTCAAACAGACCCGACACTGCAACCTCAGTTGCTGACCAGATGTCATGAGCAAATCATAAAATGATTCCTGTTCCAGTAAAGGATCTATACCTAATCACTTCAAAGTACACTTAACCTCAGCTGAAATTCCTCTGATCCTGCTTAAAAGAAGCCTTGAAGCTTTGCCTGGGGTCATTTGCCACTGTGTCAGATGGTTGAGCCCTGCATGCTGGAATTTTTTTATTAAACGCTCGTAACTGTTTGCATACATGTCTGGTGGTCTTTTATGGGACTTGTCATGGACCCAAACTGTAGCAGCAGTAATAAATGTATTCTAGTCTCTTCTGCCTGTTTGAAACATCTAACATAGTTCTTATTTATCCTCCTGAACATCCTTTACCATGAATATAAGAAATAAAAAAATGACAAAAAGCGGGGCTGGAGAGGTGGCTCAGCGGTTAAGAGCACTGGCTGTTCTTGCAGAGGACCTGAGTTCAATTTCCAGCAACCACATGGTGGCTCCCAACCATCTGTAATGAGCTCTGGTGCCCTCTTCTGGCCTGCAGGCAGAACACTGTATACATAATAATAAATAAATGTTTAAAAAAAAGGTTTAAAAAAATGACAAAAAGCACATGTAGGCTGCCTGAAGATTTTATATATTTGAAAAATAAAACCTAGAATGTAAATGGCTAAATATTAAATGTTTCAAGAGAAAGAGGGAAGAGAGGGCTGGGGGTGGGAGGAGGGGGAAGGGGGGTCTGTGGATGGTGTGTGGAGTGAGTAGAAAATTTATTAATAAAGAAAAATGAAAAGAAAATAGAGAGAGAGAGAGAGAGAGAGAGAGAGAGAGAGAGAGAGAGAGAGAGAGAGAGAGAGAGAACCCAAACAGTAAGTTGCAAGGAGCACAACAAATATGACTAGCTAGATTTGGAAACAAAAATCTTAGTTTTAGAAGTGGAAAATAAATTGGTAAGATAAAAAGTCATGGATAGGTTAAACACGTAACTAGAAGTTAAAAAAAGAATTAGTAAACTGGAAGCAAACTCTATAACAACACAAGCAAGACAAGGAAGCGAGGGGCGGGGAAGAAAGGGAGCCATGAAATATTAAAGACAACATTTAAACATTTCTGTGTGTTGTGGGAATGCAAACTTGTACAGCCATTCTGGAAATTGGTGTGGTGACTTCTCAGAAAATTGTGAATCAATCTACCACAAGACCCAATGATACCTCTCTTGGGCATATACCCAAGGGATCCACAATCATACCACAAGGACACTTGCTCAACCATGTTCATAGCAGCATTATTCATAATAACCAGAACCTGGAAACAACTTAGATTCCCCTCAATAGAAAAATGAATAAAGAAAATGTGGTACATATACACAATGTAGTATATTATTCAACTGTAAAAAAAAATGACATCATGCAATTTGTGAGCAAGTGGATGGAACTAGAAAATATCAACCTGAGTAAGATAACCCAGACTTAGAAACACAAACATGGTATGTACTCACTCATAAGTGGACACTAGATGTAAAGCAAAGGATAACCAGACTACAACTCACAGCTCCAGAGAAAGTAGGAAACAAGGAGGACCCTAAGAGGGATGCATGGATCTCCCTGGGAAAGGGAAATAGATGAGATCTCCATGAGTAAACTAGGGATGAGGAGGGGCAATAGAGGGGAGGGGATGGGGGATAAGAACATGAGGGAACAGGATGGTTGAGCTAGGGGAGGGATGGAGTGGGAGAGGAATGAAAGAGATATCTTGATAGAGGGAGACATTATGGGGTTAGGAAAGAACCTGATGCTAGAGAATTTCCCAGGAATCCACAAAGATGACTCCAGATTAGACTACTAGCAAAAGTGGAGGGGGTGCCTGAACTGGCCTATCCCATTAACCAGATTGGTGAATACCCTAACTGTCATCATAAAGCCTTCATCCAGTAACTGATGGAAGCAGATGCAGAGAGCCACAGATAAGCACCAGATCAAACTGCAGGAGTCCAGTTGAAGAGAGGGAAGAGGGACCATATGAGCAAGGGTGGTCAATATCATGATGCAGAAATTTACAGATAAAACTGACCGAAGCTCATAGGAACTCATGAACTTTAGACTGACAGCTATGGAACCTGCTTGGGACAGGACTAAGCCCTCTGCATACAGGAAATGGTTGTGTAGCTTGGTGTGTTTGAGGGGCCCCTGGCAGTAGGATCAGGACCTCTCCCTGGTGCATGAGCTGGCTTTTGAAGCCCATTACCTTTGGTGGGGGGACACCTTTCACAGCCTTGATGCAGGGGGGAAGGGCTTGGTCCTGTCTCAACTGAATGTACCAAGCTTTGCTGACTCCTCATGGGAGCCCGTACCCTTTTGGAGGAGGGGAAGTGGACTGGTGGGGGGAGTGGGAGGAGGAATAAGAGGGGGATCTGTGGTTGATATACAAAATGAATAAAAAAATTTCTTAAATAAAATGAATAAATGTTTCTGTGGGTTAAGAGAAAAGATGGCCTTTAAGGAGAAGTGAAAAAGCAGGACAGATACTGAGAAAAATATTTGCTACACAAAACAGTTGCTCTTCAGCTGAAACATGGAAAAACAACCCAAAAGGGAAATAGACAAAAGAGACCAACAGGCATTTTATAGTAACGGGAACCCAGTCAACAAACGCTCAGAGATCAGCAGTCACAATAAGAACTGGGAAAGCTGGACATGGTGGCGCACACTTTTAATCCAACCACTTAGGAAGCAGAGGCAGGCCAGTCTCTGTGAGTGGGAGGCCATCCAAGGCTGCACAGGGGGCTGGGGTTGGGAAGGGAAGAAAAAATAGGAGAGAACTGGGAAAAAACAAATTATGACCACAATAAAGTTTATTTTCTACCTATTTCGGTGGACATAGGAAACAAGCAGTATCAGTTACCAAAGATGCAAATTTTACATGGTGCTGATGGGAACATGAATTGCTACAACCACATAAGATAACACTTTATCATATCTTAAAATGTAAAGCAAATATTAAGTGGAACAATCATTAGGAGCAAATACACCATCAAAATGAAAGCTTTTAATTTCTCAATGATTTTGTTTGGTTTTCTTTTCTTTCTTTCTTTCTTTCTTTCTTTCTTTCTTTCTTTCTTTCTTTCTTTCTTTCTTTCTTTCTTTTTTCCAAGACATGTTTTCTCTGTGTAACCTTGGCTATCTTAGAACTCATTCTGTAGAACAGCCTGGCATTGAACTCAAAGAACTACCTGCCTCTGGCTCTCAAGTGCTGGGATTAAATTAAACACAAATTTCTCAGTGTTAAAAGGTTGTGGCTTGAGTAGGAATGTGCTGTGGGATGTCCTTCTATATGCTGTGAATATGTGTTGCTATGACTGGTTAATAAAGAAGCTGCTTCTGGCCTATGGTGAGTCAGGTTATAGCCAGGAAGGAAATCCAAGAGAGAGACAGGAAGAAAAAAGGCAGAGGAGAGGAGATGCTAGCCTGCTACCCAAGGAGCAACATGCCAGCAGACTAGTAATGCCACTGCCACATGGCAATACATAGAATAGTAAAAACTGGTTAATTAAAAATGAAAGAGCTAGCTAGCAAGAATTCTTAGCCATAGTCCATACAGCTTGTAATTAATATTAAGCCTCCAAGTGGTTATTTTATAAGTGGCTGCGGGACTGTGGGTGAGAGAGATTTGTCCTGACCACAGGCCGGGCAGGACACAGGAAATCTTTCACCTGAAGGAATGGCTCCCATAGACTCGTGTGTAAGCGTGGCCCATATGGAGTGGCACTTTTAAGAGGTATGGCCTTGTTGGAAGAAGTGAGTTCCTGTGGGAGTGGGCTTTAGGTCTCACATGAGTTCAAGCTACGCACAGCAGGGTACACAGTATTCTGCTGCTGCCTGCAGATCAAGATGCAGAACTCTCAGCTCCTCCTCCAGCACCACATCTGCCTGCATTCTGTCATACTTCTCACCATGACAATAATGGACTAAACCTCTGAAACTGTAAGCCAACCCCAATTAAATGTTTTCCTTTATAAGAGTTGTCATGGTCATGGTGTCTCTTCACAGCAATAGAAACTCTAAGTCAGAAGTAAACAGAGAAGTTGTTAAAAATTAAATAAATAAATAAATTGTACACACACACACACACACACACACACACACACACACACACACACCAGATTAAGGGACCAGAGAGATGACTCAGCAGTTAAGAACATTTGTCTGTCACTCCAATTCCCAGGGATCTGCCCCTTCAGGCACATGTGTGGTTAATACACATGTATACAGGCAAAGTACCCATACATGTTATACAAAATTATAAAAAAAGAAATATGCAAAGTTTAGACAAAATGTTTGATTCCTATTTATTTATTTATTTATTTATTTATTTATTTATCTATTTATTTTTATTTCATGTGCATTGGTGTTTGCCATTGGTATCGAGTCCCTTGGAACTGGAGTTACAGACAGTTGTAAGCTGCTATATGGGTGCTGAAAATTGAACCCAGGTCCTCTGAAAGAGCAGTCAGTGCTCTTAACCACTAAGCCATCTCTCCAACCCCTGATGCTCCAGCCAGCATGGCTGCTAATGACTGTCAGCCAAGCTCCCTGGTGAGCAGGCAGGAGGCAGGTAGCATTTTTGTGTAGAGAGTTATGTCTTGATGTTATCAGCCTGACTTTTAGCAAGCAGGAAACTGGCACTAAAGTTGCTTCATGCATGACTTTTATTCAACAACCAGATATCTGGTAATCTGTCCTTGTGAGATTCACTTTCAGGGGCAACTAGTCTACTTTAAATTTGCTCTGAGGTCTTAAGTCAGCTAATAGGGTAAAAAGCTATTTGTAGCTAAGAATACTGTTATTTTTCTATGTCAGCCTGAGCTATGAAAAATATCCTAGTATTTTTTTATTCATCAAAATTATACACCTTAAGAAGAAATCATCTTTAGACAGTCCACATAATAAATGCCCATAAGATTGAGATGTAATTATGAGATTACATGTACACATTACATGAAAATGCATGGTAATGGGGAGATTCCATAGCTGTGTTTAATGCACATGTGAAATTACAGACAGAAGCAACCAGAGTCTGTGGCCTTGTAAGCCTTGCTTGAAACAGGGTTCTTCCATCAGAGAATTATTCATCTGATGGGTTGACATCTGAATTATTAATTGCCATCTGCAGTGATATGCCATGGACCATGGCAATGTCCAATTTTTATCTAACCACTACCAATTGTTTTTAAGTACAAACACCATATTGTAAAAAAAAAAACACCTTTAACATAAACACTGATCATAAAGTTAATGTTTAACAGTGAGTGATTTTGTTCAGAAACTAAAATTAATTCTCAAAATCCTTCAGAGAGTTAGAGTAATGTAATGATAATTTGGCTCTAGTATGTAATTAAATGGGCAATGTGTGTGTGATACATATGGACACCTGTGGATGTGAGAGGACAACTTGCTAAAGTTGGTTATCTCTTTCTACAGCATGGGTCCCAGGGATTGGTGGCAGAAACTTGATGTCGTCCCATTAGCTCTAAATAAAAGAGTTCTTAATTATAAGAGCCTAATGTTTTTAGAAATTAAGAATCAACTTCTAAATACAGGTAAAAAAATCATGAAAATCATAAAAATAAATATAAAATATTAAAAATAAAGAATAATGAAACCCCAAACTTGTGATATGTAATTAAGTAAAAACCCAATACAACAAGCCTAGCATGCTTATATTGTAAAAGACTGGATATTAATGAACAAAGTACTTGTGTTGAAAAACTTGAAGAGAACAACAAAATAAGCAACAAATGAACACAGAATAATAATAGAGAAAACATTAACAAAATAAAAAAAATATATTGTGCCTGGCAGTGGTGGTGCACACCTTCAATCCCAGCACTTGGGAAGCAGAAGCAGGCAGATCTCTGTGAGTTTCAGGCTAGCCTGTTCTACAAAGCAGATACCAGGACAGCCAGGACTGTTACACAGAGAAACCCTGTCTTGAAAACCACACACACACACACACACACACACACACACACACACACACACACACACACACCACACAGATATATATATCATAAGCTGCACATGCTGGTACTGAGGCAGGAGGATTGTGAGTTTCACTGCAATCTGAGCTACCTAACAAGATTTGTCTTGAAAACAACAATGAAGTAAATACAAAACTATTTAAGGAATCAAAATCCTGTCTGAGAAAAACTTGATAAAAATTTGGCAAGTTGACTCACAAGTTAAGCATATATATATATATATATATATATATGAAGGAAATTTAAATAGAGTTGTCATATAATGGGAGAGACCATACCCCAAGTAGACATCCTAGGCTACCAGGTAAAACCTCCAGTGCCAGGAATGGCTTACATCTTGTTGAGTCATTGGCCAAAGAGGTACCACTGACGCTGCCCCCACCACCAACACTACAGGCTGTTGCCAAGGTCATTGTTACACTCCATAACATTATGGTAAAGCCCTATTGCTAAAGAAACAAATAGATCATCAAACATGGTAAAAATCAAGCTGGTGCCAACTAGAAGCTTTACCCTTAGTGTGGCAGTTTGAATAGGTATGGTACCCATAGACTCATGTGTTTGAATGCTTGGCCCACAGGGAGTGGCACTATCACAGCAATACCCCAGTCCCTGGTGCTAACAGAAGTCCCTGGTACCAACCTCCTTTGGTACCAGGGACTGGGGTATTGCTGTGACAGGCTGGACCATGTTTTTGTTTGGAGGAATATGGACTTTGGGACTGTGGATTAGAAAAGCAGTTGAACACTTTAGGTGCGGCTGAATGGGCCATCCTGCTAGAAACATGGAAGACAGTGCTGCTATGGGTGATTTGAAGTGTTGGGGGCTGGATCAAGAGGTTTCAGGAGAGAAAAATGTTAGTCTGTGGCCTAGAAACAGGTTTTGTGATATTTTGGTGAAGAATGTGGCTGCTTTTGGTCCTTGTCCAAAAAGTTTTCCAGCAGCTAAAGTAAAGAGTTTTGGATTAATCCCCTTGGCAGAGGAAATCTCAGAACAGCCTAGTATTGACTCTGTCATAGGGTTATTACTGTTTAATCTAATGAAAATTTATAATGAAAAGGAGCAGGCTGAGCAAGGAAAAACACAAAATGTAAAATTTGAGGAGAAAAGGGGACACCAGGAAGTGGAATGGAGCTAAATCCTGTGTTCAAGAAGATAAAAAGGTTAAAGGAAAACCTGAAAGGTGACCTTGGGGCAGACCCCATACAGCAGCACAGAGCCTGAAGAGAATCCACAGAGTCTGCACACACTGTGACTTTTATCTGAGAGGTTAGGGGAAAAGACACTCACACTATCCTGATGGTTTCCTCCAGAACTTTTCTTTATTCTTTTGCATTCTTTATTCTTTTATTTCCTGGTGATTTCCTTCTCTCATTTTTTTTTTGAGACAGTGTTTCTCTGTGAAATAGTCCTGGCTGTCCTGGATATCACTCTGTAAACCAGGCTGGCCTCAAACTCACAGAGATCCACCTGCCTCTGCCTCCTCAAGCACTGGGATTAAAGGCATGTGTCACCACCACCTGGCTCCTTCTCTCATTCTTGATGGTTTCCTTCTAACTCTCTCATTCTCGATGTTTTCCTTCTAATTCTTTTAAACTCTATCTTTATTCTTTTCCTTACAGCTTATATCTTTCAGGCAAAATAAAAATTGCAATGTGGTTACATCCTGTTTTCCAAGTGAATGATTACAATGAATATGAGTAAAAAACAGCATGTTTTCCATATCCCTTACATGATTGAACATTGTGAGTGTATTACAGGTGAAAAGCAAATTATTCCAAGAACCCATATACATTCATACCCAAGCAACTTGTTATAGATTAACAGTGTGTAAGCAAGAAAGATATTCTTTAAGTGGCAGGCTGCATTTCATGGTTACAAATAAAAGACCAATCACTTTATAACTTATCTCAAAAGGCAATCTTACAAGGAATCTTAAAAGAATCACAAATCTAAACTTTTATATATGAAAAAGAAGCAGTCATCTCTACTTAAAATTTTTAGGGTGCATATCTACTCATCAATAGTTTCTTATATCAGGAGGTTGAGGGCAGAAATGGTTGTAAGGAATTAATCATCACCTTTGCTCATCAACCAATCCTAACCAAAAAAAAAAAAAAAAAAAAGGCACATCAGCTAATGATAATTGGGCTACTTTGTTCTTGTTCCCTGACTTTAATGAGTTCCTCATTCAACTATGTGCATTTCTAAAACTTTAGACTGTTTTCTTGGGTTTTTCACCTTAAAGCTATTTAACAAAAACATCTTAGTTTAATTTTCAAAGCTATGTTTCAGCTGTGATGTGCTCTGAAACTTATGAACACATCTCCCAACATTAAGGTTAAAAGAATTTAAGCCAGCTGGGCTAACTGGGACTCAATTGTTTTTCTTAACCCTTAATCTAGCCACAGTCTATATGGTTCTTCAATAGAAACTCAAGTGTTCTAGCTGTGTAACACTTCCTGGTTTTATTTTTTATCATCAAAACTCTATTTAAACTAAAATTATTATTATTATCAATTAGACAATACAGCTTAGGAAGAAACCATCTTCATAATAATCTACAGGTAAAAATGCCTAGTAGAATAGGATGTATCCATGAGAAAAACACACTACATTATAGGCAGTGGGGATCTCCCCACATCCATTCACACTATGCCAGATGCCAGAGAAAGATGGCAGCAGCAAACATATGAAGATACAGCAAAAGCAAAAGGCACTCTGGAGTCGGTGGTCTCTGGGCCTTGCCTATTTGAGATTCACATATCAGGGATTTGACTCCTGGTGGGTTGACACTCTGAAGTCAACTGCCATCTGCTGCTCCACTGACATGGCCACCAGGAACCCCACTCAGTTAAGCTTCTAACTTGTGAAAAGGAATTAAAGAACAACTTAGGTTCAGGCATGTTGGTATATACCTTTAATCTCAGCACTCAGGAGACAGAGACAAGAGGAACCCAGAGTTCAAGGGCAGTTTGGTCTACAGAGCAAGTTCCAGGATAGCCAAGCTTAGGCAGTAAACATCAAAACCAGAAAGCTGGTGAAGATGAAAACTGAATGAGGTGACCATGTTCCAGCCCCAATAAGTAGCAGAACTTGGAAGCTTCAGCTACTTGGTTCTTGATTTAGAGTCAAGTGTAGATGTAACCAACCATCTTGTTAAATAAGAAACACAGAACCAATGCAAAGAAGAAAGCCAAGAGATCAGAGCTAACAGCCTTACCCTGCACCTAGCCTCTTAAGCCAAGAGACCTCTCCGAAAGAGAGCTACTTCCTGTGTATTTGTTTTTACATAGTCTTTCTGTTCTGCCTTCTCATTGGTTGCAAACTCAAACACATGACTGCCTCATCACTGCCTGTAAGTACAGCCCTCCAGGCCTTAAAGGCGTATGTCTCCAATGCTGGCTGTATCCCCAAACACACAGAGACTTACCTAGCTCTGTCTACCAAGTGCTGGGATTATATGCGTACGCCACCACCACCCTGCTTTCCTGTGGCTTGCTAATAGATCTGACCCCCGGGCAACTTTATTTATTAACATACAATTAAAATCACATTTTAGTACAAATAAAATACCACCATATTTCCCCTTTTCTATTTTAATACAAAGAAACAAAGCAAAAGGTTATAACTAACATAAGAAAAACTATATACAAAAGTACAATAACTATATACAATATATACAAGTAATAAATACCTAAACAATGTCTAGTCCATTTGTATTTGACAAATCAGAGAAATTAATTCCATTATCTATCCTATTTTGGTAAGTCCAAAATGTATCTAATTCACTTTCTATACTAATTAATCTTCAACTATAACTAACTAATCTGCAACTCCCTCAGAGACCCAAGAAGCAAATAATATTAGCTAACAAAAATAAAAACAGGAAGTGCATGCAAGCAACTTCCAAAAAATTTGTGAGTTGACAGAAACAGCCAGCTGCCTGGAGAGTCACCTGAGGTTTCTCTGCAGTGTTGGGGCATCATCTTCAGCCTATAGGCTTAGTGTATCTGACAGACTCATTTGTGAAGTAGGGTATACACAAGGTCAACAGGTCAATCTCACATTGGGTGAGAGCAGTCCATGTACCAGAAACACATGAATTCCACTAGTGTCATATCATGATTCAGGATTTTAAATTCTGGAAATTGTTGACAGTTTTTTAATTCAGCTGTCCATTCTTGTTGGCTGTGTATATATGGCTTCATCTCAGCATCCCCTTCTTCTCCACATCCCTCTATTAAATGCCAGTCTACTATTGAGAGGCATGAGCTTTCAGCTGCTGTTCCATTGTACAACAGAATCCATCGGCCCTCTGCCTGTTCAGCTGCCTTCGAAGGCAGCTGCCTTCCGAATTGTGAAGGCCACTTCAGGGATGGTGCCATATTGTCCTGGCATCAGAAGATGCCTTTTGATAAAGCCATAACCAAACTTGTTTTGGCAAGAATCAGTAGTCCTTTGTTTCATGTCCTGTCTGTCCAATTTGTCCTATTGATTTGAGGATACTTTGTTGTCCAGTGGCTAACTTTTGTCACAATGAAAGTTAACTCCATATGCAGTTTCTTCAATGCCCATATTTTCTCTGAAGTAGATTGGTACTGCCAGGAGCCAACATGTCTCAAAAAAGAAAAATTTTCTAAGTTATTAAAACATTTTAAGTGCCATATTCTGTAGATCTCTGAAGGGTTTGAAGATGACCTGTCTATCTAAAATATATCTGCTCATTTTTAAAACATATCTAATATGACTACAAGTTCTATTGTAATGTCTAACTACTAACTTTCATTTCTTTATATCCTAATAGTTGGTAATAATAACATTCAAGGATCAGAAAATTGCATTACATTGTTAAATGAATGGTATAAATACAATTAGAAATATACGTATAGCATTTTCTAACAATATCAATTTCAATTTTGTATACAATATAAAACAATCCAATCCAATGTAAAGTATTTAAAACTAGTAATTGTCTTTTTGTTCTTTTCTTTTCTTTCTTTGTTTCTTTGATTCTTTCTTTGTTTCTTTCTTTCTTTCTTTCTTTTTTTTTAAACAAGAACCTTAAATCTAATCTTCTTTGCTTAGCCTTTTTCCTAACCCTTGACAACAACTTGTAACCAACCCCCCTAAACAATGAAAATTATCCTAGACCCAAAACCTATTAAAAAGAACCAAAAAAAAAAAAAAAAAAAAACCACCCGCCCCACACCACCTTTTTGGGAATGTGGGCGTCGTATTCTTAAAATTGCTTCCCACTGGGTATGGGCGAAGTTATCTTTATCCTGGAAGAGAAATTTTAGGTTAATTGTCAAATTCTAGGAAAGGTAACTGTATCCTTCATTATCCAGTCTGTGTATAAGGCCAAAGTTCAGGGTTTATCTCAAGTCCTTATTCAAGTAGTCTTTGAGACTGGATCACCTCAGCTAGTCATCTCAAAATTGCTCTGAGCACCTTGTAGTTCAAAGCTGATCTGTAGATGATGTTTGTCAGCTTAGTGATATTATTATTGTCCACGTGGAATTGTTGTTGTTGTGGGACCCCATCTTCTTCCTGGAGACTTCAGTTGATGTTAGGCCTGGCCGTGATTTCCTGCAGAAAACTGATAAGAGACTCAGGCAGGCAGGCTCAGCAGGCAGCGGCTGAAACACAGTTGCAATAAAGACCAGAAACTGAGCTATTACCCACTGAAGAGATAGTGAAAACAAGCTCTTAATCAAGAGCTTGGGACAGGGATGCCTTTAATCCCAACACCCGAGGAAGAAGCTATCTCCATGGGACGGAACAAGAATGAATCTGAACACTCCATCTGAGGCCAGCCCAGGGTCCAGCTGCTGATCCTGCAAAACCCAACAACTTGGAGGTGTTGGTGAGACTACCCTGCTCAGCTGAAATCCATCCAGTAGAGGATTCAGATCAGTACAGTTTGAAGTCTGAAGACACAAGATCAGCTGAGGAGTCGATGAATGAACAAAACATGACCTGGGAACACAGAAGAAGGCGCTGCCCAGCCACCAAACCAGATCACCAGAATCATAAGTATATACTTCACCGACTGAGATCAGCTGCTCCTGAAGAAACAGCCCAAGAGCACCAATTTAACCAAGAACTCCTAGTGAACCAAGACTAAAAATTAGAACAAGAGAGGCACTCTCAGACACAGACACCACCTGCACCGAGCAGAGGAAGAGATGAGTAGACACCAGTGCAAAAATATAGGCAACAACATAAAGACCTATATGGCAACATCAGAACCTAGTGATTCTACACCTGCAAGACCTGAACATATCAAGACAGAAGAAACAGAAGAAATCAATCCTAAAAATGACTTTAAGAAGATGATAGAGGCCCTTAAAGAAGAAATAAAAAATTCCCTTAAAGAGGAAATAAAAAATTCCCTTAAAGAGGAAATGAAAAACTCCATTAAAGAGGAAATAAAAAAAAACTCCCTTAAAGAAATGGAAGAAAAAATGAACAAAAAATGGGAAGAAATAAAAGAAAGCCAAGAAAAAGAAATTAAACAGATGAAAGAAACATTCCAAGTTCTGAAAAATGAATTTGAGACAATAAAGAAAACACATGCTGAAGGAATGCTGGAAATAGAAATCCTGACTAAACGAACAAGAACTACAGAAACAACCATAACCAACCAATTGCAAGAGATGGAACAGAGAATCTCTGACACTGAAGACACAATAGAGAAAATAGATTCGTCAGTCAAAGAAAACACTAAAGACAAAAAAGTCGTAACACAAAACGTCCAAGAAATTTGGGATACCATGAAAAGACCAAACCTAAGAATAATAGGGATAGAAGAAGGAGAAGAATACCAACTCAAAGGCACAGAAAATATATTCAACAAAATCATAGAAGAAAACTTTCCTAACCTAAAGAAAGAAATACCTATGAAGATACAAGAAGCTTACATAACATCAAATAGGCTGGATCCAAAAAAAAAAGTCCCCTTGCCACATAATAATCAAAACACTAAACACACAGAACAAAGAAAAAATATTAAGAGCCGCAAAGGAAAAAGACCAAGTAACATATAAAGGCAAACCCATCAGAATAACACCAGACTTCTCAATAGAGACTATGAAAGCTAGAAGGTCATAGACAAATCTTATGCAGACACTAAGAGACCACGGATGCCAACCCAGACTATTATATCCAGCAAAACTCTCAATCACCATAGGCGGAGTAAACAAAATATTCCAGGATAAAACCAGATTTAATCAATACCTGTCCACAAACCCAGCCCTACAGAAAGCACTAGAAGGGAAAATCCAACACAAAGAAGCTAAACACATCCATGAAAAATCAAGCAATAGATAATCCCACACCAACATACACCAAAGAAGGGCAACACAACACAACCACAAAAAATAACAGGAATTAACAATCACTGGTTATTAATATCCATCAATATCAATTGTCTCAACTTACCTATAAAAGACACAGGCTAACAGAATGTATAAGAAAACAGGACCCATCCATCTGCTGCATACAAGAAACACACCTTAACTTCAAAGACAGACACTACCTCCAAGTAAAGGGCTGGAAAAGGCTTTCCAAGCAAATGGACCTAAAAAACAAGCTGGTGTAGCTATCCTAATATCTAATAAAACAGACTTCAAACTAAAATCAATCAAAAGTGATCAGGATGCAGATTACATATTTATCACAGGAAAAATCCACCAAGATGAAGTATCGATTCTAAACATTTATGCTCCAAACAAAAAAGCACCCACATTCATAAAAGAAACACTACTAAAGTTTAAAACACACATCAAACCCCACACATTAGTAGTGGGAGATTTTAACACACCACTCTCACCAAAAGACAGATCTACCAGACTGAAACTTAACAAAGAAATAAAGGACCTAACAGATGTTATGACTCAAATGGACTTAATAGATATCTACAGAACATTCCATCCTAACACAAAAGAATATACCTTCTTCTCAGCACCCCATGGAACCTTCTCAAAACTGACCACATGCTTGGCCACAAAACAAATCTCAAAAGATACAAAAAAATTGGAATAACCTCCTGTATCTTATCAGACCACCATGCCTTAAAGTTAGACCTCAACAAACAAAAATTATAGAAAACCTACAAACCCATGGAAACTGAATAATGCCCACCTGAAACACCAATGGGTCAAAGAAGAAATAAAGAAATTAAAGAGTTCCTAGAATTCAATGAAAATGAAAGTACAACATACCCAAACTTATGGGACATTATGTAAGCAGTGCTAAGAGGAAAATTCATAGCTCTAAATGCACACATAAAGAAGATGGAGGAATCCCATACCAATTAATTAACAACACAACTGAAAGCTCTAGAACAAAAAGAAACAAACTCACCCAGGAGAAATAGACGCCAGGAAATAATCAAATTGAGGGCTGAAATCAACAAAATAGAAAACAAGAGAACAATACAAAAAATCAATGAAACAAAGAGTTGGTTCTTTGAAAAAATCAACAAGATAGACAAACCCCTAGCCAAATTAACCAAAAGGCAAAGAGAGAGCACCCAAATTAACAAAATCAGAAATGAAAAGGGAGACATAACAACAGACAACAAGGAATTCTAGAGAATCATCAGATCATACTTCAAAAACCTGTACTCCACAAAAATGGAAAACCAGAAAGAAATGGACAATTTTCTGGATAAATACCTCATACCAAAATTAAATCAAGACCAGATAAACCATTTAAATAGACCAATAACCCCTAAAGAAATAGAAACAGTCATCAAAAGTCTCCCAACCAAAAAAAGCCCAGGACCAGATGGTTTCAGTGCGGAATTCTACCAGACTTTCAAAGAACTAATACCAATACTCTTCAAATTGTTCCACACAATAGAAACAGAAGGAACACTACCAAACTCTTTTTATGAGGCTACAATTACCCTGATACCCAAACCACACAAAGATGCACCAAAGAAAGAGAACTACAGACCAATCTCCCTCATGAACATTGTTGCAAAAATACTCAACAAAATATTGGCAAACCGAATCCAAGAATACATCAAAACAATTATCCATCACGACCAAATAGGATTCATCCCAGGGATGCAAGGATGTTTCAACATACAAAAATCAGTCAATGTAATACACCATATAAATAAACTGAAATAAAAAACCACATGATCATCTCATTAGATGCTGAAAAAGCCTTTGACAAAATCCAATGCCCCTTCATGAAAAAGGTCTTAGAAAGATCAGGAATACAAGGAACATTCCTAAACATAATAAAAGCAATTTATAGCAAGTCAACAGCAAACATCAAATTAAATGGAGAGAAGCTCAAAGCGATACCACTAAATTCAGGAACAAGACAAGGCTGTCCACTCTCCCATATTTATTCAATATAGTACTAGAAGTTCTAGCTAGAGCAATAAGACAACAAAAGGAGATCAAAGGGATACAAATTGGCAAGGAAGAAGTCAAACTTTCACTATCTGCAGATGATATGATAGTATACATAAGTGACCCCAAAAACTCTACCAGGGAACTCCTACAGCTGATAAACTCCTTCAGTAAAGTGGCAGAATACAAGATCAACTCAAAAAAATCAGTAGCCCTCCTATACACAAATGATAAAAGGGCTGAGAAAGAAGTCAGAGAAACATCACCCTTTACAATAGCCACAAATAATACAAAATACCTTGGGATAACACTAACTAAACAAGTGAAGGACCTTTTTGATAAGAACTTTAAATCTCTAAAGAAAGAAATTGAAGAAGATATCAGAAAATGGAAGGATCTCCTATGCTCATGGATAGGTAGGATTAACATAGTAAAAATGGCAATCTTACCAAAAGTAATCTACAGATTCATTGCAATCCCCATCAAAATCCCAACACAATTCTTCACAGACTTGGAAAGAAAAATACTCAACTTCATATGGAAAAACAAAAGACCCAGGATAGCTAAAAGAATCCTATACGATAAAGCAACCTTTGGAGGCATCCCCATCCCTGACCTCAAACTCTACTATATAGCTATAGTAATAAAAACAGCTTGGTACTGGTATATAAACCGACATACGGACCAATGGAATCGAATTGAAGACCTTACATTAATCCATGCACATATGAACACCTGGTTTTTGACTAAGGAGCCAAAACTATACAATGGAAAAATGAAAGTATCTTCAACAAATGGTGCTGGCATAACTGGATGTCAATATGTAAAAGATTACAAATAGATCCTTATCTGTCACCATGCACAAAACTCAAGTCCAAGTGGATCAAAGACCTGAACATAAATCCAGTTACACTAAACTTAATAGAAAAGAAAGTAGGAAGCACTCTTGAACGCATTGGCACCAGAGACCATTTCCTAAATAAAACACCAACAGCACAGACCCTGAGCACAACAATTAATAAATGGGACCTCTCAAAATTGAGAAGCTTTTGCAGGGCAAAAGACACAGTCAATAAGACAAAAAGACAGCCAACAGATTGGGAAAAGATCTTCACCAACCCCATATCTGACAGAGGATTGATCTCCACAGTATATAAAGAACTCAAGAAACTAGACATCAAAATACTGAACAGTCCAATTAAAAAATGGGCTAAAGAGCTAAACAGAGAATTCACAAAACAACAATCACAAATGGCTGAAAGACATTTAAAGAAATGCTCAACATTCTTAATCATCAGAGAAATGCAAATCAAAACAACTCTGAGATACCACCTTACACCTGTCAGAATGGCTACGATCAAAAACACCAATGACAGTCAATGTTGGAGAGGATGTGGAGCAAAGGAACACTCCTCCACTGTTGGTGGGAATGTAAACTTGTACAACCACTGTGGAAATCAGTATGGCTGTTTCTCAGAAAATTAGGAATCAAACTACCTCAAGACCTAGCCATCCCACTCTTGGGCATATGCCCAAGGAATACTGATTCATACCATAAAGATAAATGCTCAGCTATGTTCATAGCAGCACTATTTGTAATAGCCAGAACCTGGAAACAACCTAGATGCCCATCAATGGAAGAATGGATGAAAAAAATGTGGTACATATACACAATGGAGTACTACTCAGCAGAGAAAAACAATGAATGCATGAAATTTGCAGGCAAATGGTTGGAACTAGAAAAAATCATCCTGAGTGAGGTCACCCAAACCCAGAAAGACAGTCATGGTATGTACTCACTCATAAGTGGAATCTAGATATAAAATAAAGAACAATCAGACCACAACCCATAGAACCATGGAGGCTATATATATAGCATGGAGGTCCCTAGGACAACTGTGGCTTATAATAAATTTCAGTTTTACTCAATTACTGAGCAAGCCTCAATGAAACATCTCACTATTAAGATAAGAATACATACTCTATCAAGATGATAACAGAAAAATAAATAAATAAATAAATAAATAAATAAATTTTAAACAATAAAAAATAAATAAAAATCGAAAATTTTGAAATATTACACAAACAAACAATTTACTAAAGTTAAAAAAAGGGAAAACTAGGGACTCATCATTCCTCTCCACATTCTATTCTTTCCCTTGTTTTATATATTTTAAATTTTTTATTGGTGGATTCTGCTGGAGGATACGATGCAGATAAGCACTGGAGGGCTTCTGTTGCAAATCACCCTCTGGAGCGATGGATCTTTCTGCTAGCACGTGGAGGAGATCCGATCTTGTGTTGGTGTGGCCCCAGAGTTTGGTTTATGTCTTTCCTCAGGACAATGAGGTTCCTCTTTGGATTCCTGAGCACTGAATGTGCCCTGTGGCTGCTGGTGAAGCCCAACATGACAGAGACCTAATGGGTCATCATGAAAAAAATCTACCCTTCTGATGCCAATGGAGATCGAGAGCCCAATATGGCCAGCTTGGGCAAGCATTAATGTAAGCCTAGGAACTGTAGCCATGAAATTGGATTCTCCAGAACAGCTGCCAGCCAAAGTCATGCTGGGATTAAGAAAAATGGGCCTTGGTGGTTCGTTTTCCTGGAGTTGTGTCCATGCCAGTGGATGTCCACACAATCCAGAAGAGAATTTGACATTGCTGCTGCCGCTGTTGCTGTTATAACAATGGCGCACTCCGCTGTTACTGTTTTTGGGATTACCATTTCATAATTGCTTACTACAGCTAGCTCAGTGGAGACCCTGGCAACAAAAGGAGCTACCACAGTTAGTTAATCTTTCATTCTATTGGGCATGATAAATTTAATTCAGTAGTTATATACATCTCAATTGGCTTTTAAAATTATAAATTTATAAACTCAAGTTCCAGTTGCTTTTGGGATACTATCTTACAAGGACTCCACCATACAGTATGACTCGTTAAGGAAGGGAATGGCTCAGTTGCCTTTAGCCTACTGGCTATGGGTGAGATAGGACCTCTGTTGGTCTTTTCTGTATCGAACACACAAATTGCAAGCCCAGTGCCACTTTGAGATCTTTGGCAGCAATTAACCATGCAGCTCACACATGATTGAGCCAGTATGATAATGAGTATTCAGAGACGGGTAATGCCTGGGGGGCACTCACCAACCTAAGACAGAGCACCTGTGTGGCCTGGGCAGGCGTCTCCATGATGGGTAAGGTGACCTGCTGACATCCCACGCAACCCAAGTCAGAAGCTCATTTTTTAATAAAAGGGGAACCTGCAGGGCCCTGGCCCCCATTTTGGATAACTGTTGCCTTGCTTGCAGACCTTGACCTTGATATCCTCCCAATGCTAATTCCCTGCCAGGTTCCACCCTCCTGAATGCTTAAGGGAAGTTCCTTGTCTGTGTATCCTGCATAATGGGCGTCAACAGCTTAGATGCAAGATTGTAAAACATCCGTAGCGAACTTCTGCCCTCTGGGGTCCTCCCATCATGCTGTAAGCCTGCATTTAAGACCTCCTGCCCCCTTCAAGAAATGACATTATATACAATTGAATGAATACTGTGAATGTAATCTATGAATACCACAAATGTGATTAATATCATGAGTGTAATTTAAAAAATTAATAAATAAATTAATAAAAAAAAGATACTATTGCCTCCTTAAACCTTCGTAAATCCAACATTTCAATTGGAGCCCAAATATTTTGTGCAGTTATTTGATTAGGCAACTGCTGTACGGTTATAGGATAAATTAGGGTGACTGTGTGAAAAGAGGCTTTCTTTCTATAACCTTATGATCCAAACTTGAAACAACTTCACTGTTAATTTCTTCTGTCTGAATTTTTACAGGTTTAACAAGTTTTTCTAAAGCTGTCATCCTGGCACTTAAATTGACTATCTTTTTAAATAGTAAAATGAGGATAAGCATAGAAATAAACTGCATAATTTAATCAATATTAATCTTCTCATATAGTTGTTCCATTGTTAGACTGCCTAAAATTTCAAACAAAGCCCAATTTTCTTCCAATGTACACATAAAACCCATTTTTTTTTAAATGTGGAAAAAATTTCTCTTTTAAATAGTTTTCTTTAAAATATCTGATATGTTGTGACTTACCAAGTCTGCGTAGAACAGTAGAAATCATAGGGAATTTCAAAACAGCCACCTACTGTCTGAGGTGTGAATCCAGAGAGAGAGAGAGAGAGAGAGAGAGAGAGAGAGAGAGAGAGAGAGAGAGAGAGAGAGAGAGCAAGAAAGCGAAGCCAGCTAAAGCTTAAATCCAGCCACATGTTCCTTCTTGCGCCGAGTCAAGGCTTGGCTCTGGCTTCCTTAAGCTCCGATCATGTGCGTTGACTTTACAGGCAGGGGCCCTGTTCGGCAGGGCAGGCCTGAGTTGTTTGTAGCACCCGGCTTTAGGCAAGTAGCTCATGGTTAGTCCGGCCTGAGGCCAAGCAGACCTGGGCCTGGGCTAGGGAGCCGGCTGCCCTTGCGGGAAACTAGATCTGCCACCAAACCAAGTGGTTTTTAATCGATTCTTGTCACGTTGGGCGCCAAATGTAGATGTAACCAACCGTCTTATTAAATAAGAAACACAGAACCAATGCAAAGAAGAAAGCCAAGAGATCAGAGCTAACAGCCTTACCCTGCAGCTAGCCTCTTAAGCCAAGAGACCTCTCTGAAAGTTACTTCCTATGTGTCTTTCTGTTCTGCCTTCTCATTGGTTGTAAACCCAAACACATGACTGCCTCGTCACTGCCTGTAAGTACAGCCCTCCAGGTCTTAAAGGTGTGTGTCTCCAATGCTGGCCGTATCCCTGAACACACAGAGACTTACCTAGCTCTGCCTACCAAGTGCTGGGATTATAAGCGTACGCCACCACCGCCCTGCTTTCCTGTGGCTTGCTAATAGATCTGACCCCTGGGCAACTTTATTTATTAACATACAATTAAAATCACATTTCAGTACAAATAAAATACCACCATAGTCAAGGATACAAGGAAGGGATTATAGAATCTTCCTCTGTGACTAAGGAAAGCTACCAAGGCCAGGCATGTGTCAGGGGTGTCCCTGCACAGAGGCCTGGAGAGCCCATTGTATGAAGCTATGAAGTTGAAGCCTGGATTGCCTTGGAGAATCCAAGATGTTAGGGATTCCAGAGTTGTGGGATACTTGCTGAGAAAAGCTGCTAACAGGGAGTGGAAACAGCCCAAGAAAAATAAGTGTGTTGCAGTCAACAAAGCTGAAAAGAAGTTGGAAATCTGAAGAACATTTTGAGATCAGACATGGAGCTGCAGAGTTTGGAGTTTGCCCAACTGATTTTCAGTCTTTCTTTGGTCCGGTATTTCCTCACTACCATCCCTTTCCTCCATTTTGGAACAGTAATGTATATCCTGTGCCATTATCCATTTGAAGTAGGTGATCTGGGCCTTTTTGTTGTTGTTTTGTCGTTATTTTTTTTTATTTTTATTTTACAGGGGATTATAGCTAAGAGATCGCATGAATCTTAGAACTTTGGACTTTTAAACATTGTTGAGACTGTAAATACGGGGACTTTTGAAGTTGAACTCAATGAACTTTGCATTATGTTATGGCCACAAGCCAAGGGGGTGGAATATGGTGGTTTGAATAGGTGTGGTTCCCATAGACTCATGGGTTTGAATTCTTGGCTCATAAGGAGTGGCACTATTAGGAGGTGTGGCCTTGTTGGAGGAGGTGTGACCTTGTTGGAGTAGGTGTGGCTTTGTTGAAGGAACTATGTCACTGTGGTGGTGGGCTTTGAGGTTTTACATGCTCAAGCTGGGCTAAGTGTGGGGTAGTCTCTCTCTGATGCCTGTGGATCAGCTCCTTCTCCAGCTTCATGTCTGCCTGCATGCCACCTTCCGTGACAATAATGGACTAAACCTCTGAAACTTTATGTCAGCCCCAATTAAATGTTTTCCTTTATAAGAGTTGCCAGCCTGGCAATGGTGGTGCACACCTTTAATCCCAGCACTTGGGAGGCAGAGGAGGTGGATCTCAGTGAATTCAAGGCCAGCTTGGTCTACAGAGTGAGTTCCAGGACAGCCAGAACTACACAGAGAAATCCTGTCTTGAAAAAACAAAAATAAATAAATAAATAAATAATAAGTAGGAGTTGCTATAGTCATGGTGTCTCTTCCCAGCAATAGAAACCCTAACTAAGACACTTATTGACCAGTGTTTGTGGTGTTGGAAGGTACTTTGCACACTATCGGAGGAGAAAAGTAATCATCAATATTACCCAGCTACAAACTCTGCAACCTATAACAGTGATCTGCCTGCAAGATGTGCTGGTGCAATATCGGCACAAATGTTATGGGAGTCACCAATCAATTTCTGGTTGGACTTAAGGCCCACTCTGTGAGATGGACCCCATGCCTAATTCTGCTAAATAAGAACCAGAGCATGGGCCCTAGAGGAAAGCTTTCTCCTATTATTCTGCTTAAAGAACATAGCACTAAAGTGACTTCTTATGACATATTGCATGTATAGATAAAAACATTGCTCAACCCCCATCAGAGAAGCTTCTTCTTATAATAGATGGGCATTAATACAGACCCACAATTGGACAATGTGCAGAGTGAGAGACTTTAGAGCACTCAGCCCTATATAGGATGTCATTATCAAACTGCTCCCCTTAAGTCTCAGGGATCTATGTGGGAGAAGAGGCAGACAGATGGTAAGACCCAAAGGTAGTGAATGACTCTGAAGAAAGAGCATCATCCAGACACAGCAGGACTGATACACATATGAACATACAGAGACTGTGACAGCATGCATAAGACCTGCACAGGTTCACACCAGACAAAATCCCAGAACAGAAAAGGGAATGTGGCCACAAACTCCCGGCCCATATCAAGAAGCCATTTGCAAAGAATGAAAGAGAGAGATAGAGATAGAGATAGAGATAGAGATAGAGATGATAGAGATAGAGATAGAGATAGAGAGATAGAGAGAGAGAGAGAGAGAGAGAGAGAGGAAGGAAGGAAGGAAGGAAGGAAGGAAGGAAGGGAGGGAGGGAGGGAGGGAGGAAGGAAGGAAGGAAGGAAGGAAGGAAGGAAGGAAGGAAGGAAGGAAGGAAGGAAGAAACTCTATTTTCTCCAATGGAGTGTCACTGGATGTATCAACTACATTCTAATGTAGGCCTCATACCCAGGGGTAGTTGACCAACACAAACTGGACTCCATAGCTTTTTGTTTTGTCTTGGTATTTTTTGCTGCCTTGTTTTATTTTTGTTTGTTTTAGTTTGCTTCTATTGATTTTAATTTTTCATTTTGTTTTGAGAAAGAGAGAAAAAACATGAAGTTGGTGGGTAGGGAAGTGAGTAGGATCTGTGAGAGTTCGAAGTAAGGAAGGAATTATGATTCAACTATATTGTATAAAAAAGTTCAAATAAAAAATTTAAGAAATTTAGAAAAATTTAAATGAAAATTTAAGGTAAATAGTAAATGATATTATGGATAATACAGAGTAATGTGAGAATATTGTAAATAACTTAGGCAAATAGATTTGAAAAGTATATGACATGGGCCAACTTTTAGAGCACTACATTTTGAAAAGTGGAATCACAAGAAAAACTGAATTGGCCTATACCATTCAAGAAATTAATAATAAAGGTTTTTTCCCCCACCAGAAAACCCACAAAATGATATCTCTCAGGCTATCAAACAACCTAGGGGCAAGTTAGGTAGTCCTGAGTGTAGACAAGGAGGGAGGGAACCCCAAAGTGGTGTATTAAGTTCTGGTTACCATGGAGTAAAATCTGATGAAGGATGTAAGAGAAAAGCTGGATGTGGTGGTGCATTGAATTGCTGAGGCACTGAGGCAGAGGATCATCCAGAGTGTGAGACCATCCTGGACTACATAGCAAGACCCCTACTTTCCCTTTCTCTTACACACATACACACACACACACACACACACACACACACACACACACACACACACACACACAGGAGGGGGTAGAAAATTATGAATATCTATAAGAAGAACAATTAAATTAAATGGTATGTCACCCCACAGTAAGACACCAACTAAAATTTATTAAAGGCTTAAACATAACATCTGAAAGTGTCAAAGAGTCCAAGAAAAGACAAAGAAAGACCCCCGTGTCGTTGGTTTAAGCAATGACTTTTTTGATCCCCACAGCACAGGCAACAGAAGCACAAGGGGAAAGGATCGTCCTAGGCCGACACATCTGCACAGAGAAAGCAACAGTCAAGTGGTGAAGAGAAAGCCTACAGAATGGGAGAAAATATTTACACACCACACATTTAATAAAGGGTTAATATCCAAAGTGCATAAGGGATTCAAACAAGTTTATATCATGAAAACAAATAACCTGATTTAAAAATGGATAATCAGCCAGGTGTGATGGCACACAGCTATACTGTTAACTGCCGGAGAGGAAAGCATCCTTCTAGGCTTGAATCTACCTAAAAGAAAGAACACCTTTGACCCAGCATTTCCAGAGTACAGCCCCTTCAGTGAAATTTACTCTGACTAGTTTATCTTAGGCCATTAACTCATCCTTTAGCCAGTCACCATGGCCAATCAACTAACATTTGAATCATGCTTCATTGCCTTATCTTCAGGATCCTGTCATAATACTGATGGATACTAAACAACAGTATGAAAAAAATGATAACTGAAATAAACAAGGAAGAAGTGAACTTGTCTCTGATGGCAGTTGATTGCATGAAAATCCTACGGATGGATGACAAAAACTGTTGGAAATGATAAATGAGTTCTTTAAAATGGCAAAACACAAAATCAAAGAACAGACCTGGAGGCACTGCACTGCTTAATTTCCACAGACACTGCAAAGCTGTGGTAAGCAGAACAGCATATTATTGGAATAAAAACAAAAATATGGTCAATGGAATGGGATGCCGAGTCCTGGAATAAAGCCATGTACCTACTGGCCAATAGAATTTTGACAAAGGTGTCAGAACACATAACTGAGAAAGGGTAGTCTTTTCAACAAAGATGTTAGGAGAACAGGCTCTCCACAAGCAGAAAGGATGAAATGGGACCCCTATCTCACCCCTCAAACAATAATCAGTTCAGAACTGATTAAAGTCTTAAATTTAAGGCTTAGCTATAGAAAACTCAAAGAATGGAAACTTTATTGGGCTGATTTTCAGGGGTATAATCCAGAGGTACAGCCAGAAAAAGAAAAGAAGACAAATAGGATTACACCACACCGAATGTTTTGCACAGCAAAGGAAACAAACAAACAAACAAAAAAAAAAAAACAAAAAAAAACAACACAACGAAGAGCTAAGTTAGAGGTGGGAGGAAATATTGTAAGTCACACTTTAGAAACAGAGTCAGCATCCAAGAACAGAAAACATCCAACAATTAGATAAAAAGAAAACAGAAACAAACCCACAAATAACCTGACCCTAGAGGACATTATATAGGCTGCAAAGAACAGGGCCCAAGGAGCTGCATATGCTACCATCTCACTTACCTGGAAATCTCAAACAGGCAATCCTAGTGAAAGAGAGTAGAGTGTTACTTACCAGAGACCAGAGACCAGGGGGCAGTGGGGATTGTGGAGAGAGTTTCAGAACACAAAATATAATAATAAGAAAAAGATGGGAGTTCTAGAGAGCAGGTTCTGGCCTTGTTGGCCAGTTTCTTGTGGCAGATGGAAGATACAAAGTCCCCACTCTGAGGCAATGTCACCCCTCAGGCTGAGGGCAAAGCTTCAAACAGTTCTATAGGATCAAGCAGACAAGAACCCAGGTGGGCTCTGAAGCCTTGTAAACTTGAAGACACCAAAGCCAGGGTGTAAATTCGAGAGTTTGAGGCAGGAAGAATCAGAGCTTGCATTGTTTGTGATTTGCAAAATAGAGAGGGTGCAGAGAAGCACAGGAGGGCCATCCTGATGGCCTCGTGAAGTTTGTGGCGTTCATAATCAGCTATCATTTGTGATTTATTTAAGTAAGAGGCAAGGCATGGTGATTCCCCGAAATGCTCAGGGCCCATGTACCCGTAGTCATGCTGACTGCCACGTAAGGATAGACATTCCCAGTTGTGAGTGGGAATGCTCATTTGCTCCCTCCCGGAGCAGTCCTAGGACCCCTAGGAAGTGATCCGAAAGCATTTCTCCCCGTTTGCTGGGAGAGGCCCCTGGTGTTGGAAGTGTGTGGGCATGCTAAGTTCTGGGATTCACATATAGATGCTGATAGCTCACTGGCTTAAGGGACAGCGATCTTGGCTGTCGCCCTGACTCTCTACAGTTCAGATGGAGCAATTTGGATTTAAAGATAATTCAGTCAAGCTTGCTCACTGTTCTCTGTCCCACCTATGGGGAAAAAACAAAACCTCACCCACAACCCTTTCAAAATGAGGGTGTCTAAGTGACTGGAGTCCAGAGGTAAAGGGAAAAAATGCCTTCATATTCCTGCCATGGAGGAGCAGGCCAGGACATCCTGCAATTCTAATCCTCACACTTTGAAAGCATGTTCTTTGAGTACATTAGGAATTGTGGGTTCTCAGATCATTCCTCATCTTTTCAGCATAGCCGATTTCACAGGCAATCCCTCACTCCTCCAATAAGCCACACCGGCTTCTGCTAAACTCTTTAAGCACCGGCTCTTTAGAGTCTCAAAATTCAGTGCACTGCCCTCTGCCGGCCTGACTCAGATTTGCTAGATTTGATCCTGTTGGTAGTAACAGATGTGGCTTTGTCTTAAATTGATTTTCTTGACCAACCTGTTTGCCTCTGGCTGGCGTTGCTTACAGGGTGGAACTTCTAATGCACACAGAACCTAGGAAATGCTATGCTCTTAGGTTTTTCTCTGTAATGTTTTCTAAGACTCCTGAAAAGCGGGGCTTCACTTCAGAAGGGGCCCTCGACTCAGAGCCCAGTCCCTGTAGCTCTACTTTCTTCCAAGGCCAGGTCTGAGGTTTATTCTAGTTTTGAAGCGACAGACTCTGGCTTGGTCCTGGAGTATATTGCCACCTGGGCCTTAAAGGGGATGTAAGGAGATTTGCCTGGGGGATCTCTTGCTTTTCCTATGACATCAAGGGCATCCAGCCTGTTCTGATTGAGGCTTTCCCTCGTCATCCGCCACAAGAACCTTGTCCCTTGTGCATACCTCAGGGTGACTGTGTTCCCAGGCTGCTCCAGGAAGAAGTCACAACTACCTTTTAAAAGATCATCTACAAATAAATCAATTTATTATCACAAAACAGAGTAAGTCAGAGATGTGCTATTGAGAGTTTACCTGGTAACTCACAATATCAAAATAGTATTTTTAAAATCTAGTAAGAACAGGATCTTCTTTGCTTTCCAGCCTTTCTTTACCTTCCTAGACTTGGATATTCAGAAATCCATGAATACTTGGTTTTACCTCTTATTTGCTGGCCTACATGATTTGACATTACATTAAAATCTACTGGTCCTCAGAGTTACATCTCAGTCACCACTCTGAGGTTGATCTGTCTTTTTCCAGAAGAATTTCCAAGATTCCCATTCTCCATACTTATTCAATCCTTTCATTTGCATTGGCCTTCATAGGTTTTTCCATTAAATGATCTTTCTTATGTACATGTGAGTTTATCCTGAAAACTGGACATAAGAGCCACACCAAATCTAAATGCAAATATCAGGTCAAACTTTAAAACATCATCTTGTTTTTCTTTTAACAATAAAATCTCTTTCCAAAGAAGATAGTCACTTAACATATAGGCACATATAACATCTGTGTACAAGGGAAAGAATTAAACAATGGAGTTAAAAACATACAAAAGATATGAAAACATCATCTAGTTACCAAACACTATCAATAACTAGTCTTAAGATTTTGATGGCTACTTTGGGAGTAAGTCTTAATAATATCTATTCAATGCTTGTCACATTCCAGGCACCATGCTAGCTGTAAACATGACGTACACAGCCCATGCTCTCAAGGAACCTAGATTCAGGAAGGGACAGTGTCAGGCAACTATGATTTAGTGCTTTACAGCCTTGATGACGTGGTACTAGAGGAGCAGTGGTCTCCTAGGTTTGGAGATATCACAGTGCTAAGGTAGTAGTATTTAAGCTGAAATCTCAAGAATGTGTAAGGGTGAAACAGTTATAGCTCTGGAGGGAGGGTGGAAGTGGGGAGATGATGAGCAATGTTCAGGGTACATGCTGTGGTAATGGTGGGAGCTAAGAGGAAGATATACAACTGAGGGAATATGAGAGCAGTGTGGCTGGTGCGTATGTGCAGAGCAGTGCAGCAGCCAGTAGAGAAGAAGCTGGAGGAGAAAGCAGCCTCCTACATTCCTTGTAAAAAGTGGAATAGAGCAACTTACTTAATGGTAAATCACTTCCACAGTGTATGAGTCCGATAATGTTATTGATGTGATCAAAACTGTGAATGGGGATAGACCTTGCTGCGATAACAAGAGTTCAAGGACCCAGGGAACAGAAAGTCCACTTTCTTCTCAAGTCCTAGGACTGCGTGGTTTCAAGTCAGCATGCAGAGGCAAGAAAGGAAAGCTGGCTCAGTGTCTTGCAGACTGATTGACCGAAGCTGGACCAGCTTAAATGCATGGATTCTAGGGTTACCCACTCCCCAACTAAGGGGGAAAAGAGAGTCCTGAGCCAGTGGTTTTTATTGGTCAGGCCTCAAGGTAGCACACACAGTTTCATTTCTGTTCCATTAGTCAGATCCAATCTCACAGCTACACCAAATTATAGAGGAATCTGAAAACTTGAGCCTGGCCATGTGGCCAAGAAAAAAGATGGATTTCAGGGACACTAGCAAGCCTCTGCCTCAGCCAGGATGGGAAGCCCCTGTTCAGCTCCTGGCAGAGCCTTTGATCTGTTCCCTCTGCCTTTCTCATGTCCCTTGTCCCTGTTCCATTTCTAAGCCCATCACATAGGTACATTGAGGCCCTCTTGGGTTATTTCTGCCAACCCTAGTCTTCCACAATGAATTTTATACTTTGGTCAGCACCAAGCTGTTTGTTTACCCTGCTGGCTCTGCTTTGAGGAAGCAGTCCAGCCTTGCTGGTCAGCTGGAGTAACTAGACATTCTGGTTGGTGAATCAGCAGGTGGCACTCTCTGTCAGCAAGACACCCATTCTAAAGCCACACACACACATGTAGTGAACGCCTGGATTCAGTCACGCTCAGGGGAACCCAACAACGCTGGCTCTCGTGACCTACTTCCTCAAGACTCAACTTTGAAAAGAGCGACTACACCCAGGCTGACCAGTGGGTTGTTAAAAACAGGGATGTCAACATGCTCTGAACTGACTGCCAGCAAAAGCATTCCCTTTGTGTCACGGCTTTCTTCATGATGTACATGAAGGACAAAGAAGTTTGACCTGTCTGGGTTGGAGAGCAGCAAGCCACTGTCTTCAGGGTTTCTCTCCAGGAGGTGGAGAAAGAGGCCTGGGTGTTTTAAAATGAGAGTTGGGGTGACTGCTCTCAGAACCACTAATTAGTCCTATTGCTCTGAGGAAACAGCTCCCCTTCAAAGGCCTCATTGTTTGGCTGCTTCTGTCTTTGGCTTGTGTCACCTGCTGAGGCGTCCTTTCACTCAGCATCTTCCACGTTGGTTTCCACAACACTGTGAAGGTGCTGATGAAAGAGGCCATAGGCGGATCAGATCGGGAGATGGGTCTCCTCAACGCTCCATGCTGATGCTGACAGAGATAAGAAGGGACAGGGAATGTGTTGATGAGGAAGTTAGCTGTGTATGCCTGTGAGTTCTTTTTGTTTGTTTACGTCCAGATCCAGACGTTTAAAGGTCATATGTCTCTGGTCATGACTCATAAAGGCCTCTGCAGTTGTGACAAGCAAACAGTTTCATAGGTAACACTTCTAAGATAATCTGAATGTTAAGGCTCTCCATTTGCCTTCACGTATTATACAAGCTCCTAGAAATCCAAACAAGGAATGCATGTTCCCTGATGTTGATTTGTAGTTAGCATTGTAATCATGAGAGATTAGTATTTTTCTATCACGTAAAGGCATCATCATTGACATCTGATTCTTAGCCAAATTTCAAATTAAGCCATATATGTGAATACAACAGTGCTTTCATTCTCTATGCCCATCATTTTTTTGTTAGTCTTTTAAAAAATACATTTTCCTAAAACTTCTCTTCCAAGAGAGGTAAGGTTGGTGGCTATCACTATTTCCCTGATCCCTAAGACTTTCACCCCTATATTTGGCTCTGTGTTTCTTATTTAATAAGACCGTTTAGAAATTTGTCTACAAATCCCCCTTTTATTTGCCTCAATTGGATGCATGATTTTTAAGTATATTATATTTATAATATAGATGTGGCTGGGTTCTTGGGACATTCAGGAGAAGCCACATAATGTGGAGTTTAACAAACCCTAAATCTCAGTGTCTTAAGTCAACAAAAGCGTGTTTCTCTCTTGTGCTTCATGTCCAGTGTGGGTAGGACAGGGTCGTTGTACCTGTTGAGTTCACCAAGGACCCGATCCCGGGCTCCATCCTAGTGCGTGTGCTGTGATCATCCAGTTTGAGAAGCAGCGGAACACAACCTGGCTTGGAAATTTCTATCTAAAATGTGTTTTGTTTTTGTTCCTTGTTAGGTTGGCCAAAGGAAAAGGCAGGGCCACTGCCAGCTGTAAACCAATTAAAATGGTTAAATGGACGAGTACCTCCTTCGTTCAGACATTTCAAAATAAAGATTCCCACACATCTCAGAGAGGAAGAAAGGGTGGGTAATGATTTTATAGATACATAATATACATTTTGTACATAATAAACCCCAACTTTTATAGATTAAAAAAATGTTAAGATCCAATAACTTTCGTTTAGTTCAAATTATAATGATCACTACTTCCTTTTTTTTTTTTGAAGTTCTGTACACTTTTGGACATAACATACTTGATGTTCTGTAGCCACAGATTCTATACCTGTAGGTTCTACCAACTGTGGATTGAAACTTCTTGCCAAAGCAGTTGCAGCTGTACCGACCATGTCCAGATTTTCTCTCGTCATTAGGCCCTGAACATTCAGTAGAATGTTCATTTACAGCCTCTACACAGTGTCAGGTATTATTACATTTAGAGATGATTAACACACAGTGCATAGACCATGTGCAAATATTCAGTCACTTGGTGTGAGGGACTGAACTCTGGCAGATTTTGCTTGGTTAGTGGTGGGGAGGCCTGGATCCAATCTTCCTAGGATACCAACAGTTGACTGTATATGTAATGGTGAAATTAACAAGCACCTATTTGTGACCTAATCCTAGTGCTTAGAGTCATGGTAACAAAACAGCACTTCTCTAGCTCTGTCAACATCACAGGGTTGAGAGGACTCCAAACCCCGTTCCGAGCCTCTCCTAAGGAACTCTAGGCATCAACCGTGGTATTTCTGTGTGCTGATAAATGTGGTCAGCCAGGTGCCATCAGGCTTCTGACCTCGCTCAAAAGCCCTCCCCAAAGCTCTGGCTCTCACTAAGCCCTTGAAGCTGGAGCTTTCTTCTTCCAGAATGATGCTGGGACCCGGGCAACAGGCCAGGCACCAGAGCTGTTTCTACTCCCATAGAGAGCTAGTACCTCGAGTCCCTCCAAAGTGTAAAGAATTCTTTAAGATTTTTATTGACTTGTCCTAGCTCTTCGTCGTTTATACCCAGGCTTGCATCCTCTGTCCCAAGCCAACCTGCCATCAGGGTCTTCCACTTCAGAGCTGTGGACCTCAGCTCCCTTCCTTCAGACAGTTGTGCTGTCAGACCCCCGAGGCCCACCTGCCTTGTTTTCCAGACTTGATGAAACTTCTCTCAATGTCATTGCAAGTGAACTCACACTTACTGCAGTCCTTTGGAGGGGTGCGGAGGGTTTCTCTATAACACGGCAGAGGATGTGACTGGTTGGTTTGGTGGATTGGCACACATCGGGGCTTCCGGTGTTATGTAAAGCACACTGTGCATTTCAGGTGCTCTGCCACCTACACAGCTTGGAGACTAACTTGGAAATGAAAACAAACAGTAAACCCAGGCCCAGCCTACATCATAGCCCCAGGTCTGTCTCCCTTTTAGTGATCTTGGGAAAGTCTCATATTCCTTCTAGGACCTAGAAACTAGGTCTTTTACCACTTGAAAAATGAAGGCAACAGAGACGTCTGGGTTGTGAGGGCCTTTTCAACTATGATGTCTGTGATCTGTGGAAAAGGGTTCTTGTTTGTGACTATTGTCAACAGGTGGCAGCAAAGCCCAGCTTTCAGTGTGTGGAGAGCAACCCCAGGCCACAGCCGCCACATTTCAGATCCATCTCAGTTAACTGTATTCATTCTAAACCTGAAGAGGAAAACTCCACGGTTAAAGGCCTTCTGACGGAGGGAGGATTCAGGCCAGCTCTACTGTGGAGTGAATCGGAAGGCAAGCTTTGAAGATGAAGAGTCAGTTTCTTTACAGTTTGAAAATGAAAACACCATTTAGCAAACAGTTGGATTTAGTACTTTCCTTCCGGTCATTTCTCCTGTTAAGAGTGAGTAGGACGCTGGAATTGCCATATAAGGTGATGTCCAGAGTCTGTATTTGATCCTTTGCTGTTTTAGCTGAGATATTGAGATGGACTACACACATACACTAAGAGTCTCTTTTTCAGGTAAGTGTAGTATTAATTACACTAAGTGAGGCGTATGGAAGTTCATGTACACAGCAACATTACATGATTTCAACTTATACTTTACCATGGCTGGGGAAAATGACTCTTAAAGCCTTTTGAAAAATGTAAATTCTAACTTGTTTATTAAAATGTTCCTGATCTCAACAATTTAAAATGAATAGCTGCTTTGATAACTTTGAAATTATTACCGTTCATGTTTTGCTGCAATCAGAACATTAATTTAAACACTCCCTTGGGAGCTGGAGAGATGGTTCAGTGGTATGAAATGCTACGAAAAAATTCTCTGAAACATAGTGACTACGTTCAATAAGAGTCTGTCAAAGGAATTTATAGTAAATATTAAGATAATGCCACTCTGAAAATTAGAGACGAATTAAATAAAAATAAAACACCTTGAATTCCGTTTGTATATTTAACTGCCTCTTGGCTTCCCTGCTTAACCTGACTTAGTTCAGACAAAAATAAACCTAATCTTATCATATGAGTTTAGTGGCTAAAATAATCAAGACCCTTGATCTAGAAATGGTGTATTATTTATTAATGGTGCTTGAATCTTCACTAAATTCTTTATATAAAAGTATGTTAGGTTAAACCAGCCATTATCAAATCATAATCACCAAGATTAAAGAGCAACCAAGAGGCAAAGGGAAAAAAAGTATAAAAGATACAACTGTGCTGGCTGATTAGAAATGTATGATTAGTATAAATGTCTGAAAAATGATCCCAAAGCCTTTTTTTTTACAGCTGAAGAAATTGGATGGTGAAATGACCAGCACCAAGTCACAGATGCTGCATCCTGTGTTTGGGATTTTATAGCTGCTAGTGTGACCCTCAGCCTGGGCTGGGTCTCTGCTGCTTTTAAACAAGACAGAACCTAAAGTCACCTTGTTCAATAAGGTACCTCCTAGCCATTTATGACTGTTCAAATGTAAATGAATACAAATAAATGTTTGTTCCATTGTAGTAGCCATATTTCACAGCTGGGACCCCCTCCCCGGATGTACTTCCTTATATCACTACAAAAAGCCCCACTGGCTGATACTGGTAGAGGATGTGGAATCCTATGGCTGTCTTCCTACGCAGGAGTCTTTTCTGTACTTATTGCTTGGACATCTACAACTAGAAAGAATCTAAAAGGCACATTGGAAGGAAATGATACATTTGATTTCAAATTGCTCTTCCCAACCAGTGATTTCTCTTGTATATCAAAGCTGACGATGCTGGTTTTTGTTGAATGGCTAGTGTGTATCATAAGTCAGACATCGTGTTGCTTTGGAAAGGCAACGCCTCCGTGGAGTCCTAGTCAGTGGTGGCAATTTTTCCTCCTCTCTAGATCCTTCTAGCTCTCTCTTGTCATTGGACCTAAAAGCTACACTCACTCGGTCACTACTGGGTAGTTGTGCCATCGAGTAGAAAATGGGCCACAGTACCATAGGCCACCCTCTGACCCATTTTGTCCCTGAGTGTCCGAACTGCTGCATTTAAGGAGTCCAGCCACAGACGCCACGATCAGAGTAGGTTCCGTGATCTGCTCCTTGATCTGTGAGTGAATCTTGTGAACGTGACTGCCTCTTCTACTTTACAACATCTGCTGTGAGTCAGCCAATTCAAAGGAGCTATGTGTTCTCCTGGAACTGAAGAAATTTGTTCAATTAAGGGCTGTATTTTACCTTCAGTGAAAACACTTAATTTTACTCTCAGTGAAAATACATTATTTTTAAAAAGTCCTTATCTAATATGCTTCAGATCAGAAGTACTTCAGATTTGGGTATTTCCTTTTCCTATATTAGCAGATATTGAAATATGCTTAGGGATAGGACCCAGGTAAATTCAAGGAATTCTTTTGTATGTCTTTTACACAGATATAGTTTGGATCTTAAAAGCTCCTAAAGGCTCATGTGTTGAAGGTGGGGCCTTTAGAAGTGTTTCTATCAGAAGAGCTTTATCCTCACCAACTGATTTCTCTGATATGTTCATAACTTAAAGGTCTATGGGCAGGTGGTGGGAGCCAGCTGCAGGCCGCAGGGCCTAGCGACAAGTAAGTCCCTGGGGACATGCCCTGAAAGAGTATGTTCCCAACCTCTTCCTCACTCTTGCTGTCTCCTTCCCGGCTTCCATGAGTCAGCAGCTTTGCTTTACTTCCCATCAGGATGTTCTTTCTTGCTGCAGGCCCTAGCTAGAAGTCATGTGACAATGGGCCGAAACTTCTGGAACCATAAACATAAATCTTTCCTGCTCTTAAGTTGTTACTGTAGGTGTTCTGTCACAGCAAGGGCAAGCTAGCAGAGGTTATTTATTATAACATTTTAAATGATTGTGCACATGATATGTGTACACTGAACCTTCATGATGGAACTCAACACATTTCATAAATTGAGGCATTTAAGGTTTTTGAATTAGGGATGCTGGACTTGTAAGAAATAAAAAGGATCCTAACAATTCTAAGTGGCTACAACTTAGTATCCAGAGGACCCAACTGAGTGTCTCTAGAGTTGGGTCTCTTGACTCTTGAGAGGCAAGGTGTTTAAAAATTATCTAGTAATTCTCCTACACAGTGGACTTGGTTAAATGTTTTGGTTTCACCATTCATCAGAGATTCTGAGTCACTCCAACAAGCAATGAGAAAGAGGAAAAGAATCCTTTTCCCGTGAAGCTAGGATCTAGCACCCCGGTGGGTCACCGAGGGGGGCATCCATGACTGGAAGGCACTGTTCCTGGAAGTTGCACACTTGGTCCTGCTGTGAGCCAGTAAATGTCCGGGCACACATCACTGACACCCCAGGGCCAAAGAGCACTTTAAAAGCAAAGACTCAAGAAACATGATTTTTAAAGTCCTCTATCTAACTATGATCTAATTCTAGATCACTTGAGAGTTTAAAAATTGGTAAATCATTGGCAATTATATAAAATTTCTAGCTATGAATCTGATCTTTTCTTAGGAATTAGCAAACTAAAAGTGAGTACAGTAATGAGCAGAGGTAGGGCTCTTAGTAGATTCAAAGCATTCAACTTTGGGGTTGGGGTTATTTTTAAGAACTTTAATATTATCATGGGTATGCATGACCTGTGTGGGCATGTCCATGCCACCACTCTCATGGGGAGGTCAGAGGACAAATGTGTGGAGTCCATTTCATCCTTCCACTGTTACATGGGTTGGGGGTTGAAGTCAGGTTTTCTCCACCTGTTTCTTGATGGTCAGGCCAGGGCACCACAGGGCCCATCAGTCCTTTCTAGCTCATTCGGAAACTAAAGGGTTAGATGAGTGCACTACACATCCTACAGGCCTCAGATACAACTCTTTTTATGTACTGAAGTTTATATTAAGTAAGTATATATAATAAAAAGATTATAGTGAGAAAGCCAGAGCTTGCAGGCTTAAAGACATCTTTAATCCCTAAAATTGGAAGATGAATTTCTTATCTCTTATTCCTACTTCATTTAATTTTTAAAATTAAACTTTTGTGTTTGAAGTTTTAGACTTATAGAAAAGTTGCAGAGATGGTGCTGGGAACTCGCGTACCCTTTGCACCGGCTTTTCTGTTATTGACACTTTATATTCCTGTAGTACATTTGTCTGTAATTGAGCCAATGTTAATGTACCCATGTCAAGGCCCACGCCTTGTTCACATTCACTTAGTTTATACCTAACAGCTTTTTTTCTTGCTCTTGGACAGAGCCTATCCAGTATCCTATCCACACATGACATTTGACTGTCATATCTCCTTAGGAGCTTCTCAGACTTGATGTTTTTGATGGCCTTGACAGCTTTGTGGTGTCCTGGCAAAGCATATTGCAGAAAACCTGCACTGGGATTTGTTGGGCAATTTTCTCAAGATAAGGCATTAGTTATGGTTTGGAGGACAATGACTACAGAGATGAAATGCCTGTCTCATCACATCACCTGCTGCTGCTCCTGTGCTTGACCTCAATCTCCTGGCCACCGTAGTGTTGTCAAGTGTCTCTGATGGCCAGTTACCTTTTGTCTATCCTCTTGTTTCCAAAGTCTTTAGAACAGAACCACTTTGCTTAGCCCACACTTAAGACGTGGTTAACACTACCAAGGTGGTTTACTTACCAGGGACTACTCTCCTAGAGCAAACTGACCCTCCTTTCCCAGCAGATAACAATTGCTGATTGCTCCACAGCTGGGCACAGGATTGTTTGCCCAACTCTCCTCTCTGTGAGTTGTCTTGGTCTGGCTTGGGCTTGGTTTGGTTTTGTGCACACTGTCACAACCACTGTGAACTCATGTATGTAGCTGCCCTGATTGTCCAGATGTCTCCCTCTTGTTATCTATTGCCTCTGGCTCTTACACTCTTCCGCAATGAACATTCAGCTGTGTGCGTGCGTGCGTGCGTGAGTGCGTGTGCGTGTGTGTGTCCAGAATGTATTCATATGTATGTTCCCTTTAGGGATAAGGATGCTGCAGTTTCTGGTTCTTTACACCTTGGCCATGTGTAGTTTTCTGTGTTAATCACCATCTACTGCAAACAGAAGTTTCTCAGATGGGGACTGAGAGAAGCACTTATCTCTGTGAGTAGACCACATATCTAAATATAGTCGGTTCCTAGGCAACCAGGGCTAGTAGCGAGGCCTCTCACAAAATCAACAAACAAACAAACAAAATAATATTGGGGCATCACAAAGGTCATCTCGAAGTGTTTTTAAAAAAGAACACATTTGGGTGGAAAGAGGGACAGATTTGGGAGGAGTTGGGGCCTGGAAATATGATCACAAAACACCAAACACTCCAAATTTTTTAAGAACCAATTTTTTTAAATGTAAAATAAAAATGTGGAAAGACTTAGGTCACTTCCAAGTCACAAGAAACTAATGTCATATTTAAATACTCTCAGTGTTTGCTGTAGCTTTCAGATTATTAGATAAATTTGGTGGTAGTCTTTTAAGTTCTGAATGACTAGAAATAATAATATTGGAAAGAAAAGAGAAGTGTTTGAAGGAAGGGAAGAGAAAGATTTTCCCTTTCTGACCCCACTCCCACTCTCCTCCTGAGAAAAATTATAAGGTACACTTTCACTCCAGCAGGGCTGGAAGTGGAGGCTGGTGTGGGTCCACGCTTGTTATACTGGCACTGGGGAAGCTGAGGCAGGAGGATGGCAAGTTCGGGGCTGGCTTTGGCCATTTGACCATGGTGAGGCCTTATCTCATAAAAAAGGGGCAACATAACATGATTCTCCCATCTCTGTCCACCCCAAGTCCACGAAGAGCGATGTGTTATTTTAGAAGGAGACCTGCCTCTTTTTAACTGTGTTAGTGGCATGGGAGACAGGAGTTTTCCCAAGTTACTCACATGATTTCAGCACTCACACTCAACAGTTTTTTTGCTGTAACACCTGTGACATTTTGTTGTTGTTTTGTTGTTGTTGGAACAACAAACTCCTAAATCATGAATGCTCATGCCCAAACAGAACATTTTCAGCCTTTATTTTATAACAGTGGATGGGAACAATGTTTTTTTTTTTGTTTGTTTGTTTGTTTGGTTGGTTTTTCAGTTTTTGTTGTGGTAATAAAAGTTCCAACGATCCAGAGAGATCTGTAGCATAAGTTGACTGAGCTGGAGTATGGCTCAGTCCTAGAGTATTTGCCTAGCACTTGTGATCCTGGGCCCTGGGAGGACGGGAAGTCCTGCTCTGTCTACAGTAGAAAGTGTTCTGTTACTGAGTGCTGATTTCTTAAGGCTTTCTATCAAAGATGGTATTATTGTTTTATTAAATATACTTTAATAGAATATTTAATAAAATATTCTTTATACAAATATAAAAATATTTGTATAAAGAAATTGAATGAAGAAAAGTATTTAAAATTTGGCTTGGTCTGTCCACTTACTACTTATTTGAACAAATGTTTATTGATCACCAGTTATGTGCTGGGTGTTAAAGGTGTGTGGGGTATGAGCGAGGCAGAAGCAAACGGTCTATCCTTAAAAGGGGTAATGCAGAAGGAGAGATTTCTGCAAGCAACAGAAGCAGACGAAGGCCTCTTCTGCCTCTGTTACATAGAATGTGAAAACAAAAATGATACTTCAACAAAGAAAGGTAAGATTATGCCCTATTCAGTAGGTATCTATTAGTTTATTTAATTTTAATTTGGAACAATAGTAAAAGCTCAGAGCTGATTTTGAAAACAAATGTGAATTGATGGTTTAATGATATGGAACATTGGCAACCATCTGAGAGTACTTATAATTTCTGTTTTTTGGGTGTTTTGTTTTGTTTTGTTTTGTTTGAGACAGAGTTTCTCTGTGTAGCTTTGGGCCTTTTCCTGGAACTCACTTGATAGCCCAGGCTGGCCTTGAACTCACAGAGATCCACCTGGCTCTGCCTCTCGAGTGCTGGGATTAGAGGCATGTGCCACCACTGCCCGGCAATTTCTGGTTTCTTTTCTTCAAGATGATGAGAAACAAAATTATCCATTTGGTCATGCCAAGAATGAAGATGCTAAATTTAGCATCCCAGTATTCTCAGGTGTGTGCAGTGTGTAAGCATGCACACACACACACACACACACACACACACACACACACACACACACTTGAGTAAGTTTGGTACTTAAATCAGATTTCTCAAGATACTCTCATCTATAAATGGCACAAAAAGTATCCTTGGGAACAATCATTCATTTAATAAACACGACTTAATTTCATTGTGAATTAGTCACAATGAACTCAAATTGGAAGTATCACATCAGAAATTTCTAAAAGAGAAAAAGAAATAACTCTTGTGCTGGGGACATAACTCAGGTACAGTGCTTGCCAAAGACATGTAAAGCCCAGGGTCCAATCTTCAGCACTGAAAAAAATCACTTCCATTTTTACAGGTCTTTTAATAATATGAAATTATTTTGTGAGTATAGTTTTATTGCACACATAATTTTACCTTATTTTGTATTTGATGTTTCCTAAGTATTTTTCTATAATCACCCATCACACTTACTTTCACAGTTGCCTAATTTTATGTAGCATCGGTACTTTCTTATTCAGCTGGCCTTTATTGTGGAAAATTTAGACTTTTTCCAGTTTTAGATAGTATAACACCACTGACAGCACATCTTTTTATTTTAAGATGTTTCTAATAATATTTGTTCCTGCTGTTGAATTATTTCCTTAAGATATGCTTCAAAAATAGTATTATATAGTTTGGTATTTGATATGAGTTGCCAAATTGTTCTCCGAAAGAGATGCTGCCCAGTTGGTGAAGTCTAGAAGATGAGTGGTGAAGCCCTGCCAGTTCTGCAACAGGGGAAGGCCGTAAAGAGGATAGCAATTCTGGTAACTCTTGCCATTATTTGGAAATCTCTCAATACTAACACATCCATAGATGATGATGATGCTGCTGTGTGTGGAGCAGAAACCCACTATAGGCTGCTGAGTCTCCACTGAGACCAGATCCAATGCCTTCCTCCCTTCCTCCCCATCCTTCTCTCTCTCCCTTTCTTCTTCATCTCCTCCTCTTCTTCCTCCCCTTCCTTCCACCCTCTTTCTTCTTCTCCTCCTCCTCCACTTCCTCCATCCTTTTAGACTCTGACCTGCTAGAACAGAAATAGGCCCAACAGTGGTGGAAACGGAGCATTGAGCTTCAAAGTAATACCACATCAAAGGACTTCCTGAGAGCCACATGTAGGTTTTTGGTTCTTATATAGATAGAGGGGATGCTGCTTTCCTGCATCCCTGGCAGCTTTCTCTACTCAGAAGGATAACCGATTCTCTGTGGGGGAGATCCCACTATGGGTTGCCTCTCCCTCAGCAAGTATATGAACGTTCCCAGGTGTCAATCATAAAGACAACCAAATTAGCACAAAAGGAAAACCATCTTCAGAATATACTGTGAGAAAAGCAGGCTACTAAATAAAGTATACATACTGTCAGCTCAGATTGCCTGAGATATTTCATTGCCACTGAGATATAAAAAGATTCTGTTTTCAGATATAGCTTTTAAAAAAAAGAGAGAGAGAGAGAAAGAAAGAAAGAAAGAAAAAAAGAAAGAAAGAAAGAAAGAAAGAAAGAAAGAAAGAAAGAAAGAAAGAAAGAAAGAAAGAAAGAAAGAAACACTCCATGTGAGTTTTCTGGTCCTGAACTCTGAACTTTAACAATTTTGTAAAATAAAGGACAAAGAGGGGTTATCAATAGTAACTCATCAGTGCAAGTGTGTTCTGTACCCTTCATGTGCCTCAAACCCTTCAAATGGTACCATTGTCTTCTTAGATGGAGTTGGCCGGGCAACCTCTGGGGAATCTTTTAGCCTTCCTCAAAAATCATTTACAACGAACAAACTTCTTTCTCTCTATAGACAGTACAAGCTATATTCATGGTTATCTACCTGTGATAAGCACAGCAGTCTCATTTTACCTGACTTGAAAGGGTCATCTGCACTGTCAAGCCTAATTAACTTGTCTCACTCTCACACAAGAAAGGAAGGTTACGGAAAGGCCACATGGCTTTCTGTCTTGGCTTCTTGGGTACAATGGCCTGATCAAAGGCCATCAAAGCATTAGGACAGTAAAGCAGACCCTGAAGTTGTAGGACACTGGCATAGAGCTGCTCATGGTGGCTTCTGACTTCATACTAGAAGGCTCAGAAACCAAGAAAGGATTTGTGTGTACCAGCACACCTACCCCACCCCGAGACTAGGAGACCTCAGGCTGCTTCTCAATTATTTTAAACAGAGCTATAAAAATTGTAGTATATTTTAAATGTTCATGGCTAACAAATTAATACTTTTACTATAAAAGTAATGCAGTGCAATTGAGATTTTCATAAAAAATTAGAAGATTTATAAAAAAATATTTGGTTTCCACTTCAGGCAGTGTACTATACTGGCAAAGAAGCTTGGCTTTAAATGATGGCTATCTTTTGTTGATCACATCTGTGTCTTTTTAAGACTTCTTTTGAGGAAAATGAGCAATTTCCAGTATGGAAACAGGTAAATAGGAACTCTGAGTAAATTGTCAGTAGCTCCCTAATGCTGAGCTCCCCAGAACAGGTCCTGTGCAGGTACTTTTCAGACTAGTCAGAAACTAACTCATTTGCTCCAAAAACCAAGACCAATTTCAGTTCACAGGACCCTCAATATCTGTTTGTACATTTGATTATAGAAAAAAGTGACCCAGAAGTTCATTCTTTTATTGCCGTGGTTATCATTGAACTGGATCCAAAGGAGTTTAGATACATAGCTACATATGTGTACCACTGTGGTTCTTACTCCCTCTAGTTACTCATTTTGATGTTTACAAATCTGAATATTTGAAGAAAAGTCATATGAAACTTGGATTATTTGATTAGAATAAAAGAAAAATTGGCAGTTTCCAGATGCCCTACTGGATGAAGGTTATTTTCTAAAAATTCTGTTTCCAAAAAAAAAAAAAAGCACACACACACACACACACACACACACACACACACACACATACACACATTCTTCCACATATACTAACCCACATTAGTATTTGAGTCAAGATTAGACACTATATGGCATTTATGTTTGTACAAAATTTGTCAAAACATAACCACATTCTTAGATTTAAATTTGGCAAATCTAGCAAAAATGCAAAGTGATCAAGGTCATTACACGTCTACAGTCTCTATGCTTCCACTAAGAACAGAAAGAACAAGTGGCTTAAATGAGGTTAGATGAGGAATATACTCCCTCACAAGCACTGCCAAGATCATCTGTGGAAGTTCTTTGAGGTGTATAGACTTTGGGTCTGGTTAATTTTGGTGTGTGATTTTTTTTATTTACTTGTTAGTTTATTTTTTTTAATAATGAAGTTTATAAAATTAAAAAAAAGAAAGAAAGAAAATATGTGGATCGGCCAAGTGCAAGTCTGGAAACCTGAATTTGATCCCTGGAACCCATATAAAGGTGGAAGAAGAGAAGTAACTCCACAAAGTCTCCACACTATGTGGTGGTCTATGCACTCATGCATTATACACACACACACACACACACACACACACACACACACACACACACACTGAAATAATAATAAATATTAAAAAAGAAAATCTGTGGAGTTCATCTCTGATGAGGTAAAGATTTTAAAAGGAAAGCAATAGTAATTAGGGAATATTCCTTTACACTGTGTTGCTGTGATTGGTTTAATAAAGAAGCTGATTGGCCAATAGCTGTACAGGATAAGGTTAGGCAGGAGAACTAGATTAAGGACACTGGGAAGAAGAAGGGCGGAATCAGAGGAGTCGACAACCAGACACAGAGAGGAAACAGGAGGTGCAGGATGAAAGAGGTGGCAGAATGTAGATCAATGTGAATGAGTTAATTTAAGTTGTAAGAGTTAGCCAGTAACAAGCCTAGGCTATTGGCCAAGCATTTATAATTAATATTAAGCCTCTTTGTGGTTATTGGGAAGCAGGTTGATGGGACAGGGAAGTCCATCTACAAGTAAGTGATTAGCTTCCTTTGTACAAAAGTGAAATAAATGGTGGAAATTCAAGATCACCCAGAACTTTAAAAAGTGTAATAAGCTGAGGTGAGGGAAAGACACCCATGGGGCAGCCTGGTTCCTCATGGTCCAGACTGCCTGAAGCATCCATATGTCCACCTGGTACCATGGCCTATGTTGACATTCATGACTCATGTTGCCACCAAGGCCACAGGGATGCCCAGAGTGTGGCCGGTGACTTGCAGCCATTTTGGTGCCCAAGGGCCTCCACTGGGGCCAAGTTGATCTGAGTGGTCTGTGCTGCCACCAGTTGAAATGATGACATTCAGGCCTGGACTGCTTCCAGAGGCCATGTCTGGGTCCATGCCTCTGCAGCAGCCAGGGAGGGTCTGTGCCGATGTGCATGGCTTCAGTATCCATGAAGACTATGTGGATGACCCAAGTCTGGTCAAACACCTGAGGCCATGTTGGTCTCCGAAGGCCATGCTTTCACTAGGGCCATGCTAATCTGGATGCCCTGAGCTACCACCCATGGCCATGGTGACATTTGAGCCTGGGCTATGGTGAGGGGCCATGTCTAGGTCTGTAGCCCTACCACAGCCAGGGTCTGGGTTGATACCTGTGACTCCTGATATCACTGAAGGCCACACAAATCCATGGAGCTTGGGCCGTCACCTGAGGCCAGGTGGGGGATCTGAGGGTCATGCTACAGCAAGGGTCATACAGATCTGAGTGGCCTGCACTGCCACAAGGTGCCATGGTGACATCCAGGCCTGGGCTGCAGCTGAGGGCCATGTCTGGGTCTGTGGCTCTACCTCAGCCAAGGTCTCTGTTGATGTTTGTGGCTCCTAATACCATTGAAGGCAATGCCAATGCCAATACCAAGGATCTGGGTTGCCACCCGGGGCCATGTTGGTGCCCGAGGACCCCTCTGCTGCGGGAGCCATGCTGATCTGGGTGGCCTGCACTGCCACCTATGGCTATGGTGACATCTAAGCCCAGGCTGCTGCCTGGGACCATGTCTGGGTTCATGAACCTACCACAGTGGTGGTCTGTGATGTCTGTGGCCTGTATGCCACCAAAGGCCACATGGATGTCTGGGGTCTAGGCTGCATCCTGTGGCCATGTTGGTGTCCGAGGGCCATGTTGCCACTGGGGCCATGGTGTTGTCTGGGCTTGTTGTCATGGGTTGCTACAAAGGGCCATGTCTGGGTTTGTGGCCCTACTACAACTGAGAAGGCCAGGCAAATATCATGGCAGACTCCAAATAACTCAGTTAAGAATTAGGCCTCAGTTCTTGCTTCTTGAAACTGAGCAGGACGTTTAAGAAGAAATCACAAACAAAGGACAATCAGTCTTCAACGCCCATGACAGCAGCTCAAGGTAACAACCAAAATAAGGACAAAGCTTGGGGCTTGTCCAGGCCTGCCCTAAAATGAAAAAGTCTATAGCCTTAGCCAGCCCCTGCTAGCCCTAGTCACTTAGGAATGTACTAACATAATTGCCATTTGCTTAAGCCAATCTTAGGTAAATTGACCTAACTGTCTTAGGAATTCCTTCAGCTGTGCTTAAAAGGAGCCTGTGAGCTTCTTTTGGGGTCACCATTTTGTCTTTATGTTGGATGTGTGTCCCCAGAATGCTGGTACCTTTACTCTCAAGATAATAAATGCTCTTGTTGATTGCATATGTGGATGGTGGTCTTTTGTGGGACTTCTCCAGGACCTTAACAGCCCTGGCCCTCGATGGACACTGTAGCATGAGATCTGGCACCACCCTCCATGGGAGAGCTGACCCTAGGACTCAGGAGACCTGGCCCCACCCATCACCACAGGCCTAGGAAAGCTGGCCTGGATGGCATGGGCCTAGGAGAGCTAGCTCTTTCCCTTACCCAAGGGGGTGGTATAGATGTAACCAACCATCTTATTAAATAAGAAACACAGAGCCAATACAGAGATGAAAGCCAAGAGGTCAGAGCAATAGCTAAGAGCTAAAAACCTTACCCTTCACTGTCACTGTTGCCTACCTCTCTGAAAGAGACCTACTTCCTGTGTCTGTCTTTTTTTTTTTTTTTATAGAGTTTTGTTCTTCTCATTGGTTGTAAATCCAACCACATGAACTCCTAATCACTGCCTGTCTGTATAGACCTCCAAGTCTTCTATGGTTGGTATTGAGATTAAAGGTGTGTGTCTCCAATGCTGGCTGTATCCTTGAACACACAGAGATCTACCTAGCTCTGCCTACCAAGTGCTGGGATTAAAGGCGTGCACCACCACCACCCAGCTTTCGCTATGGCTTGCTAATAGCTCTGACCCCTGGGCAACTTTATTTATTAACATACAAATCACATTTCAGTACCAAAAAAAAAAAAAAAAAAACGGGTGGTCCCAATGGCCCAGACCAACCAGCCAAGCTACCACCCAGACCTACATCCTGGGCCTTGGCCCACCCTATCACCTACCCCATCTATGACCTGCTGGAGTGTGCAAAGGGACCGGTTCTGAGGAACAATAACAGCAGGATCTCCATGACTCGGGGCAACAACAGGATATCCAGAGGAGTTTCAATGAGGGCCCAGTGATGATGGTGTACCAGAAACCTGAGGCCTTGAACCAGACCAATGACTCATTGCAATGAACATTTTGTGGGTGGCACTGATTGGACAAAAGCGGTACACTGCGTGGCACACTGCATGCAGCTTCCGATGCCACGAGGATGAATGCAGAGGTGTTGGAAAGATGAAGGACTGAGGTGGGTTTCTCTTTGTCTCTTTGTTTTGTTTTAATTAACTCTGGGGGGGGGGGCATACTACAGGGGTGAGGAGGGGGATATGGAGGGACCGGAAAGTGAGTGGGTTTGCGGTGCATTGGTGTGAAATTTCCAAAGAATCACTAAAGAATTACGTTTTTAAAAAAGTATTAGAAGCTACAGTTCAAAATAAAATGACCTAAGTGAAGCATCACTGGAATGTGAACACCTATGTATGGGTTTTGGTGGGGGTTGGGGGTTCTCATGATCCCAATTTAACTGTGAAGACCCAGTCATAACTGAATTTTAAGTTTTTTAAGAGCAACTTCCTGTTTTTTGTGCGTGGGTGTTTTGCCTGCGTGCATGTCAATGCACCATGTGAGTGCCTGGTGCCCACTGAGGCCAATTCAGGGCACCAGATCCCCTGGAGTTACATACAGTTCTGTGGCACCATGTGGGTACCGCGAATAGAACTCAGATCCTCTGGAAGAGCAACCAGTGCTCTTAGCTGCTGAGCCGCCCCTCCAGCCCCCATGAACTGAGTTTTAAAGCGTACTAAAGACTGATTATGGTGATGTATGCTTGAAATCCCAGCACTCAAGAGCTACCTTGGGAAGACCGCTAGAATTTGAGGCCAGCCAGAGCTGCACAGCATATACCCGGGAAAAGCCAGCTTACAGTGCAAGAGCCCTTCTCAAAAATCCGAAACACACCCCAGTGCTTGCCTAGCACACACAGGGTTCTCAGTCAAATCCCTGCCACCAGGACAAAACGGAAGGTGAAAAAATACACCATCATTACAGGTTAGTTTCAGTCGGGGATTGTCACACAAACCCTTCCTAGCTCTTACGAGATTGGGTGCAAGAGGATTCCAAGTTCAAGGCCAGCCTGGGTTGAATAGTGAGACCCTATCTCAAGGAGAAAAACAGTAACTCAAGGCAAGAGGATGAGTTCAGTTTTCCTAAGACATTTTATAAACAAAGCTTAGACCTAGAAAGGGGGAAAGGCAGCAAGAGCTGACCCTGAAATTCTCGGGAGCCCCCTGGCCACAGTAGCGAGATTGCAAATGGCCAGGCCAGGGCTCAGGAGAGCTTTGTAAGGAATGTGAGCTGATGGGCCTCCTGAGTTGGGAGCGTCCATTGTCTGTGCTAAAGACAAGGAACACGAAAGGAGAAGGCATGTGGTAGGTACGACACGTCAATGACTCACTTTGTTTTCCTTCCCCAAGAGCTTGTTCAGATAAATGCTGACACCAATGTGTCTCCTTCTGGCAGGTTTAACAGTTTTTAGTGGGTATCTGTATAGGGATTTATGTAATCATAACGCAACCAACTAATGGATGTGTTGTGCAAATGATTTTGAAAATGTCCACTATCTACTCAGGTAGGCAAGATTTCAGCCTGCAAATGGAAACAAAGATGTTCCATGTCCTAATCTCTGAGAATTAAGGTTGATAATCTGCTAGCTTTAAAATAGATTACCTTGGATTATCTAGGAGGGGCCAATGTGATCACAAGAGTCCTTAAACCTGGAAGACAGATTGTAAGGCAGGTCAGAGGAACATGATATGAGGATGATTCAATTTTCTACTGCCAGATTTGCAGAGAGAGGTAGGTAACCTGGAGTGAAGGAACGGGGGATTCTCTGGAAACTGGAAAACACAGTGGCTCCCATGTCCCTCCAGAACCTCCAGAGAGGAACACAGCGCTGCCAACATCGGGAGGTCAATCCAGGAAGAACCATGCTTGACTTTTATATACAGCTGCTGTGCAATTCCAAATGATACTCCTTCCATGACTCCAAACTGTCCTCTGGAGGAAGAACATCTGGACCATAATTACTTAGTACCCTGCACATATACTCCTTCTCCCATGTCGCGGAGACGGGGAACTCTTCTACCTCGGCCACTGACCCACTGCATGTCACTTGCAGTGACACACACTTGCTTTTCCTGCCTTCCCAGCATAGTCCCACCTTGTGGTCTCTTATATGGTAACCTCTGTCTTCTCTTTTCCAGGGTAAAATGACAGAAAGTTTTCCCATCATGCCATGTTCTGTCAGGGCTGCCCAGGTTAAGCTCCCACCCCTGTGACTTTAAAGGCATTCCTTTATTTATAACTCAAAATTGGAGGCATAAATAAGACATGAAGTTTTGTAGAAACAGCCAAATTTGAATTGAAATAGAATATGAATTATGAACAATATATACCTGAAACCTGAATTCTAAGACATAGACAGCAGTTCAGGTTAATTAAGAAACAATTTTTTTTAATCCTGTAAGTTTTTTTTTTGTGTGTGTGCAGTTGTGTATGTGTGTATGTGTGTGAGTATATGCTGCTTGGGATTGAGCCTGCTACCGAGCCACATCTCTTACACAATGAGATGAGCCTCATCAAATGCACTCAGCAGGAAACCTGGAAGTCACCTCCATGGAGGGGAGGATAAGTACTTCATCCGCTCAAGCCATTCTGTAGACTTTTGTTTTCATGTTGTTATGTGTATGAGTGTTTTCCCCTCAGGTATGTATGTGTACCACATATGTGCCTGGTGTGCAAGGAGGTCATAAGAGGGCCTGGATCTGGAAGTAGAAATGTGGATGGTTGAGTGCCGCATGTGGGTGCTGGGAACCAAACCCAAGTCCTCTGCAAAAGCAGCAGGTGCTCTGAACTGCCTAGTCACCGAGTCACCGGTCCAGACCCTCTTCAGCTTTTGTTTATACAAAAGAGAGTGAAAATTAGAAGAATTCTGGCAGGGTGACCCATGATTTAATGATCTCACGTGGAAAGAAAAGGAAAAGAAAAAAGAACAATAATTTCTCACAGACTGATTATCAGGATTAAAGGAGCTATTGTTTTAAATGTGCCTGTGAGTGCCATTTGAATACAAGAACAAAGGAATATGCTAAATCAATTTTGGGGTGTGTTTCTTCAGACCACTTTATTTATGAATGCATTTGCACAAGTGCACCAACGTGCCCCCGAGGAAGGGAGGGCCAGAAGGTTGGGGCTGATTGCCTTAGCAAGGAAAGGCTCAGGCAAGTTTTCAGAAGAAACTCCCAGTGTCTGTGTGCTCAGTAGACAGTAGCGAGCGGCTGCACAGAGTCACTGGCCTCAAAATGGAGCAAAAAAGGATTCAGGACAGACATAAGGAAAGGCTTCATGCGTATAAAGGCTGTGAGACCTGCTAGAAAGGGAAATCATGGAGACAAATAACAACCACAGATAGGATTACTTGGTGCTGCCAAACTGACCAAGGAGAAAAAGAAACATGTTTAGTTTTCAGACTGTGGATGTTCGTAACCATGTCAACCTCTTTCTTTATTAAGTTCACATAGTTTTGGTCTTGATGGTATTCTAAAACTAAATTTTTTTTTAAAAAGGGTTTTTTTTTTTTTTTTTTAAAGAGACAATATCTTTTCTGGGGAATAGAAAACACAATGAATCTATTAAAAATAGAAGATTCAAGGATACATATTTGTGAATGACTATGAAAACTTATGTGAAGATAATAAAGTCTCTAAGACATTGCCTTAATGAAATCAAATCTACCCCATACAGATTCCTTGTCTGTTTTCTTCACAGTGATCCCAGGCCCTGCAACATCTCCCCTATCTTTCGATTTGAGTGCCACCTGACACGTTAGTGTGGACCACAGCACCCCCTTGGCTCAGCAGTGGCAGGCATCTAGGGGTCCTGGTTGTCTCCCATACTTACGGATGCTTCACGGACCGGCTGGAGAGCCCAGTGGTCTCACGGCCCCCAGCTGCAGTTAAGCTGTACTTTGTTCTTGTCTTTCAAAGGACTGAGACCATCTCTGTGACAACTCACTAGCGACAGCAATGTAACCCGAGTGCAGTTAAAGGTCACTGACCAAGCTCGGCGCTGTACAATAAGCTTATCAGGGCCATCTCTTGAAATAATAGTCACTTCCAAGTCGCCTTCATCTTTTCCATTCTTCTCCTCCTTCCTTCCTCCCCCACCAGAGCCCTGTCTCCCCTCTCAGGATGCATCCTTCAGCAGCTTCTCTTTTTTCTCGGGCTTGCCCTGTTACTATCACAAAGCCCCAATGTCCTCTGCAGAGTATTTTCATCTAACCTTGAGCCCAAAGATATTCTTGCCTCAGGTAAAAAGAAAAGAAAAAGAAATTTCCCTGTTTTAAGCATCTTTCTTCAGAAAGGGAGAGGGAGTGATTCTAACGTAAATGATAAATCAAATACCTTGGACAAAGTTTCTAGAAGAAGCAATGTCATTCCCTAAGTTCCCTTAGAGAATATAAATTTGAAAAAAAAAATGCTTCTACCAATATAAGATGCTATCTTTTCTGTAGGCAGCATTACTTTGATTTTCTGGGCCAGTGACTCACAGTTCAATTTTTCTGACACATAGAAGTAGATTGTCCAACAAATGTTTCTACTGAATCTGCCAAAATGATTATCAGAATAGACTTGCACCGTGGCTGCTCCAATTAATGGCACTGCAGCCACTTAATATTTAGTTCAACTCTATGACAGCAACTATAAATGATTTATTACAGAGGCCAACTTGTTTATACAGAGAATCTTTCATGGCTAGGTCTACTAATGTACTTTCTATTCAAGGGTTTACCTGTATTTATCCCAGTTTCCTTGCAGGGTGAATACAGTATTAAAAACACTATACAGAGCTGGAAGGTGGTGGCACACACCTTTAATCCCAGCACTCGGGAGACAGAGCCAGGCGGATCTCTGTGAGTTTGAAGCCAGCCTGGGCTACAGAGTCAGTTCTAGGACAGACACCAAAACTACACAGAGAAACCCTGTCTCGGAAAATCAAACCAACCAAACAAACAAAGCAAGCGTTTGTATATATGTGAAGGGTTATATATTTTGGGAATATAGAGAATCAAATTCAAGTCTATTTTGCTAAATACTTCTGTCTGGATAAATTTAAGAAGAAATTTAGCTTTGACAATTTGATGACCTTTATTTGGAGAGATTTTTGAAACATCCCAAATCCTGACTAACGCAAATACAATTTCTTTATTTATATATTCGTAAGGGTCAGAGAACTAGCCAGCATGAATGTTCTATTCAAGCCAATAGGTTTGGAAGGTCACGGAGGCCTTCTACAGGAGCCCTGCTGCATGTTACTTGAGAAGGTTACTGGAAGTCCTGTAGCTTTGGGGTCTGCCTCTAGTGTGTCAAGGATTTCAAGAACTACAAAAACATGTATGCTATCTTCTGATGGTTTGAACACGGTATAGTCATATGCTGATGTTTTGAACAGCAAAGAACTGCATCTTTGTTGACCACATGAAATTATAATGAAACTGAAAATGTCACGTGGCCCAGTGGCCTTGTGGTACCACATATGCTCGCACGCTGTTATGACGCTGACAAGAACAAGCATGCTGTGCGTGTAAAGCTGTAGTGCACACAATGCCACACAGGCCATGATATGTGAAGATGACGATGAGGGGCTAGATTATCGGCCTGTAGATTTACTCTACTCTATGGTGATATTTTATTTGTGCTGAAATGTGATTTTATTTGTATGTTAATAAACAAAGTTGCCTGGAGATCAGAGGTCAAATTGAGCCATAAGCAGAGTCAGGCGGTGGTGGCCCACGCCCTTAATCCCAATCACATGGCAGGCAGAGTCTGTGTGATTAAGGACACAGCCAAGCGTGGTGACACACACCTTTAATCCCAGTACCAACCATAGAGACCTGGAGGTCTGTACAGACAGGCAGTGACGAAGAAGTCATGTGTCTGGGCTTAGAGCCAATGAGAAGGTAGAACAGAAAGGCAATAAAAGCACAGGTTAGGCAGGAAGAAACTCTATCTGGGGAAGCTACTGCTGGTGGTAAGCTAAAGCTAGATAGCTCTTGCTCTGATCTCTTTGGCTATTTCCTCTGTATTTGGCTCTGTGTTTCTTATTTACTAAGACCGTTTAGAATTTCACCTACAACTCTATATTAATATGTTCAAATGTTCTTCTTACTTATAAAAAGTTCACCATGAAACAACATGCTGTGTTACTCAGCAGTGGCCTCACACCATGCTGAGGCTCCGTCTTGATCGCATTGAGAGGCCACTCGGAGTAACTGCTCTGCACCATCCACGTTTATGCAATGCACTTGGTCATGCCTTTGCAATAATAAAACCACTGAATGATGCACCCATTAGATCTGATCCCATGGGTAGGATGCATGCCTGTAGTTATCATGGCAGCTAAGAGGCCATATCAACATATCAGCCTGAACAACAGGGGAGTTATTTCTAGTTCCTAAAACAGTGCAAAGATACCCTGTCAGGGATGCACGACCCTGCCAGCTGTCCTGGGAACCACTTTCCCACCTCCTCACCCAAGATCCATGGGGAACCACTGAGCTCCTAAGAAATTGTCAAGGAATCAAGCTGGCAGGCTGTTTCTTTCCTCATCAACATATGTGTCCATAACTAGACCCAGTTATTGCCATTTCTGAGCCCGAGGAATGAAAACGGAACTGAGAGCTAAGTGCTTTCATCTTTAAAGAAATGACCCAGCAGCTACAAATAACATATTTTTCTTACACCTCAGTGATGAGAATTCAGTCATGTGACATTCCTGCAAAGGAGTTGGGACATGTAGGCTCTAGCTGGGTGGCCATGTACCCATTTAAGCTTGGTAGGAGTTAGAATACTAAGAAAAGGAGAAGGATTTCAGCAGAGTGGCTAACAGTTTTTAGCAACCTAGATTATTGTTTTGATTTTAGGCCTCAGGAATAAGCCCTCTGGGTGATATGAAAGACATTTTCACATTGTTGGCTGACTGGGATTTTAAAAACAACTTCCCCGAGTTTTCAAACTTACCTACTTCATGCCTCCTGGTTCTACCTGGGCGAAGGCAGTAAGTAGCTGGCTCCCCAGAGCTTCCTGAGGACCCATTTCCTGAGGGGAGCAGATAGAGGCTGCTTTGGCATGTGATTTTGGGAGAGAGTAGCCCTGGTTCTGGTTTCAGTGAAGTAAACCTGAGTGTGTGCATCTGGGCAGAGCTCTTGGTCTGAATTAGGGAGGGCTCTGGCCTCTGCCATTCCTCAGCCCTTCTGTCTTGCCCTGCCAAAAAGTCACACGTTACTCCTCAGTGATTTTGTTGTCACTGTTGCCTGAGCTGTTTTCAGCAGCGAAGGTTCCTAGGAACAGAGTGGGAGGTCAGCCGTTGATTACACGCTTTTGTTCCCTGAGATGGTGTCAGATAGGGGCGGGGCGGAGAAGCTGTAGACTTAGTCATCAGACACTGTTCAGTCCTGACACTAGGTAGAATACCTGGATCCCGTAATGGGGGAGGGCAGTGGTTGTCCTCTGCCCCTGCCCTATGGTCTTTCTCACGTTTCTTATCCCAGCAACTTCTACTGTACTGGACTTGGGGTTCTATCTCCAAGGTAGGAGGGGGACACAAGCTGCACGCACCAAATAAGCTCCGTCATTTTGAACTTCTTGGACCAGTAGACTATCAGGTGAGAAAAGACATTGGTGTATGGAGGAGACAACCAGCTTTGGTAGCTTTAGAGCCTGGTTACTGTTGCGGACCACACATGAGCTATTGCCATAAGAATTGGAAACCAGACACCCAGTTTCCTCAGTGTTGAAAATTCAGGGTACTCTACCAGGCAAGCAGTCTTGATTGGGAAGTATGGCTGACCACAGAAGTGATCTGTGTGATGGAGGAGGAAAGAGCATCACTAACAGCATGGGGTAAATTGCAGCATTATGGATTATAGGTGTGTTTAATAAGTCAATGATTTTTTAAATTATTTTTTTTTAAATATCACCATGAAGAATCTGCAACAGGAGGTGGCAAAGTTAATGTAGAACACAGTGGGTTTGAGCAGTGCTTGGGATGGACAGAAGTCAATGAAGTCAGTCTAGTGTACATTCCCTGACACTCACTGCTTATGTGTCAGCTAGACTTCCGGCTGACAGTATCTGCGATGCTACTTAGAGACTCTACGACCATCAGAGCCCACTCTACCCTTGCAACCAGGGCAAGAGTGCCAAGGAATCAAGACTCCCAGGGAAGAGTATTTAACTGCATGGGTATCCAACTTCCTTTGCACTTGAGTGGGGTAACTCCAGGTTTAGTTAGGGCTAGGGATTCCGAGTTGACTTTGTTGCGGGGTTAAGCTCTAAGTTGTCCAGGTAGAGATCTGTTTGATCACAAGAACTTTGTTTACCTCCTTCCTAGGGAGCTCCAAGGTCCAGGTGCTCAGTACTCAGAGTTCTGCATCATGAGCGCCAGAACCAACACCTTCCTCCAAGCTGTTCACAAGCATAAATGAACTCTCTAGCCTGAGGGGTGCCTTGGGGACTTCTGGACAAAGCAACCTCATGCAAAAAGGCAGGACTCTTTGTATATTGCAGTGTGTACTGGGAATAGAAAAAAAAAGGGCAGTAGATTATTTTTTTTAAAAAAAGGCAGTGGAGTACAGTTAGAATGTTCTGGTACAAAATTCCAAGAAATCTGAAGTTCTAAAAGCGTACCAGGCTCCCAGGTCACTTTGTGGTAAATTTATCAAAGTAGGACAGAATCTGATTTATTTGGCAGTTTGTTGACTTATAATTCAAATATTTGGACATTTGAGACACAGTCCTCAATTTGTAATCTTGCCCCCAAGCCAGGAAATGTTAGGGACAGGCCCGGAAGTCACTATATAATCAATGGCCTTGAAGAGCAAAGAGAAGCCTCGTGCAGAGCCCAGTCGTTCAGAGCTCTTCACAAAGGCCATTCATGTACACAGCCTCGGTTCTTTAAGAAAAGCACGGGGGACTTGGACATTGCTCTCCCGATGAAAAGATGGGAGTCACCGGTGATGATTAATCACTGGCTTGTCTCTTATTTATTATCACTACTTTTCACTAAAGCAGCTGGTAATTGGATCCACCACTGCACTCTGCTCCAAAAGAGGACAGCTGTTGCCATTAGCACATTCCTTCAGCTATAAATGGCCAAGGCCATCCCCTGAAGTAAGAGTCATCCATTATTTTGCCATCTCCAGGCTAGGCTGTTCTGATGCCTTCCGTATATGGAAGAGTGTCGAGCATGGCCGGCAGCATCAGCTCACGTGTGACTTTCATGCTCGGCTGTCATTGCTACACAGAGTGTCTTCATATTATTAACAACATGGAGTGGCCAAATTGAGTAGCACTCTAGGAACATTTCAACATGGGCAAAAGGACATATTTGTTCTTTTGTATGCTAGTAAACAATGGAAAACTAGTATTCCCTGCCCCCCCCCCACCTCTACACCCTGCCTTAGGTATTGTACAGACAGTTTTCAATTTAGCATGGTTTGATGTGAGACTTTTACTTTACAGTGATGTGGAAGTCATTAGTCAGTTTTCTGTTAACTGTGACAAAATACTCACGAAAGTGAATTTAGTAAAGCAAACAGGTTTATTAGCTTATAACCAGAGGTTTCAGGCCCTGGTTGGGTGACTGTTGCTTTTGGCCTGTGGTGAAGTGGGACCTCATGGCAGAGAGTAGATGTGGATCAAAGCTGTGTTGAGAAGCAAGAGAGAAAGGAGCCAGGTCCCTTCAAGGGGCTACCCCCAGTGACTCACCTTCCTTCCGTGAGGTCCCACCTCCTAAAAGCTCCTCTGCCTCCCTAAGTGCTATAGCACACGGACCTTTGGGACACATTGCAAACCACAGCAGAAAGCAAAACATTCAGTAGAAACTGTATTTTGTATTGATAACCACTTCTAACATGAATTAAAATGTAAGTGGTCTCCCACCTAGACCCTGTTGTCATCAGCTTACTCTACTATGGAACTATAGGTGCAGTGCACTGTAAGATTTTTCCAGCAGAGCCACACTGCAAGAGGCCCAGCCCCTGGAAGGCTCTTAGCAAGTGCTTATGTCTCTCAGCCTCTCCAGATGCCTTACTGTGCCCCATGCAGGGTGTTTTCAGAATCCCGATAATTTCACCTCATTGTTTCTGGTCAGTACTTGGCTCCTCTCATGGTCTTTTTGACTGATTGGTGTTCCATCACCCAGAGTACTCCGCTCTCCTGGGCCTTCACGCTTCTAATCTGAAGTTCACATATTGATAGAAGTTTCTCCCCTTTTCACATATTCAAATCTGGATGAGAGAGGAAAAGAAGACATGCCTAGAGAAAATTCCCTACTGGTAGTACCGATGGCTCGGACACTGTACAACATGCCACATGCTGAGAAACATTCTAATGTTCTGTAATGACCCTCAACCAGTCTCGTGCACTGAGTTGAAACACTAGAGCAGAGTCACCGTGGCTGCTCTCCTGCTCCACAAAGGTCTTCTATCTCAGTTAATTCTGTAGGAACAGAAGAGACATAAAAACAAGAGAATTACTATTTTGCGGTTGGTCGTCCCCTCTAAGAGTCTGCCTCACTCTACCTCCATCCTTGGTTCTGCTTCCAGCAGCTTTGCCCCTCTTCACACTCTTAGTGAACCTGCAGAGGCACCGAAACTGGAAAGCAAAATGCAGGAATGGCTGGTGCTTTGGTGAAGAGCTTGCCTAGTGTTGGCGAGGTCCTGTGTTCAAGCCTCAGTACCACAAAAACAAAAACAAGCACCAACGGGCCTCGTAGAAGGTTGTCCAAACACCTTAGGGTGGCACCAACTGTTAACTCAGAACCACGGGAGGGATCTGAGCTGTGCCTATGGCAGAGTGGACCTGCATTATTTCAGAGGGCTTTTGGTATCACACCACACAAAAGATCAATTTTCAATGGCAAGGCAGATAATCAAAGAAAAATAAGAAAATGATTCATTGTTTTGGTGTGTGTGGGTGGTGGTGGAGAATACACGTGTGTGGGTGCACACATTGGGGGAGGCCAGAGAATATCAATATCTGTTCTTTCACTCTCCTATTACCCTGAGACAGGGTCTCTCACTGCACCTGGAGCTTGGCTGGCAGCCAGGAAGCCCCAGCGATCTTCTTGTCTCTGCTTCCCACAGTACAGCGGTTTCAAGGGTGCACAGCTTTCATGTGGGTGCTCTCGATTCGAACTCAGATCCTTGAATTTGTGCATCCAGCACTTACCTACTGAGCCATCTTTCCAGTCCTGAAATTGATAGTTTAAATAGGGGAAGGGATATAAAGAGAACTTCAAGGGTGGGCATCAACTTCAAGTGGCTCTGTCACCTATCTGTCCTCCATCAATCCATCTATCCATCCATCTATCCATCCATCCATCTCTCTATCTATCTATCTCTCTATCATCTATCTATCTATCTATCTATCTATCTATCTATCTATCTATCTATCTATCTATCTATCTATCTATGTATCATTTATCTATCTATCTATCTATCTATCTATCTATCTATCTATCTATCTATCTATCATGTATTTTGACACTCTCACTATATAGTCCTGGGTGACCTGGAACTTAATACATGGATCGGGCTGGCCTTGAATTTACAGAACTTCACTTACTTCAACTTCCTACATTGTGAACCACAATATGTTCACAATGTAATGTGTGTAATTTAGTAGAGAGAGAAAGAATTGGAATATTTCTGAATTGGAATATTCAGCTCTGATATATCTTAACCTCTTTGCAATTTTCAAATCTGTAGATCAGTATTTATTAAGAGGTTAATCAGAGAACATACACATATAATACACACACACACACACACACACACACACACACACACACACACACACACTGCCATAAAATACTGCCTACAGCTTTTGGATCTGACCTGAAATGTAAGATGAAGAGGGAAACGTGGTGTCTAGGATAAAAACATGCGCCATTTGAGTCCTTGTGTGGCACCTACTGTGTTCTCTTGACTTCAGTTTTCAGTTTTCTAATGTCTTCATAGTTGAAACTGGCCTAACAGTAGAGAATGCCACCAGGAAAGGCTACGCAACATCCAGGCAGTTTCTGCACTCTCAGATAACATTCACTATTGGGTTTACAAATAAGAGCCAAACATGATCTCACAGTGATTCACGTTATCCTTTCGAATTATTTATTATTCAAGAAAATAGGGCATGAGCAAGAAGGAAAAATGTTCTTCTTTTCACTTTTCTTGCTAATCCAGAGGCTGTATGTTCTCTAGGCTGTCCTTGAACTTAGCAAGTTCCCAGAGAACCCCTCCAAACATAATCCTATCACCTCAGCCCCCTGAGTGCTGACATTATAGGTACATACTACCACACCAACCTCCCCTCCTCCCTCCCTTACTCCCTCCCTCTCTTACTTACTCTCTCTCTCTCTCTCTCTCTCTCTCTCTCTCTCTCTCTCTCTCTCTCTCTCTCGTTTTGTTTTTTCGAGACAGGGTTTCTCTGTGAAACAACCCTGACTGCCCTGGAACTCACCTTGTAGACCAGGCTGGCCTCAAATTCACAGAGATCTGCCTGCTTCTGCCTCTGGGGTGCTGGGATTAAAGGAGTTTCTTTTCTTTTTTTTAAAAAATCATTATTTAAATTTTGTTTTATAAAATATATTTTGATCACATTCTTTTCCTTCCCTCAGCTCCTTCCAACCTCTCTGTCCACCCAACTTGATGTTCTTTATTTCTTTCTCTCTCTCTCTCAAAAAACAAAACAAAACAAAAAACCCAAAGAATAAAAATAAACAAACTAAAAACAAACAAATAAACAAAACCAATAAGACAAAAACAAAACAAAAAGCATGTTAAAAAACATGGAGTTTGTTTTGTGCTGGCCAACTACTCCTGGGCATAGGGTCTCTCTGAAGTGTGGTTGATGCATACCCATTCTCACGCCATTGGAGAAAACTGATTTCTCCTTTCCTAGCAACTATCAGTTGCAAATAGCTTCATAATAAGGGGTGGGACTTGAAGTCCACTTTCCCTTTTCTGTGCTGGGATTTTATCTGTTTTGTCTTTGTTCAGGACTTGTATATACTGCTACCATTTCTGTGAGTTCATCTGTAAATCAGCCTTTTTGTGTCTGGAAGACGACATTTCCTTGGTGTCTTCCACTACCTCTGGCTCTTAGAATTTTTCTGCTTCCTCTTCCACATAGGTTCTTGAGCCTCGAGAGAAGGGGTTAGTTAAAGACATTCCATTTAGGACTGAGTACTCCAAAGTCTCTCCATTTCTGCACATTGTCCACTTATGAGTCTCTGTGCTGGTTACCATCCACTGCAAGAGGAAGCTTCTTGATGAGGATTGAGTGAGGCACTGATGTACGGGGACAGCAGTACAGCATAGTGGGTCATCTAGAACCTTTTTATTACTGTGGTCCTTCAGCAGAATAACGGCAGTAGGTTTCCCCCTAGGGTATTGCTAACTGAGGGCCAGCCTCCAGCAGCCAAGGGTATGAAAACAAAATCAATGGATGTGGCGAAGGCTAGACTTTTCTGAGGGGTAAGTAAGGAAACACACTTTCTGATGGTAACTTTCTCTTTTACTTCATCTTAAAAAAATCTCTTTCTGAAAATCTCTCTATCTCTACACAGCTATATTCTTTACACACAGCTATAGATCTCTCTTTACATACATACATCTCTTTTCTATGAAGCCATGTATCTCTACACAGAGTTACATTTTTTTCCATGCAGCTTCATCTTCCTGTATCTCTCTACCCACTCAGCTACATCTATAATCTCTTTCTGAAAATCTGTCTCTACATAGTTACATTCCAGACAGTTACATTCTCCACACAGCCATATATACTTCTGTTACATAGCTATACATCTCATTTACCTAGCTCTCTCTTCCATCTGTCTCCACATAACACAAATCTCCACACACTCTCCACACATTCTCTCTCTACACACTCAGTTCCATCTCCCTTTACACACACACACACACACACACACACACACACACACACACACACACACACCTCAACAGCCAAACTCTGGACAATTATAAGTTACATTTTCAGGATCACAAAGCATTTCTTGAGTAAACAATAAGAGAGAGAGCCATTCTGATACACGTAAGGAATCACATGGTTTCTTTCATGCTAGGAGGTCACGCTGACTGGCAACACTTAGCTATCAGCCAAGCTTCTTGGTAAGCAGGTGGAAGACATGTAGTATAGCCAGAAGTTTTCCTATGTCCCGTAGCCACTCAGTTTCAAATAAACACATAGAAACTTATTATTAATTACCAACTGTTTTGGTCTAGGGCTCATGCTTATTGCTAACTAGCTCTTACATCTTAAATTAACCCATTTCTCTTAGTCTATATTTTGCACATAGCCATAATTACCAGTCTGCTGGCATCTTGCTCCTTGGGTGGCAGGATAGCATCTCCCTGACTCTGCTTTCCTCTTCCCAGAATTCTCCTAGTCTGGTTGTCCCACCTATACTTCCTGCCTGACTACTGGCCAATCAGCATTTTATTAAACCAACTTAAGTGACAAATCTTTACAGTGCACAAGAGCATTTCCCCTTTTTGTCTAATTAAAAGGGTAGTTTGATTTTAACTTTAATGCAGTAAAATTACATATAACAAAACAGTTATCAAGCAAGAATTACAGTTACAATATTTAGTCTATTTGTATTTGGCAAAAATAAAGAAAACACTCTATCATCTATCCTATTTTTGTGAGTCTAACATTTCATATCTAATTTACCTTTTATTATAACCAAGAAAAACTATAATTATAACTATCTAGTCTTCAACTTCATCAAAGACTCCAGAAGGATATTATCTGAGTAAACAGGAAATGCATTTCAAGCAACTTTCAAAATTCTAGAAATGACAGAGACATCTGGCTGCTTGGACAGTCACCCAAAGATCCTCTATAATGTTGGGTCATCTATCTTCAGCCTACAGACCTAGAGTCTCTGGCATACTTTTCAGTGAAGCAGGAAATCTGAAGCACTGTTCTGCCTATTGGCAAAGTTCATTAGTCACTTTTCTCTGTGTCCTGCAGAATGACAGTTTCTTCTGTGAAGCAAGAACCTGAAGGACCATCTTTCCTTGTTTTGGCAAAGTTCAGTGGTTACCTTCCTATGGGTCCTGCATGTCCCGTTTATCAAGCAGCCCAGGCAAGAGCAGTTTTTTGCCCAAGTGGCTAGGCTTTTCCACATTGTAAACTTCATAATGAGTTTCTTAGATGCCCATTGAAGTAATTGTTGCTCCCAGGAGCAGATGTGTCTCACCGTTCACAAAGGCCTAAATTCTCAAAACATTTTAAATGCTATATTCTGTAGGTCTTTTATGTGTTTGAAGATTACCTATCTATCTGAAATATAATTCTGTATGCCTAGAAACCTAACTAACATGACTGTAAGTTTGATTATTAAGAATGTAGGCTGGCTGGGCAATTATTGCGCATGCCTTTAATCCCAGTACTCAGGAGGCAGAGGCAGGCGGATCTCTGTGAGTTCAAGGCCAGCCTGGGCTACAGAGTGAGTTCCAGGAAAGGTGCAAAGCTACACAGAGAAACCTTGTCTCAAAAAAACCAATAAATAAATAGATAGATAGATAGATAGATAGATAGATAGATAGATAGATAGATAGAATGCAGGCTGAGAAACATCACAGAAAGTGACATTGCAATTCAGGACCTAAGCAATAAATAGTTAGTTGGCTGACTCTTGAGCCTAGGAGTATGTGAAGAAAGCCAATTGCTGAGAAAATTATTTCTATTAAAGTTGTTTTGTGCCTGATTTTGGTTCAACAAACACTTGGGAACTTGTCCTTGTGTATTCTCTGCAGGTGCAGCTAGTCTGTTCTGAAATCTAAAATTAGCTGTCTTTGTGACAGAGAATACTATTTACTTTCCTATGTCAGCTATGAAAATACCCTAGTATTATTTCTATTCATCAGAATTGTACAGATTAAGCAGAAATCGTTTTCCTGACCATCCACAGCTATAAATGTGCCCAATAGATGGAATATATACATGAGATAAACACACAGGCAATGGGAAAACACCCATAGCAATTTTTAAGGAAGAAATGTAGTGGCACATGATAGAAATTACAGACAGAAACAAACAGATTCTGAGTCAGTGGCCCCCTCACTGTCTTTTTCATGTGGGGGCTCCCTACCAGAGAATTATTCATCTGGTAGGTCGACTTGTTGAATATCAGTTGTCATCTGCTGTCTATTCTTAATGGCCTTTGGCACTAGGGCCTATGACCTATTCAGTTTTAGGTTCTCGGCCACTTTGGCAGTGTGCTATGTGAGTTTCATTTCACGCAGTGAGTCTTAAGCCCAGTCAAAACTGGTCTGTTACTCTCTTAACATCTGTGCCACGATTGCATCAGTATATCTCGCAGTAAGGTCACTGTTGTAGGTCACAGGGTTTGTAGTTAAGTGATATTGATGATAAATTTTCTCCTCTGGTATCATGCCTAGTACCTTCCAGCACCGTGAACACTAGTCAGTAGGGGTGAAGCTTTTAGCTAGAGGCTCAGCTTCTCCGTGTTTGATGGCATAAGAAAGTGTGTCCTCAGCAACAGGGACTCATTGTCAGGTTGTGAAGAACAATAAGTAGTCTTGGTAATAGTAAATTTTCATTTTGTGCCAAGAAATTCTTATCTGTGCTACTTATGTTTCTTTACCATTTTTCAATAATTAGGAAAACAGGAATAAATGGAAACTCCATTAAAAATGTATAAATTTAGAAAAATTAAGGCATTCAGAAGAACAAATTCCATGTATTTTTTTATCCCTTAGAAAAATAATTTCATTTGTAATGCAGTGTAAGACCATCCCTAGGATTCATTGTTTTGACAATTGATTGCTGTCCCAGGTTGAGAGTTGAAAACAGAACTATCTCACGTGTTTTTAAGCAGAAAATCATATAATACTTTAAAATTCCTAGAAGGACTGAGGGCCATCACTGAAATGATTGAACCAGAGAACAAACCGCCAGTTTGTTCCAACGTTTGTTCCAAGACCCACACTCCCCTCAACAGTTCTGTGTGTTAAACCAGAAGCAAAGAAAAGCCAAAGCTTTTACAAATGCCTATAGCCAAAAAGGTAGATGACGAGAGACGGCCATGTGCTGCCTTGTACAAGTGCTCACGAGAAGAACGTGCCTGTGAGGGTTGGGTTTAGCTCCGGAGGTTGACAAAGGACCTTGTGTATTAGGTGACGAAGCATCAGCTCCGAGTCACTTTCTTCGCTGCTGAATCTTATTATGGAGAGACACCAGTATACTGCCAAGTCTGGGCATATGTTAGGAACGCTACAAACAATCTGAAAACGAGAGACCAAACAAAATACTCTTTGCCTCACCAGAGAAAGAGATAAATATTTAGCGTCCATGTATCTTTTATGCTCTGGAAACTTCTGCAATTGGCAATGTTTGTAGCTATTAGAGTAAAACTGAAGAAAATGGCTAGGAGAGGATCACCCTGACTTTGGCCTGGAAAGAATCTTCCAGACTGTTCTAGAAGAGAGAGTACCTCATGCATGCGGCCTCCCGCGCACTGAAATGGAAAGCTGGCTTTGAAATGACAAATTCTGTACAGTTCAGTCTCTAGTACTCTAAATAATAATGATGAAAATCTCCCTATATCGATAAGTGTCTTCTGACATTTTCATAACAAAGCATGTATACTCATGTTTCTTCACCACACCCACCCTATCAACTTGGCGGCTGTGTGCTCAGGTTTTCCTCCTGTGGTCAAAAGTGAACAGCTGTGCTTCCTTTTGGTTAGCAGATGTTATTCGGGAGCCATTCTTGTAAGATTCAGGTGGGTACAAGCAGGGCAAAGAGAGGAGCATTTGTCACCGCTGGCCGCTCAGGCACGCAGTCTCACTGGGCACTCGGGCGTTTGCTGTGCTCAGAGCAGTTTGTTTCTGGGTCACAGCTCTGTATTGGCACCTTTCCCCCCTCCTTCTGAATGACTCAGATTGTTATGTTCCGGTGCCTTGGGGTCATATCGGTGACAACTATTAGGACACAATGGGGTTAGGCTGGGGAGAGTGGACGTGACAGCTAGCACTCGCTTTAGGAAGTAACATATGAAGGCTGGAACTCTTAAAATCTGGTGACTCAGCTCCCCAGTTCAGATACCTACATGTTATGTTCCCATAAACATTTGGCACTGCCTCCAAGAACATGGAGGAGGAGGGATGGTAAAGTTATGACAGAGATTTTGGTGTCTGTAGTCTCTCTGCTAGGCTCATTAGCCACAGTTATGATCAATTCTGAGAACGGATAGACTACTATTAATTGCTCACACACCAGACACGGTTCTATTGGTTTCTGTAGCACAATACTGAAAGGTCATGTTCACAGGTTTTTTCTTCCCTTTTTTTCCAAATAGATTCATTTCTCACATGAAGTTAAAAATTTGCTTTATAATTGGCCAATAAATACCACTTAACAAACTAGTTCAAGCCTCACGTGCGGTGAGTCCAGTTAGACAGAAGGCATTCCAGGAGCATTCACAAGTGTTGTTGGAAGAAACCGTGAAGAGACAAAAAACAAAACTTTTAAAAACCTTAGCAACTATTGATTCATAACTCAGAGGAATCTGTGTGTGGTTTAGAAAGTAAGGCACTCAACAGAAATAGAACGCAAAAATGTAATGGGCTTTGGACATAAATTTGACCTGCATAGTCCACAAACCTGGCTCTCCCAGGACTGTGGTGACTCTGTGTCAAACAGCCCAGGAAAGACACTGGGCTTTTCATTCCGAGGGACAAAGAATCTGAAGGTCTGACAGATAAGGAAGGGCATTTCACTTTAAAAGTGCCTCTCTGGCAAAACTACAGTTATTATTAATCGGCTCAAATTTTCCTTCTTCTAAAAATCTCCTGTGATTCACTGTGCCCCACTCTGGCTACTCATTCACATTTTATTGATTTGTACTTACGCAAAAACCATCTGTGACACCATGAGTGTTCATGTGTTTTCAGGGGCACCACACTTCCTGAGGTCAGAGGCCTGATGTCCTTTTTCTTTGTAGATTTATTTGTTTTTATTCTTCATGTGTGTTTTTGCTTGCATGTACGTCTGTGTACCATATGCATGGATTGCCTGAAGAAGTCAGAAGAAAACATTGGAACTGGAGTTACAGATAGTTCTTAGCAGCCATGTAGGTCTTGGGAATCAAGCCTGGGTTTTCTGGATGAGCAGCCAATGCTCTACCCATTGAGCAGTCTCTTTACCTCCACTACTCTTCTTTGTATTTATTTTCCTGCTCAATACTAGATGCAATGTTAGGTCTATAGCTGGCACTTGGCTGATCAAATAAGTGCTGAGTTCAAGCATACGTGCATGAGTGAATGACTAACACTTGGGAGTCTTGGAAATTAATATTGCTGACTACAGAAAAGAGCAAAGAATGCACAGCTGGACTTTCAGGCACATATTTCACTTAGTCATCATCATAGCTCTATGACAGATGTCTTACTAACATTGCCACTTAATGGTAGAAACAGAAACGATGAAATAATGCCTGTGCTCACGTGGCTGCAATGGCCATGGTTCAAATACAGAGCCATTTGTTTCTCAATCCTTTGCCCTGGTCACTCTTCTAAGCTCCTGGAGCATCAGTGTGGATTTGTTTCTACCTCAGGTAAATAGGAAACTAATTCAAATTTGCTTGGGCAAGAAAAGGGGGGTGACTTTGTTGAGTGACCAGGGTCAGGCGGGACCTCTGCAGAAACTAGAGTTGTTTTTAGGACATCCGTGTTAGGACCTAGTGAGGAGAGCTTTTTAGGCCAGGCCCATCTCTGCTCGGCTCCAGTGTCCTCTGAAGGGTTCATTTACTTTAGTGTGTGGTGGGAGGATGGAGAAAGAGGCATGATGGTACCCTAGACTCAAATCCTTCCTCCTCTATGGTTCTAACTTAAAATCTCATCTTCAACTGGTTTTACTGTGTTGGAATAATCAAAGCACACCCTTCATGTGGTTTTAGAATATAAATTCCTAAAGGGACACAGACTGGCCTGGATGCTGAGTGGCCAACCTGCTACCTGACAGCAGGAAAAGGCAGAGGACAATCTCATCCCCATTCAGCATTGTGCACAGCTCGGCATGTATCTCTGTAGCTTCGCTGGTCTTAATAACTTGGTTTCAGGAGGTGCCAATATAATTACAAAATACTTACCTAAAATGGTGTTAATAGATGACTGGCCAGTTTTTTAATACTTGCAAGGATAATGTGGGTGAGTTTTTTGGTTCTGTTTTTTTTTTTTTTTTTTTTTTTTTTTATTCTGTTCTAATTGGCCTTTTACTCTCAAAGCAGCTAGAACAGTTACTAGGACTAGAAAGAGAGTCCAACTGAGCCAACACCACCATGCCGGCCTTTCCCAGGCTGTCTTTGGTTTTTTTCTTCTTCTTTGTATAGTTAGGGATTAAACCCAGGTTCTTATGCCCTCACCTCAAGGGCTCTACCACTAAATTATGGTCCCAGCTCCTTTCCAGGCACTTTAAGGTAGTATAATACTTGGTCTTCTATTTTCTTTTTTCTTTCTCCCATAAGTTTTCTTTGTTTAAACAAAAGTTTATTCAGTTTCCCAACATGCAGCACAGATAAAAGCAGAGCAGGTAACCATTTATTTGTTCATTTTTTATTTCTGAGGGGATTCTGAGAGAGCACAGCACCCCTGTCTTCCTTCCCCGCAGAGAGACTTCTTTTAGGTAGCCACAGAAGGTCTTCCTTAAGGGAGAATTTGAACACATCTAGGGAGTGGGAGGGCCATACACTGGAAGGCAAACACCAGAAGGTAGGAGCCTGCTGCCAAAGATCTGGTCCGAAACATAGTTAAGCCATGTCTTTTCCCAATGATAAAATTATACTTTCCCTCTCCAACCTCCAAGTTGCCACAATAAATACAAAGGTGTTTACAAATGATAACATTTATACAAGCATGTAGAGTGGATGCCTCATTGCATTTATATATCAACAATATTGGTTGGTGTAAGTAGAACTTTGTAATGTAACAAGCAAAAATAACCAAAGGTGCTGTGCTTAAAACCTTTTGTGGTCTTTGTTTGCACTGAGATTGAATACATATGAGGATACTGGAATGAAATGAATGCATTTTTAGTGCATATAAATAGGACAGTATCAAGTTTTCTGGTCATCTCCTGTAAAGAAGGTAACTGTCATTGGGAAGCTTGTTGTTTAGTCCTGAAGACAAGTCCATGGATTGAGGAAGAAAATAAGTTTGGAATATAAAGGCTGTAGCTGGAAGTTTTCCTGTGTCCTGCCCGGTGCCGCAGCCACTCTACTCAGACCCAAGTAAACACACAGAGGTTTATATTGCTTATGAACTGTATGGTCTATAGCTTCAGCTTCTTGCTAGGTAGCTCTTATAACTTAACTCAACCCTGTTAATCTATATGTTGCCGTGTGGCCATGATGTTACCAGTCTGCTGGCATCTTGTTGTTCCTTTGGCGGCGGCTGGTATCTCTCCCTCCTCTCCTTTCTTTTCTCTGTATATCTGCTTGGATTTCCTGCCTGCCTCTAAGCTGCCTTGCCATAGGCCAATGCAGCTTTATTTATCAACCAATCAGAGCAACACATATTCACAGCATACAGAAAGACATTCCACAGCAAGAGGTAGTATTTCCAAGCAGTTATTAAAGTTCCATGGGCCCTTCGGAAAAGGTCACTTGAATTAAATGTCGTCACAATCCACCAAAAACTGCTGATGGCTCTGGCCAAGGTGAGAACTCAATTAGATGAAAGCAGGGCTTCAAAAGATCCAATGCATTGTCCTGTCCAAACCTGCTTTCCTCTTGACAAATGCGCTTTCATGAAGTAGCATGGGAAGTTAAAAAAAAAAAAAAATCTCAGTGGTTCTGTGTCATTGACTTGAATGGTGCAGAGTTTCTGGTGGAAAAACAAAACAAAACAGAACAGGCTACACAGATGTCAATGTAACTTGCTGCTTTTGCAGAGAATTGGAATCCTGATTCCCAAACCCACAGTGGTGGGCAGTTCATAACTGCCTGGAACCCCAGCTTCAGAGTCTTATGCCCTCTTCAGGCCTCCATGTGCACTGCACTCACATGTATATACTCATACTGAGCGACATTGGAATAATAGAAATAAATAAAATATATTAAAAAAAATTTTCTGAAGCATTAGGGAAAACAGTGAGATTTTTTGTCCTCTAAGGCAGTGTGTTTCCACAGACCTCAAATATACTATAAAAAAAGGTGGCCTCACCGTGAGGCTTCCAATCTCAGATTTGGAGCAGGATTTACATATTCCTCAGCATGTGACCCTGCCCCTCAGCATGTGACCCTGCCCCTCAGCATGTGACCCTGCCCCTCAGTAGGTGATTCTGCCCCTCTGGAGGCATTTTGTGTCCCCTGTAGGTGTCCTGTGTCCTCAGCAGGTATCCTGTCTCCTCTGTAGGTGTCCTGTGATTCTGCAGGTGACCCTGCCCCTCAGCAGGTGGCTACAGCGCACTATACAGGTATATATTCCATCTCTCTTCACACTAGGAGCTGTGCCTCTTTGTGTCTGTATGTCACCCAAAGCAAAAGCAAGACAAAACAAATCCAACTGTTCCCAGCTCAACCATTTCCATTTAATTTGTCTTAATTTTCCAGTCAGATCTGTTCTGCCTTTATCTCTACAATCATGGAAAAAGCAAAATCAATGCTCAATTCCTGTTGATCATCTCAGAAACTTCCTGAAAACACCATTTACAAGTTACACCATTTCCCTCCAATAAGCCAGTCACCCCTCCCTATTTTTTTTTTAATTCTTGGGGCCCAAAAGAAAGCAACCCCTCTCCCTATTGCACAGATCTCAGTGGTTTGACAGGAAGATGTTTATTTCTCCTGGGAAAACATTAATGCCACCAAACAACAGCAAGTTTTCAAACTTGGAAGCTCCAAGGAGCTACCCCCGGCTCCAGGAGTCCCCCAGTAGTGCCGAGTGTCTGCCAGTCCATTGCCAGTCATTCCTAATCAGTTCAGTTCACAGGGAACGAACAGGGCTCTGGACACTTCAGGGTCGGGTAACTGGAAAGTCAGAAGTGTTGAATTGCAAAAGAATCCCTGGATACTTGGAATTAGGGCTGACCATATCGCTAGATGAGGGGTTCTCAACCTGTGGGTTGTGACCCCTGAGACATCAAATGACCTTTTACAGGGCTTGCCAAAGACCATCTGCATATCAGATATTTATGTTATGATTTGTAGCAATAGTAAAATTACAGTTATGAAGTAGCAACAAAAGTAATTTTTTGGTTGGGGATCAACACAACGTGAGGAACTGTATTAAAGGGCCGCAGCATTAAGGTTGAAAAATACTGCACCAGATTAATCTATGTTTTCACAGCCCCTTTTTATCGAGAAACCATTTAAATATCTGTATCTATCTATATAGATACAGACATATAAATTAAATTGTTGTTTTTCTTCATGAATGTTTTAGTCGGGACTCTTTCAGTCTTAGAAGATATATTGCCTACTGCCAGAAAACCCTCGTTTTATGTAGGAGTTAATGCTTCTTTCCAGGAAACAATGGATTACTTAAATTGTTTACACTGCTCAGGAAGCAGAGTACTGAGCCTGCTTCAGGTGAGCCTCACACTGAGGATGACTGTGGCAGCCAAGCAAAGCCCCACTGGAAACACGGTGCTCACTCAGGAAAAGCGAGTTCTCGTGTGTGTGTGTGTGTGTGTGTGTGTGTGTGTGTGTGTGTGTGTGTGTGTGTGTGTGGCTATAGATGCTTTCCACAACTGTGCATTTGCCAGGAATCTTCCTGTTTGCCACACCAGCTCCTGAAATTGTAACATTCTCTCTTTCTTATTTTTTCCTTTTTGAATAGACTTGAACCTTGTTTCCACCCCCCTTTTTAAATTGAGAATAGTTTTTTTCCATACAATATATCCTGAGTACGGTTTTCAGTCCTCCGACTCCTCCCAGATTCTCCACACCTCCTTGCCCACCCAAGTTCAAATGCTCTTTCTCATCCTCCTCAGAAAACAAATAGACATTTAAAAAATAATAAAAATTAAATATAATAAAAACAAACAAATAAACAAGTCAGACTAGTAGAAAATATACAAACAGAGAGAAAATCAGAGCCCTCCCAAAAGAAAGCACAAGAAAGATACATACGCAGAGATACACAAATTAGCACACATAAAAATTCCATAACACAAAATTGGAAACCATGATTTATAAGCAATAGATCTGTAAGGTTAAAAAAATTAAAAAAATAAAAATTCTCAGACAAAGCACTATAAGGCAAAAAACCTTCTAAAAATACTACTGAAATACTCAAAACATTCCTAACTCCAGCTAATGTAACCTTCAAAATCTACAAAGTCTACAAAGGCACAATGTTCATGTCAACAGCAAATGATGGCTGTCAAGCAATTCATTGATAAACTCCTACCTCCAACGGATTGATGTCACTCAGGTGCCTTGTGCGGAATTAGGTCAGCATCATTCATACAGACCTTTCCCATGCCTGTACTTAATATTATTACTCTGTTTTGTAGCTACACACCACTGGCAGCGACAAAATGTTGTTTCTTCCTGGGAAATGTATGATCTTTTCAGCTGTTACACATGTATTTGCATAGTATGATACAGAATATGAGTAATAAATAGGTCAAGAGGTTAGCTTCTTTTTCTCAAATGTAGTTCAGTCAAATAATAAACCACTGCAATCAGAGCTCTTGCTACATCATTTTAAAAGTACCAGCATGCTTACTGAAATGTTGTTCAAGTATAAAGAGCAGTTAAAACACAAAGTGTTACCATTGTGGTTTTGACTATGGATTTTCTTCACAATTTCTTAGTCACTACACAGTGACTGTATTTCAATATGAATTGATATGCATGCAAGTAGTGTAATACACAAGAATCAGATGGTATTATACTATTCCCAAGAGTACAAATAATGCTTTCAACTAATGGTCCCTTTATTTGAGGCAACAGGCTTTTCTTTTTCCATGATGTCACTTCTATTTAATATTCCTTTCTCAAGAAAAGAATTGTCAAAACTTGCCAGCATGTACTGGAATCTGAAATTCTGAATCTCAGGCAAATGGTATTTAGAATCTATGTACACTTGAAAAAGAAAGACAGTAATACTGAAATGTTTTGTGCTATGTATTTCAATTAAAACCTTATCCAAACTTGGAGCATTATTTATTAGAACTGAGAAAATGAAAATAATATTGTGACTTCATTTTTTATTTTTATTTTGCAAACATTTGGGAGAACAGTTAGATCATATTCTGGCATGTTTAGAAATATTTCAGACCATTAAAGAAACCTGGTTTCCAAACGATTGGCTCATATAATTAAGTTTGCTTTTTCTGTGAATATACTTAAAAACCAACTACAGTAGGAGAGGAATTTATCTAAAAATGCTTTATTTTCATCTGTCAATGAACAAATGTGAAATTTTAATTTTTCTTTATTTGTTTTATTTCCTTTTTCTTCTTTCTTTCTTTCCTTCCTTCCTTCCTTCCTTCCTTCCTTCCTTCCTTCCTTCCTTCCTTCCTTCCTTCCTTTCTTTCTTTCTTCCTTTTTTCCTTTCTTCCTTTCTTTCTCTCATTCACGACAATGTCTCTGCCTGGGTCTGAAGCTAGCCTCCTGGCAAGCGAGCCCTAGCTGCCCTCTTGACTCCCCCTCCTTGAGTTACAGGTATATGTGGACACACCGGCTTTTTACTGGAGTAGTAGGTGTTTGAACTCAAGTCCCCATGCTTGAGTAAGTACTGAACCCACTGAACCACAAGTCAGTCTTTTTATAAACATAGAAATAGCAGAGTTTTGATTTTAGGTAGCCCAAATGCCCAGATTATTGGGGGGATTATTGAGAACAGGTTTATGAGTAATAAAGGTATTCAGTTACCACACAACTTAATATGTAGCAAAAATATGTGCTTGTGATTTCTGAATTGGATAAATTTCTCTGTCTGTCCCAGTTCTGCAAAGCAATGATAAAAGTGTATCTTTACAAATTGGTGCTAATTGATAATGGAAATAAGTAGGAAGAGATTATATAGGATATCAATGAAGCCATACACTTACATTTGGTACATTTATGTATTTATTTATTCATTTATTCATTCATTTATTTATTTATTTATTTATTTATTTATTTATTTATTTATTTATTTGGTGTGTGTGTGTGTGTGTGTGTGTGTGTGTGTGTGTGTGTGTGCGCACACATGCATGTACACAGATGTGGCCTTTCCACAGTGCATTTGTGGAGGTCAGAAGACACTTTCGGGAGTTGCCTTCTACATGTAGGTTCCTGGGATTGAACTCAACTCATCAGGTTTGGTGTCAAGTTCCTTTTTCACTGAGTCGTCTCACCAGCCCTTAGACGTTTATATTTGGTCATTTGCTAAGTCTTTTTGCTTAACTTTGAAGAACATAGAATGTTGTTTAAGTCATAGGAAATGATATTATTTAATAATTCTATTGCTATGTTGTTCTGTAATGTGGAAAAATACAACTGTGCTTTTCTTTGTTTCCATCAGTGTGAAATAAAATTTGATTTGGAAAGACAACAAATAAACAGAATCAGCAAGGAAAATTCTGAGAAGAAGTCAGCAAATTCAGACTTTAAAATCAGAAAGCTGTTCAGAGCTGAGTAAACAGAGAAGTGACATGATCTTTCCAGAGACACAAAGCACTGGAAACGTCTATAGTTTTGGACTATGACAATCCAAAGCATACAACATACTACCTTCCCTTATTATCAATCCAAAGCAACCCCAGTCAGTTACCTGGATGTGCAATGTAAGTCTTTTTCTACAGACTTTCTTCCCACTCTTGTTTCGGATTCTCTGGACTGCTAATCCACTCAGGGTAGCAACTCGTTCATCTTCTTACACAGTTAGCCACTCACGGAGGGGGTGTTGGCACACATCACCCCAGCTACTGTTTAATACCCCTCTAATCTACTCACAAATGTCCTTCCCACTTGATGTCAAACTCCTCCAATGCCTAACTTGTTAGCATTATTTTGGAGATATTAAGTTCCCTGAGTATTTAGCACCTGTAGACTTTGCTTTTTGTTTTTTAATTGAAAGCCAAGAATAGTGTTATAGACATCAATCCGATTTTCTGAAGTCTTTTGTGGAATATTCCTTTACACGGTGTGAATATATGTTGCTGTGATTGGTTTAATAAGGAAGCTGACTGGCCAATAGCTGGACAGGATAAGATTAGGTGGAAGAGCCAAACTGAGAATGTGGGCAAGAAGAAGGGCAGGGTCAAGAGTCTCAGGCAGATGCAGAGAGAAGCAAAATGGGTATGCTGTGTTTAGAAAAGGTGCCAAGCAGTGTGGCAGGTGGTAGCTAAGAAATATGGGTTAATTTAAATGTAAGAGTTAGCAAGTAACAAGCCTGATCTATTGGCCAAGCATTTATAATTATAATAATAATATTAAGCCTCTGTGTGGTTATTGGGAGCAACTTGAGGGACAGAAACTTCCACCTACAAACGACACCCAAACATTCAGCACCTACATCCACATAAAACCCAAGAGAACTTGGGAAGGGCTTCTATACACACAAAACAGAGCCAGGTGAGACATTGTAGTCTCATGTCTCTTATTCCAGCTGCTATGCAGAGATACATCTCCCAGTCACTGTCTGTGGACTTGAACCACCAGCCTGAGCCCTGCCAGTAAGCCATGAGCTAAGCCACTTGGTGAGTCCCCACAGTCTCTCATACAGGTGGTGGTATAGAGAGGAGGCTTCTCTTTGCTGCCTGTGGAAGGAACCAGCTGTCATGCACTAAGCTAAGCTACAACAGTGGGAGCTGACATACCAGTTTAAGATTCATCTCATGCAATCAAAAAACAATAAAGATGCTCGGTAAAAACAGATGCAGACAGAAAATGCCTCTAAAGAGGTTACTGTGTGTTTGAAAATACACATAGGCTGAGGAGAGAAAAAAGAAAGAAAGTCATAGATTAAGAGCTAATTAAAAATAATAAAGTACTTAAAAAGCAATAGAGTAATAAAAAATATAATAAGCCATGTAAAGATGGGAAATGCACAGAGTCTGAGTTCTGTATGTTATTGTGTTGTCTTTAGATTTTCTGATTGCTAATGAAGGAACAACAACTGCTAAGACTCACTGGATTGTAAAAATTGCTGGATTAAACCAACCTATATATTTTTAAAGCGTCTTGACTTCAAAATGGAAGTAAAAAGGTATGTTACTTTGGGAGAGAGGTTATGCTTTTATTTCCACAGGAAATGAGAAGCTGTGGATTCATTCCAGGTTAAAAATGATCAGATTTGATCCAGGAAGAACCCCTGAAAATTCTGACTACAAAGATAAAGAAAAAACCTAGAAAAACTACAAAATGCATAATGTATATTTTTCCTACTCAAACATACAACAAAAAAATCATCTTTGGCTAACTTGTATACAACACACAGTCTATACTTGTATTAATACAGAAATGTATGATACCTTTAAAAATTTATGTATTTTCAGAGCAAGAAAAAAACCAGACACCAATGAAAATGGATGGCTTAGGTGATCCAGCATCTCAAAATGTCTGTGACAGTCTTCTAAAAATTCTGCATCCAAAACAGCTTCAAGGATGCTGGCTGATATGGTCCAGCCTCACAAACTAACAGTGAAGATCTAACAATTTTCCTGGTTTTCTCAAGATTCCCCCCAAATTCCAGCTCCCCCAGACAATAGGAAGCATTCTAGAGAAAACAATGCCCACATTCCCCAAAGATGGATTATGGGTGCTCACCATCATTTCAATGGGGATTGGTTATAAGTTGTTATTGGTTGAGGTCAAGGAAAAAGCTAAACCAAGGAGTTAAATTCAAAGACCTCTTTCTAAAGGAAAAAGGGGAGATACAATATAAAAGTGATGAGATAAAAGGGTAGATTACTGAATCTACTTAAATCCAAAAACAACTATTAATTTCAAAATATTTTACATTGGTGTGGATTTTGGTTTATTGATACAAATTTAAAGTTACTTTTGCTATACTGTATGTATGCTTCTACTCTTGTTGGGGTATTATGCTTATGTAAATCATTTTAAAAATGTAATATATAATTAAGAAATACAAGTTAGTAATTAGTTATCTATAATAATCAAACTTAGAGTCATGTTAGGTATGTTTTCAAGGTCATACACAGATATATTTAGATAGATAGATGGTCTTCAAATACTGAAAAGACTTACAAAACACAGCATTTAATATGTTTAATAACCTAAGGTTTTTCATAACAGTAAAATACATCCACTTCTGGAAGCACTAAGCTACTTCAAAAGAAGATGATGGTCATCAAGGAACCTCTGTATGGAGTTTACTTTCTTTATGGCAAATTCTAGCCATATGGGCAAAAAAACTGCCCTTGCCTCATTTGCTGATAGTGTACTGTTCAAACTGGACCATTGGGATGCAAAAGAAAGTGATTGCCAAACTTTACCAAGACAAGACAAGGTAGGATAGTCCTTCAAGATTATCTGCTTCTCAAAAATGTCTGTCAGCTGTACTAGGCCTATATAGGCCTGTATAGGCCAAGGTAAGATGCCCCAACATTACAGAAGAACTTTGGGTGACTGTCCAGGCTGCCATATGTCCCTGTCATTAGATAACATTGTTGGCCTTAAAGACTAAATAATTAGACTTAAAGTTTTCCTTAGTCACAATAAAAGGTAAATTAGGTATAATACTTTAGACTCACAAAGATAAAATAGATAATAGAGTATTTTCTCTAATTTTGCCAAGTACAAATGGAATAAATATTGTAACTGTAATTCTTATTTCATAACTTTTTGTTGTATATAATTTTACTGTGTTAAACTTGAAATCTTTCTTTTTAGTTAGTCAAAAAGGGGAAAATGTGGGATATTCCTTTATATATGGTGCTGTGATTGGTTTAATAAAGAAGCTGACTGGCGAATAGCTGGATGGGATAAGGTTAGGTGGCAGAGCCAAACTGAAAATGCAGGGAAGAAGAAGGGAGGGGTCAGGAGTAGCAGGCAGAGGAAGAGAGAAGCAGGATGGGCATGCCATACGGAGAAAAGGTACCAAGCCACATGGCAAAGCATAGATAAGAAACATGGGTTAACTTAAACATAAGAGTTAGCTAGTAACAAGCCTGATCTATTGGCTGAGCATTTATAATTAATATTAAGTCTCTGTGTAGTTACTTGGGAATGGCTTGAGGGACAGAAACTTCTGCCTACATTTGTGGTAAGCCCAAAAATGGCATCTTAAATAAGTTCATGTCCTAATCCCTGGACCTTATCAGCATTTTCTTAAATGACTGCTAGGTCATCTTTATCAGACCAGCCTTCATAAGAGAGACACCAGAGGAGTTGCATCAGAGGAGGAGGCCATGTGAGCATGGAATCAGAGGAGAAAAGGGTAGGAGATACAGACCACTCCAGATGGCTACTAGAAGTTGAGGAGACAGCTTCTCTCTCAGATCCTGAGGACAGGGGCAGCCTTGCTTACACTAGACACTGTTTAGTGAAATGATTGTGGCTCTCAGACCTCCAGAACCTAAGTGAACAATTACTGTTTTAAGTCAGTGAATCTTTAGTACTTTGGTGTAGTGGAATTTTAAGAGACTGGTACCAAGAATCATGAAGAACCAACCTGAAAATGGAAGTTGTAGACACACTGAAAAGTTCTATTTGTCGTCATCTGAGCTGAGGTGGGGCAGTCTGTTTTTACTTTCTGTTTTTAAAGATCTATAGAAACAGTGGTCCCATTTTTAATTAGTTAATTAATTTTGCAATCTTTCTTTTTTTTTTCCCAGAATGGCTGGAACACTCTACTTGCCTTTAATTCACTTGAAATACATAATTTATCCTTTTGTGATATGCTCAAAGAAGAAACAGGATAAAATAGAACCAAATCAAACCAAATCAAAGTCAGAGCTGAGCTGAGTGGCTGGTGGGCAGGCAGCAGCTGCACCTACAGTTCTATAAAGATCTGGATCTGTAGACAGTAGTTGCAATGATGCCGAAGAGCTCAATAAAGGGACAATTTTGGAGACAAAACATCTCATTTTCTTTAAGCCTATACTCTTCTGCTGTGGTCTGGCCCTGCCCTCAACTCTGCTTTTTAATCTCAAAATTTGTAAGGTGTGTGTGTGTGTGTGTGTGTGTGTGTGTGTGTGTGTGTGTGTGTGTTTATTCTTCTGAACTAAGCCTATCCTTGCCTTATGAAACATGTGAATTGGAAAGCTGTTCTCAAAATGGGCTCCCTCCTGGAGAACGTCCCAAACCCCAGCTTGCTTTAATTACTTACCAAGAAGTTTTCAATGAACTGCTTTGAACCTGGCATTCACAATGCACTTGCCTTGTACTGAGCGATAGCTTTATGACAGGAAGCTTTGTTAGCTGGACCACCCGGGGGGATGCAGCTTGAGCAGAACATGGCCGCCCGGACACTTAAAAGTGTGGGCTCTTTTGGACATACCACACCTGTGTTCCCTTGGCTGCCTTTCCCATGTAATTCAAGGTGTTGAACTTAGTCCTGAGAGATTTGTATCAATGGTTTCATTTATAGGTCCTTCTAAGGCCCACATTCCAGAAACTTCTTCCTGTGTAATTTGTAGGTGCCAGAAAGCTATGCAAATTACACATTCAGGTGGTGTCTGAGACATGATGCAATTGTGTTTATGCAACAGCTGAAGTTTGAGATGAAGCCCTTAGCTTCCCCACCCCCTCCCCCAGGCCTGGCCCCTTTCAGTGTTGGGGATTGAACCCAGGGTCTTGTGCATGGCAGGCAAGAGCTGTAGCACTGAGCTACTCCCCAGCCTCTCATTTGGATTTTGATTCCATCTATGATCTTCAAAGTCAAAACAAAGATGAAGTTATTATTGGAACAGATGAACAAAGTGATTTGAACATAAATTCTGACAGAGGGCCAGGATAGCTCTGTTTGTCTCAAACATATTGACCATCTGCCTTTCTACTTTCCATAAGAAAAGATGTATTTTTGCTCTTTAAAAACAATTTATTAATATTATTATTTTAAAAGATGTATTTATTTTATTCCATGTGTTCATGTATTTTGCCTGTGTTCCTGGGGCCTATGGTGTCAGAAGAGAGTTGCCTGGAAATGGAGTTACAGAGGTCTGTGGGTCACCATATAGGTGCTGGGTATTAAGCCAGGGTCTGCAAGAGCAACAAGTGCTTTTAACCTCTAAGCCATATCTCCAGCCTCGAAAACAAATGTTTTTAACTCCCAAATCTCACCAAGCTGCCCAGGCTAGCCTTGAACTCAAAGTGTAGTCCAGACAGGCATTGGACTTGCAATTGCCCTTCCTCGGCACACCTGCCCCATTAGCTAGCCTTACAGGTCTTTGGACCTGGCCTGGAGATAAGTATACATGTTTGAGAGGAGCATTGTGATGCTTTCAGGCATATAAATACATTGCGTAGTTATCCAGTCAAGCTAATTATCATATCCCTCACCTCACATGCTTATCATTTGTTTGTATTATGAACAAGTGAAAATTATTCGTGGTAATTCTTGCTGGATCCCATTGGTACTTCCTGTTTTAACTGTTTTTGGCTCATGCTGCTCCTTTTTTAGCCTTTCCCAATCCCTGGTCCTTGGTCTCCACTATTCTACTCTCTACTTCTATAACTTTTCCTCTTTTAGACTCCAATCACAAGTGAGGCCACACCACATATGTTTTCCTGGACATGTTTTATTTGATTTATCATCTTGTCTTTTAGCTTCATTCACATCACAGACAACAGAATTTTCATTCACTCATTCACTGATGTCAACTTCAATTGCCTTTATCTTACCTCCCGTGAGGTAATGTGCTGTAATGTACACAAGGGCGGACATCTCTTCTACATCAGTGATTTCAATCCCTTTGCATATATATATTCAAAGTGGGTATTTCTGGATTGTATGGGTGAGATTTGTCAGTTAAAAATAAATTTTTAGGGGCCTGAAGGGATGGCTTAGATGTTAAGAGCACTTCTTCCTCTTGCAGAGGATCCTGATTCAGTTTTTAGTTTTAGTTTCTTTAAAACATATTTTATTTCATTTATCTATTTATGTACATGAGTGTATATACACATGGGTGTGTGTGCATACCACAGGGCACACATGGAGGTCAGAGAACAACTTGGAGAAGTCAGTTCCTTCCTTCAATCATGTGAATCCCAGGAACTGAACTCAGGTCATCAGGCTTGGCAGCACCTGCCATCTTGATTTTAGTTTTTAATAAGTCTCTATGCTGTTTTGGAAGATGTTTGTATTGACTTATGTATCTAATAGCAATGCACAGGGGTTCTTTTCTCTTCACATTCTTACCTCAATGCATTTCTCTCTCTCTTTACAAAAGTCATGTAACAAATGTGATATCTATCTCACTGTGGTTTTAGTTTGCATTTCCTCTGTTACTGATGGTGTTAAGCATTTTTCCACATCCCCATTGGGGATTTCATCCTTTCTGTGTGTAGACAGCCAGTTTCCTCAGCATTGTTTATTGGAGGGCTTTGGGATTTTGATAACGGTCACTTTGTGTGTGGTGGACACTCGAGTGCTCCCACTCCTTCCGATGCCTGGGGAGAGAGAGCTCTTTCCACCACCACCTCCTCAGCTTCTCTTATCAACCTGGAATTGGAACCTTGAAACTGGTCCCTGAGAGGTTTGCTTTGCGTTTCTTCCAAGAGTGGGTGACAATGATCCTTTAAACAACTAGTGGGATAGCTGAACTTTTTATGTGGACTCTGGATTTGAACTCAGAGCCTCAAGTTTTACAGCAAGCATTCTTTTCTTTCTCTCATTTCTTCTTTTCTTTCTCCTCCTCCTCCTCCTCCTCCTCCTCCTCCTCCTCCTCCTCCTCCTCCTCCTCCTCCTCTTCTTCTTCTTCTTCTTCTTGACAAGGTTTATCTACATAGCCCTGCTGTCCTGGAACTTACTATGTAGACCAAGCTAGCCTCTGCCTCTTTGCCCGCTGAGTGCTGGGATTAAGGGCAATGTGTTACCATGCCTGGCTTTGTTGACATTTTTAAAAAGGAGTTCTTAAATCAAACAAACCTCCTAGAGAAGATGAATTAAAAGTCAAGGAAGAGCAAATAATGGCCTAATTGTGCTCTGATAAAATGATTTTGTTCATCTATCTATTGTCTCTATATCTACCAAACATTCATGTGAAAATAATGTCAACTCATAAGCTTGTTTGGGAGGTGAGCAAGAAGCACTGTGAGCGAGTGCTAAGCTGCACTTGTTCTGTACCACCGACCCTCTCAACTTCAGTCTGGGATGCTCGTTACACAGCCAGCCCCAAAGTGAAGCATAGGCAGGTAGATCATTTGGACTTTCCCCAATCTTTTATTGGATTCTAAAAAATTAAAATCACTGATGTATACAGGGAAAGTGAATTAAATTTTATTGCTTCTATTTACCTCTCGCTTCTACATATCTCTCTTTTCTATCTTTTTTTGCTCCTAGCCTCTTAGATACTTTATCCTCTTTTTAATTTTACTACCTTATTAATTTGGACATATGAGTTCAGCATCTTTATAGAGCAAAGACAGTTTGATTTTTTTTTTAAAGAAATTTCATACAGCTAAACTTGGTGTTATTGGATTTTAAAGGAGATTTCATAGATTTGAACTTCAGCTCCAGCCTCTTCTTTCTGCCATGGTACTTGTAGGTGGACCCCGTTCCTGTCTGCATTGTGACCTTCCTCACACAGCGACAAGTAACAGCTGACAGCAAGCTGCCTGCTTCCCCAGGCAAGATGTCGGAGACCTAGCCTCAGTGTCTCAGAATGAGGCCTTATTTAAAAACAAGGTCTTTGCAGGTAGTCAAGATAAAGGGGGCCATTAGCGTGAGCCTTGTCACTGTCTGTAACTGTCACTCCCCTTTTGCAAGGAGAAGTCTGGACACGAGACAAGCACAGAGGGAAGGCCACAGGAAGACAGACAGGGAGAAGGCAGCAACATGACCAGAATGTGGGATGCTACTCAAGCTGGAAGAGGCAAGAGAGCGTTCTTTCCAAAAACTGTCAGAGGGAAGGTAGTTTGAGACCAGACTGGGCTGCACAGCAAGTCACGGTGTCCACAAATAAAGTGATAATGAATAATAATGATAATAAATGTATAAATCAATTTTAGAAATGTAGCTTCTTGTCCATACTCCTTAGACTTTAAGCCAGTTCATCTGATACTTCAATTAGATCTTTTTAATAAATATCTTTTTTTACTCCTGACTCCTGGCCCTAATTCCTCCCAGATTCACCCTCCCATGTCTCCAGTTGCTTCTGACTTCACGTCCTCTTTATTATTATTATCATCAATCTTTTTTTTGATAATGCTACCATATACTCATGGTTATGGGTCCATCCTCTTGTGCTTGGCTGCCATAACCAGGGCCCACAACCTTAAAACACAACAGCAACAAAACCCCACTAGCCCCCAGAAGCAGTCCACTCTCAATAGCTCCTCAGTTAGGGGCTTGTGAGCCCAGGCTAGCCTTGAACTCAGGATCTTCCTGTGGCATTCTCCAGTAGCTGGGATTCTAGGCATCTGCCACCATGCTGGGCTGCATGGCTTCCTTCTCTGCTGGTTATGGATGTGGCACAGAGTTGCCAAGGCTGAGTCGCAATATGGCCTTGTTACCTTGCATACCTAACATAAACCAAACTTCTGTTTCCTCTGTTCTGCTTGAATTAATTTGTTAAATCACTCATTGATGAAGTGACCTGCAGCTAAAATGCAGTCCATGCCTGTGGGACTTGTCATTGTCTCTGTCTTTCCTTATCAGGTGCAAATTGTAAGAGAGAGGGTGAAAACCTCTCCTTAGTTCTAACAGGATACGGAATACATTTTTAAACATATGAAAGGTGGTATTAATATTATTCCTATGTTTGTATTTTTTAGTGTTTGATCTGACTATATTTACCTTAGAAAACTATTTGTCCCCAAATCTAATTATGTTTATAATTACATATAATTAATCTTAACGAAACCTAGAATATGTGAAAAGTCATCTGAAAAAGACCCATTGCCAGCTTGATTCTAGTTTATAAGGACGAATTATCAATTATAAAACGTTATAATACTCTTTACTTTAATATTGTGCTCAGTTCTCTTTATCATGGAGGAAATCATTGTGAAAAACCATGGTGGAAAGTTATTTGGAAACGCATCTGAGGTTAACTGTCAGAAGGAAGGAATTAATTAAGAGTGGAGAGGGTAAAAAGATCATGCTTGCATGGTCTTATTATCTTCGTCTAGATCGTCTGTTTTGTAAATTTTCATTGTTACCTTAACCGGTCAGATTCCTCTGCTGTTATTATCATTCATTATCACATAGCCCTCCAGTTCCAACAGTGTACAGAGATAGCAAAAGGAGATTAAGCACAATGCATACCAAAAGGCAGAGTAATTTGAAATGTTTCCAAAATCAATTAGAAATTAGCTGTGGATTATCAGTGTGAGGTGGGAACATAATAGCAGCTAATTGAGAACTGCCTGTGCACATGCGCCCAGCTGTGCCCAGCTGTGCCCAGCACACACTTGTTTTTGTACTTTTGTGAAACAAGGGAAAGGTCCAGAATTATCCCGCCCCTTCTGGTCTTTGACTGACATCATTGACTACGATGGCAAGGAGCTGATATTACTTAACAAGGCATGGACTTGCTCCATCAAGTGCAGCTTAGGGCTTACTTCGGTGGTGGTATGGCTTGCCTCCAAAACATGCTCAGGAGCTGACATTATTATTTCTCCCTACATGTCTCAACCCATAGTGGGCTTAAAATGTGGCCATCAACTAATGGAAAAACAGTTTGTAGCACCTTCCCCCTGCATCACCATATGCACTCGAGTCCTCTCTGGGCTAACTGGGTCCCAGGACACCAAAGAGAATCCTAAACCATTAAACTATGGGGGTTACTTGTGAGTGTCTTTTATTTCCAGTATGCCTGTGTTCCTCATAAAGCTTGGGAATCTTTATTTGGGGGCTGGCTGTCCTGTTAAAATCAACTAGCCAATTAACTTTTATCTGGGACTTCTTGAAAGGTACATGAACTAACTCTTGGCAACCCTAAGTCAGGTGACTGGCCTCGTTTTCACCAACTTTCACTTTGATAGACATCGTTTTGAAGACTTTCCCCCTCCTCTTCCTTTTTCGAATTGGAGGTGTCAAACATGCCCCCACTGCTTGCCATTGCCTATCTGTCTGTGAAGGAGAGATGGAAAATTCACATCGAAACCGCACAGCCAGGACCTCTTAATGAAGTGGCGTTGAAAGCTGTTGGCCCAGAGCCAAGTCTGCTCAGGCAGGGCGGTGTGGTCCTGAGAGGGTGGGGACAGGCAGGGAAACACCAGCGACTCACATTCTGCATATCCCTTCGAGGAAGGCCACGCGTTCAGATGTAATATTTAAAATGCCTCCTTCCTAATTTCAAAGCAAGCGTTTAGTAGCCTGTTAATCCCAATGCTTAGAATAATAACTCAAGACATTTGCTTCAGTTTAGACAAAGCCCTCTAAGTGGTCTCCTTTCATTTTCATCTGCACGAACAGTTCGTGGTTGTAATATTTGAGCTAGGTTTTAAAACTGTCTTAGTAAGGGAAATACACTTTTGTTTTTTTAACCCATCAAACTAATTTTTAAATATCTTCTTTCCTAAAGACTTTCACCTTGTCCTAGTGACACAAGGATGTACTTTCTCAGCTGTGGTAGCTTCTTATAGACTGAAAGAGAGAATGTCGAACAGAAAACAGAGAGGAAGAGGTGAGCTTTGCCCGCTGTCCCAGACCTCCTCCACGTCTTGCCTTTTGTGAACTTCAACCATGGTCATGTCCGTCCCAGATGGAAAGAGGAGGGAGTCCACAGCTGAGGAGCAAAGTGTGGTGACATTGGACCACACGGCCCCTACCAAGAGATTGCTTGTACGTGGTGTGTGTTCTCTAGCTATCCCTCAGGTCTCTCTTATGTGATTACAGCATGACTGGGAGGTGAAGGCTAGGACAGATAGATTAATACGACAGCTTTTCTTCACAACAAAGTCATTTGTTAAACACAATCCCTGGGAAAGCTGACACCATAAAAGAGGTGAGATAGCATTGGGAGGCAGTTACTACTCTCTGGATCCTTGAACTCCAGAGACTTAATGATCTTCAAATAAGTAGTATTTAAACAAATCCCTTTTCAAATGAAACAAAGGTCTGTGGAGTTTATTTGATAATCACCACAAAGTTTAAGTGGCTCAGAAAACTCCCATGAATTGATATTTTGATAACAACTGCATGTAACACATAGGCTTTTGACTCCTAAGAGTTAAAGGTATCTTTGTTGTTGCTGTTGTTAATTTCTGACTTATACCAGTACTCTGTCAGAAAAAAAAGATTACTACTGTCTCCACCTTTGAGCATAAGTGATCGTTTGTAAACTGGAGGGAAGCTGGTGGGAAGAAGTTCTTTATCCCCAGAGTTGATGTGACCGCATGTACCTACATTCCCTCAAAGTATAAGCAGGGAACTCCCACACCTTTATTCTAGTACAAAATGCATAGAGAATGAATTCTGTAATTCTGAAGGCTAACATCTGCTTTGTGAGGTCTGACAGGCAGCTTGAGAGCTCTGCAGGGCTCTTCTAAGCACAGTCTGTGAAGTCAGGCCCTCTGGGGCATCCGTTACAATGGGAATGTTTTTTGTCTATGTGCGGATTCTTGTATAGTTGGATTTTGATATAGGACCCTTTGAGAGGCTGATTAAAGATAGAGAATTCAGTGACAGACAGACAGACAGACAGACAGACACACACACACACACACACACACACACACACACATTTTACAGCTTGTTAGAGAGTCCCACAAAACCCTGAAGCCTGTACACCCCCACGTCTGTCCAACATACAGACTATATTTCGATTGGTGAACCCATCTTGGATTTTGAAAAAAAAAAATAGCCTTTCCAGGCTGTCTACATTTTATTGCTACTTTTTGGCAAGGGAAACTTAAAAAAAAAAAATCCAGCTGAATGAGATTTTGTAAAAGGAAGAAAGAAGAAAGAAACTTAAAAATCCCAACAACTCCTGAGATTCAGTCCCTTTAGCAAAGGATCAGCACAGCCCGCTTCTCCAGGCTTTTCTATTCTGTTCTTCACTGAAGTTCTGGCCTATGGTGCCCTGTGGCCTCCAGCCTGCCTTACCCTCCTGCTTGGCACAGTGCAGCAGCACGTTCTTATCTGTTCTTAGCTGAGACTACCACTGGGGTGAAAATACTTCTCACTGAATTCTCATTTAACGTGTGAAACTGGGTCTTTTTCCTCCAGCCTGTGCAGTTTTGGGCACAGGATGTTGCCCCTTTCTTTTAAAAAGATCTTTGAGGGGAATAAGTTCTGAACTCAGAATTTATTTTCCTTTCTCGAATTAGCTGTAGACAGAGGGCACTGACTCATTTCACATGCCAGCGGGTGCGTGTGCTGTCTTCAGTCCCAGATCGCCCTTTAGCACAGAAAGTTAAGAATAAGCCAGTTTCATAAGCCTCTCCGTTCAGTGCTTGTCCTCAGTGTCACACCTGAAAACCAGCCTTGTCTATGAGCTCTCCTAGGCTGGCAGCCTGGAGAAGGAAGTTCAATGGTCATCTCCCACTAGTTGGCATTTCTTTATGTGCAGTTCCCCAATCTCCCACTAGTTGGGGCTCTACACAAAGAAAAGAAAACAAAGGGTCTCCGGGGTGGAATTACTTACTACCAAATACACTGTGTAAGAAGACTTGAAACTATCTTCTGTGTTCCTGAAAATGCGATTGCTAAGTTAATTTTGGTTCCAACACATCGACCACAGGTTTTATTATATTGGTGGTCCTGTTTTATTTGCTCTTCTTACCTTTTGGCACAGTTTACAGGTAGTCGACTCAACTCTGCATAGTTACTCCGAGTTATGAAACTGAAAAGCGCACAGGGGGAGAGTGAGCACACTGAGGCAAGTCCGTCTCCTCAGGAAGATTTTCTCTACCCCTCTCTTAGCAGCACGAAACACTGCACATGATAGATGTTTAATAAATGTTTGATTTGAGAGGTTTTTTTCCCTTTCTCCCAGACTTGAGGATTTCCGCATCAGGGTAAGGAACAGCATTTGGACAAGATTCCTGATAGCAGTTTTCTGGGAACACTGCTGTTAGGAAACTGTCTTGGTTTACACTAATGTTTGCTTCTGTCTCTGTCTTCCTTTGGCCAGGATGAAAGATCCCTGCGGACAGTCACAAATAATCAAGGCTCTCCAGGGCTTTGCTTCCACTTGCGTTCTGTTTTAGGTTTGTTTGTCTTGTCTTTCTCCACCTCCCTAGAGATCCTTTGGCAAATCTGATAAACAATGCCTTTTTCTTGCCTAAGGCAGAAAGACCAGTTGAATACAATGGGAGGCCAGACTTGGCTGAAAGGCCGGCTGCAGGTGCTCCCAGCATTGTGGTCATTTAAACCAGATGCTGGGGAGTTGGAGCACCTGCTTCCCCTCTCTGTGTACACTTCAGAGACCGTGCTCCTGCACCGGAGAGGCCAGTGAGAGGTTAAAACTAACGATGCCCACGCTGCAGCAGCATCCTCTGGCACATCCAATGACGTGTACTAGCAACAGCTTCACACGGAGCCTCTTTAAATCCTCAAACATACATAGTTCAATTCAATGTTCTTTCTCTCCTTTTCCAGACGTAACATCGCTATTTTGTACACACACACACACACACACACACACACACACACACACACACACGGCCCTCTGTAACAGAATCTACTTAAAGCAGACACCAGGTCTAACTTTATTTTTCTCTGGGTTACATTATCTAGAAAGAAAAGACTGGCCAGGGACAAGAGGGTGATGATTTTTATGGTTCTGATAACAATGAGAGAGATGCCGAAAGCCTTGCATAGCGCGGGTTTTATGAACATCTCTACAGGCACCATAAATCTTTGAGCAATCCACAAAGAGCATTAAATTGTCCACCTTGAATGTTGAACGTTAAATAAGAGATCAGAGTGACGCTGGTGTGTGGGGCCGTGAGTAGACTGGACTCACAGCTGTAGGAGGCTTGGTATTCTTGTACTAAAATTATTCTAAAGCATATTCCAGTTCTAAATACTAATAACACATTAACTCCAGGCATATGTGCAAGTATTCAGAGTCTTTGTGATAGGGCTGTAAGAGTCAGTCCTTGTCCTGCTCTTAATCTTTTATTTTTAATTTAAATATTTTTTCCCTCTTCATCATAAATGCTTTTAGAACAGAGTTCATTCTCCACACTGATGCAGAGGGAGATTTTTCTCTGCATTTATTAACCACGTTCTTCAAAGTTAAGTGAGAAAGCTTTTGCCTTGAGACCTAAAGTCCTGTCCAGCTAACTCCTCTCTGAGGTTCCTATGAAAACACTGTGGTGCCAGGGCTGAGGTCAGATGCCTGGAGGAGAGCCAAATCCTGAACCAGAGAGACCGCTAACCAAGATGGCTATCCACCCACCCAAGGGAAACTTGTCTCCCATCCGAGCCTCTACTGATAGCACTGTTTGAAGGAACACTTTGAATCTGTTTCCCATAGCTCTTAATGCATGGATAGATTCTTTTCTGTCTATATGGTGGTAGAAATGGAGTCCAAAGCCTTGTGCACCATTAAGCACACCCTGGACCACAGACCTACACCTTTAGCTGGGGAATTTGTCCTTGTTGCTGCCTGCTGAGGACAGTCATTGAAATGAACGACTGTGACACGTGTGTAGGCCTGAAAGGAAAGAAGGGGGGGGGGGGCAGGATGGCAGACGGGCGACGAAGCAAAAGAAACTCCTCCTGGGATTAGCCTGAGATGAGGGTATGTGGTACTGAGAGAAAAGTGCTTTAAAATAAACCAGAGTCACAACGTATTATTTTCAGGGATTCGACCCCTCTTTTTCTTCCCAGGTCCACATTCTTCTTGGCAAGAACTCTGTAGAGTGATACTAAGAGGTAGGAAAGAGAGATAGGGGGTGGGGGAGAGGAAAGAGGGGGGTGGAGGCATACATACATAGAGACAGACAGACAGACACAGAGGAAGAAACTCGATATTCCAACCTGCAGCTGTGTGGTGCAGCAGGGTCTAGACTGCTTGGGGAAGCGCGACGTGGTAGAGAGGGTGGCTGACACGACCTGACTATGGGAAGAGAGATTACAACCTAAGATAAACCTTGCATCTTGTATTTAATATCATTGGGGCTGTTTTCACTTATCTGCGTGACTCTTTCTTTTGTGCCTCTTAATTTCTCCTTGAAGTTCTGTATCTAATCATTAGTTGGGCAACCAATAATTCTCCCTCAGTCCCCCACCCCTTTTTACAACCAACTTTAATCTTTCGACTCAGTGAAAAACATGTTTCCCCTATCATAACTGGTTTAACAAAAATTCTCTTTCAAGTTTAGATTACTCAGATACAATGGCTTTCCTGCAGCGAGCACTCGCAGAGAGGAATTTACATCAGAAAAGAGATTTACGATAGCCTTAAATTTCCATTTGAATATGGAGCGTTAATAACATGCATATGGTTTTTTTATTATTATTATTTTAAGGTTTAAGCTATGCCATAGGCTAAAGGAAAGCTGGAAACTTCGGGGCTGGCAGAGCTCAGTGAATAATTTGATCTGGATTTCATTCACAAACAGCAGCTCACTCCTCGGGAAAGGACCTGAGCCGTCTCCCCAGATCGGAACTGCAGTGAGAGCCAGGATTTCCTGATTTGTTTACATTTCTCAAAAAACTTTTTTCTCCCCACCGGAGCAGGCCAGAATTAGACTTCCTTTTCCACTTTTGGCTCCTTCCAAGCTATTCTTGCTCAAGGTATTCACCCCCCTTTCCCTGCATTCTTCTTTGTGGAAGTCTCAGCTGGCTTCTTTGTCTCACAGAAACACTGAGAGGCAACGAAAGATGTGGGCGGAAGAAGAATGGCCACAAGGACAACAATAAGCCCACCGGAGCTGGCTTTTCCTGGTCACAGCCCGGTTTGCCCATCTTTAAAATCCACTGTGAGTCTCTCACAGGTGCCTGGAGAAGGTCAAGAGACAGCCACGTGTAATATACTGGGTGACCTTGCCGTCGTCCTTGGGCTCGGCACGGAAGCCCGAGGTCAACTCTTGGTCTGCGCCCTGCTGATGAGAACCTTCAGCCAGATGAAGCCTTGGGCGTCCGCTCTAGTGGCCGGGCTCCCGGGACATGGGTTGGGGCCTCTATTTTGTCCTTTTCGTTTTCACTTTCACCATCTTCACATCATCTATAATCGCCACAAACTTATCTGGAGATTTTACTCTGACACTCATTTGTATGTAAATGTTTTGGTGTCTTAAGAGAAACGCAGGTGTGGTCAGTGGCCAAAGTGAATGGTTACAAGGCCATCGGATATCCCTGGGGCCCACAAACAAGGACAGAACAGAGAAACACAGCAAGAGAGGGGTTCACTGACAGGTGTACTCTTCCGTTCAGGCCTGCTTTCCTTCACTCTTGTTTCCAAGGCTAAAGGACTCGCTGACTTCGTCTGCCATCCTGGCTCTCGACAGTCTTGGAGCGAGTCATTCTGCTGAGGTTCCTCAGGGCAGGCAGCTCTTCTTCATTCCTGCTCTCCCGGGAATCTCACCTAGCTCTCGGCAAAGAGTCAGGTATTTCCCGTGTCTTGGATGTTGCTGTAAATGTCAGCATTGTTTGGAGGTTGTTAGTGTATAACAAAAGAGAAAAAAATTCTTAAAATGAAGGGATGAGTCTCTAAAGATTGAATTTATGCGTTGACATAGGTTCTTAAGGAAGTTCAGTGTCTCTCAAGTGCTTGTGAAATCGAACCATATTTTGGACAGTATTAAGTAAAAACTGCTTATTTCCCTCAAAGTCACTGTTTTGGACTGAGCTCTTCCTGTCTGCTTCAACAGACCAGGTCAAATTCAAAATGGGGTCACCAGGGCTAAGGTTATCAAACCAAAACTGAAATCAAAATTAAAGTGAGTATACCCACATTTCCTGAACAGGCCAGTTTTAGGACAAAATGAAGTTTCCTCTGCCTTAATGAAGCCGTAAGTCCCTCTCCTGTCCTGTCTCTCTCTGTTCCTGCCTTAAAGAAAGCAGTGTTGAAATGACCACCACACAGGCTTTAAATAAACAAATAAACAAACAAACCCAAACAAGAAAAGTTTGTTTCTGCTTTGTTCTGTCTATAAAACAAAACTCCTTTCTTGGAGCGTTTTTTCTTCTCTCTTTTATGGAGTGAAGTGTTGTTTGAGTCTAGAATGAAAATACAGCTCATTACATCGGCTGAGGAGGCCGCTTAGTTGGCGAGGGCCTGGTTTCTCTGGAGATCTGAGCAGGTCTGAGTGCTAGCACCAGACGTGGGTCTGTGTTCTGACAGACAGCTTCACCTACATCTCTGCTCCTCAGAGACTTGCCCTCTCATGCGAAAGGCACTCTGAGTGGGCAGAGCTGAGAAGCTTCATTCTATATGCCCCCATTTCTGTCTCCCTGGTGTCCTAATTCATAGCCACAAAGCTGTTTTTCAGTGAATAAAATGTGAACATACATCAGTTTCCTATTTTACAAACAGAGATTTTTTTTTTTAAAAAAAAATTGCTACACTTTTATAATTTCAAATTTGCATGTGGGTAGAAGCAAGCAGATTCCAGCAGCGATCTCGGGATAGCTACAGGCTCTTACAAAGAGCAGCTTGAGCTGAGGTTCTTCGATAGCACCCACTAGTGCTTAGAGTGTTCCCTGGTTGGTCAACTGGTTTGATCCGTAGGAAGTTTTTGTCAAGTACGCCCTCTGCCTTTGAGATGCTCAAGGAGGGTCAGGGGGAGTTGCTGACTGCAGCCATGGTTTCTGCATGGTTTTGTCTCCACACTCTGGCTGCAGCCGGCCTGAGGTGGGGGCAGAGGTAGCTGTGTGAGTAGCAGATTTCTGTAGGCTGCAGACTTTGTCCAGCCTGCATTCCCCCACTCTATTTTGTAGTGAGAGTCTCAGTGTAGCCTGAAGCATCGTCTGGGAGAACATGCCTGTGGGAGAACGGTGGTAGTGTGACCAGCACCAGGATGTGGCCTTCCAGACAAATGCCCACGTCCCACTAGGGACCATTGAATGGAAAGGCTCCATTTCCGAGGAGGGAATCCTAACACAGAGGAGGCACGTGAACACTCAAGGCCACTTTGTGATTCACTGACGGAAGAAGATGGTGTCCCTGAGTTTCCATGGGGACCTCGGTAGTTTCAAGCCAATGTCAGAACTTTCACCCCTACTTTCTTAACCCCACACCACCCAGCTCTGGGTTCCTCTGCCCATCTGTGGAGAGCAAAGGACCTTGGCTGGGAAAAAGTTCACTCCTACCACACTCACCTGCCTCAGGCAATCTTGTTATTTCTCCTGAGTGTGATTTAGTAGCACAGGACAGTAAGATATGATAATCTAAACTCTCTACAACTAGGGGAGACTCCTGTGTGGAAATGCTCTTCAGAGTGATAGGAAGAGCTCACAGACAAAAGGTGTGTGGATGGCTTAAGAAATTCAAAAGTACATTAAAGGCCTACTCTCTCATTAAGAAAATCCTTAAAGACTGGGAGCCGCCAAGACTGCAGCTTCTAAGTAGCTCTCACCTACTTTCTGCTTTGTGCCTACTCAGCTCTCTAATCCTACACGTTTCGGTATTAGGGTTTCCGGCTACACGTTCAGCTTTCAGTTACACATTTACCAGCCAGCTGGTGGTTGCCGGGAGGTTATCAAAGCTTCTGCCGTGCTTCACCAGCATTGGATGGAAGACAGGCAGCAGGTCAGGTAGCCGCCGCCGCCTCCGCCTCCTCCGCCGCCGCTTCTTCGCTTACCATGGGCTGGCAATACGGACACAACAGGAGGATGGACTCCTTCTGCACAAACCCTCTGGTTAAAAAGTTCCATAAATCAAACAAGCAAAGCAAACAAACACAAGCTCAGACAGACAAACAGACAGACAATTTCCAACAACACGGTGTTGCTCGGAATTTATGAAGTTGAAGAGTTCAGACTTTGTCCAAGTCAGTGGCTGATAACTGACAGCCAGCTCCAGGATCCTTTTCCCCTCTCTCAATAGTGAATGGGACTCTCTTTTAAGGGCTTCTAATTTATTGTTTAAAATTGGAACCAGTACAAATTCAAAGCACGGTGAAAGGAAGTCTCCAAAACAATGCATTGAAATTCTCCCAGGACTTTTTCAATGGTGAGAATTCAGTGCACCTGAGAGGCTAGACTTCCATCAGTGGCAGCATGCCTGTGAGGGTTTTTCACATTAGACTCAGGGAGGTCCAACATCCCTCCATAGGGATTCCTTTCAGTTTTGTTGAAAATGTATAGAGCATTGCCAAAGGACTAAGGGACAGCCAGGGGAAGTGAGTCCTGTTCATACGTGAAAACGAGCCCCCGGTACGAAGCTTCGGGGACAGCCCCTCAGTGTCTTCTACACACCAGGCCCTGTGACACACGGCCTTCATGCATTTGGTCTTCACAGTGATATTCTGAGGAGTAGATGATCTTCAGAAGATGATGTGGTTGTACAGCTAAAGATACATGGGTTCAGCCTCCTGCCTAAGCTCAGCCTAGTGAGTGGCAGAGACAGGCTTTCAACCCTGGCAGCCTCATCTGAAGCCATACTGCTATTCCCTTGGCAATACTGTCTCCGCAGATAAGGAATTGTATAGACTCGAGGAAATCAGTTGCTAGAGACCTAGTGGGAACTGATCTGGGGTCCAAAGAAGCCTCGTTTGTTCTAGTTTTAAAGATCAATCCTCTTTTCATTCTGCTTTTGAGTAATGGGCAAGCCAGGTGAGTGCATCCATAATTTATTTATTCCTAAATAATTTTTTATTTGCTCACGTGTGTGTGTGTGTGTGTGTGTGTGTGTGTGTGTGTGTGTGTGTGCGCACGTGTACATGTGCACACATACTGCAATATGTGTGTGGAGGTCAGCCAGGGACAACTTGAAGAAGTTGGGTTCTCTTCTTCCACCACATGGCTTCTGGAGATGAAGCTCATGTCGCCAGGTTTGGCCTTTAGCCCCGAGCCGTTTCTACAGTCTCAGCTCAATTATTTCTATTCCCAGTTGGCCGTTTCTGAAAGGCAATGGGAGTGGCTTACAAGCAGGTATCTGTTTTTCTTCCAGGTCTTGCTGGAGCTCCAGTCTTGCTTTTGTCTTCTTTGTAAAACGTTACTGCTGATTTCAGGTCTTCACGCACCCCACATATCAACACTAAGCTTTCCAGACCCACCCAACCAGCTCTTCCCTCTGACGCCCCCTCAACTATAATGTGTAATTCAGTCACCGAGACTGTAAAGCTCAGGGTAAACTTACACATCTATCTTTCCTGGATTGTCCTTTATCACTATTTCTAGGCCCAAGCAAACAAGCAATCACGTCTCTTTGCTCAACTTCAAATAGAAGTTCAATAGCAATGAACCAATTCTCCAAAGCCAGATTTTGGGTTAAATTTCCAATAAGACTTCCTACTTTTAGGTGTTCTGCCCTGAATAGAGATATTAGGTTGAAGGTGGGATTCAACACCTTTAACAATATTATTATTATTATTGTTGTTGTTGTTGTTGTTAATATAATTTTGTTCCAGAAAGTGCTCTGAGTTGGGACATTTTTTTGAAGACTCAGACACAAATCCTGATCTAAGGAAGTCCCAAGTGTCCCAAATGACTACATGACTTCCTACTTAGAGCAAATCAGAGCAAGAAGGGAGCATTCAATCAGTTTCTATTTCCTAGTAAATTAATTTTAATTTTAATTTTTTTTATTTTTATTTTTATTTTTTTGGGAAATCAAGATCCTGCAATTTGGCTTAACGTCCTCATTTCTAGTACTCTTCCTTGCTGTATGTCCCACCTTGTGCTCCATAGGGTCCTTTTGACTTTTTCAGTGCAAAGTTATCTATCCCCAGCTCTGCGTGGCTCTTGCTGCTCTTGCTGTTCCCTCTGCTTGGATGCCCCCACATTCCACTCCTTGGTATCTTTACCAAGTTGAGCTTTCAGCCATAGGTGAGTGCTCTGCTTCTGTCAAAGGGTCAGAACATAGGATACATATGCCCCGTCCCAAGCTTCCATCAGATCCTCTGCTGATCAGAACCGGAAGGATTGAGCAAGCCCAGTGATTGAGCAGCAGAAAGTGCATCTGGAATAATTTGGTCAAATTCTTTGGGGTTTCTGCTTCCGTTCTAAGACCTCACAGCAGGTCTCAGTCTTGGCATCTGAATTGTGCCGTGTTTTTGTTTCCTGAGTGTACTGTTTTTGAGATTTATTTATTTATTATATATACAGAAGAGGGTGCCAGATCTCATTACAAACAGTTATGAGCCACCATGTGGGTGCTAGGAATTGAACTCAGGACCTCTGGAAGAGCAGTCGGTGCTCTTAACCTCTGAGCCATCTCTCCAGCCCCTGAGTGTACTCTTAACACATTCCTGACCCTAAAAATTCACCACTATTTCTGAGACTCCAAGGTCTCAGAAGATTCTGTAGGCTTTTTTATTTTTTTATTTTTATTTTTATTTTTATTTTTTTTTTTGGTTTTTCGAGACAGGGTTTCTCTGTGTAGCTTTGTGCCCTTCCTGGATCTTTCTCTGTAGACCAGGCTGGCCTCGAACTCACAAAGATCCGCCTGCCTCTGCCTGCCGAGTGCTGGGATTAAAGGAGTGCGTCACCACTGCCCGGCTCTGTAGGCTTTAATAGTCTACTTATCTTTTTGAAAACAGAAAAATTATATTCCAAATTACAATTTGTAAGTGTCAATTGAAGTCCTTCTATGTGCCAAGGGCTGGCCACATAACACGGAGATTTCCGTTTGTATAATGGAACAGGTGGTTGAAAAAAAAAGCAACAACTCTTCTAGCCTACATTGGAACCAGACATGCATGTGGATGTACAGACATATAGGCAAGCAAAGCATCAGTGCATTCATACACACGAAGCTTTTTTTTTTTTTTTTTTTTTTTTTAATAAAGGGTCATGATTTCAATGATGGAGGAAACCCATGAAGACTCACAGGCTTTCCCAAATCAATGGAAAACTCTACCCCATGTTCATGATTGTGGAACTCCAGTTTGCTATGTGCAGATAGATAATGATTTTGGGGACACTGATTTCTGAAATGTTTGCTGCTATAAAAAAATAATCATGACTTGGAAGGACATCCTGAAAGATCTTAGGAGGCCCAAGAGTCTTTGTCTATTGCTTACTGTCCCCCCCATTGAGAACACTTGAAGGACGTGGAGGATTTTCTATGGTAACTATGAGAATGTACAGTATGGTGTTTTCAACAATGAAGAAATTATATCTTTATGTGGAACAATATTTTAGTTATTTCATTTTGAGCTAACATAGTAAACAATTTTCAGATGCACACACCTGCCCCGGCAAGCATGGTCAAGAAAGTGGAGAAAGAGAGGCTGTGCACCCCAGCCCAGCTCTGGAGAACACAAAGTAATGAGGACAGTCGATGGGTGTGTTTTCCGATCCAGCACGGCTACCTTGGAGAAACTCGAGCACATGCGCACAAAGAAGTTTATTCAAGAGTATCTGTCGATGCACGAGAGAGAGCTATCTATTTTATTGAGTAATAAAGCCAAGTTCACCAATTTGTACTTGGTAATTCTTGAAAACAGAATGTCCACAGAAATTATAAACTGCATGACTAAAATAAATTATACTTTTAAATAAAGTGAAAAGCATGCAGTACATAGATACCAACACATAATAAAATTAAGACTGCACCACCACATTCGACATAGTGGTTAAATCTAGGAGGAGGGATGTGGGAAGGGAGATGGAATTAGGAGTGAGGGGATTTAACTGAAGATAGATGTCTGGTTTTTCATTTTCCTTCAAAAAGAGCTGAAATAAATAAACCAAGGTAATAAAATTTGATGGCATAGCGTATGTAGGTCAATGCTTATCACTGTTTTGTCTTTTTTATGTGCTTGTAATAATAAGAAAAGCAGGTCAAACAAATAAAATACACCAGAGACCAGTTGCATGTGAAAGGAAACGCAGCATCAGCTGCTAGTGAAGTGGCTATCCAAACACAAAACAAAACAAAGGCCCACAGATCCTGGCCGCTCGTTTTCTTGTTCTTGTAGGAAAATGATCCGGATTTGGGGTTTCACTGCAAGCAGCAGTAACGATAATGTTAATGAGCAATATGAAAATGATTAAGATGGCATGTTTGAGAAACATTTCTTCCCACATCCTGGAAGTGTAAAGCTTTCTTTCCCCTTTAGACAGATTTTATCTTGCCAGGGCCCGTGTAGGAACTTAATTGTGTATTGTCCTTTACTTTCGTTCGTACTTTCCCATACTTATCTACCCAATTCAACTGAACCAGACTCCTGATCATCCATCCAGCTTCCAGTCTGGAAAATTTCCTGTCATTGCCATATTATTTTTCCAATAAATACTTTTTGAGGGGATAATGAATCATCACAATTTTAAGGCAGTAATTTTCGTTGTATACCTGTACACTTCTTCTGCAATGGCCTAGTGAAAAATTTATTTTCTGCAAGATGTGAACCTCATGGTCATTCTTTGTTCTATGTGCAGGTATCTTCATTTGCAGAGTAACAACAGCAAAATAAGCAAACAAATATAATCTCATGTTTCCAAGTGTATGAAATGTACACTTCCTACAGTTTCTGGACAGAGCATGGTTTCCAGGCTCTCTGGCACACTGGAAAATGGTCTCTTTCACAGTGTCTGGGCCACTTTTCCTCCTTCTCCAGGAAACACACATCTTGCCCTTCTCTGTTCTGACACTTGTATTTTTCAAAGGCACACTAAGGCTCAAATAGTCATTTAATTCTCAACAATGGCAGGAAAAATTAGAGGATCCAAGCATAGTTCTCAGCAATGTGGATGAAAGCAATCTTTATTTTTTCTCTAATGCTGACTCCAGCTTTGAGCTTCTCCATTTCCAGAAGTATAAAGCCAAGTGTTTGTAGTGTGTTTTTGGTTTTTTTTTCCTTTTCCTTTTTTTTTTTTTTTTGATGTGAGCTGGCATCTCTCATGAAAAGATAAAGGAATCAATTAACTATACAACCAAGCCTCAAGGATAAAAGCCACTGCTGTGTACAGGGGTTAGGCACGCACATGGTATCAAGTAAGGGCCTGGAAGCAGGCTGCTGCCACGGAAAGCAGATGTCTGTGTCCTTCGAGGAGACCAAATCATGTGTACGTTGGCCATTGCAAATCTCCAAATTGATTCAGCAATGACGCTATTGACAGACTCATTTGAGCTGATTGCCACCACTGCCAATCTGTCACAATAAAAATTTAAAATGCCCAACTCAGTCACCTGGTAACAGGACAACAATAAAACCACAAGGAAGGAGCCATCCTGAAAGAGAAGAGGGTCTGTGGAGTCCAGAAGTGGTACAGGGCCAGAGAGACACCATTTCCAGCCTCTACTGCAAAGGCAGGGCTGCAGATGTGGCAGGAGAGGAATTCCCCCACATCACAATGAGTAATAACGACTAGCTCACAATCATAGGATGCATGAGACAATGATGAATTGTATATCGCAAGCCTATAGAAGACAATAAAATGGTCACTTTCTTCCTACTGGAATCTACTAGCAAAATTGGAACAGAAAAAAAATTTCCACTTGTGGTTTTTGCACACTGTTTTTCCTGTTTTCTTGATGAAGTTATAAAGAAGAAAAAGTGCAGATGTTCAGATTCTCCTGTCGCATGACTCTGCCTCATCCTTTATTATGCTGCTCTTAGTGTTCCTTTTATGTTGTGGTGTTTTCTAAACTCCCCTGCACATGCTGTCCCCCCTCACTCCCTCCCACTCAGTTGTTATTTTTCCAGATTATTGGAAGAAAGGTGAAGTAAGGAATGCCTACCTAAAACTGAGAATTAAACTTGTATGGATTATTCTGTCACATTACAGGCCAGTTCAGTCCCTGCTGACATTCACACTAAGAGAGCTTATCCAGAAATACCCTGAAAGTTAAGAAAGTTTCTCATGACCCAACCAACCATGAAAACATGAGAGAAAGTCTGCAGTCCTTCTGAAAGCTCAGGTTTACTCTCTGGAAGTCAAATCAGGTGTAATTAACATCAGGACTCCCTGGCACCCGCTGCCCTAAGTATTTAGAGAATGGGCATCCTTATGTTGGCCAAGTGAGAGATTTCAAAGCCATTTGAACTAAAGTAGGTTTAGTTTCTTTTTCCTTTCTTTGTGTCTATTCCTCTAGAGAAGCCTTGCTCACCTATGTGGTGGACTCCAAACTCTTTTCACTTTTTAAACAGAATAGCTTCATTCAGTCTCAGGAAGTCTTCAGAGATTCTTAGCTCCTATTAACAGTTAGGGGAAGAAATGAGGTCCTAGAGCTTAGCCTTGGCTTTACTCTTCAAGGCTGTGTCTACAAGATACCAAACACCTACATGTTTCCAGATTTTGATTATTGGTCTGCCTGATGCCAAACATCTGGATAGTTGAAAACATCAGGATGCTTGGCATCCAGCAGACAAAACATCTGGATGGCTGCTTGAGTTTTTCACTTTTTAACTGGATGTTTGGTGTCATGTAGACACAAGCTGAGGCTCTGACTTCATCGCTGTAACAGCCCCCAGGCTGCCAGGCTGGCTCCAGATTCCCTTTATTGCAACTGACATTTTTACAAGAAAACTTCGTATTCTGCATGAGGCTCGCTCTGCTTCTGCCCAGAAACAGATTCGTTACTCAGAAAATAAAAAAGGAAGAAACTCAAAACAAAACAGCCCCAACTGACTCGCAAGGGCTGCATGCTTGAACAAGGCTTGGTGGGAGCTGGAGAATTTCAGAATCACCACTCGCCCTGTGAGTAGTATACTACTACCTTAGCAAGCGGGGGTGGCCGGAGAGAGAAGGCCTCCAGACTCACACCAGCAACATTCAATCTGACTCACATTTCAGACACAGAATATTGCTGCCAGGCTGTCAAAGACGCTGCTTCCTACGTGACTGGAGGTAGCTGAGTGACATAGTCCAGGACAGAAACCAGATTCCCCAAATGAAACAAGATGGGCCATTTAGGAAACATCCTTTACTCCAGGATTTCTGAATGAGACTGAACAAATAAAGTGATTAATTTTGCCTAACTCTTACCTGGCAAGAGCTTCCTAGTCAAATGAAGGCTTCCTGCTCCCCCCGCCTTGGAACAATGGTTCTAACGATGAAAGTAAATTATCAGCAGCTATTGACTGACCGCCTTATTTGTGGCTGTCATGAACTGTCTGACTTTACCTCCCTGCTCAGCCCACTCTTGCCAGGTGTACCTTAGCGTTAGGTGAGCTCATGCCTGCCCACTCACTGTGAGCAACTCGGCTCTCAGGTGCAGAAGGCTCCCCAGCCTTTGAAAGCTGTTGGAACAGGTTCAAACCATACTCTTCCCTCTTATCCCTCCATGACTGGCATAACAGATCCTCTGCCTGGATCCTGCTTCTTGGCTCCTCAATCCTTCCTCTTGTGTTTTAGTCTACACCTGAGTCCATCATCATTTATTTGCTAGTTGAGGAGACTAGATTCTTATCTCTGTGCTCGGACCTCCCCAACTTTGGATGATGCTTATTAGCTATTGGAATTACAGGATCTGCTTCTTCCTGCCTTTCTCCAACAGCAGTCACTTGCTGAATGTGGGAGCTGGCACAATTTGACCCTTCTGTGCTGGGGATTGAGCTTTATGCATTTTTAGGCATGCATCCTACAGCTGAGCTGTACCGGCAGCCAGAGGTGACCTTTTAAATGCCTTATTTAATCCTCTCATGGAGCTGCTAGGGAGGTTGGTATTATAATCCACTATTTTATAGATTTGGAACAACTGAGCAACTTTCCCAGTCTCACAAAAGAGAAGTGAACACAGTCAGAATCAGGACGTAAAGCCTGGGCTTTCCCCAAAGCTCAGGGAGAGCTGTGTTCCTTCGATCTGCCCTCTAGACTTGAAATCTTGCTTGTCTCATTCACAGGACATCCCCAGCTTAAGCACTTTGAATTTTCTTTACTGGACTAACTCTCTTTGACCCTGTGCCTGGCATTAATTACTCTTTCATTTATTAGGTAACATGTCTTGAGAGGCACTGTGCTTTGTTCTGAGAATAAAATGGAAACAAAATAAAACCCAGGTTCTGCCTTCCTTGGAGGATTGGCTTAATGCCTACTGGTATAAATGGACAAGTAAAAAGACAATTTTGACAATGCAATAAGTCCAATAACACTCGTATCTACTGGCCAAACCCCCCCTTCTGCTCCCTTTGTCTTTATGGCTACTACCCATGTCATGCCCACTTTCTTTTTCCCAGTTAGCTTGAGTCCTCCCGGGGATGTCACACCACTGCCCCAAACCAAGGCAGACAGAAAGGTAGTGGGTCAATAGCTTCTGGGGACAACTTAGAATTGAGTTCTGCTTTCACAGACCTGGATCTCGGAAGCTCAGTTTCTAACTCTGGAGCTCTGGGCTTCCTTTGAAGCCTGGGAGGGAAGAACTCCAGGATTCTACAGATGAGTTATTGTTCCTTTACGTCATCAAGAGTAGCTCAAAGGGATTACGAGGGTTTGGTGAATAGGCCAACGTTCCTAAGTTCTAGTTCTCATTGCTTTCTAGCCCTTCTAGTACTGGGTCACAGTGTTCCTTCAGACCAGAGTTTTGTTGCAAGGGTCCTGGTCCCTTGCAACAAAGGGTTGCTGCCCGTGGACTATGCCATGGACTGCACATGGACCCTGCATGGGGCCCCCTTATGCTTTAATTTGCCTACATCTCATGTGAAGTGTGGCTTTTTGTTTGTTTGTTTTTTCTGTTTTTATTTGATTACCGAGTCTCACTACATGGCCAAGGGTAGTTTTGAATTCAGTGTCTGTTCCAGGCTGGCCTTGAGCTCATGGTGATTCTCTTGCCTCCGTCTCCTAGGTGCTGGATTACAGGCATGAGCTTCTACACCTGGCATTCTCCTGTGAACTTGCTGCAGATGAATTTACAGTGAGCTAGAAAGATCAAGCATCTCCAGCATCGTCCACTGCAGTCTGGCCAATTTGCCTGTGCCTTTTTGCTCAACAGTAGTGATTTTCTTGACACATTGAGGCCTAAAAGGAAATGTAATCTCTCTTAACACAGTGACTAAATGTATAAGTAAATAAATATTTGTTGATGGAATTAAAACAGGTAATATTAAGGCAAGGACTAATTGTTCAGTTATATGATTCAGATTTGTTTGAATTGACTAAACCTGTAATCTACCTGGGGAGTGGAGATTTATAGATATGGAACAATCAATGAGCAGTAATAGATACTAAGCCTTGGTGTTTCCATTCTTCCCCGTAGAAAAGGTGGAGAGTCTTACATATCAGGATGATCAGCAAACCACCAAGGGAAGATGAAGGACTTGGGTCATTAATGCATCTCATACTTTTCAAAATGAATTTTCCAAATGATTGTATAATAGATGTATCACCCCATTTAAAAAAAAGTCAGGCTGAGAGATTAAATAGTATTTACTAATGAAATGATGGTTTCATTCAAATTTGACAAATATTAATTGCTTACTATGGTCTTAGTTTATTGCTAAGAGCTATGATGTGAACAAAGAAGACATAGTTTCCCTTTGGGTACAATGCTGGTGTGTCTAGGTTATAAAGAAGAGACCAAAAGACCGTATAGTAAGGAAACAGTATAAAACCTGAGTGGTGGGGAAGCACTGTAGGTGTGATGACTTGAACTGGCAAAGAATATGAAATATGTTGAGGCTAGGCGGGAGGCTAAGAGCAGGCTACAAAGTGCCTTTGGTACCCTGTCAAAAGGCTGACTGAGGACTGCTATAGTAGCGTGTTGGCTTGAGCTTGTAGACTGTGGATTCCAGAGGTATCTTCTCTCGATTGTTCTCTCTTACTCTCCTTTGCAGCCAGACTCACCCAGCTCTTACTTCACAGACTCACTGGGGTGCAATTACCAGCTCTAGCAATGTCCACATACATGACTGCAGCCCTGTCTACTCTTCACAGGGTGCTTACAGCCTCAGGCAACCTTGGCTCTTTTCATTTAGCTGGATTTTGCCTTTGCTCTTGAGGGCCCACCTCTAAAAGGAGGATATCTCAGGATTTTTTCAGAGGCAAAATAGTTGGCTTTGTATGTTCCTTGTGTTGTCTAAAAGATTTCCAGTGGTTTAGTCATGTAAAGGACAGAGCAGAATATAGGTTTCCTCGATATAGTGTTTATCTCTGTTGCCTGACTCCAGAAATATTTCTTTTTAAGTATAGCAAAGGATGAATTATACCTTCTCAGTCTGCAGACATGCCAATGTGGCTCTGTTCTCCAAACTATCAGGCAGCTTCACATCCATTTGTGCTTGACAGTGACTGTCTAAATTATTTCTTCAGAGCAGTCTGACAGAAAGCATCTAAAGGCCACCACAGAGAGTCATCCTTCCCATGGAATCCATGATCATGTACCCCAAGAATTCTAGGTGTTCGCTCTATTCTGGGAATGGCTCCAGTTTGGATGTCTACAGAGCCATGAAACCTTCTGTGTCCTGCTGAGTTCCTTGCTCTAAGCCTAGAGTCTCCCACAAGAGTATTCTCTCGAAGGGAAATGGATTCTAAACCACAGTAGACATGGGTTTCATCCCTCTGCAGCATTTGAAGGAGATGACCCGTTGAGGACTGTCTGCTCTGTTGCATACAAGACCAGCTACACTGCTCATTGATTGGAAGGCAGTGAGCTCTCTCATGAATTTTGACTTTCAGCCACAGCATCATTGTATATTATACTCACTTCATTTTTCATCTTTCCTGAAATATGTATTCTGAGTTTCATGTTTTCTATGTGGCAACTGACACAGGCAGTTTTTACTGAAGTTCTAGTCTCCCTTCTACCTGCCATCCCTCAAACTGTAGTGTATTTGAATTGCCCATGGAGTTTTTTTTTTTTTTTTTTTTTTTTAAAGAACAGCTTTTGAGCCAGGCATGGTATTGAGCCAGGAGGATCATGACTCTGAGGCCAGTGTAGGCTACATAATGAGAACTTCTTTCAAGAAAGCAAAAGAATTAAAACCAAACCAAAAAGAAAGAAAAGAAACGTAAAATCTGCAAATTGATAAACAAGCAGCACCTTCTAAAACCTTTTGTTTCGGGAGACTGGGCTGGAGTAGGGAATTCTGCGTTGGTAAGCACACTGGTAGCCAGTGCGCATGCAATGATAACGATGCAGGTCTGGCCTTCTGGGACAGCACAGAGATCACTGAGCTCTTTCTGAGGAACCAGGCATGGGGGAGATTGCGCAGAAACAAAGGAAGAAAAGGGAGGTCTGCCTAGCATTCTTAGAGGCAGTGTACACATTCTAATCAGTTAGTCAGCAAAATCAAACTTTGTTCTTCACTGAGGACTTTAAGTGACCAACAGATACTTACCTTTCTCTGTGTTCTTCTGCTGTAACAGAATGCCATACACTGGGTATTTTAGAAAGAAATGAATTTTGTTTTTGTAGTGATGAGAATTAAGCAAGGTTATGACAAGCATAAGAGGGTTCTACCACTGGTCTGCATCCCCGGCCCAAGAAGAGATTTATGTCTCACAGTTCTGTATTCTGGAAGTCCAGGTTTAAGGCTGTCTTCCAGTGTATCACACTGTGCGCAGCATCTTATGGTAAGAGAGCATCTCTGGAGAAGCTTTCGTAATGAAGTCATTTGGAGCTGACTATATACTCCTATAATAGCTCAACCACTTACAAGGGCAGAGGTCCACGCTCCATGGCCATATGATTACAACCTGTGCTTTAGAGGGAACGTTCAAAGGACAACACCAGCCTTCATGGAGCTTTATCTAGGAACTAGTGACTTATAAGCAATCGCCTAACTTTCTAGGAAATATAAAGTGGTCATTAATGTTGATTTCCCATGTCTTATTATCTGCAGGGGTGAATGCATTCCATAGAAAGAATTCTGACTTTTCATGCCTGGTTCAAAAGCCGTTATTTAAAAGAGGAAAGGAAAGAAAAAAGAAATGTTTCTTGCCTTCAGAGGTGGCTGTTGGCCAACAGAAAGTTGGCTGCCTACTAGAGACCCAAATCTTGGTATGAAGGTAACCTATATTCCCAGCCCCCTGTTTGGCAAGCTGTATTTTGTTATGGTTCCTTAGCTTCAGAAATTCACCTTTAAAATAGAAATAGCACAGGAAGAGCGACAGCGAGTATCAGATGCACTCCACCTCCAGTGGTGATTGACAGAGCGCTAACCAGGAAGAAAGAGGGAACTCGGCCCAACCTTCCTGTCCTACCAGACAGGAAGGACAAAAGACAGGCAGAAGCGAAGCAGGAGCAAGGGGGTGGTGTGAAGACAGCGTGGGCAGCTTCGGCTTCTTCCAATGCAGTCAGTGGCTGGTTAGTTTCAGCACTGATCATTCTTGTCCCGTACACTACCCCTGCCCTCACATACATCATGAATATACAACAATCAAGTTTTGAAAAGTCAGGTAGTAAAATATATGACCAGACACCTGCTTTTGCACAGAACATTTTCCCCATAAGTGAACTGAAAGGCAATTTTGTTAAATAAAAAAAATTCTTTTGAGTTATTTCTATAAAGAAGTTAATACCCAAGTCTATGTAGATGACTTTTTCCCATATTTATTTTATTCTATGGAGGCCAGAGGTCAGCAAACATTTTCTGGAGAAGGACAGAAATTACACACACACACACACACACACACACACACACACACACACACACACACACACACTTTAAGGGTAGCAGACTATGCAATCTCTGCAACAATGATTCAGTTGCTGTAGCACTGACGGACAGTATCTAAATAAATGACCATGCATGTGGGCCAATAAAACTTTATTTACGAAAACAGGTGATTCATTGGATTTGGACTGTGGGTTGCAGTCTGTGGCCTCTATTATAGACAAAAATGTTATGTGCTAATTAATCAAAGATACAAGTTAAATGTGGGGGAAAAAAACAGCACACATGTCGTTGTAGGGCAGAGTGGACATTCAGGGAGGTATGCCAACAGATCCCACTCCCACAGCAGCTGCTGAATGTAAACATTCACCCAGGGCCTCTAGAAAGTGGTTGTGAGCCTGGAGAGTTGCCCAGAGAAGGGTGTTAAGTGGAGAAATTGAAACTGAGTTAAAGCAAGTGTTCTCCTATAGTCCTGTGTCAGCCCGATTGATAAATGAAAAACTCTACCACTCTGCATGGGTGTTTAAGTTTTCCAAGTTTCCACCAGCCCTTTGCAGAAGCAGTTGTCACATAAGATGATACTGAGAACTAGTCCTCTGGAAACACATTGCACAGTTGCTATAGATTGAATTTTCATGTTTTGTTAAAATTTCTCTTTAACCACATATCAATTTATCTCTATTGTTGAGTCTGTGAAACTATTATAGTTTGGATGTCTGTGGTTGATGAAGTGGAACCATCTAGCAATTTAAATGATACTTTCTGAGTTTCTCAAAAGAGGCCAGATGGAGACTCTAAGTATTATATCTCAAAATAGACACCCAGATAAGTGAACTTGTTAGGATTGTAAAACATATACACAGTAATTGTATACATTATTTATACATGCACACATTTAGAGGTCAAATTTTTTTCCTGTGTGGCCCTGCCTACATTATCTATGAAGCTGCATTTTAAATGTAAATTAAAGGTATCTAAATATAAGCATGTTTATTTTAGTTACACCAGTAGCAATTTAACTTAATTCAATTACACTTCCATTTTTGTTGTTTTCACAGGAACTGGAATTCCCGTCACCAGACGGAACTGTAGGTAGGACCAGGATTTCTTGTTTGTAATAAGTGTGCTGTTCTCATGATGTCTTTTAACATCTATCCTAAATCAACCCTTTAATCTAGGAGCCTTTGATCCTAGCTCCCTTCCCAGAGTCCTCAGTACCAGAACTTCCCCTCCTTGTTCTTGTGTAAATCGATAGCATGGATGGTAGAAGGCAGTAAACGAACAATGCCACATCTAGTGTTCGTAACAACAGGGATTATTAACTTAATTACCGCACCCTTTTGAAATATCTGCAGAAGGATTATGACCTCAGGGACACCAGGGACAGCCACCTGATCTGTTTCTTACAGAACAGCAAAGTCTTCCAGGCATCCCACTATGCTCTGTGGTAACTGGTGTTTTCTCTTCACAGAATTCAAGAGTGGAGGGAAGGGGTCAGGACTTCCGTATTTCATTAACAGGAAGATTTCAAAAGAAAATCTGATGGACAATGTCAAGGTGTCAATCTTTTATTTTGTCAAATGAGGTTGATAAGCAAAAATCTTTCTTGTTTCTTATCTTACAAAAGGAAGAAATTTGAATAACAAAATAGTATATAGAGAATATTTTCAAACTAAGAAGATTCTTAGGAAATTTCTCCATATTATCTTTATTTTTACATTTTAGTATAGATCATGAAACAAAACACGTGGAAGACAGAGAAAACTAGGAAATGTTAGAATCTTAAAGAAGGTTCTTTGAGTTTTTAGATAAAATTATTTCAAATTCAGGTAAAGCAAAAGAATGAATGACTTCAGGGTTTAAAATGTTTTGGCTAAGGCTGTAGCTCAGTCACTACATGGCATGTGTGAGTGCATTAAAACTCTACTATAGAAAGAGAAAGACAGGCAGGGAGGGAGGGAGGGAGAGACAGCCACACAGAGACAGGAGAGAATTCTGTAATTCTAGGGAGCATGTTCCTTCATAAGGGCACACTTCCTTTAGAATATCATGCCTGCACTTACACTGCAGGCAAATTTAAAAAGTATTTTCTAAGCTTTTTCAGGCAGTCAATCAAAAGTCATTATTCAAGAAGAATATTGATGATGGGTTAGACTTAACTAGTGATCTTACTAGCTACAGGCACACATTAAAGGACAACAATCTTTCTATATAAAGTAGTATTTCCCAGCCAATCTATTTTTGCAACATTTTAAATGGAAAATTGTCATACCCCACAGAACAAAAATTTGCAAGAGATGTTTTCAGCTTCTTTCCTATCCAATTCCCATTTCCTGTCCACTGGCCTCAGGGGTATAAGCAAAGCAAAATTTCAAAAGCTTTTGGAAAAACAGAAGCTGTGTGTGTGTGTGTGTGTGTGTGTGTGTGTGTGTGTGTGTCTGTCTGTCTGTCTGTCTGTTTGTGTGTCTGTGTGTCTGTGTTTGGGGGGCATAGAGATGGAAGGACAGTAAAATCAAAACACATTTACAATGTTGCTCCTTGGTCACTTGCCTGTTTATTCTAAAGTCTCAAACAGGCACATGCTCTGGCTTTGTGAATTTCACTGTGAAGAGCACAGTATGACTGATGAAGTGCTGGGATGAGGAATCCAGTGGAAGCCTTCACTGAAGGGACATAAATGGTTTGGAAGACACCAAAGCTCTCTTATCGTGAGGGTTATCAATGATCAAGCCACTATAAATATCAACACCTAATCCATTATTGTGAAAATCAGGTGATGCTGAATAGGACCTGATTGGGGGTAATTCAAGGTTCAATACCCCTTGTAGTTAGAGGCTGTGACTGAGAGCATCCCGCCTGGAGTTCAGAGTGTAAAGTATAGGGGCACCTGAATCTGGAGACAGGAATCAATATACATGTGGGAACAGAGTGGGGGGGGGCAAGGACACACTTTTGCAAGGAAAGGAGGGACTATAAAGTAAAAGCTTCATGTTGAGAGATTTTATAACTGATAATAGGAGCTATGGCTTCCTGTAGACAGAGAAAGTAAAAGAAAATGTAAGCATGAGAGGGAGATGCGGGGGGGACAAGTATGTCAACTATCAATTGAGATGCTACCCACTCTATAAATGTCAGAGGAACATATGCAGAATAAAATAGGAACTTAGCACCAACTCTGTAGGTTAGCAATGGAGTGGAGTGTGCATAAAATACTGCATCAGAACACTAATGATGGAGAGCTGGGGTTGGTAATGAATTTCTGAAGGAAGGTAATGAACATGAGCTCCGTGCTTCTGAAAAAGGAAAGTGAACAAAAAGGCAATCATTTTGTTGGTGACTGCCTTTTGCTAGCACTTTGGCAGTTTACTGTCTTCAAGTGACTAATATCCATAGAGTGTCCTCTGGTTATTAGGAAGAAAGAAATCTAAATACCAAAAGAGGATAAACAACACAAAGATAAATATTTTGAAATGATCCAGATTTGGAAAGTCCTAATACATTGCTACACTTTCCACATTTTCTTTGCCACAGAATGAGTCCTCTGAGAACAAAGTAATTGTTGACTTCAAAGAACTCTGAGGAAGTTCAGTGGATGGAAAGAATTTGGCTGGTAACTGGGTGATTCAAATCTAGTTTTTCTCTGTAGCACGTGTGTGCGCACATGTGCTGCATAAAGCACACACATACTTCCAGAAAACGTAACTCACTACCTGAGCATTTCTCAATGTTTGAGATGTACTGGAGAAGGGGAACACCCTTCCTGGTTGGTAACTCACTGCAGAGCTGTGGCCGGGCACTCCACACTTGGACAGCATAAGTTACAGACTCCAGGGGTGTCCAGACATGGCTGGCCTTGAACTTATGTGGATTTAAAAGAATTCTTGAGTTTTACCACAGTTCTCCTGAATCAGACTCTTCAGAGTGGGTGAGGTAAATCTATACATGTTTGCATAGGTGATGCTGACTGGTCTGAGGGATCACTCACACTTAACTCAGTTTGGAGGTAATTCTGCGGACTCAGTGGGCACTCCAGTTAAGTGACAACTACCTGTTCCTATTGAAGTTACTACCTTAAAATCTGAAGTTCTGGGTAGGCTTGCTCAAGGTCTTCACATCTGATAGCTTAACCTCCTCATATTCACCACACAAAACCCCTCTTCCACCCTGGCTTCTCAAGGAAAATGTTCTGCCAAGGGATACTGCCCCATCTGGCCAATTGCCTGGAGGGAACTGATGTCCTAGCAATGGGTTTACAGGTTATACTTCAGTATCTGTCTTTGGCAAGGCTCCAACACTCCAAACAAGCAACTTAGCCAGTGGAAAGTCTTCAAGTGCTGCTTGAGAAACAAGCCCTTGGCTTGTCAATTCTTCCATGTTAGTGTTTCATTTCATTAGTTCCTTAGTTTTAAAAAATGTGTCCCCTATGAGCTCAGCTTTTCAGTCTATTAGAGTTCTTTACATTAAAAATGATTTTTTTAAAAAAAACTAGTTTTCTTTTTTTTCCCTTTTATTGAAAATAGATTCTCTCCTCATACAATTTTGATTATCGCTTCCCCTCCCTTTACTCCTCCCAGTCCCTCCCTACATCCCCTTCCCTCTGGATCCACTCTCTGCCTTTCATTAGAAAAAAGCAGACTTCTAAGAGATGACAACCAAACATGACAAAGTAAAATATAATAAGATGAAGCAAGAACTGTCACACTGAAGTTGGTCACGGCAAGTCTACAGGAGGAAAAGAGTCCCAAGAGAAGGCACAAGAGTCAGAGACCCACCTGTCCTCACAGTCAGGAATACCATAAAACTACCAAGCTAGTAGCTATAATATATACACAGAGGACCAGGTGCTTGCTGCTCCAGTCTCTGTGAGCTTGTATGTGCCTTTCTTAGTTGATTCAGAGGGACTTGCATTCTAGTGTTCTCCATGCCCTCTGGCTTTTATAATCTTTCTGCCTCCTCTTCTGCCCAGGTTTCCTGAGCTCCGAGGGGAGAGATTTGATGGAGACCTCCCATTAGACTCTCTCTCTATGTAGTGTCTGGCTGTGGGTCTCTGCATCTGTTCCCATCTGCTGCTGGAGGATAAGGTCTGGTCATCACTGGATAAGGCACTGATATATGACTATAGCAGAATATCGTTAGGAGTCATTTTATTGATACCTTTTTTGTTTGTTTGTTTTTTAGACAGTAGTGTTTGGTTTTACCCTAAGTCTCTGAGCATTCTAGTCTCTGGTTCTTGGTTCCTCAAGCAGTGTTGAGTAACCACGTTGGGCATGGGTTCCCTTTCATGGAGTGAGCCTTGTGTCAAATCAGACATCGGTTGGCTACTCCCACAAGTTCTGTACCATCATCACCCTAGCATATTTTGTACTGTATCTTTTATTTTTTATGTACATTGGTGTTTTGCCATGGGTGTTGGGTTCCCTGAAACTGGAGTTACAGACAGTTGTGAGCTGCCATGTGGGTGTTGGGAATTGAACCTGGGTCCTCTGGAAGAGCAGTCAGTGCTCTTAACCACTGAGCCATCTTTCTAGCCCTGTCCTTTCATATTTTGAAGACAGGACAGACTATAGGTCAAATGTTTTATGGCTGAGATGGTGTCCACATTTCTCCTCCTGTAGCCTGCAGAGTACCTTCTTGCACCAAAGAGACTAGAAACTAGGAGTGAAGGCTCCATGTAGGTTTTCCATGTTCAGTGAGTTATGTGGATGTTGTCCTTGGCAATGGGGACCCCACTGTCAGTTTGCAGAGAGCAACCCTTTGTCTTAGCATCAGCCTGGGTTGTTTGAGGGATTTACAGGGGATCCCCTTGGGCAACAACTCAATTGAATGCAGTCCAGTCCTGCTACTGGAAGCCTCACCTGGATATAAGAGGTGGCCTGTTGAGACTCCATATCCCCCACTACTAGGAGTCTTCATAGGATCACATTCATAGGTTCCAGGAAGTTTCCACTGCACTAGGTTTCCACATCATCCCTCAAGCCCCCCTGCCCCACTTCCAACCATTTCTCCCTGCACTCTCTCCCTCCATCCCATCTCCCCCGATCTGATCCCTCTTGCCCCCAGTCCACCCATAAAACCTATTCTGTGTTTTCCCTTCGCAGGCAGATCTACGCATTCCCCCCCCCCCAGACCCCTGTTCTCTACGTAACCTCTCTGGGTCTATAGATTGTAGCTTGATTATCATTTACTTAATGACTAATATCTACTTTTGAGTGAATACAAACCATATTTGTCTTTCTGGGTCTGGGTTACTGCTGAAAACTATTGGGGTCCAGCCCCTCAATAGCTTTCCCCAGAGTTCCAGAAGAGACGCTACTGGCGACAAATAAATCTGAGGGATACTCTAGTAAATCTATGTACATGATACTCTTTAGTCCATATACTTCATTCTTCTGAGTAAGTTCTCTCTCTACATGGCTTCTATTTTGCTCTCTTACTTATCTTCTTTCTTGCCTGATTTCTCTCTACATTTATATGCTGTTCCCACTATTGATCTTAATTCCTTCATCTAATTCTGCCCCATCTAGTTTCTCATCTATCTAGTTCTTTCCCATCTTAGCTCCGCTTCTGTCTCCTTCTTTCTCATCTTGTTCTTCTCCATCTGGCTCTTCCTCATCTTCCATCTTATCCTTCTAGGTCTCCTCTAGTCCTCCAATCTAGTTTTCTTCCAATCTAGTTCTTCCTCATCTCAGTTCATTCCCCTCCAGTTCTTACTCATCTAGTTCTTCCATTCTCGTTTTTTTCTTCTCTGCCCTTGCTCTGAAAATAAAACTGCTTTTTATCCCTTTGGCCCTTATCTCTCCAAACCATCTCTGCTCCCACTGTTTCCAGCAGGGTGGGGGAAGTATGCTCAGTCACTAGGCAACTTGGCTAAGCAACTTCTGTCACAGATAATGTACATGTAAATAGGAACCCTTTAGTTCTGAGTTAATTGTTAAGGGTGGATCTAAAACTAGAGATAAGACTTCAGAAAGGAGAAAGTTAAGTTTAATTAGCACATCTGCCAGGCCTGCTCAGATAGTCTGGATGCTTAAGTCTGTTCTTAGAAAGTACAGAGGTATCTCTGATAAGACACTTTCATCCATCCGGGGGTGGTCCTGGCTGGATGCTGCTAATGATGATAATTATAGAAAGGCCTGAAATTAGGGATCCTGGCTGCGTTACTGCACAGAAGGTTATCTAAATATTCCTTTAGTGGAGGGGAAATGGTGCCCAAGGAACTATGGAAAAGCTACAATAGCACACAAGAAATTCATAACAGGAAATGGCTAATAATAAAAAACCAATATCACCAAGACTCCTTGAGCCTCAGGTTGACCTCTGGAAGGCCCTTGACTTCTTCCAGGTATTAGCTTGTCATAATCAGCTGAAATCCTATTTTATATTATTGTGACTTGCAGCAGGTTACCTCATTCAGGATGATTTTTTTTTCTAGTTCCATCCATTTGCCTGAAAATTTCATATATATATTTTTTAAACAACTGAGTAATACCTCATTGTGTAAGTGTTCCACATTTTCTTTATCTATTCTTCTGTTGAGGGACATCTAGATTGTTTCCAGTTTCTGACTATTATGAATAAAGCCGCAATGAACATGGTTGAGCAAGTGTCTTTCTGGTAGGATGGAGGATCCTTTGGGCATATGCCCAAGAGTGGTATAGCTGGGTCTTGAGGTAGGTAATTCCCAACTTTTTAAAGAACCACCATATTGGTTTCCATAATGGCTATACAAGTTTGCCCTCTTACCAGCAATGGAGAAGGGTTTCCCTTGCTCTACATCCTCAACAGCCTAACCTGTCACATGTGTTAGTGATCTTAGCCATTCTGACAGGTGTGAGATGGAATCTCAAAGTAGTTTTGGTTTACATTTCCCTGATGGCCAAGGTTGTTGAACATTACTGTAAGTGTTTCTCAGTCATTTGAGTTTCCTCTATTGAAAATTCTGTTTAGATCTGTACCCATTTTAAAAATTGAATTGTTTTCTTGATGTCTAGTTTCTTGAGATCTTTATACATTTTGGATATTAGCCCTCTATCAGATGTGGGGTTGCTAAAAATCTTTTCCCATTCTCTAGTCTACCTCTTTGTCTGATATAGTGTCCATTACCTTACAGAAGCTTTTCAGTTTCATGAGGTACTATTTACTAATTATTGATCTTAGTGCCTGAACTAAGGAAGTAGTTTCCTGTGCCAATGCATTCAAGACTATCCTCACTTTCTCTGGTATCAGGTTCAATGTATCAGGTTTTGTGTTGAGGTCTTTGATCCACCTGAACTTAAATTTTGTGAAGGGTCATAAATATGGATCTATTTACATTCTTCTACATGCAGACATCTAGTTTGATTAACACCATTTATTGAAGATGCTGTCTTTTTTCCAGTGTGTATTTCTGGCTTCTTTATCAAAACTCAGGTGTCCATGTGTATGTAGAATTATGTATATGTATATGCATATTTATATATATTTATTATGTCTGGGTCTTTAATTTGATTCCAGTGATCAATATGTCTATAATGATCTCAATACCATGCAATTTTTATTTCTCTAGTTCTGTAGTATAACTTGAAATTGGGAATGGAAAGACCTCCAGCAGTTTCTTATTGTTCAGGACTGTTTTTTTTTTTTTTTTTTATTTTTTCGAGACAGGGTTTCTCTGTGTAGCTTTGCGCCTTTCCTGGGACTCACTTGGTAGCCCAGGCTGGCCTCGAACTCACAGAGATCCGCCTGGCTCTGCCTCCCGAGTGCTGGGATTAAAGGCGTGCGCCACCACCGCCCGGCCAGGACTGTTTTATTTATCCTGGGTTTTTTGCTTTTCCATATGAAGTTGAGAGGTATTCTGTGAAGGTCTGTAAAGAATTGTGTTGGAATTTTGATGGAGATTGCATTGAATCTGTAGATTGCTTTTTGTAGGATGACCATTTTTACTATGTTAATCCTATCAATTCATGAACATGGGATATATTTCCATTTTCTGATATCTTCTTCAGTTTCTTTCTTCAAAGACTTGAAGTTTTTGTTATGTAAGTCTTTCATGTCCTTGGTTAGAGTTACCACCAGAAAAAAATATTATATTATTTGGGTCTATTGTGAAAGGTGTTGTTTCCCTGATTTCTTTCTCAGTCCATTTGCCATTTGTATATAGGAAAACTACTTTTTTTTTTAAGTTAATCTTGTATACAGCTACTTTGCCCTATATGTTTATCAGATGTAGGGGTATCTTTCATTATGTTCAATTTTTCATTTCTGATTCTGTTAATTTGGATATTCTCTCTTCCATCTTTTGGTTAGTTTGGGTGAAAGTTTGTCTATCTTGATGATTTTCTCAAAGAACCAACTCTTTGTTTAATTGATTCTTTGTACTCTTCTCTTTGTTTCTGTTTTATTGCTTTCAGCCTTCAGTTTGGTTATTTCCTGCCATCAACTCCTCTTGGGTGAGCTTGCTAGAGCTTTGAGGTGTGCTGTTAAGTTGCTAGTATGAGATCTCTTGAAATTTTTTATGTAGGTACTTGATGCTATGAACTTTCCTCTTAGCACTGCTTTCATTTGTATCCCCTAAGTTTGAGTATGTGTGTACTCATTTTCATTGAATTCTAGGAAGTCTTAGTTTCTTTCTCCCCCCCCCCCGTCACCCCCCTCTCTCTCTGTCTTGACTCATTTTTACATTCAGTAGAGAGTTGTTCAGTGTCCACGAGTTTGTAAGCTTTCTCTTATTTCTATTGTTGATATCTATCTTTAATTCACTGTGGTCTGATGAGATTTGGGGAGTTACTTTTCTTGCATCTCTTAGGACTTGCTTTGTGTCCAAGTATGTGGTCAATTTTGGAAAAGGTTCTATGAGGTGCTGAGACCCTTCACAGGGCTGGATTTGTAGATAATGTTTAAATTTGACTTTATCATAGAATATTTTTATTTTCTCCATCTATGGTGATCAAAGGTTTTGCTGGGTATAGTATTCTGGGTGGCAATTGTGGTCTTTTAAAGTCTGAAGCACATCTCTCTAGGCCCTACTGGCTTAGAGTCTCCTTGAGAAGTTGGATGTAATTCTAATTTATATGTTACTTGGTCTTTTCCCCCTACAGCTTTTAATATTCTTTCTTTGTTCTGTATATTTAGTGTTTTAATCATTATGTGTCCAGGGGATTTTTTTTGTCCAGTCTATTTAGTCTTCTATAAGCTTCTGCACCTTTATAGGCATCTTCTTTAGGTTAGGAAAATTTTCTTTTATGATTTTGCTGAAAATAGTTTTTGGGTCTTTGAGCTGGAATTCTTCTCTTTCCTCTATTCCTGTTATTCTTAGGCTTGGTATTTTCATAGTTTCCCAGATTTCCTGGATATTTTGTATATATATATATTTTTTGGTTTAACATTTTCTTTGATTGATGTATCCATTTTTTCTATTCTATCTTTAATGCCCGAGATTCTCTTTTCCTTCTCTTGTATTCCTGTTTGAATTGCTAGATTTTTCATTTCCAGAATTCCCACAGTTTGTATTTTCTTTATTGTTTCTATTTCCATTTCCAGGTCTTGAACAGTTTTATTCATTTCCTCCTACTGTTTGTGTTTTCCTTGGTTTCTATAAGGGATCTTTTCACTTCCTCTTTACGGACCTCTATCATCTTCATATAGTTGGTTTAAAGTTCTTTTTCTTGTATTTCAGCTATGTTAGAATATTCAGGGCCTGCTGTGATAGGATAGCTGGTGGAGACATTGCCCTGGCTCTTACTGATTTTTTTTTTTTTTTATGATGGTGTTCAGGCATCTGGTTTTGGGATGATTATAGTCTTGGTGCTGATTCTTGGATTTGTCTTTGCTGAGTGGGTATTTTCTTCCTTGGTTTCTGTTTTCCTCTATGGATTTTTGGAGAGTGTGATGGCTATATGTTGCCTGCTTTCCACACCCTGCTCAGCTGGTGTGCTCACAGGGAATTCCTGCTGCTGCTGCTAGGGGCTGGGATACTGGGGTGAGCTAGAGGAAGAAGCTTTGGGGGAGAAGGTCTTTGTGATCAGTTGGGGAGGTGGTCAAAGGGGAAAGGAAGATTGCAGCAGGTTTCCTGTTACAGAGCTGGGGATAAAGCTGGGGGAGTGGATCTCAGGAGCAGTAGGAGAAGTGTGGGTCCACCTTCAGCCTACTTGTTACCCTGGGAGGAGCGACCCTTGTGTTAGCAGGGGCTGCCTGCCGGAGTTGGAGTCTGGGACAAAGCAATGATGGGAGCAGGAAGGTTAGAAGAGAGATATCTGTGGGACCCACAGGAGATGGGAGCAGGGGGCAGGGAAGGCTGTAGCTGCTGCTCGGCTGCAGATTGGGAAATTGGATTTCTAGGGGAGGAGGGAGTGGTGAGGGCCTTCGGTTAGTTTTTCCCTGTTCTGCTTAGCTGGTGTCTGCCTGCTGGCGTTGGAGGCCAGGATAACGAGATGAGTTGGGGGAAGGAAGCTTAGGGGGAAAGATCTTTGTCCACTGGGGATGGAGTGAGAGAAGAAAGGGAGACCACAGTGGATTTCCTGATACAAAGCTGGGGATGAGACCGAAAAGAATCGTTACTTTATGTGAATGGGTGTTTTGCCTGAATGTATATTGTGCGTGGTGCCCATAGAGACCAGAAGAGAGTGCCAGATGCCCTGGGACTGGAGTTACAGATGGTTGTGAGCCACCACTTGGGTGCTGGGAATTAAACCTAGATCCTTTAGAAGAACAGTCAGTGCTTTTAACCACTGAGACATCTCTCCAGCCCACTATTGACGCTCCTAACCAGGCAGAATTGCAAGAGAGACAGGCACACCCAACTGTCGGCTGAAGGTCTCAAGGCCCCTGCTGCTCTGAGTTAAGGTCCCGAGTTAAGGTCCCGAGTGTCACCTGAGGACAACCCATTTTGTTGCTTACTTTTATTTCTTTACATATATTTTGGTGTATCAACCCATAGCGTCTCATATGGTGTGTTGACAATTTTGGAAGTGGAGAGCCAGGCATTTCAAGGTCTTAGTGTTCATTTTTGCTTGTTCGTTTGTTTGTTTTCAGAAATGATGCATCATGAATTAAAAATGATTTGCTCTTGACCAGGACATCTTAGGACACAGTACATTTGCCATTCTAACCCAATATCCCTTTCTTTTTGGATCTCAGCAGTTATTAGGGTTAGAAAAGATGAATGTATCACTGTGTTTATTCATTAATCAAATATCCCAACTTTTTTTTCTCCTTATGCGCTGAGAGTTCTGAAAGATACACGGTGAACCACAAAGAGGATAAAATTATACATAATTTCTAGTCCAAAGTAGGATGTGACTAGGAGCAAGAAATATGTTCCATGAGCTTTTGAGAGATTGAAATCATATAATGGAAGAGAAAGCTGTGGGGAAAGGTTCCTTTCATTTCCCCCCCTATTTCCCACCAACCCTGAAGATAGAGCACCCCAGATGTCTGTGAGGGCTTATGTCTCAGGTGTGCATGAAATTGCACCATTTATGGAGTGGAGACAGAATGAAGTTAGCATGTATTCCATAGTCATCATATGTACGGGTTTTGAACATGGAAACTCTTTCTTGTGCCACTGAGATCTGGATTAAAAACAATGATGTCATGACTGGGGTCATGTCACTTCCGTGTGCACGTAAACGTCCTCCCAGGGGTGAGCATAGTATCTACCACTTGAGATAGCCAACTCTTTTTCACTGTTACCCATTTCACAAATGTAGAGGCTGAAATAAAGATCAGTCAGTTGCCCAGGTTAATGGTAGTAAGTGATGGAATCTGGCTTTGAATTCACATCGCCTGAATAAGGTCGGTGTTATTCCCATGTTCTCTTACAATCAACATGCTCATCACTCAGTATATGCTGGGCAAAAGTGAATCAGAAACAAAATGGTGCTTCCAAAGTGTGGATGGCGTGATCTCTACCGAGGACTGCCATCACCATATTTTTTACATCTCAATCTTGTGGTTCTATCAATTGCTGAGTGGTGGACCAGTGTGGTCTTATCCAAAGATTCTATGAGACAGGGAAAGGACAAAGCCACTATGGGAGGTCTTACTGATTTTCTCCCAAAGCTGCTTTAAATTTGTAATAGTTGCCTGAGAGGATCTTGTATTCCTGTTTTTTTTTTTTTTTGTGTGTGTGTACGTACAATTTGTATATTCATGCATACAGCCATGTGTATGAATGCAGGCACACATGTATAGGTCGGAAAAGAACTGAGGGTGTCGTCCTTGCTTCCTTCCTTTGTTTAAGACAGGATCTCCTTGCTGTTTGATTCAGTCCTGCCTACAACATGCTATCTGGTCTGTGAGCACAGGAGCCCCTCTTTACTCACACCCCATCTCTCCACAGGAGCACAGGGGTTACAGATGCCCCCACGGCATAGAGGTTCTGGGGATTCCAACTCAGGTTCTCACTCTTGCCTCTTCCCATTGAACCATATGTTGATCCCTCACAATACTGCTTCTGAACAGCTTATTATAGCTGTAAAAGTCACACTCATGTGCAGAATAAAAGTTGTTGGGAAGTATGCACCTGTAGCCCAGAAAAGAGTTTTCTGTAGTATGGACTTATAAGGTACCTTCCTTCAAGGTACAAAAGTTGTATTTCTCTTTTATTTGACACCATTTGTACTTAAGGACTTTAAAAATAATAGTCCATGAGTTGATTTCTGGAGAAAGAAAATTAATTGAATACTTGGCAGTTGGATTGACTAATACATGGAAACTTGTGGTTTGAGGTGCTTAGATGCAGACTTTACTTTCAAATTAAATGATCATTTATCTCATTCTATTTTGTTCTCTGAGGAAAAGAAGTGTTTCTCAGCACTGTTCCCCCCCATGGTTCAAAGCCTTTATCTTGATTAATCAGATATTTTGGTTTTCTTCAATGCCTGTGATGCACTGGCTTCCTGTCCTTTCACTCCACAGGGTCTGGTTTTCCCATTGACAGCTTGCCATGTAGTCTCGGCAACACAAATTAGCCTGAAGTAATTTTAAGCTGTAACTATGGCTCTGTCTTATTTGGATCTACAGGGAGATTGCCATGACCAAACAAAATAACAACCCAAAGGAAAAGCCACCAGGTCCTCTTGCATTTGAACAGCCAGATGTTATTTACAGCTTTGTTTTTGAAGTATTTTCTTGACCTTGCTGGCTAGAGTCCATGCACTTTGTCATTTTGGAGCACAATGTCCTGTCACATGGTGACATGTGCCCTGAGCAAGTAAACAGGCTAAAAGACTATTGTAAGGGTAGAATAATCTTTTCACATAACGTTGTACTCCACCTACTCACACCCCGAAAGACAAAAGGGAGCATGGGAGAATGGAAATGAAAACTGTTGTGTTTTTAACATTTCAAATAATTACAATTAATGTCGCCACTCTGAAACTTGTGCAAAGTGCTATGAATAAAGAAGTCAGACAATTCATGAATCCAACACTTAAGGCTCTCAGGCTCTCATTTGAGTGAGAAGATACAGTGTGAAGGTGCAGTTGCCATAATTCACAGGGGAGGGTACCAAATTCTAGAGTGACGTGTGTGTGTGTGTGTGTGTGTGTGTGTGTGTGTGTGTGTGTGTGTGTATTCAAATTACTAACAATATAGGGAATATTGCATACCTCAAAATGGGGAAAGAATTAACTAAATTGTAATCTGTCCCCCAAATGGAAGGCGTTGGTTCCCTGCTTCCTTCTGCTGCCCCCGGCGTTTGCCCTGATAGCCGCCTTCCCCACATCTTAACCCCATGTCAGGCAGTCTAGACCATTTTGGCCCGTTTCCCAAACCCTCTCTCTGTTGCCCAAAGGAAGATGTCTCTATGGTGTCAGCTTATGGTCTAAATGATGATGTAGCTGAAGCCTGAATACTGCCCAGGAACCGTTCAGCCCACTAAGTCTCCTGTGAGCTCCAGCCCAGCTCCCGCTGTACCTGAAGGAGAATGGGAGCTACCTTGTTCTTCCTTCAACACTATCCAGTCCTTTAAAAGAAGATTTATTTATTTTCATTTTATGTGTTTGAATATTTTGCCCACACATGTGTCTGGTGCTTTTGAGGTCAGAAGAGGGCATCTGAATCCCAGGAACTGCAGTTAAAGATGGTTGTGAGCTACCATGTGGGTGCTGGGAAACAAACTCAGATCCTTTGCAAGAAGAATAAGTGCTCTTAACCTCTGAGCCATCTCCCCAGCCCCACTATATTCTTTGGATGCTCACACGCCATGAAAGACCATCTGACATTTATCCTTATTGAGACAATTTACTGGCAAACTGGTATTTCTTCTTCACTCATGAAGGATTTTGTCATGTGCTCACTGCCTTTCCATCTACTACCCTTGATGACATCTTTCTTGGATCTTCAACACCACTCCAGTTGGTTCAGTTAATGCGGTAGCCTCAAAGTTCCTGTTCTCACTCCCCAGGTTCTCTTCCTTTGTGAGACTCCAGCCCCTTGTGTGGTGATCATACTTCAGGGTTTGACATGATCAACCGTTATGCTGCCTATTGTTTTGCTGTCAAGCTTCCTACTTTCTGTCCATCATCTCCCGCTTTTATAACTCACTCACCATTGTACCCTTTCTCCATGTCTTTGACCACACAGAGTTGTGGCTACCTACCATTTTTCAGCTCCATCATCCACTCTATTACATGTCTGTATCTCTCTTTCTCCTGGACTCTGTAGCTTACTGCTACTTCCTTGCATATGCTCTTCATTCTTATAATGGCTTGAATCATGTTTCCCTAAAATTTATGTCCCCCCAGAACCTCCAAATGTGACCTTATTTGAATATGGGGTCTTGCATATACAATCCATTAAAATGAAATCGAACAGGTCAGTGTGGGGAGCCAAAGAAGCCTCGAGTTAATGTGTCAAGGGCAGATAAAATCTGTAAGTGAATTTGAATTGTCAGCATGGGCACAGCCTTGTCAAGAGCCTTGTCAAGAGCCTTGTCAAGAGCCAGTTTCTTAAACTCATGGGAAATTGGCAGAGTGTTTTACCTGGGTTAATCTTGAAATGGTAACGGCTTCCTCTGGCCCAAGTACAAGTGTTTGCAAATGATCGGCTAAGGAGCACAAAAACTAGCAACTGCAGTTTCCTTTTCTCAGAGCCTGAGACTGCTCATGTACAGAGACCTCCTACCAAGACTGGGTAATTCCTCCCACAGTGCTGTGCACAAGAAAAATGGTGACATTCCGGTGGCTGTGCATTGGTATCACTCTATCAGAGTGTTCATAGACTACCTGACCCCAGCTTTTCTGTACACGTGTTGATGCTTTTTTCATTCCCTCAACATACCAGTCAGGTTTCCCGACACGTTATGTGGGATGTGACAGACTAGGGTAAATATCCAATAACTGGTACCCTTAAAAGAAGAGAAAAAAGAGAGCATTTAGAGACCTGGGCACAGAAGCAAGGTCATATGAAAATGGAGACCAAGAACAGAGCTATATTGGCACAATCTATGCCATGTTGGAAGAGAGGCAAGATATATTTGTCCTCCAGAGCTTCCATGGGCAACTGATATATTTCCAATCTTGGTTTCAGGTTTCTGGCCTCCTGAGCTGTGAGAGAACAAAATTCTGTTATTTCAACTGCCTGTTTTGTTCTAATTGAGCACAACAGACTTCAAACAGCATCGCTGCAATGTCCTTCCAGCTGCAGCACTGATTAAATTAACCTCCCCATCTTTCCCCCAAAGACAGATTTTAGGTGAAAGAAAACTTACAAGTACACTAACTGGTCTTACTTCACAATTTTAGCCTTGTTATGTTGTCTTGACGTTTCCTGGCAACTCCACAACATTTTACAGTGTAATCATCATCTATCTTATGGTGCAAATGGGTCATACTTTTCTCAGTCTTCCACCTAGTAACTCAGCATTTCATCATACTGAGAAAAACAGATGCACTGAGAGGAGACAAAACTCAATTTTCCTTTCTTCCACCATATCTATGAAATCATTTGCATTTGTTCATGCATTTTCCTTTCCATCCCACTCATGTAGTCCACAGCAAGTGTTTGCTAAATGATGACGAAATACATTTCAGCACATCATTAAAGCCCTTCCCCTTCTGGTGATTATGCCCTTGGGAAAGACAAACAACAAATAAATAAACAAGTGCATGTTTAGTGTAATATGGTATCACTATATATGTATATACATACATATATATATATATACATATATATATGAAAAGTATTATGAATGATAAAAGGAAGTTGTGAATATAGTCTACAATTAGGAAGTAAAATTTTAGGGAGAATATTCCGTGAGGCTATCTCTCACTAGGTCTGAGAAGAGATCTGAATAAAGTGAGGGGTGGTGCACTATTTGGACTTCTTTGTAAGTCTAGCTCTTTATCTCTTGTTATAGATAACCCCTTCTTATCCGACTCAAGAACTATTGTCTTCACCTAATTCTCCTTTACACAATCTGTTAGTATCTCCTTCCTTATTGGCTCATGATCATCAACATACAAAGGTATAATATATGCCATCTTGCAAAAAAAAATTCCTTCCCTCCATACCTCATTGAGTTACCACATCGTTCTTTTATTCTCTTTTATAATAAAACTCCCCACTGGGTTGTCAAGATCAACTATTTTAAATTCACCCATTCCAGTAAAAACTTCACTCTTTTAAAGTTTTTCTGAAATATGTATTCATTTTTATGTGTATTAATGTCTTGCCTGAATGAATGGGTGTGCAGCATGTGTGTGCATGCCACACATGCCAGAAGAGGGCGTTACATCCCTTGAGACTATAGTTACACATAGTTATGAACCACCATGTGGGTGCTGGGAATCAAACCAGGGTCCTCTGCATCAGCAGCAAGTTTTTTAACCACTGAGAAATCTCCACAGTCCCTAAATATTGTTAGTTTTAAACCTTCATCTTTGTTTGTTGCTATTTTGTTAAATATTTCCCTTTGAGACAGAGTCTCCAATGTGTGGTTCAGGCTGTCTCAAACTCAAGATCCTCCTCCATCAGCTGAGTGCTGAGATTACAAGTGTGAGCCCCCATGTCTGGTGTTGACATTCATTTTAATGAATCCTTACTAGTGATTGAAGCAATTGCTAGCAAATTCTTTTATAATTCTTCTCTCTGTTTAGTTTCTCAAATATCTCAATTTCCAGTCTGTCTCTACTCTGACTAGACACTCACCTTCAGTTCCTAAACATCTAAATGTCTAAGTATTCAGAACTTATGCTCCACCTCTTTACCTGCATGCCTAATTATTACAGCAGGTAGCTTCATCCTGCCATGATGCTTGTCATCATAGGCTCACAGCTGGCCTAGATTTTACCTGTAGCTCCTGTAGTCTCCAGACACAGGGTCTCCACCATTTTCAGTAACTGACATGCAAGATTTAATGTACATAAAACCAAAACTAATTTCCTCACCTAAGTAGTTCAGGTGAGTTCATATTAAATAACATGGTCAGATCAACCCTCCCCGAAGAGTGCCAGCTGGAGAATATCAGGGAGGGTTTACCTGGCTACATTATTTAGTATGAACTCTCACACTCTTCCTCACCTCAGTTATGTCTTGTTGCCCAACCTAAAACTTTAGTGTGTGTGTGTGTGTGTGTGTGTGTGTGTGTGTGTGTGTGTGTGTGTGTTGGGCTCCTTTGCACTGTTTCACATCCAAACGTAGTGCTGAAGTCTATGAATATCATTCTTAAATCATACCCCTTTCTAGTACCTCTATAATGGATACTATGGCCAAAACCTTCATCATCTCTTACTGAGATGACAAGATGCTTCCTAATGGCTTCCCATTGCTTGTTATTCACATAGCCAGTCAGAGCACTCTTAGTAGAATATGAACCAGATGCTGACTTTTCCTATACAAAATGATCCAAAGGCTTTCCATCATACCCAGAATAAAATAAACTCTCTTCTGTGGCAAACGGGGCTCATTGCCCCTCCCAAGCTCTGCAACCTCATGTTTCTTTCTACTCTGTTCCCACTATCCTCACCTGGTGCTCCTCAGCTGGCACTCTTCAGGGAGGATTCATCTGGCCATATTATTTCAAATATTAAAATAGCACTGTACCGTATCCAATCAACCAACCAATATATACACACATATACATATATATGTATCTCCTAATCTGATTTATTTGCTTTGAGGTGGCATTAATTATTAACAGGCACACACACACACACACACACACACACACACACACACACACACACACACTACTGATTTGTTAACTATCATCCTTATTGGAATATAAATATCAAAGTGTGTTGGGGCTCTTGTGACTCAGTCTTATTTATTATTTTACATTTAAAACCTTGAACATAGTGGTCATTTGAAAATATCTGCTTAGTTGATCAATTACAACATATGCCATTGAAAATTTAAGAGCATGGAGAAAATTCATGCAATAAGGCTAGTAATCAAAGTCACCATTACTCAAAGAAAGATAGCAGGGAATCTTCTAAGTTCTTTCTAGGTATGGTCTCCCTGATCTTTAGATGTCATTAGTCTTAGAACTAAGAGTGTTATTGAATAAATGAAGAAAGTGGAGGTTACCAAGTCCATGCACAGACAGGAACAGCATGTCTCTCATGAGGCACATGGCACACATTGTGGGAAACTTCATACTAAATCACTTGGAGACAATCCATCTGCCTCTGGATTGGGTGTTTCTACCTCGCATGACAGCCCTCTCACTGTGACTGAAAGTCAGCCCTGGACACAGCTAAACACAACAAACAAAAAAGGCAAAGTTCTCTCAGGCTGGAGTAGGTCAAAGATCTGGGATAGTAACCCAGATTTGTCTGGTTCTAAGTCCCCAGGATTCCAGACTTCTGCTATGTAAATGTTTATTCTTATTTATGGTAGAGAAAGGTTGTGTTTCCCTCAATATGCTGGATTAGATACCCTAGAGACAGTCTTGACTAAAACAAATCTTGAGACATAATAAAAATGCTTCAGTGAGCTAACACAAAATCCAGGCATTTACCACACACATACAGGAGAAATCAGGAGGTAGTAAATGTCTTAGGAGGCTTTACCGCAACCTGGGGACTTGGAACTCTGCCCTAGCTACTGCTTGGGATGCTGGGAATGAAAGAAAACTCCAGAGCTTTGCCAAGGCTGGGTGGAAATCTTTGCATAAAGTCAGAAGGACCTCAGTGACATCATCCACTGCCAGAGGACAAGTCCTAAGAAGGAGATGTACAGTGTAACTTGCTGGGTAACTTTTAATTCTGGAAAGGAGGAAAATACCTTCACTGAGAACTCACAGTTACATTGCTGTCCTATAATGATTCATGGTTAGAATCAACACATTCAGACTGAGAAATTAATTTAAATAATTTACAAATGGAAGCACTTCCAGGTAACTGGCAGAAGTAAACACAAATCTACTCTACAGATTGGAAATTCAATCCCAGGCTCAAGGAATTATTACAGAAAAGGCCTTTAAAAACTTTCATATTTTAAATGCTTATTTACACAATGGAGTATTACGCAGCTGTTGAAACAATGACATCATGAAATCTACAGGCAAATGGATGGAACTAGAAAAGATCATCACAAAGACAAACACAGTATATACTCACTCCTAAGTGAATATTAGCGGTCAAGTAAAGGAGACCCATGTTACAATCTACAGACCCAGAAAAGCGAGGTAACAAGGGGGGCTCAAGGGGGTGGGGGTGGTGCATAAATCCCACTGTGAAGGGGAAAATGAATGGACATTTCCAGTGGGAGGTGGGTATGAGGGGATGGTGGGTGAGGATGGGGGATAGGAACAGGAGGGATCAGGTGAAGGAAGGATGGAGGGAGAGAGTACTATCAGGGACAAGCGGGATCTGGGGGCATCTCTGGGATGAACTAGAAACCTAGAACAAGGGACACTCTCTGGAATATATGAAGGTGACCTTAGCTAAGACTTCTGGTGTGGGGTGGGGTGGGGTACAGAGTCTGAACTGGCCATTTCCTGTAACCAGACAAGACTTCCAGTGAAGAGGAGAGACACCAACCCAGCAACAAACCCTTTGATCCAAAATTTGTCCTGCCTCAGGATGTGTTGGGGTAAAGATGGCACAGAAATTATGGGAGTGACCAACTAATGACTGGCCCTGCTGCAGACCCATGCTGTGAGTAGGAACTCACCCCTGAGGGCCAGGACCAAGAGGTGGGATACTCCATAGACCTAAGATAGAATCACACATGACTGGCCAAAAAAAAAAAAAAAAAAAGTCCCTGAGGTGATTCTATTGATATTCTGCTATACGCATAGATTGGTGCCTAGCCCAACTGTCATCAGAAAGGTTTTTCCCAGCAACTGATGGAATCAGAGGCAGAGACCCACAGCCAAGTATTGGGCAGAGTTCACAGGATCCTCCAGAAGAGGGAGAGGAAGGATTGAAGGATTGTGGGAGTCAGAGGGGCCAAAGACACCATAAGAAAACCTACAAAATCAACTAATCTGGGTTCATAGAGCCTCACAAAGACTCTGAACCAACAACCAGAGAGCCTGCATAGGACCCACCTGCTGTGGGACGGTCTGTATGTCAAATTGCTCTGATTGGTCAATAAATAAAACACTGGTTGGCCAGTGGCCAGGCAGGAAGTAGGTGGGACAAGGAGAGAGGAGAATTCTGGGAAGTGGAAGGCTGACGCAGAGAGACACTGCAGCCGCCGCCATGACCAGCAGCATGTGAAGATGCCGGTAAGCCACCAGCCACGTGGCAAGGTATAGATTTATGGAAATGGATTAATTTAAGCTATAAGCACAGTTAGCAAGAAGCCTGCCACGGCCATACAGTTTGTAAGCAATATAAGTCTCTGTATTTACTTGGTTGGGTCTGAGCGGCTGTGGGACTGGTGGGTGACAAAGATTTGTCCTGACTGTGGGCAAGGCGGAAAACTCTAGCTACACCCACCTAGGCCCTTTGCATATATGTTACTGTTAGGGTCCATGAGTCATCCCACAAAAGACTACCATTCACGTATACAATCAACAAGAACGTTTATTGCTCAAGAGTAAAAATTTCAGCATGCAGAGGTTAGCCATATGGCAAGATGGTGACCCTACGAGAAGCTTGCAGCCTCCTTTTAAGCACAGCTAGGAGAATTCCAGCTGTGTTAAGTGTACTTTGAAGTGATTAGGTATAGACTTTTACTTGTACAGGAGTCATTTTATGACTAGCTCATGACATCTGGTCAGCAACTGTGGCTGCAGTGTCAGGGGTCTGTTTGACTGAAAATAGCAAGAACAGTTTCTGCTTGTGGCTGATTAGGACCCTGATTGGCCACCAGACTGGACGTACTTTCTGAGGGTCTGATTGAAGCCAGGCATGAGTCAATATAGGCTGGTGGGGTAACATGCAACTTGATATACCATGGCTGGCTGTTACTCATGGGAGGCCTGGCCCTATGTGAGGAGAAACTGTGGAGGAGGAGTGGATGGGGGGCAGAGGTCGGGGGAGGACCTGGGAAGAGAGGAGGGAGAGGAAACTTTGGTTGGGTTGAAAAAACAAAAAAATATTTTTTTCTATCTTCAGTTACTACTATTGTATAAATGTTTTGGTTGTGTGTATGTATGTTCACCATGTATGAACTTGGATCCTGTGGAGGTCAGCAGAGGGGGTCAGATCCCCTGGAACAGGAGTTACAGGCAGCTGTGAGCCACAGTATGGGTGCTGGGAATCAAACCTGCGTCCTCTACAAGAGCAGCCAGTGCTCTGAACCACTGAGCCATCTTTCCAGTTCCCAGAAAATGTTTTAAGAGAAATGAGCAACTCAGAGCCACAGGACACCCCCAGAACCACATAAAAGAAAATGTCAAAGGGCAGACCCAGTAAGAGTCAGGCCTTAGTTCACTAGATGCTGTGGGTGAGCTAGACTTGGTGTATCTGAAAAGATAAAGCAGAAGGGGAAATTGTAAAAATTTGAATAGGGAACAAGCAAAACTTGACAAGTAGAACTAGAAATTTAGAAGGTACTATTTGAAAATGAATTTTTGTGGTTGATTTCATCAGCAGGGTGTATAAAATTCAATATAGAACCACTGAACTGAAGATGGGAGGCTAGCCCAGAGGTCATTGGAGGGGTGAAGGAGAAGTGAGATAAACACCCGCCATTCTAGCAGGTTGTCTGCAAGTGAGAATACCAGATCTCAGGCTGCTCTCGTAGTCTCCTGAGGTTCAGACCATCAGACTAATGGCTTCCAGCTGAGGCTGGGCAGGTCTAAAAAGCATCATCGTTAAAGCGTCGACATGTGACCAGGCTGTCCTAGTCAGACAAGGACCTATAAGCTATACATTTCTCTCCATGCATGTGGGAAGCTTCTTGTGTGTCCAGGGACTCGCTGAGAGTTAAAACACTTCTATTAAAATGAGATATTATTGCCCATTTTTCAAACTGGAAAATTAGGTGGTTGGGATTCCAAATAAAACTATATACACATTACAGAACCCTGTTTTCTCAGCATTTGACATCACTCAATTAGTATAATAGTTGACTTAAACGTGTTAGAATTCCGTTTAGTTGCATCTGTAAGGTTGAGGCTTCGTGGTGTTTCCCCCATCCATTCTGGCATGTCTGTTGTCCTTATTCAGCTCATGTTTAAGCAGTCCAGTTGGCAAAATTGTATGGGTGTAGCTTCTAATGTTGCTAGGAGACATAGTCTCATAGCAAACTCCCTCTTCTTTCGGTTCTGACACTCTTTTGGCCCCCTTCCCCATAGTTCTCTGAGCCTCGGGTGCAGGGCTTGTTTTACAGATGTTTCAATTGGTCCTGGGCTCCACAACTCTGTGTTCTGATCGCTGTGGTCTTCTGTAATGATCTCTATTTGCTGAAAAGAAGTTTCCTTGGTGAAGGGGGAGGACTACACTTATCTGTGGGTATAAGGGCAAACATCCAGAGTGTAGTTTGGGATTATGCTGGTTTAGTAAATTGGTGAATGTAAACTCTCCGCCAAGATCCATGACTTTACTAGCACTGTGTAATTGACGTGATTTCCCTCTTGTTGAGTAGGTCGCAAATCCAATTAAAGAGCTGTTAGTTACCACCAAGGCATGCCTGCCACTGTTGTATCTGTAGAGTTATCCTGCCCTGCTGGTCTTCATTGCAGTTCATAGGTATCACAGCTGTGTAGGACTGCTGGCTGCTTCCCTCCTTTGGAAGCTTGCTTGGTGCCTTCTGGTTCCATAAAAGCTAGTCCTCGAGGAGGGAGCATTCAGGTCAGCTCCAGATCAAAAGTCCTGGGCCCTGTTTCTGAAGTGCATGGTATCTTTAGCAATAGGATTTACCTTCCACCTCTTGGTGGGTTGGGGTAACCAAGGGCATGAGCAATAGCCTGTATATTTGGAATCTCTTCAACAAACAACAAACTCTGACAAACAACACAGAAGCGGGCTTTTCATGTTGAGTGTTGGGGGTTTTGTTATGTGGGCTTTGGCTCTTGGAGGAAGTATTGTCAACCCAGATGAAAAAAAAATTTAAACTACATATGTATGTTTATACATAGACTTACATGTACTATAGTTTTTAAGGTAAATAGTTATGACGTTTTCGTTTTCAGATATGACGTTTATTGTTATTTTATCCACTTCTCTCCTCCTTCTGTATTTATCTACCCCATTCCCTAATTAAAGCCACCCCCTTTCCTGTTTCCATGATCAGATCACTAGCATCCTCCTCTTCCCCTCTCTAATGCTCCCTTGCCCCCATACAGTGGCAGTGGTCCCTTTTTACTTCCCAATTTCTGCAGTTACTCCAGGATATTTACTCACATGTGAAGATTTGGAGCTAGAGCCTCTGATAAACGAACAAGTGATGTTTGTCTTTCTCAACCTGGTTCACCTTACTCAATATGATCTTTTCTAATTCTACCCACTTACCTTCAAGGTTCATTGTTTCATTTTTCTTTATAGCTGAACACTATCCCATAGCATATACACACCACATTTTCATTATGCATTCATTGCTTTTAGGATATTTAGGTTGTTTCCACTGACTAGCTACTGTAACTAGAGCAGCAATGACCATGGATGTACAAGAATCCATGGAGTAGGATGTAGACTGTACACTCTGCCAAGAAGTGGTTTACCTGGTTCATAGGGTAGATTTATCTTTAGCTTTTTGAGAATTCCCTACAATGATTTTCATAGTGACTGTACCAGTTTGCTATCCCCTCAACAGTGAATGAGTCCCCCACAGTGTCTTCTGCATTTGCTATCAGTTGATCTTTGCCATTCTAAATAGGGTAAGATAAAACCTCGAAGTGATTTTGATTTGCATTTCCCTAATTGCTAGTGATGGTAAACATTTTTAATATATATATATACACATATATATATATTTGTCTTTTGAGAACTCTCTCAGGTCCCAGGCTCATTTTTTGAATGGGCTCATTTTTCATTCTTTGTTCTGTGAATTATTTATGTAACTGGATATTAATCCTTTGTCAAATGTATAGCTTGCAAATATTTTCTCCCATTCTATGGGTTTCCACTTCACTCAATCAATTTTTTTTCTTTAGTGGCTCAGAAATTTTTTAGTTTCATGAAGTCCCACTTATCAATTCTTGGTCTTAATTTTTGGGTAAATACAGTCCTATGCCTCTGTCATGTAGGGCACTGTCTATGCTTTCTTCTAGTGGTTTCAGTGTTTCAGGTTTAGGTCTTTGATCCAATTCGAGTTAGTTTTTGTGCAAGGTGATAGATATGAGTCTAATTTCATTCTTCCGTGTATGGACGTCCACTTTACCCAGGATCATTTGTTGAAGGTGATTTCTTTTCTTTAGCTTATGTTTTGGGCATCTTTGTCAACTTTTAAGTGGCTGAAGTCACATATACTTAGGTTTGTGTCTTTGATTTTGTTCCATTGGTCTACATGTCTGTTTTTGTGCCAGTACCATACTGTTTTTATTGCTATGATAGCTTTGTAATATATTTTAGGATCTGGAATGGTAGTCCCTACAGCATTGTTCCTTTTGTTCATACTTCTCTGGTCTATCTGGGGTCTTTTGTGAGTCCACGTGAATGTTAAGATAGTTTTTGTTTGTTTGTTTTCTTTTCTATTTCTCTGAAAAATGAGGTGGGGATTTTGACTGGAAATGCATTGAATCAGTAGTTTTTGGTAAAATGATCATTTTCACAATATCAATTCTGCCAATTTCTTTATTTGTTATGGGTCTGTCTAGGTTGTTGATTTCTCCTAGGTTTAATTTTGGTGGTTTTGCTGAATCTAGAAATTCAACCATTTCTTTTAGGTTTTCCAGCTTAATGGAGTATAGTATAGTATCCCTTCTAAGATTCTGAATTTCTTAATAGAGTATTGGTTTTAAAAAAACAGTCCCTTCTAAGATTCTGAATTTCTTTGGTGTCTGTTGTAATGTTTCTCTGTCCATTTCTAATTCTGTTAATTTGGGTTCTCGCCTTCTTTCATTTGGTTAGTTGGGCCAAGGATCTGTCAATTTTGTTTATCTTATAGGAGAACCGTCTCTTAGACGCTGATTCTTTTCATTGTTTCCTTTGCTTCTCTTTTGTTGATTTCTGCTCCGGTTCTTACTATTTCTCGATGTTACCTGGGTTTGGATTTGGTTTGTTATTGATTCACCATTTTTTTAAAAAATTTATTTATTTATTATGTATATTTTGTGTGCATGTGTGCCTGCATGCCAGAAGAGGGCTTTATATCTCGTTATAGATTGTTGTGAACCACCATGTGGTTGCTGGAGTTCAAAGAAGAGAACCAAATGAGGTTTTGTTTGTTTGTTTGTTTTGTTTTTAGACATTTGGATGCCTCACATTGCCACCAACCAGAGTAGGGAAAAGAGGGTTAGGAATGCTTTGGAGAGACAGTTGATCTCGTTTTGGCATAGTATTATTAAGGGTCACCTGGGTAAAGATGGCAGGAAGCAGATGAATTTGAGGAAAGAGGTTGGAAAGGATTTACACGGGGAGGCATTAGCAAATAGGAGATGGTTGAAAAGAAGGAATGCATGCTCCAAGTGGAGAAAAAAGTGGGTGAAACATGGAGTTTGTGGCTGATGTAGCAAATAATGTTGATGAAAGCTAGGAGGAGGGACTCACTGCTATGGTTAGGAATGCCTGAATTTTATACTAGCCCAACTGGACAGAATGGTGCAGGTCCCTAGATAAAGTGGATTGCATTTTCTCCACCATGAGTTGTTAGAATTATTCAGAAGATGGAAGGTTCACCCTCAGACTTAGATCTTTAAGCATTGGCCAATTTGCAAGTAGAGTTATCTTAGTGCAAGAAATATCTTCCTGGATGGGCCAGCCTTTGAATGTGATTTGCAGGTGTTTTTTTTTTTAATTTTATTTATTTTATTTTACAATACCATTCAGTTCTACATATCAGGCATGGGTTCCCCTATTCTTCCCCCTCCCACCCCCTCCCCTTATCCCTAGCCCACCCACCATTCCCGCCTCCTCCAGGGCAAATCCTCCCCCGAGGACTGCGATCAACCTGGTAGACTCAGTCCAGGCAGGTCCAGTCCCTTCCTCCCAGACTGAGCCAAGTGTCCCTGCATAAGCTCCAGGTTTCAAACAGCCAATTCATGCAATGAGCACAGGACTTGGTACTACTGCCTAGTTGCCTCCCAAACTGATCAAGCCAATCAACTGTCACACCTATTCAGAGGGCCTGATCCAGCTGGGGGCCCCTCAGCCTTTGGTTCATAGTTCATGTGTTTCCATTCACTTGGCTATTTTTTTCAATAATTGAGTAAAACCGAAATTTATTATAAGCCACAGTCATCCTAGGGACCTCCATGCTATATATATATAGCCTCCATGGTTCTATGGGTTGTGGTCTGATTGTTCTTTATTTTATATCTAGAATCCACTTATGAGTGAGTACATACCATGACTGTCTTTCTGGGTTTGGGCTACCTCACTCAGGATGATTTTTTTCTAGTTCCATCCATTTGCCTGCAAATTTCATGCTTTCATTGTTTTTCTCTGCTGAGTAGCACTCCATTGTGTATATGTACCATAATTTTTTTCATCCGTTCTTCCATCGACGGGCATCTAGGCTGTTTCCAGGTTCTGGCTATTACACATAGTGCTGCTATGAACATAGCTGAGCATATATCTTTATGGTATGAATCAGCATTCCTTGGGTATATGCCCAAAAGTGGGATGGCTGGGTCTTGAGGTAGTTCGATTCCAAATTTTCTGAGAAACCGCCATACTGATTTCCACAGTGGTTGTACAAGTTTAAATTCCCACCAACAGTGGAGGAGTGTTCCTTTTGCTCCACATCCTCTCCAACATTGACTGTCATTGGTGTTTTTGATCGTAGCCATTCTGACAGGTGTAAGGTGGTATCTCAGAGTCGTTTTAATTTGCATTTCTCTGAAGATTAAGGATGTTGAACATTTCTTTAAATGTCTTTCAGCCATTTGTGTTTCTTGTTTTGTGAATTCTCTGTTTAGCTCTTTAGCCCATTTTTTAATTGGACTGTTCAGTATTTTGATGTCTAGTTTCTTGAGTTCTTTATATACTGTGGAGATCAATCCTCTGTCAGATGTGGGGTTGGTGAAGATCTTTTCCCATTCTGTTGGCTGTCTTTTTGTTTTATTAACTGTGTCTTTTGCCTTGCAAAAGCTTCTCAGTTTCAAGAGGTCCCATTTATTAATTGTTGTGCTCAGAGTCTGTGCTGTTGGTGTTTTATTTAGGAAATGGTCTCCTGTGTCAATGCGTTCAAGAGTGCTTCCTACTTTCTTTTCTATTAAGTTTAGTGTAACTGGATTTATGTTCAGGTCTTTGATCCACTTGGACTTGAGTTTTGTGCATGGTGACAGATATGGATCTATTTGTAATCTTTTACATATTGAGATCCAGTTATGCCAGCACCATTTGTTGAAGATACTTTCTTTTTTCCATTGTATAGTTTTGGCTCCTTTGTCAAAAACCAGGTGGTCATATGTGCATGGATTAATGTCAGGGTCTTCAATTTGATTCCATTGGTCCGTATGTCGGTTTTTATACCAGTACCAAGCTGTTTTTATTACTATAGCTCTATAGTAGAGTTTGAGGTCAGGGATGGTGATGCCTCCAAAGGTTGCTTTATTGTATAGGATTCTTTTAGCTATCCTGGGTCTTTTGTTTTTCCATATGAAGTTATGTATTTTTCTTTCCAAGTCTGTGAAGAATTGTGTTGGGATTTTGATGGGGATTGCATTGAATCTGTAGATTGCTTTTGGTAAGATTGCCATTTTTACTATGTTAATCCTACCTATCCATGAGTATGAGAGATCCTTCCATTTTCTGATATCTTCTTCAATTTCTTTCTTTAGAGATTTAAAGTTCTTATCAAAAAGGTCCTTCACTTGTTTAGTTAGTGTTATTTCAAGGTATTTTATATTATGTGTGGCTATTGTAAAGGGTGATGTTTGTCTGAAATTTTTTTCTCAGCCCTTTTATCATTTGTGTATAGGAGGGCTACTGATTTTTTTGAGTTGATCTTGTATCCTGCCCCTTTACTGAAGGAGTTTATCAGCTGTAGGAGTTTCCTGGTAGAGTTTTTGGGGTCACTTATGTATACTATCATATCATCTGCAAATAGTGAAAGTTTGACTTCTTCCTTGCCAATTTGTATCCCTTTGATCTCCTTTTGTTGTCTTATTGCTCTAGCTAGAACTTCTAGTACTATATTGAGTAAATATGGGGAGAGTGGACAGCCTTGTCTTGTTCCTGAATTTAGTGGTATCACTTTGAGTTTCTTTCCATTTAATTTCATGCTTGCTGTTGGCTTGCTATAAATTGCTTTTATTATGTTTAGAAATGTTCCTTGTATTCCTGATCTTTCTAAGACCTTTATCATGAAGGGGTGTTGGATTTTGTCAAAGGTTTTTTCAGCATCTAAGGAGATGATCATGTGGTTTTTTTCTTTCAGTTTGTTTATATGGTGTATTACATTGACTGATTTTTGTATGTTGAACCATCCTTGCATCCCTGGGATGAATCCTACTTGGTCGTGATGGATAATTGTTTTGATGCATTCTTGGATTCCGTTTGCCAATATTTTGTTGAGTATTTTTGCATCAATGTTCATGAGGGAGATTGGTCTGTAGTTCTCTTTCTTTGTTGCATCTTTGTGTGGTTTGGGTATGAGGGTAATTGTAGCCTCATAAAAAGAGTTTAGTAGTGTTCCTTCTGTTTCTATTGTGTGGAACACTTTGAAGAGTATTGGTATTAGTTCTTCTTTGAAAGTCTGGTAGAATTCTGCACTGAAACCATCTGGTCCTGGGCTTTTTTTGGTTGGGAGACTTTTGATGACTGTTTCTATTTCTTTAGGGGTTATTGGTCTATTTAAATGGTTTATCTGGTCTTGATTTAATTTTGGTATGTGGTATTTATCCAGAAAATTGTCCATTTCTTCCTGGTTTTCCATTTTTGTGGAGTACAGGCTTTTGAAGTATGATCTGATGATTCTCTGGATTTCCTTGTTGTCTGTTGTTATGTCTCCCCTTTCATTTCTGATTTTGTTAATTTGGGTGCTCTCTCTTTGCCTTTTGGTTAATTTGGCTAGGGGTTTGTCTATCTTGTTGATTTTTTTCAAAGAACCAACTCTTTGTTTCATTGATTTTTTTGTATTGTTCTCTTGTTTTCTATTTCATTGATTTCAGCCCTCAATTTGATTATTTCCTGGCGTCTATTTCTCCTGGGTGAGTTTCTTTTTGTTCTAGAGCTTTCAGTTGTGCTGTTAATTCATTGGTATGGGATTGCTCCATCTTCTTTATGTGTGCATTTAGAGCTATGAATTTTCCTCTTAGCACTGCTTTCATAGTGTCCCATAAGTTTGGGTATGTTGTACTTTTATTTTCATTGAATTCTAGGAAATCTTGAATTTCTTTCTTTATTTCTTCCTTGACCCATTGATGTTTCAGGTGGGCATTATTCAGTTTCCATGAGTTTGTGGGTTTTCTATAATTTTTGTTGTTGTTGAGGTCTAACTTTAAGGCATGGTGGTCTGATAAGATACAGGAGGTTATTCCATTTTTTTTTTTGTATCTGTTGAGATTTGTTTTGTGGCCAAGCATGTGGTCAATTTTTGAGAAGGATCCATGGGGTGCTGAGAAGAAGGTATATTCTTTTGTGTTAGGATGGAATGTTCTGTAGATATCTATTAAGTCCATTTGAGTCATAACATCTGTTAGGTCCTTTATTTCTTTGTTAAGTTTCAGTCTGGTAGATCTGTCTTTTGGTGAGAGTGGTGTGTTAAAATCTCCCACTACTAATGTGTGGGGTTTGATGTGTGTTTTAAACTTTAGTAGTGCTTCTTCTATGAATGTGGGCGCTTTTATATTTGGAGCATAAATGTTTAGAATCGAGACTTCATCTTGGTGGATTTTTCCCATGAAAATATGTAATGTCCATCCTGATCTGTTTTGGTTGATTTTAGTTTGAAGTCTGTTTTATTAGATATTAGGATAGCTACACCAGCTTGTTTCTTAGGTCCATTTGCTTGGAAAGCCTTTTCCCAGCCCTTTACTCAGAGTAGTGTCTGTCTTTGAAGTTAAGGTGTGTTTCTTGTATGCAGCAGATGGATGGGTCCTGTTTTCTTATACATTCTGTTAGCCTGTGTCTTTTTATAGGTGAGTTGAGACCATTGATATTGATGGATATTAATTACCAGTGATTGTTAATTCCTGTTATTTTTTGTGGTTGTGTTGTGTTGTCCTTCTTTGGTGTATGTTGGTGTGGGATTATCTATTGCTTGATTTTTTATGGATGTGTTTAGCTTCTTTGGGTTGGATTTTCCCTTCTAGTGCTTTCTGTAGGGCTGGGTTTGTGGACAGGTATTGATTAAATCTGGTTTTATCCTGGAATATTTTGTTTACTCCGCCTATGGTGATTGAGAGTTTTGCTGGGTATAATAGTCTGGGTTGGCATCCGTGGTCCTTAGTGTCTGCTAAAGATTTGTACATGATCTTCTAGCTTTAATAGTCTCTATTGAGAAGTCTGGTGTTTTTCTGATGGGTTTGCCTTTATATGTTACTTGGTCTTTTTCCTTTGCGGCTCTTAATATTTTTTCTTTGTTCCGTGTGTTTAGTGTTTTGATTATTATGTGGCGAGGGGCCTTTTTTTTTTTTTTTTTTTTTGGATCCAGCCTATTTGGTGTTCTGTAAGCTTCTTGTATCTTCGTAGGTATTTCTTTCTTTAGGTTAGGAAAGTTTTCTTCTATGATTTTGTTGAATATATTTTTTATGCCTTTGAGTTGGTATTCTTCTCCTTCTTCTAACCCTATTATTCTTAGGTTTGGTCTTTTCATGGTGTCCCAAATTTCCTGGACATTTTGTGTTATGACTTTTTTGTCTTTAGTGTTTTCTTTGACTGACGAATCTATTTTCTCTATTGTGTCTTCAGTGTCAGAGATTCTCTATTCCATCTCTTGCAACCGGTTGGTTATGCTTGTTTCTGTAGTTCCTGTTTGTTTGGTCAGGATTTCTATTTCCAGCATTCCCTCAGCATGTGTTTTCTTTATTGTCTCAAATTCATTTTTCAGAACTTGGAATGTTTCTTTCATCTGTTTAATTGCTTTTTCTTGTCTTTCTTTGATTTCTTCCCATTTTTTGTTCATTTTTTTTCTTCCATTTCTTTAAGGGAGTTTTTTATTTCCTCTTTAATGGAGTTTTTCATTTCCTCTTTAAGGGAATATTTTATTTCTTCTTTAAGGGCCTCTATCATCTTCTTAAAGTCATTTTTAGGATTGATTTCTTCTGTTTCTTCTGTCTTGGTATGTTCAGGTCTTACAGGTGTAGAATCACTAGGTTCTGATGTTGCCATATAGGTCTTTATGTTGTTGCCTGTATTTTTGCACTGGTGTCTACTCATCTCTTCCTCTGCTTGGTGCAGGTGGTGTCTGTGTCTGAGAGTGCCTCTCTTGTTCTAATTTTTAGTCTTGGTTCAGTAGGAGTTCTTGGTTAAATTGGTGCTATTTGGCTGTTTCTTCAGGGGCAGCTGATCTCAGTCGGTGAAGTATATACTTATGATTCTGGTGATCTGGTTTGGTGGCTGGGCAGCACCTTCTTCTGTGTTCCCAGGTCACGTTTTGTTCATTCATCAACTCTTCGGCTGATCTTGTTTCTTCAGACTTCAAACTGTAGGGATCTGAATCCTCTCCTGGATGGATTTCAGCTGAGCTGGGTAGTCTCACCAACACCTCCAAGTTGTTGGGTTTTGCAGGATCAGCAGCTGGGCCCTGGATTGTCCTCAGAGGGAGTGTTCAGATTCGTTCTGGTTCTGACCCACGGAGATAGCTTCTTCCCCGGGTGTTGGGGTTAGAGGTGTCCCTGCCTCTGCTTGTCGCTGCTGCCGGGCTCATCTACCTCTGCAGGCTGCCCTTGGGCCTGTATGTCCCTGTTGGCCACTGCTGCCAGCCCGTCTACCTCTGCGGGCCGCCACTGCCGGGCCTGTATGTCTCTGCCGGCTGCTGCCGCGGGCCTACCTGCCTCTCTGCAGGTGTTTTAATCATGAAGATACTTTCCTTTCCAAGTCATTACAGCGAACTTTGCAAACTTAGGAAAGATAGAACATTAAGAAATTATTTTGAAAGGAAAGAAGGAACACATAACAACAAATATAAGCAGAATAGTAATATCATTCACAGTTTGGTAAAAAGAGAGAGCAAAGGAGAATGCCCATTTTCTCTAATACTATTTTAGAAAGGACTACATTGATTGGACAATGCATTAATGGGGTTGGTAAGTGGCAAGTATCTTAGAAGAGTAGGGAGAGACTCACCCAGCAACTGTAGTGAAACAAAACCTCCTTCAAGATCACTCAGTGACATTTACCTCGATGATCATGTACTAAAGACTTAACAGAGCCTTGTTAAATGTATCAATGGCTTACTGGATCTTTTAAAAATTATTTTAGCCAGGTGTGGTGGTACATGCTTTTAGTCACAGCATGTAGAAGGCAGAATCCAGAGGATCTCTGTGAGTTTGAGGCCAGCCTGGTCTACACAGAGAGTTCTAGAACAGCCAGAACTATATAGAGAGATCCTGTTTAAAATAAATAAACAAATAAAAATTTTCACTTTATGTGTTTATTTTGCATGCTTGTGTGCCTGTACCATTTTTGTTCCTGGTGCCCACAGAGGAGAAGTGAAGTGACTTTTTTTTTTTAGGAATTTCTGAGGCCTCCAGCACATTTCCTATCAATAATTTATCAGTCTCATCATTGCCTTGTGCTAGAAGGCCTGGCAGACCAGTATGAGATCGAATGTGAGTTATATATAAAGGATGACTCCTTTTTCTGATTGTATCTTGTAACTGAATAAATAGAATAAATAGTGAAGTTAATTCTGAAGCATTAGGGGTAAATTCTGCAGTCTCAATATGTAATACCACTCTTTCAGCATACTGAGAGTCAGTTACTATGTTGTGAAGTTCTGAAAAATCCATTAATACCAATAGAATAGCATACAATTCTGATTTTTGAACTGAATTATAAGGACTTTGAACCACTTTACTTAAATTTTCTGATTTGTAACCTGCCTTTCCTTGTTTGTTGGCATCTATATAAAATGTACGAACTCCACATATGGGTTTTTCCCGTACAATTTGAGGCAAGATCCAATCAGCTCTCTTTATGAGATCAATTCTATTGCTTTTGAGATATTTGCTGTTGATTTCTCCCAAAAATTACTGCAAGCTCTTTGCCAAGATTCACTTTCTGTCCATAATTTTTCAATGTCCTCCTTAGTTAAAGGTATGACAATTTCTGCTGGGTCTATTCCTGCTAATTGACGAAGTCTCAATTTTCCTTTCCAAATCAAGTCAGAGATTTTTTTCCACATAAGTTTTTAATTTTTTATTTGGTTTATTTGGTAAAAATATCCATTCCAATATGATATCTTCCCTCTGCATTAATATTCCTGTAGGAGAATGCCTAGAAGGTAAAATAACCAAAATGCAATCCAGCTTTGGATCAATATGATCCATGTGTCCTTCATGTACTTTCTTTTCTACCAAGGCCAATTCTTTCTCAGCTTCAGGTGATAATTCCCTTGGACTGTTTAAGTCCTTGTCACCTTCTAAGGTTTTGAACAAATTATTCAGTTCATCATTTTTTACCCCAACAATAGTTCGTAGATGAGAAATGTCTCCAAATAATCATTGAAAGTCATTAAGAGTCTGTAGTCGATCTCTCCTAATTTGCACCTTTTGGGGTCTGATTTTTTGTAGCTCTATTTTATATCCTAAATAATTGATAGAATCTCCTCTTTGTATCTTTTCAGGAGCAATTTGTAATCCCCAGCAAGGCAAAATTTTCTTTACTTCTTCAAACATTATTTCTAAAGTATCTGCATTTGAGTCAGCTAGTAAAATATCATCCATATAATGATAAATTGTAGAGTTAGGAAATTTTTTGCATATCACTTCCAATGGTTGTTGTACAAAATATTGGTACAGGGTTGGGCTATTCAACATTCCTGTGGGAGGACCCTCCACTGAAATCTTTTAACCGGTTGAGAATTATTATAAGTAGGCACTGTGAAATCAAATCTTTCTCTGTCTTTTTCTTGTAAGGGTATTGAAAAGAAACAATCTTTTAAAGCAATAACTATGAGAGGCCATCCTTTTGGTAACAGAGTAGGCAAAGGAATTCCAGATTGTAGAGAGCCCATTGGCTGAATTACTTTGTTAATTGCTCTAAGGTCTGTTACCATTCTCCATTTACCAGATTTCTTTTTAATAACAAATACAGGAGAATTCCAAGGGCTGGTTGATTCTTCAATATGCTGAGCATTTAACTGTTCATCTACCAGTTCTTCTAAAGCCTGGAGTTTCTCTGTTGTTAAAGGCCATTGCTGAACCCATACAGGCTTGTCTGTTAACCATTTTAAAGGTAGAGCTGTTGGTATCTTTGGAAGATGATCAGTTGTTGTGCCCTGAGTTTACTCTTCTCATATATATTTGCTTTCAATGGCGTATTTTAGAATTGTGGTCCTTTTGGTGTCTGAGTTGCAGCATCATCACAAACATTCAGGATACTAGGAAGCTCTGTTAACCAACCTGTCAGGTCTTAATGATCAGACTGTAGCAAAGTCGTGATTATCCTTACCTTGTTCATAACACAAAACCCAACTGACCCAGCAGACCTATGGGCAAATGTTGCCTGCCTTGTCCTATGAAAGACTAACATCCATCTAGAAATCTACATTGCCTTGTACATCAAGCATCCTATACCATTATGCTATCTGTAAGGAAAAGAAAGCAATTTTCAGGAAATTTTTAGAAAATGTCAAGTGGGAAATTTCAAAGTACTTCCTCTACGTTACTTATTTAGGATGACTTAATACTTAGAAGATATTAAGGCTTCTGGGCAGAGTTCATAATGACCTACAAGTCAAATTTAGAAGAAGGATAGTCATCTATATAGATTCATATTTGTAAGTTTATTATTGCAATACATACATATGTATATTCCTTTCCTAATAAATAAGTTGATCAATATTTATTGAACGATTCTTATGCCTAATACTTTCCATCAAAATGTGAGGTAGTGGTGGATCCATGAATTTTCCAGTAAGGAAACAGACTGCATATTTAAAAAGGACTAACTGAAATGGGCTTCAAGATAGGATTAGTAATAAAGACATGAGAAAGATTAATACCTAATACATAATTGATGAGCTACTTATTTTTGAGCTTTTGGTTAGTGAGATCTCATGGATCACCAAACATTACAGGCTATTTATGGTGAGCAGAGGAAGCCCTCAGTGTGTGAAGTCCTGAATGAAGTGTGTTGTTGACATGAACTGGCCACGTCAAAGATGATAGCTTCAGCCCCGTGGGAAATGGCAAAATCTTCCCTATGTGAGGCTCACAGGGACAGCAAAACCTTCTCCTTGGTTGAGGCTCAGAGAGACAGCAAAATCTTCCTCTGTTTTGTGTGCAGATGGTGATAGTGTGTGCAGAAAATCTCCTCCATAGCTCTCTACACCTGGACAATTATGGTTAGCTCCTTCTGAGATAAGCTAAACCTGCCTCCTCGTTCAGATTTTATAATAACCCTGCTTCCTTGTTTGTCTATATGTAGTAATCCCACCTCCGTGCTCAACTGTGTGCAATAACCCCACACCCTGTTCAACTCGATATAATGGATACATTGAGCTTCTTTGTCAAAGCCCGGTGCACCTGATCCCAGGTTTTCTGTGTGTATGTGTGTTCATGTGTCTGTGTTTTTCATTCCTTCACTGCTTCCGGGCAGGTCAATCCTGTTAGTGCCACTGCTCTTGGTTACTCCCATTTCTGAAGATACTACATACTTGAGCCATGGAACATGAAGAAATCATATAGGTACTGACCTGATGAGAAACACAAATTGGACCTGATGTGGAGAGAGAGCAAGAGCAAGCGAGAGAGACAGAGACAGAGAGACAGAGAGACAGAGATAGAAATAGATAGATAGATAGATAGATAGATAGATAGATAGATAGATAGATAGGGAGGGAGGGAGAGAAAGAAAAAACACATAAGGTTGGTCAGTAGGGAAGTGTGGTGGATGTGGGAGAAATGAGGAAGTGAAGAATGACTGATCAAAATAACAATGTTTGAAATTCCTAAAGTTCATTGAAATATATAGACTTTGAGTCTGGCTAATAAAACTAAATAACTTAAGCCAAGTTTGGATAAAGCACAGGGACAAATAACCAAATGAATGGAAGCACAGGATCTATGAACCAAAGGCTGAGGGGCCCCCAACTGGATCAGGCCCCCTGAATGGGTGAGACAGTCTTTTGGCTTGATCTGTTTGGGAGGCAGCTGTGCGTTGGTGCCAGGTCCTGAGCTCGTTGCATGAGTTGGCTGTTTGAATCCTGGGACTTATGCAGGGACGCTTGGCTCGGTCTGGGAGGGGGGGACTGGACCTGCCTGGACTGAGTCTACCAGGTCGACCCCGGTCCTCGGGGGAGACCTTGATCTGGAGGAGGTGGGAATGGGGGGTGGGCTGGGGGGAGGGGAAGGGGGGCGAGAGGGGGAGAACAGGGGAATCTGTGGCTATTATGTTGAACTGAATGGTGTTGTAAAATAAATTAAAAAAATGGTTTAAAAAAATAAAAAATAAAATAAAAAATAAAAAAACTAAATAACTTTTTAAAGTTATAAGTTCTTTATAATAATGTTTTAATTATTAAGATAGAATACAAATACATTTTTAAAAGAGAACAGTACATTTTAGCTGGAGAAAACAAGCAATAAAATAAATATGTAATTTACAAAAATAAATAGAGTAGTCATCATTGGGTTTGTAGGAGATATAAAGGCTTTTAATGGTAAAGGTACAACATTCTTAGAATTTACACTGTTCAGGGATTCTGCTTTCCATATTAATCTTTAAGGAGTTTTATTCCATTTCTATTGCACAAATGAGTAAACTAAAGTCCAATGCTTTCAGCAACACACATAGTCAATAAGAACTAATAACAGAGTTTAGGTTTGTGTACAGGTATTTGTGTTACATGTTAATCCAGAGACACAAAGTGTGTGGCTCAATTATTAATATATTTTTATGACATGGTTTGTCTCATACTGCATTATACTTCATCTCTGTGTTTTACTAATAACAATAGTTCATGGTATTTTCAGTCCTTTCCTTTTTTCAGGGTTATGTCTGTGGTTATATCTAATCTTCACAATGATGAAGCAAGTTTGAAGTAATTCATTCCAAATTTCCCACTAGTAGATAGCAGGGTTAGACCTTCAAAGCAGGTGCCATGTTCTAACATTTCCATTCTTTCCTCCAGGATAAAGATAATTAGGAACCCAAAGCTTACACAGACAATGATTCTTTTATGAAATAATTGGATTTTTTTTAGTTTTTTGAGACAGGGTTTCTGGCTATTCTGGAACTCACTATTTAGACCAGGCTGGCCTTGAACCTGGAGATCCACCTGCCTCTGCCTCCTAAGAGTGTGTGCCACCTCCTGATGGTTAGAAAGAATTGCTTATGAATCATAAGTCACAATTACCATTGACAAAGCACAGATAATACCCTTGCCAACATCTTGGGTACCACTTTAGAAGAAACAACCCATTTCCTTTGAGAAGAACCAGGGAAAGAAAGGCTGCTACTGTATTGATTGAGATATTAGGTGAGCACTTGGGAAGCGCCTGCTTGTCCCAGGGAGAGAACAGTTTTGATGGTTAATGGCTTGTGAAACAGACCTCCTGGAAAGATTGTGTACATACAAGTTTGAAGGGTGTGTGTGCAGGTGAAGAAGAAAAAACACACACAAAGAATTGTAGGTGTGAGAGCACAATCCTGGGAGGTTCTGGACACCTGGAGCTTACTGGAAAGACAGGAAGTGGAAAAAGCGAATCCAGGATGGTGCCCTACAGCCAGGAACAGACTCTCCATCCTGAAGTCTGGGAGTGAAATGCTCAGATGGGTATCTTAGCTGCTTCTCTTGAGACGCAATCCAGAATAAGAAATAAAAAAGGACTGGAACTGAGTGTCAGATACAATGCTGGTGAGTTCTTGTGAATTCATGAAGGAGAGCACTGTACAGATATGTGAACAGATTCAGGAGTCTGCAGGAGTCAGAATGATCAGGGCTCTGTGACGTGTTAGATGCTGTATCAAGGGAATGAGATGTCTGAGTGGAAGGACGCTAAGGCTTTGACGGGAAGACGGTGGAATTTAGTGCAAAGGGGAGATGCAATAAAGGCAGAGGGAAATGTTGAGATCCATTCCATGCTTGGGATGGAAAATCCAAACAGAGATGTCTCCTCAGGAGGTGGACATGCGTTTTCATATAAAAAGTAGTTTGAGCTGGCAATACAGATCCAGAAGTGAGTAATATATAATTGGTATGTAATCTTGAAGGAGACATTTAGTCACTATTTGATGATTTTGTGGAAGACAGTCTCATGTAACAGTTTAATATAGATTTCTTACAACACTAGATGCCATTTGTTGAGGGTTAACCACACATGGACCCTTATAAAAATGTTATAAACATTGTTTTATTTCTCTGCCAGTTGACTGATGCTCCTTGGGCTTATGTTATGTCAATTTTCTAAGTTTCTTAAGATTTATCAAGGACTCAGGCTTCACCATAGTTAAATAGCTTGCCCAAAGCTATACAGCAGACTCATAGAATTAAAAGAAATGAGTTTGTTATATGATGTCTTGGAAGTAGGAGTCCTCAGGAGTCCCAGAGAGCTGTTCATAACTTTATCTAAAGACATACTCTCCCTGGGATTTAAGGATTTCAAGCAAAAGCAGATTTCAGATATGTGCAATACTGTCAGCAGCCTTTTACATAGATATTCTTGTCATGCTCACACCACCATCAGCACCATTCTGGAATGTGAGTGCTCACTGAGCGAAACAAGGCTGAACCAAAAAGAGGAGGCAGGCAATAGGCTTCCTTCCTTCCTTCCTTCCTTCCTTCCTTCCTTCCTTCCTTCCTTCCTTCCTTCTTTCCTCCCTCCCTGCCTCTTTCTTTCTTTCTTTCTTTCTTTCTTTCTTTCTTTCTTTCTTTCTTTCTTTCTTTCTTTCTTTCTTTCTTTCTTTCTTTCCTTCCTTCCTTCCTTCCTTCCTTCCTTCCTTCCTTCCTTCCTTCCTTCCTTCCTTCTCTCTCTCTCTCTCTCTCTCTCTCTCTCTCTCTCTCTCTCCCCTCTTTTTCTTATAAAGCCATAGCCTCAGAGGCCAACAGCCCCCCTGGGATCGTCCCTCTGTCTCTGTGTAGTTAGCAGGCCTCAGACTGTGTAACTGCACGTAAAGTATGCCATAGTACAGAGGCTGAGAGGAAAAGTGAATTTAAAGGAAATGACAATGCTCGTTTAGCTTGGGAAACGGTCTCCTAATTAATCAGTGTAGAATATTTCACTAAGGGAGGGAGTTTCAGGAAGCATGTGGTAATTTCACATTTTATTATGAATCATTGGTTCTGACTAGGGTAGGCTTTGTCTTATATAAACAGTGAAGCAGCTATTTCTATCTCAACATGACGACTACCCATTATTTCCTCTTACCGTGTTGACCATCCCATGATTCCCATAGTGTTCACTAAAAGAGCTCATCTGGATTATCATGTTGCAGAAATATATTGGGTGGCATATTTCCAGCCCAGTACAAAGTATTTAAATGTTAATATTTGTCAAGTCTCTAAATGCACAGCACAGCAGTTCTCTTTTTCCCTTACTTAGCAGAGCCAACATAGTTTAGATAAAAATATTGTCATGGGGATTATTATCCATTAAGATGATTGGTTATTCCTGAAGCTCGTGCCTTTCCTCTAGTTGTTAGAGAAACTTTGCAAATGTGATCAGAACAATATGTTATTTAACAACATTTAGTTTTTCTATTGAAATAGTGTTAATTTTAAATATTCACATACATTTTTAAAGTTCTTACGGCATTTCAACTTGCTCACTTTATTGAGTTAGGCTTTCACTCTGGAGCCTCGTCTGGCAGCTAGTTCATGATCCTTCCATCTCAGCGCCCTGAGAATGAGGATTTCAGACATGTACCACCAGGGCAGGCTCAGCTTTTCCTCGGAAGTACCTGACCTAGCTTAATGGGTTTTCCTGTGTTAGGCCCGAAAGATGAACAGAACTAAATAAAAATAAAAATTAAAGAGTAAATATTGTTTGTATTCACTCAACTGTTCTGTGATTACATTGTTCTAATATCATATATAGAAAGAGATAAAGGTATGGATATAGAATATATGTTTTCACATAGAATTTGTTAGAGGATAAAATTAGGTGTAACAATGAAATAGCATTTACAGTTATCGTACGATTTTATCATCATGTTTTCATGTTTGAAAACCAACTTCCAGCAAATGCTTTTTATGGTAAAGCAAACCAAAATTTGTCTGTTAAAATAGTGTTTCTTGGCTCATTGGCATCAATTGTCAGCTTTAACTGGCAATTTAAATGCTCAGTTCCTCAGCTTCGTCAACAGTGAGCTTAAATTTCACACGTGTTAGTGGATGTTAGTCTTTGGCAGCTCCTGACAGGCACGAGCCCATTTCCTATGTGTGCGGTTAATCATGACAAAGATCCTCTCTTCCTTCCTTTCTCTTCCTTCTCCCCATCCTTCTTCCTCTCCCTCCCCTCCCCCACTACCCCTTTGCTTCCCTTCTTTCCTCCTCTCCTTCCTTCTTGCTTCTTTCACCGCGTCTTCTCACCTTCCTTCCCTCCTTCCTCCCTCCCTCCCCTCCCACCCTTTTCAGCCAGTGTGTAGCCCGGGTTGGCCTTGAAGCTACTCTGAACTCCAATCCTCCTGCCTCAGCCTCCTGAGTGCTGGGATGATATATGTGTACTACTGCACCCAGCTCTAAAGCTCTCTCCTGTCCCATGGAGTTGGCTAAGACTGGAAAATGTCTGCTGAGCAAGTACGAAGACCTGAGTTCAGATCCCCAGAGTACACACAAGAAGCTGTGTGTGGGGCACACATCTGTAACGTGAGAACTGGCAGTGTATGGGGCCAGGCAGGCCTCTGAAGCACCAGCCCAGCTGAGTTACAGGCAGGAAAGGAAAGGCAGAGAGCAAGTGAGGAGCGACACCTGACCTGGACTCTGGCCTCCACACACATGCTCGCACATTTGCACATGTACCTGTGTGCATACATGTCAACACCCACACCAACAATAACATGCAGGGCATACAGCACAATATATAGAACACACACACAGAATTTTTCCTATCTTTATTTTCTTTTTATTAACATGTTTTTATTGATTATTTAGAAATTTCACCTAATGCACTCAGATCACACTCATTTCCCAGTCCTTCCTGGTCCACCACTAACCCTTGTGACCATCCCCAAAACAAAGAAGAAGAAAGAAGAAAAAAAGAAAAATAAGCAAGCCCAATTTGCATTGCCCATATACTCACTGGAGCAGGTCAGACTCCTGGTGGCCAGCCCCTTGAAGAAAACTGAGTCCTTCCCCACCCCATCCCACCAGAAGCCCCCAGCTGTGGAGCCTTACACGTCAGCTTCCCTGTCCCAATTTTTAAGACTTCTCTTCAATGACTTCCTGTCTAGACTGTTCCTTTTTGGGGGTCATCATGGAAGCTGTTTAAGCCTCTTTCTCAACTGTGAGTCTGCAGTCATGGACACCACGGCAAAAGAAGTTTCCATGTCCTTCACAGTCAGCAGCAGCATGGAACATGAACTTCCACACAGTTTCTGATGCCAGCATGGGCCACAGACATCAACATGGCCTCTAGCAGGAGAACAAACTACAGATGTCCACAAGGCCTCTGGTTGGCAGCATGGCCCACAGACATGGACATGGATCCAGGTGTCAGCACAGACCACGGACATCCCCATGGTCTTCAGTGGTAACACGGTGGCCCACAGACATCAGCACAGTCCTCGGCCACAGCATAGACCACGGACACCTTCATGGCCCTGGTGGCAACATGGATCATGGACATCAATATGGCCTCGGGTAGCAGCCCAGACCATGGACATCCACTTGGCTCTTGTGGTAACACCACCCAGTGTTTCTTTGAACTAAGAAATGATTATCCTCCACAATACATCTACAGGAACTATAACTAAAACAATGTCTCATTTCCTCCTTTTGACAGTTGGTTATTCAAAATCTTGAATAACTAATTCATTTATACTGGAATCAATAAAAAATTATTTAATCCCATAATTATTTTTGATGCTGGGATCAAACCCAGGGCTTTGCCTCTACTAGGCCACTGCTCTACCACTGAGCCATATCCCTAGCCTACAAAAATGCCCCAATTCTCTAAGTAGAAACATTGTGTTTCTGAGTCTCTCAAACCGTTTTTCTTCTTTTGTGCTGTGCACTAACATTACAAGCTGGGTCGTCTCATTAGAGCTTAGTTTCTTGTGCACCCTTTGCACACTGACTATGGTGGCCGAAGCACCAAGTGGGAATGGCGGGAGAGTGTTCCGCAGGTGTGCAGATACCCAGTGCAGCAGACTCTCGTCCAAATGCTTTGCAGATAACCTTTCAAGGTAGCATGGACAGCAGTGCGTCGTCTCCATAGTGACGTCCGTGGTTAGCCTGCAGTAAAGTGGGGATGTTTCAGTTCTCAAGAAGATTCCGCCCCAAAGGCTCTTCTGAAGAACTGGAATGAGCCAGTCTGCTCTTGGCATGGCAGCTGAGTTGCAAGCCCTTCGTTCTTCCTGGGAAAATTAGTCCCAGTTAAAGTGAAAGGAAGTAAACCAGGTCACAGCTTGCACACCCGTCCATCAGAGGGTTTCCAGGTAAGAATGCTTGGCTCCCAGACAGCTGACTTTAGGCGGATTACCTGAACTGTTTGTTCTTCTGAAGAGCTTCACACCCAGGCTTTTTTCTTCACTAGTTTTTTTTTTTTTTTTAAGTGGCAACGTACTTTTGGAATAAACACAACCATCAACACTTTTCCATCATATTACATTTTCTCTTAGATCATTGGCGCAAAATCAAACAGCTCTCCATTTGGCCATGTTACATAGGAGAAGCAGCACTATGTACTAGATCATTGATATTTGATGTCTGAGCTAATTTGAGCAGATTGGAGGAGTTAATGAGCAGAGAGAGTACTGTGCTGTTACACTTGTTGAAGACTTTGAACATTTGTTCCGCACTGGGAATTGAACCCTGAGCCTCGCACATACCAGGCAAGCGCTTTACCACTGAGCTGTATCCCAGCGCAGTTCTGAAGTCTTAAACCATCACATTTGGACATTGTTGTTGTAACTTATTGAAATGGCAGTATTGCCCAAAACATATGTTTTCCCTCAAAATCAAGCGATGAAAGGGTATGATTTCAGTAGAAAAATGGATGGGTAAATTAAATAGCACACAAACATGAGTGAGAAGAATGTAATAAAGTCCGGAATCTGCAACTCCGCACAGCTGTCATACAGAACACACCAATGAGACTGTTGGAACCATGGACGTGCTGATACGGTAAATCTCACCTTAGGAATTTGGTTCCAGGGAATATTCTATCACATCACATGCTTAGCTACCTCGGTACTCCATGAAACCCACCATATTCTTATTATCCTAGAAAAGGCCATAAAGACTGATGGAGAGGCTAGTTGAATATTGAAGTTTGAACCTCAAATCTGCAACTGAGCAGACTCACCTGACAGAATTACATTTTAGTCAGCAGAACTTTCCCACCTATCCCGTGCGTCTGACTTGTCTACACGCCTAACCTACAGATATCCTTCATTCAGGACTCATCTTACACACCGGGCACTTGGGTGGGTCGTTCCCAGTACCCCAGCTTGGTGCACACACTTTCCTGTCACCCTACCACAGCATTCCATCCTGTCTACACAGTGGCTACATCGACCTGCTTGCTGTGCTTTAGGCCGTAAGCCTCCTCAGGAAGGCACCTTCCATTGGTAATCACCTTTTCCCCAAGAGCAAGCCCACTTTGTAGGAGAACCTCAACATGTGGCTGTTTAGTTCTGGGAACCATAAGGATGGTTGTCAACATTTATAAAAAGGCTGTTTTTAAAAATTAGTAACTTAAAAATAATACGGAATACAGACATGGTAAGAGTAACAAAGAACGTGATCTTATTTTTATAAAGCTTGGAAATTTGACATAGAAGGCAAAAACTTACCCATATATGTTTTAATGTATTTTTAAAATTTAAATTAAAATTTAAAAAAATCCCTCTTTTTCAAAGGATGTAAGTTTACTCTGTGTGTGTGTATGTGTGTGTGTGTGTGCATGTGTGTGAATGCCACATGCATGTGGGTACCCATGGAGTCCAGGAAAAGTTGTTGGATCCCCTGGAGCTGCAGTCACAGGCAGTTGTGAGCTGTTTGAGGTGAGTGCTAGAGACCAGACTCAGTCCTCTGAAGGAGCAGCAAATACTCTTAATTGCTGAGCTATCTCTCAAGAGCCCATAATGCGATATATACATACATACATATATATGTATATTTATATATACATACACACATACACACATATGCATGCATACACACATGTGTATGTATGAATGTATAACACACACACACACACACACACACACACACACACACACACACAGAGTAAACTTACATCCTTTGAAAAAGAGGGATTTGCTATAAACACCCAAAGAAAGTGTGCTTTGGACAGTTGCATTAGTTCATAAACTAGAAGGATTTTGTCATGCAAAGAATTGCTTGATTGGATGATGTTTGTGCAGTTTAACTACTTTACCTATTGGGGTAGGCTTGAATCTAAATACTGAAAAACTGCTAATTTATTTTCTTACAATGAAACCTTGAAAAAGATAACCTTAAAACATAAAAGTCTGACATTGTCAGACTTCTGTCACTGGCAGTCTGGTGACTTGGTATTACTCAATCTTAGTGGCATCAATCCTGGGTTCAAATCCCAGATCTTCTAGTGGTTTAAACTGATAAAATGCTTAAGTTTCTAGTCTTTTACGTATTCATCTGCAAATTGTTAAAAAAAGAAAAACCTCTCTGAAGGATGAAAATTAAAAGCACGTGTAGTAGCTAACATATAGAATGTCTTTAACAAATACTTGTATTAATATTTTACTGTGGCTCATTTGTCTTGTTAATTACTTGATAATTCAGGCACATACCTTAAATCTTTTCTTCTAGATTTCAGTGTATGATGCACAGTTAATAATCACTCACATCTGATTATAAGTACTGTTAAAAACTTGAAGTCAATAAGGTACCAGATCAGCATGTCAGAAGCATAAATCATTTAAAAACACTGTATAAACACTGAAAAGACTTTTTAAAGTCAAACAATCTGAGGCTGGAAATTGGTGATGGCGAGTGTCCAGAAAAGGGAGCTATGCCAAGCCATTTTTATTGTTTATTTACTATTCATTCGCTTCAGGAAATATGGGTCACTCAAGGAAAGCCACACCTATTGCACCTTCCAGGACCATGAAAGCTGGCCAGGAAGGCAGAAATTCTAGCTCCGTCCCAGCTTCATTGGTCATTATCTTGTAGCAGAGGTATGTGGTGTTTTCAGCAAGAGGGTCTTACTAACCAGTTCTGGTGGACAACCAAGAGGAATGCTGGAAACCTGCATTGTTCAGGAGGTCTCTGGAGTTTCCCTGGTCAAGAGCTCACAAAGGGGGCCTCAGACCTGGAGCTCGGTTTTTGTAGAATAACCCTTGGCTTTTAGAACAACACTGCCTAGCTATGGGAGCAGCGCCCTTCTATCTCTTTTCTGATTTTTTTTAAATCCTAGTTTGAATCTTTAGATTTTTGTGTTCAACTCGGAACACTCTGTGGAAGCCAGGGAAATAGGAAGGGGCCATTTGGGGTGGGGGATGCGTTATAGAAGGGGTGATACAAGAACTTGTGATATAAAGGCAGACACTGGGAGTGGGAGAGGGTGGAGTAGACAAGGGCTTGGAGAAGGGAGAATTAACCTAAACAAAGGTGATGTGAAAAACCCATATGGAAGCCTAACACTTTGTGAGGTAATTACAAGAAAAAGGCGAACAGACAAGATGGTTCAGATGGTAAGGGCGTTTTCTACCTTGATCCTAGAACCCACAGGGCAGAGAGAAAGAACCAACCCCCCAGCTTATCCCTTGACCTCCAAAGCATGTTATGTCACACATATACTGTGCTCACACACACAACTAATATACATATCTCAAATAAAAATTTAAAAAGAGAAATGAGATGTCCTTCTTAGATCATATGTCATTTCTCCTAATGATTAGTAATTTTCAAAAGTGTGTTCTAGAGAATATTAGCATTGTGTGGCACTCTATGAGAGAGCTCCATCATAGACTGATAGGTCCCGAATGTGGCAGGATGGGATATGTAGAAAAAAGGAGCGTGCACATGGAGTAAGTCCCTAAACTTAATATAAGAAGTCAGGCATAACAAATCATGTGCATTTGTGCAGAAATTATCCCATGTTTATCGAAGAACATTGATGTTCTAATAAATGTTTAATAGTTCAAAATTCCGCTCTAGTCCCAAGTTCTCTTCCTAACAGTTTGCTGCCACAACCCTGGGAGGGGCACCCTTTGGCCCATGAGCCCCAACAGGCCAAGGCCTTCACAACTGAAGGCCCAAGTGTTGGAGAGATTTGTTCTGATTTTAAAATGTTATGATTTGGAGAAAAGAAGTTTCAACTTTGTCCATGTGTATTATTTTAAGAGCTGTATTGCTTTGATTTTAGCACAGAAGTTAAAACAAGTGTGTCTTATGGTTTTGAGTTGTATTGAGTTTGTCAGGGGAGTTCTCAGGGCATTTCTGAAAAGGAAGATGGATGTCATCATGTGGAACCAATAGTGTTTTTTTTAAATAAAGGAATATTATTTTTTGTTATGTACACTTATTACCAGGGGATATACACAGGAAAAGAAAAAAAGAAAACCTCCCCACCACTGGCAAAACAAATGTAAGAGTCTGTTTTCACTGGCTTATGAAGCAATCCTCCCAAATATTTAGCAACAGTATTTTTATTTTTCTCATTTCAGACACTTCATGGGATAAAGGATTGAATTTACAAGTGAAAAATAGCCACACATACAATTCCAACTGTCCAATTTGGAAGCTGGTTGCATCCCACATTTTTAATTAATAACAGTTCTGCTATTCACAAGAACTCATATGGGATTAATGGTAGTGAGTATGTGATAATCCCAATTCCAAGCAGAGCTGTGAAGCAGGCTGTGGACACAGATATAGTGGGTACACACCTCTGTGCAAAGGTGTTTGTAAACTACCATGACTGAAAGGCATATCCAGGGTCCAAGAACTGTGAAGACAGATGACCTACTCACATCTTAAAAGATAATGCTCAACCCATTGGGACAAGGAACCACGGAGGCTAGGCTAGAAAGTGAGTTCATCTCCTCAGCTGGGCTCTCAGGCAGTCTTAGGTGTGGATCCCAGTCCTAACCCCAGCTGAGTGATGCTGGGTGGTTCCAATTCCTTCTATAAGCCACAGCAGATTGCTAGTAAGTGGAGATACATCATGTCTATTCCTCAGAGGTGTGCTGAGGATGAAAGAAGATGATGTATGTAAAGAGTACATGTCCTGCCACAACCCAATCCCTCAATGACTATTCTGCTCACCTGTGGCAATAACCCGGCACAGTAGAGGGGGACTGACAATTTGAGAAGGTTCAAAAATAAACTGCTGACTCTGCCTTGAGTGATTTGATTCAAGCACAGCATACTCCTGAAATTCATACTCAAGAACAGTGTGCTTCATTGCTTTCCAGAGAATCATGCTTTTCACCACGAAGATTCTCTAAAGCCAGTGGTTCTCAACCTTTCTAATGCTGCGACCCTTTAATACAGTTCCTAGTGTTGTGGTGACCCTCATGCATAAATTTATTTTCATTGCTATTTCATAACTGTAGTTTTGTTACTTTCATAACTGTAGTTTTGCTACCGAGTGGTGTCTCAGTTCCTAAGACCATCAGAAAAGTGTGTTTTCCGATGGTCATAAGCCCCAGGTTGAGAACCACCGCAGTCTAAGTGAAAGTGGGCAGAGAGGACCCATGATTTACTTCTCAGATTCTGATATTGGTAAGTTTCTTAGATAGTTGTAGTGAAATGGCCAAAATGAATGAAATAAAGATTACCCTTTGGTCCTAAAAGGCAGAGGTTCAGAAGAGGAATACAAAATTGTAAAATTGCCTGAAATGTGTGTAGGGGGCAGGGGAGAAAGATTTGTTTACAGAAATCTGACATAATAGGATGAAGAAAGTGACTCATAACATTGGAGACAAAACAGCTTAAACCAGACCAAATGATTCCGTGTATGTGTGTGCGTGCGGTGAGGAGCACAGTGCTTGTTCTGTTAGTCTGAGCTGCAGATCGCTTCCCCAGTGGTGCTGAATAGGTAACCCCCAGGGTGACATACCCACAGTGGGCCCCGAGCCATCCCATGCTTATAGGTTCTAGAGTCAGTTGGGCTCAGCGTGACACTGGTGAAGCATTGCTCACAAAGCATTGTTCAGCGCAGCACTGACTTTTTCAAACTTAAAATTTGGAGATTTTGCAGCTCATTTCTAAATGCAGTTTGGGGGCCACGTAGGACTAGAAAGCTAACGAGAGGCCAATCTCATGATTTCGCTTGATCCCGGGTTCCCCGAGGTCCTCCTTACTGTCCTGGTGCACACACTGGTTTAGACACAGTTACTCAAGTTCCTGGAGACTGCACTTCTCAGCCAAACCCTATAACTCAACCTCTTACTCATCAAGACGGGACCAAGGAGAACAGTGCAGGCGGACAGATGCAGTCATGGATTGCGAATTGTAACCGTAGCTTGAGGAACCTCGTTATTTATGTTAGCCTGCTTACTGATCTTTTCCCTAATTTCCAAAGCATTAACTAACCACCAGAGACACTAGAAGTTCAGAAGAGATGTAACAGAATCTCACAAGAATAAGAGACACAGTATTTTTCTAGAAGGCACAAACTGCTTTATAATATACGTATATATTTTAAATTGCCATTTGCCATTGATTAGCTTAATGACAGTGAGTATCAATGTTGTCGCTGCGGTTGTTGTTACAACACTCTTTTGACTCAACAGAAAATACCAGCTTTTAAGACAGAAACCACCAAAGCGACACATGCGACATTTCTCGTTCTCTGGCGGTGCGATGCCCTTGGAGGGCAGCCTGGGAAAGCACACTGCTCACACTCTGGCTCTATTTTTACAGAGCTATTGAAAGTTAGAGGCTTTCTCCAGGGCTGGCCTCTTGAATCAGAGTGTGAAGCACAATTCCCATTAAGATGCCACTTGAAGCAAGGAAGCTGTATTCATATCCTGTGAGCAAATGTGGATTTTTCCAATCATGCCCGTTTAAATGTCTCAGTTCCTGAACACAAGGATGGGGGTGTCAGCCCAGCATTTCCAGGATTCAGGGCGGGGGAATCCTGAGAGTGTCTTATGGCGTAGGAAACTTATCTGTTCTGAGAAACCCACTGCTGTTTACCCCTGTAATAATTACTCATTTCTAATTTGAGAAAGAAGTCGTTTGGGACGCGAGAGTTTCACCGCACTGATTCATGTCTGCTTTTTTTTTTTTGTTTTGTTTTTTTTTCTGAGGGGATTAAGTGCATGGCTGGACAAAGGACGATGTGAGAGGCATCATTTTATAACAAATGAAAGCAATATGTGATATTAGAGAATGGACAGTTTCCAAAGTCTAATTTTGCTTTCTGTCAACAGCAGGATTAGCTTTAAGGGAGTTCTTTTTCTCTTTCTCTTTTTTTTCCCTCTTAAGCATCTCCAATTCTAATGTCATGTGTAAGGGACTCTCAGAAACGCAACCAGTACAGAAAACACGTGGCAGACCTCCTGTTTTTAATCTTACAGAAGACCTTTAAATGGTGGTCCTTTGAGGACGGCCTTTGTTTGAATTGTGGGAACAAGGCCTGGGGACAGGGATTGCCTCTAAGAGATGCTCAGACCATCTGGGTGTTGGTATACAAGGCCACATGGACACTGTGCCCAGGTAGGGCACATTCAGCCAGCAGGAATGAGAACAACTTTATGAAAAGAGGGCCACGTCTAGAAGAAGAAGAAGAAGAAGAAGAAGAGGAGGAGGAGGAGGAGGAGGAGGAGGAGGAGGAGGAGGAGGAGGAGGAGGAGGTGGTGGTGTGGTGGTGGTGGTGGTGGTGGTGGTGTGTGTGTGTGTGTGTGTATAATTAGAAACTGTATCTATTGGAAGCTAGAAAAGAGATGTATGGCACCCAAGGAACTAGGAATACATAAACACAAAGGTATGGTGTTAATACTCAGAAAGTCCTCTAGTACATAGTTTATTTTCCCATGGTTCCATATGCTTCAAATGCCCTCTTCATTATCAGTAAGAAAATTCTGGAAAGGGGCAGAATTATTACATTACTTTTTATAACCAACAGCAACCTGTGTTACCTTGGGAAATCTTTAGGGAAACATGGTAAGTGGATAGATGTTAAGAAATAAAGGTTTTTAACTTGGTCCTCTTTTTTTTTCTCTCTCTCTTCCAGTTCTTGAGAATTATGTACAATGTGCTTTCATCCTTTACTCTCTCCCTCAATTCCTTCCAGATCCACCCACTCTTCTCTCTTTGTCCCCCCACCTTTATATCCATGCAGTCCAGTTGTGCTGCCCATATATTCTTGCATGCATGGCTGTCCGCTGGAGTATGGTCTACTCATCAGGGACTACACTCTTAAAAAACAAAAAACAACAAACAAACAAACAAACATCTAGAGACTCTCCTTCTCCTCGTCACCATAACAATTAGCCAGTAGCTCCACAGCTGCGGGCGGCTCCTCATGCCCAGCTGCCTTCTCCATGTTGAGAATTGGGCTGGTTTAGTTTGCACAGGTCTTGTGCTGTCACAACTGCTGTGAGTGTGTGTGTGCAGCTGTCCAGCTGTGTCTGGAAGATGCTGTTTCCCTGTAGTAATCTACCACCTCTGGCTCTCACACTCTTCCCATTCCCCCTTCCACGTGGTGCCTGAGCCCTGGGAGGAGAGGACATGATAGTGTATGTCCCATTTGGGACCCATCATTCTGCATTCTTATTCTGTGCACCACGACAGCTGTAGATCTCTGTGCTAATTGCTATCTACTAAAAACAGCAGCTTCTCTGAGGGCACTTGAGAAATGGCAAGTTGGCCTCTTGGGCCATAGTTTGTAAAAGGGTAATGGATTCTAGAGTTCCTTTTTTTGCTGGGAAAATCAACATAAAATTATAATTTTTCAAGATAATTTTTTACTTTTGGTCTTATGAAATGAATGTTTTTTTTCTCTCATTATTCTTAGTCACTCCAAATTCCATACTTTTCCTTCAGAAGAGAACTATAAAAAATTTCTACTGCTTTGGTAAAAAGTATCCACATAAAAGATAGGAATTCTAAATGTAGTTCTCTGGATGGATTTGAGATGACAAATCCACCATTTAAGGCTTGAGTTCTTAGCCTCTGAAACTACCTTTGTGCTTATGCCTGTCAGGAAAAAGGTTCCCGAGGGCCATTATTTTGGATTAAGCAACTTCATTTGTCTCCCATGGAGCAGGTAAAAAAGTCAAAATGGAGTCACATTACAGTTCTAGAAACCTGCACTGACACTGAGCTACTGATGCTGGTCTCCCCATTCTCCTCCAGTGATCAGGATTAGAAGATACCAGTCAAATCACCCCCCAAAGACTCCCTCCAACTGTGGTAATACCCAAGTTTCCTTGGCCTAATCCTTGGCACAAAGGTAACTTGAATTGCCTGGTGTCACTTTTCTGTTATTCAGTCTCCCAGCCCTGGCCTTGCAAGGAATACAATTTCCGCTATGATTTTCCTTCTTGTTTTGCGCAATCTCCCCCCAACCCCCGCCTCCCCATTTCAGTGACTCCTGCTCTGCCTGCTGAAGTGTTTGCTTTGTCTAATGAGTGTCTGATTCTAGGATCCATAACAAAGCCAATTAAGATCATTACACTAAAGACGTGCAGTTTGTCTTGGCATACCTAAATATTTTGTGTTATTGTATTGTTGGTTTTTTTCCATTGGAGTCAATTTATCTTTTTGGGGCGGGGGGGATATTAAAAGGAAGGAAGACGGGGAGGAGGATGAAAAAGACAGGCTGAGAAACCAGGAAGCAAATATTGAAAGTGAAGGCTGGCTGGGCTGCGGCGCACACCTTTAATCCCAGCACTCTGGAGGCAAAGCCAGGCGGATCTCTGTGAGTTCGAGGCCAGCCTGGTCTACAGAGCGAGTTCCAGGACAGACACCAAAACTACACGGAGAAACCCTGTCTTGAAAAACCACCACCACCAACAACAACAAGGAAAGTGCAGGCGCATTGTTAGAATTTTACTTTGTCACCACCCCTCTTCCACCCTTAAACTAGGGCCGTGAAACAAACGTCAGGACTCCTTGGGGTTCGGAGGTCCTGCCTGCTTAGGCTGCACACAGACCTTTCCAAACTGGTCTCTTTTGCTAGTCTCCCTTCCTGCTTCTGCTTTACTCCTCACGGGTCCAGCAAACCGGCTTCTGATTCCATCCCAGTGCTGAGACTCCTCTAGCCAAGGCTTGTCTGATGGACACGTCCCGCTCATTCCCCACAGATGTTACCCTCGTTCCCCTCCCGAAGATTCCCTTCTCAAAATTCTCTGTCTTAAAATCCGTGATTGGAATCCTCCCGGTTCTGCATTTCCCCTTCTTCCTGGTCATCTTTTAGAATCCTGTGTCGGCCCTTACCTGCGACTATTTATCAGACCCGTGTCCTTTGGCTGGCTGGCTTTTCCCCCTGGTGCGCGTACGGGGTAATTCCATCAGGCGTGTTTTTGTCTTGTTTGTTCTTTGTAATCTCAAGTCTAGATCTCTTCTGGGATGCCCTAGGCCACTGTCTGCAGCTGGCCTCTGCAGTCAGCTCCCACCGGCATCTCAAGGCTGGTGCTCACAATTCAACCCTTGGTCTTTCACCAAAACCTGCCTTCTCTTCCTGAAATGTGTGTTTCCGGGAATGATTCCACCATGCAGTCTGTCCATTACCCAGATCAATCTGGGATCAAGTTTTCATCACCAACCTCTGCTCTACTCTGAGCCTAGTGCTCACTTCTGTTGGAGTCACTGTGAAGGCTGGCTGTGTTTCTGATTCCAGACTTTTATTTCTATTATTAGCTCTCAACTTGCTACCAGATCATGTTTATAAAAATAAATTATATAATAATGTCACTACTCCTATAATCAAGTTATAAAAGGCTCCACTGAGCTCATGTTGAAATATAAACCCTGGATTTTGATTTATTCTATCTTCCAATACACACTATCTACTCTGCCAAACTGTGTTTTAAATCACAGTTGCCCAAATGTAGCTGGTATGATGGTGTATACCCATAGTTCCAGTCCTTGGGAAACTGAGGCAGGAGGACATAATTCCAGGATAGCTTGGTCTACATAGCAAATTTCAGGCTACCTGTTGGAAATGTGAGACCATTTTATGTGACTTGTAATGCTTCCAAGATGTGTTAAGGAGTCAGCCATAAGGCAGCTCAACTTGAACCAAGCCTAAAGCAGGCTTTGGTATGTTCCTGAACCAATCCTAAACTGCGAGCCCTGATAACAGAAAGCTGATGAACTATACAAAACTGCGCCTTTGTAGGCTGCCCTGTGATCACACTGCTGTGCTCCTGAGATGTGGCATCTCAAGCCTCTGCACTGATTCCCATCAGCAGGAGCACTCTGAGACTAGCTTCCGTGGGACTTTGGCTTAGGCACCCTTGCTGAGTTCACACATAACTGCTTGTTAGTGCTAGCTAGCTGCTGCCTGATGCTTTTAGGGACCTTCTGGATCTTCGGACACTGCCATCCTCCCGGCCTGCCGCAGCTGAAGGAACTTCTGGTGGACATGTGCTTTCCAAGTGCCATCACTGGACAGGATTCACCAGTGCTTGCAACATCCCCTGCCCACCAGTCTTCACTTGAGATGTCTGTGTATGTGAGACTACCATAATTTTTGTAATAGCATGGTATTGTAAGGACATGAGATTACCATTATCTACAAAATAGCATAGTTATTGTACAGACTGTGTTCCTGAATGAATGGTGCATCTTGCAAGGCAGATATCATATGACTCTGCTCTTCACACCTGCGATACAGTGCGAGACTCTGTCTTAAAACAGCAGTAACCGAAGAACGGGCCATGCTCACCTCTCCTACTGTTCACGAATGTTCTCCGCGGTGAGTTTCCTTGACCCATAGCTTGGTGTGAATGTATTAAGAACGCCACCTTCTTGTTTTCCGTACCACAGTGAGCTGGTAGAAAACAGGCCTGACTCTTACATCCTTCACTAGAGTGCTAATTAAAGCAAAGCTCAATGTGCAAACTGAATAGTTGCATTTAAATTATAAGTTGCTTGTAGAAGAGATTTCAAATCTGTCACATGATTTAAGTGTACATTGTTTTCTCTTCTACCCTTACGTTATTAAATGATATAATTTTAACTTTTCTTCTGACAGAAAGAAATTAAATTAAAATTAAATTTAGCTTATTTTCCAGTCTGCTGCCTAATAGACAAACTTAAATGTTGTCCTTCAACGGCCATCCACAAACTCCTTTAGAAGGTTCTAGCTCTTAGTTATAACTTGTTTTGAAATTTTCTTTTACTAGTCAGGACAAAAAGTTGTAACTTAACTTCTTTTTATCAAAATAAGAAAGAAAAATCATTAACATTTCACATAAAAAATCACGTGAGGATTTTCTTCAGCCTTGTTTAGTAGTATTGTTTCAAGTAGTGTTGTTTATGAAATGAGCAGAAATTAATTCATTCCATTGTTTCTGCTCATTTAGTTGATTATCTCTTCCTCAAACTGTGAGCTCCACAGGACATCAAACTCATGATCCACACCTCTACATTTCTAGAAGTAAGCCTTCCTCAGAATGGACTCTTAATGGATATTTGCTTTATGGATGTTGGGATATTTTGTTTCTATTCTTGTTCAGTCTGAAGAAAGTCTTCTTTTTATACATATTAAAGATGAAATTATTTGCCAAAACTGAGAAAGAATGTCATAGAATTACACAGAGCCAAATTGTTATCATGAAATAATTCCATATGTCTAAACTTGGCTTTTACACACAGCTTGTTGAAAGTTCTGAATTTTGAAATTATTTTTTGGTCAGCCATAGGCATTGTATTGAGTGAATCTGGGATGAGTTTAGTGTCAATTATTGTTGGCACATGTGTCTATGGGAAACAAGGCTTGAGAGAGCGGGATTCTGTTTCTAAGTCAGGAAGCAAAGGCAAAGTTTTCAAGAATTCCTCCACCTATAATGATATGAACACTGGCTTCTGAGGAAGCTCCCATTAACCTAAATAAGTATTCAACAATAAACTTTCCCAGGATTATAAACTACAGTTTTTTTTTGTTAGTGATCATTGCTCAGGAAGTCGGGCCACATCAAGGGATGCCCACAATAGACTCAATATTCTCCACTTAATAACATTTAAGCAAGTCATTGTCTTCACAGTCACAGCTGTTAGAAAAGAAGAGTCTTTCCAAAGCGTATGTGTCTGGTTGGAAGAGAATAGGATAAACCCCAGGTTACACAAAAAGTGACATTTTTGTTTCCTGATTCAGGACAAGGAAAGCCAGATTCTGCAAGTCTTATGTGTTCTTTTGTGTGGGGTCTTAGAATTCAAGTCCTGATCCAGACACAGGTATTGCAAAATCAGAATGAGGTATCTTCCTAAGGTGGAAACACTCGGAATGCCTAAAATGTCTTCTGTCTTTCTGGGAAATGTCACTCTGTTTTGTAATAAGCTGGAATGACTTCCTCACTGACATAGAAATGAAGAAAGACAAGGACTTTCCAATTTTTCAAATGCAAAATTTAAAAAAAAAAAACAAGTTAGATGGTTGTTTATAAAAGTGAATCCAGGAAAATGGGTCTCTGTCAATGGTAAACATTTATTTTATTCTGTATGTTTACAACAAGAAAAGAACACACTGAGAGTTGGCCAAATGTGATAACTATTAGTTTTCTCAGAGCTCATGAGCTCTGGTGATGAGAATGTTTTTGAACATGTCTTTATTTTATTTCCGAATGGATTAGTGGCAGGCAGACATGAGAGACAAAAAAAGGCGAGGGTAAACCAGAATAGCACAAAAGGCAGGGTACTTACTGTGCCACTGTGCGACGCTGTTACAGTTTCTAAGTCTGTTGTCTAAACTCTATATAATCCCAGGGGCTAAGTCTTCTCTGACACATATGGATGACATCTCTAGCGTCTGAACTTTCCGATGCTTATCCACATACATAAACTAGGTTATTTTGTGGGTAATGATTGTCACATGACTCTAGGATCTGATCCCTCAACATCAGGAGTCTTGTTATTTCTGATTCCTTTCCTGTCACTTTCTTGGGAATGTCCTTTACAAGCTTCACCCACACCTTCACCTGGTCTATTGTCTGGCTCCAGCTCCCTGAGGACTTTAGCACTTAATCCTGTGATAAATATTTGGATTGCGGTGAACTGATGACAAAAGAACTGTGGTCCTTACACGGTAGGTGAGGCAAAGATGACTGTGGGGTGATTGTGAAACAGGAGGTGCCGGTTAGTGGTAACATTGCAGGGGACTCTAAGAAAAACGGAGGAGACTCCAGAAAATAAAATCCAGATCCCAGGATCTAGGATAAGAGAAAATTACCAGATACCATTGTTGAAAGAAGTGTCCCAATTAATATGACCTGGGCTGGGATTTGATGGTGGTCCCACTAGGGCAAGATAAACACACTGAAGGAGCAAAGATTTGGAAGAGCAGCCTGACAGCAGCGCGGTTTCCTCGCAGGAAGAGTGATCACAGACGTCAATGCTGCGGCATGGGGTTGGCTAGGCTCCACAGCTAGATGTTAAAGTTGGGAGTGAGTGGGAAAGGGAGACTCTAGGAGAGTCTGGGGGGAGCTGTGCTCCTTCCTGCCGTAGGACAGTCACATTCAATTCCACGAGTTTTTTCTGTGCCGAGGGGACAACTGGCCAAAGGCTCAAAGAGTTTCAGTCACAACTGAAAAACAGGAGTCCAAACTGATATGCAGAATACAAGTCCCATCTCCAGACAAGTACTAGAAGACGAGAGAATCATGATTCAGTGTAAGAGTGAGTAGCCAAAGCATGGCAAACCCTGTCGGGAAAGGGGTAATTTTGCCTCAGGGTAGATGGAGTTCCAAATTTCATATCTTTTGTTCCAGTTAATGGGCAGGGCTATGGTTACAGGACCAAGTGAACCTCTGTCATATGACTCAGAAGCAGGCAGGTAAAAACACCGTGGAGGAAGAAGGAAGTGTGGCCTAGGCTTTTATACATTAAATGCCTGGTACCTTCTGATGACTGTTCAAGACTCAGATCCAATGCTCTGTTTTACAGAAGTTTTCCTTTAAATATCTATGCAGTGGACAGCTGGTCTGTGAGAGCCACCATTGGCTCCCTTCTTTCTCTCATCTCCATCTGTTCTTAAAATGTTGTCCAATTGCTCAGGGTAGATTGATACTGCTTTTAAAAGGCCTATACTCTAAAACTGGATACCCCTTTAAATGGCAGGTATCTTAAATATTTAACAAGTTTCTATGAATGATGTTTAAAGTGTAAACGGGGTGTTCTAGGGCACATACTTTCAGATGGAAACAGCAGAAAGCCTGTCTCCAATCAGCATTGACACAAAGGGGACCTAAGTGGCTCAAGAGATGAGATCTGGGTAGGGAGATCCAACTTCAGGTACAAAGAGGCACAAAGGTATCACTAAACACTGGGTTTCTCTCCTTATTTCTTGTCTTCTGTGGTCAGCTTCTTTCAGAAGGAAGCTTGCCAGAATCACTAGGCTACAGGCATGTCTATTTCTGTGCCTCTACAAACTCCCTCATCATTCTTACAAAAAGTTAGGAACTTGGGGCTTGTGAGAGACCTCAGAGGATAAAAGCACTTAACAAGCAAGCCTGAAAGACTTGAGTTTGATCCCTGGGACCCACAGTGGACAGAGAGAATTCGCTCCTGAAAGTTACCATCTGGCCTCCACGCACATGCCGTGACATGTTCATACTTCGTCTCCCCGTCACCCACCACACATGCTGGCACTTGACGTCACAGACTTTCTCACTCTGGGACGACACTGTGTTGATTCTCCAAGCTGATGTTACAGATTCTCCCCTGGGTCCTACTCCCTTGGGTCTTGGGTGTGGAAGCCATTTCCTCAGAACCATGTGACTCTTAAAATGGAAATTGTAATAGTTGGAGTGGCTGAAAGGGAGAATAATAAATACTAAAGAAAGTGTTGATCAATGTCCTCAGGGGCAAAGAGCTGACTCCAGTCAAGGAAAATAACTTACTGGGACGCAGCATAGCACAGCAAAACATTCCAACACAAAACAAACAAATAGCCCCCAAACAAATAAACAACAAAAGCAATTTGGGTAAAAATGCCTGTGGTAGCTTGCTAAGACAGACACACCAGGGCACTACAACCCGGGGTTTAAATAACAGAAATCACTGTCTCCCAGTTCTGGAGACGAAAAGTCTGAGATGAAGGTGTTGGCAGGGTTAGCCCTCTGAGCTTTGTGTGGGTGGATCTGTTCCAGGCCTCTCCCTAGCTTCTGGTGGTTTTCAGACAATCTTTGGCACTCCTTGGTTTGAGAATGCATTACTCCAATCTCTGCCTTCTCGTTCACATGGCATTCTTCCTGTACAGACATCTGGTTCTTTGTCCGATTCCCAACCCCTGCCTTTTAAAAAGAAAGGATACTGTCATAATTGCGTTGGGACCTACTCTAATGACCTCATATTAATCTGGTGAACTCCAAAGAGCCCATTTCCACATAAGGTCACATTTACAGGTACTGAGGGAAGTTAGAGGTCTTTTGATGGAATGCAAGTCAAACCGCAGCAGTAGTGCTGGTCACACCACAGCAGCCATGTTATTAGGTGTCACCTCTGGCATCGAAGTCCCTACATCTATCTCTGCTCTTCAATGTCACTGCCACATTCCAGTTCCTGCACATCTGGGTAGCATGAGTGAGTGTCTGGTTCCTCCCTTTTCTCTCCTCCCCAAATTCTCAGAGATACTCAGAGATACTCTTCCAACACAAAAAGTCTCCAGTTGCTGGGAAACCAGATTTGAAAGCAGGATGATACAGGTGGCAATCTTCAAACCACCATGCATACTTCAGCCCCCCCTGGATTCTATCAGGACAGGGCAGGGCATAGCTGGAAGTTTTCTTGTGTCCCAGCCAGCCGGCAGTCAGGACAAACCTTTCCCACTCTAGTCCCCCAAGTAAACACACAGAGGCTTATATTAATTATAACTGCTCAGCCATTGGCTCAGGTTTACTACTGACTAGCTCTTACACTTAAACTCAGCCCATTTCTCTTAATCTATATGTTACCACATGTTCTGTGGCTTTACTTGTGTGCCATTACATGCTACTCCCTAGACAGTGGGCTGGCGTCTCCTAACTCAGCCTTCCTCTTCCCAGAATTCTCCTTTTCTGCTTATCCCGCCTATACTTCCTGTGTACAAAAGCATTATTCCACAGCATTTCCCCTTTTCTGTTTAATTAAAAAGGAAAGTTTTAGTTTTAACATAGTAAATTTATGTATAACAAAACAGTTATCAAACAAGAATTATAGTTACAATATCTAGTCTATTTATATTTGGCAAATTCAAAGAGAATATTCTATTTATCCTACATTTGTGAGTCTAAGGTTTCATATCTAGCTTATCTTTTATCATTACTAAGAAAATTATAACTATCTAGTTTTCAACTACATCAAAGACCTCAGAAGGTTACAATATTACCTAAGTAAACAGGAAGAGCATTTTAGGCAACTTCCAAAAATCTAGAATTACAGAGACAGCTGGCTACCTGAACAGTCACCCAAAGTTCCTCTGTAATATTGGGGAATCCATCTTCAGCCCACAGGCCTAGAATCTCTCAGTCTTTGTTCTCTGTGTCCTGCAGAATGTCTGGCAATTTGTTTTGTGAAGCAGGAACCTGAGGGACCATCTTGCCTTACAAAGTTCAGTGGTCACCTTTCTATGGGTTCTGCATGTCCAGTCAATACAACATTTTGTCAAGCAGTCCAGGCAAGAATAGTTTCTTGCTCAAATGGCTCTTTTTGACAAGAAAAAGATAAACTCCATATGGAGTGTCTTTGATGCCCATCCTCCTCTCTGAAGTAAATTGGTGCCTCCAGGAGCAGACATGTCTCATTGTCCAGGAAAGTCTAAGTTTTTAAAACATTTTAAATGCCATATTCTGTAGGTCTTTGAAGTGTTTGAAGCTTACCTCCCTAACTGAATCATATCTATGTATACCTAGAAAACTTAACATGACTGTAAGTTTATCATAGAAGACTAATTATTAATCTGTCTTTCTTAATTATCCATTACAATTTAAATGAGCTCCATAAGCATAATATCTTAAACAAGAGTAGACATACACTATAACAAAATTAACTTTAAATTTGTATCAATAAACTAAAATCTATAGCAATGTAAACATTTTTAAACAAGTTGTTGCTCTTTAAAGTAGGTTCATTAATCTACCTTTTCATCCTATCATATCTATACTATCCCCTTTTCTTCTATAGAAAGAGATTGCATTTATAATCAACCTGCTTTAAATAAAAATAAACATTCATAAACAATATTTTGGGAATTTGAGCATAGCTTCTCATACTCATCCTGCTGGATGAGGATGCTGGCAATCTTATGGGGATGCTGAGAAAATTAAGAATTATGGTCAAGTCCTGACTGGAGTAGTCTGTGAGGCTGCAATGTCTGAGCCAGTTGCCTTGAAACCATTCTGAATGTTGGATCATCTGAGCCATGGTGTCATCAGAGACCTTTCAGGGGGTCTTGGCTGGTTAAATCTGATATATCTTAATCTGGAACAAATTCATAGCATCTTGCTTCCTGTGGAAACAAAAGCAGAGCCTCCTTTCCAAAGCAACATATCCTTAGACACAAATTTTGGAGTCAAAATACCTGTAAATATATATATATATATATATATATATATATATATATATATATATATGCTTAATTTAGCAGCCTCTTCAAGCAAATGTCTTTCTGTAGTTAAAAATATCAAAGATAACACAATTCAGAGTCTCTGTGTAGTATCCATCTTTACATGGTTTATTTTTTATACTACCTTTACTGTCTCTTTAAAGACTTTATTTTTTAAAACTATTTCTTTATATAACTGTCTTTATTTATTTTCTTCTCTCTTCTAAGCCTATGTACATTTTTACATACACTATCAACCATTTAAAGTCTTGTTTCTTCTGAATCTGCCTTATTGTGAATCTATTGCTTTAAACTGCAGCATCACTAGGACTGAAAAGGCAGCATTGGCTGCTGGCTCTGCCCACCTCAGCTTTCCAACATGACTGTGGTACATTTACTGCCAGCTCTGGCTCTGGGAGCCATGTGTACCACCAACTCTCAGAAGCAGTGGGTCTATGCCTCCATTAAAGCAGCTTGTAGCCCAGGAACCTATTTTGTGTGTGTCTGTACTAGCAAAGGTTAAATCCACATACACCACACTGCGCAGTTTGGAGATGCCTCTGTGTACTTTGGCTGGAACCCACCATGCTGCAGGTTAAGCCAGAACGTCATGAACCCACTGTATAGTAGCTCAAGCCCGCATGTTGCTGTGTCTCACCACCCACATGAAACATGAAGCAGGAACCTGGTTTTGGCTCCATTTAGAATTGCTTATTAAGTGTTCTCAGGTTTTAGGTGGAAACTTGAGCCATTGGGCGCTAAAATGTAGCTGGAAGTTTTCTTGTGTCCCAGCCAGCCGGCTTACTACTGACTAGCTCTTACACTTAAACTCAGCCCATTTCTCTTAATCTATATGTTGCCACATATTCTGTGGCTTTCCCTGTGTGCCATTACATGTTGTTCCCTAGACGGCAGGCTGGCATCTCCTGACTCAGCCTTCCTCTTCCCAGAATTCTCCTTTTCTGCTTATTCCGCCTATACTTCCTGCCTGGCTACTGGCCAATCAGCATTTTATTAAACCAGTGTACACAAGCATTATTCCACAGCAGCTGGGGCATAGTTATGTATCATGTTTTGGAAAGACATGGGGAACTGATTCTGATGAAGAATGAGTGAAAAGTATCAGAGATGGCAGGCTGGTAACTCAAGATAACTCAATCTATCTCCTTTGCACACAGAAGAAAAGAAATAGTATTCTGTGGTTAATAGTATTCTGTGGTTCTCGTATGCGGTCAGAGCACGGTGGCACCTCAGACAAACCATAACCAGGAGGCTTTGGCTGGCAGTAGTCACGGGACCAGCAGAGGCTGAGCTACCCAAGTGTTTGCACAGCGCATAACACTTCTTCATTAGTTCTTGTCCAGTCCTGATCCACATGCCTTTGCACTACACTGAAATGCCCCTATCGTTGATACAAGTTTCCCTAACTGTAAGTTAGTTTGTATATTTTAACAGTGTTTTGACATTGTGACAATGTATCTCTATATGCTTGCCTCTGTTCAAAGTTGCATCTCTTTGGAGATTACAGGATATCTCACTTATTGAAGTGTTCTCAAGGCACCTGGTGTTGGAGGTTCAGCAAATGTCAAATGAATTCATGGGTCAGGGATATAAACACTGAATCTGTTTTGACTGTTAGGAGAGCAGGGTCAGGGAAACTGACTAAGTTTTAAAAGGCTGGGTGGCAACAGAGGAAATATGGGGAGGGACAGCTAATGCTCAGGGCTATTTGAGGGGTTATACTGAAATCTACTGCAGCAGGAGCTTCTTAAAATATAGACATATATAAGGGAAACCTAAGTGGAATCATCAAATAACAGGGAGACAGAGCCCCAAACTAGACATCTCTCACCACCAAGTGAAACTCCCAGTATTGAGAACAGGTTACATCTAACGAAGTCGTTAGCGGAAGAGGCTCCGTGGAAACTCCAAAACGACCCAGGCTATTGCCAAGGCTATTGGTTGCTCTTGACAAACTAATGGTAAGGCCCTATGTCTGAATACAACAACTACTAAACCTGGAGAAGTTAAGCTGGCGCCTACCGGGAGCCCTCACCCCTACCGACTAATGTTCATGGTACTGGAAAGAACTTGGTGTACTACCAGAGGAGAAAGATAAACACCAGCCCAGCTACAGACCCTGAGATCTACAATGGTGACCTGCCTGTAGGAAACCGCAGAGATGCAACCATGGCACAAAGGCTGTGCAGTCGCCAATCACTGTCTGATTGGGATTAAGGCCCACTCTGTGAGACGGAACCCATGTCCAACACTTCCCGGGTGGCCAAGAACCTGAGACTCAATGGGCCATGGTCCTGTGGGAAAATCAAATAGCACTGTTCTGCTAAAGGAACAGAGCAATAACATAACTCCTAGCAACATTCTTCTAGACTCATAGATCAGTGTCTTGCTCAACCATCATCAGAGATACTTCCTTCTGCAGTAGATGGGAACAAATGCAGAGACTCACGACGAGACAGTCTGCAGAGAGTGAGAGGACGTGGAACACTCAGTCCTAAATGTGATGTCCCCATCAAATCCGCTCTCTTAGGGCTCAGGGAACTCTGTAGATGAGGAGGCAGAAAGACTGAGAGCCAGAGGAGATGGAGGGCACCAAAGAAACAGTGTCTTCCAGACTCAACAGGAGTGACGTACACATGAACTCACAGAGACTGGCAGCATGCACAAGGCCTGCACAGGTCTAAGTCAGATGAGGTTCCAGCACCGAGAGGGGAAGCTATCTAAAGCCCCTGTCCTCTACTCAGAAGCTCTCTCCATTTAGCCATCCCCACAGAAGAAAAATTAGTTTTCTTCGACAGAGTCTTGCTGGGTATACAAACCACACTTCAGACAGGTCCCATGCTCAGCAGTAGATGACCAACACAAAATGAACTCAGTGGTATTTTTGGAGGGTTTTTTGTTTCACAATGCTTTGTCTAGGACTTTATTTTTTTAAAACCTTATTACAGTTTCTGATCTTGTTTATATGGATTTTCTGTGTGTCTGTATGTGTTTCTTGTGCAGTTTCTTTGGTTCTTTTTTTCTGTTTGTTTTATTTTATCTTATTATTATCTTTATTATTTTAGATGACTGTTTGTATTCTGGTGAGAGAGAGAGAAAAAGATAGAGTATGGATTTGGTAAGGTGGGGAAGTGGGGAGAGTTTGGGAAGAGTTGGGGGAAGAAAAACCCTAATCAAATGTTTTATATGAAAAAAAATATATCATGGTTTTTAAAAAACTGAAAAAAATTCTGCTTAAGAAGAAAATTTTCTCAGAGCAGTTCTGCTGTGTCTTCTTCTCATCATAGCCACGGACACAACAAACGGCGGAAGCAGCAGAGACAGTTGGAAGACAGTTGGATACATTTGTTCTTCCATAACTGCAGACTGGCTTCGTTTTGGGTATTTCTGTAAGTGGAGGCCTCTTAACATGAAGGTGCAGACTACTCTTCCTTCTGCAATTAGAAACCCTTGAAGCCACCAGAGAGATTCTGCAAGCTACCTTTCTCAGTGTTTATTATATCTCTTTCAGATTGCTCTCTATTTAGTATATATTTTTGCCAGTTTTCATTCTGGAAATCAAATACATAGTAACTGAAAAAATTTTCAAATCTAAATTGAGAACAGAATATAAAATATTTTAGTACTGCTTTTCTTCAGCTCTGAAAATGCATTTAGGTCAGCTTTTTTATTTTCTTTACTAGTTTTTCAAGCAAATAAAAATTAGTCCAAACAAAAATCTGTCTTATTTATACAATTTTGAATTTCTTCTAAATTATATCTTCTTAAATTTCCTTTGAGAACACAAACACTTGAGAGTGAAATATTTCAAAAAAGCTTGAAAATTAAGTTTTCAGAGTTTGTAAAAGCCCCTCGTTATCTCTGAGGGCCCCCTCCACAAGAAGGATTGGACCGCTCTACTGTTATTCAAGTGGAAAAGGTGATCACTATGTGCTCAGTTTGCATATTTCCAATAGTTCTGGTCATCCAAATGCACTTGAGAATTAAAGGTCTGAATTTTTCTATTTGAAAAATAAAATAATTTATATTTGAATTAAAGATAGTAATCAAAACTGAAGAGTCATATCTGGGTTATGAAGGAGTGAACAGCATTTTACTGAAACCTTCAAGAGGTTTCACTTTAATGGTACTAACAAGAGTGCTAGACATACAGAAAAGCAGGATGAAATTACATGACTGAGATAAAATTTAAAAATATATTTAGAAATGTTTCTAACAAGGAAATGTTGGTGACTATGTACATAGTGTCTGATTAGGCACATTCTGACCAAGAAAGACTATAAAAGATATTCCTATGCCTCTGTAGTGTGTCACCTTAATTCATATGTACTTCAGTCCCAGATCATAGACTTCTAGAATATTATTTTTTAAAAAATGATTATTAGTTCTTAGAATTTTGTGCAATAAATTTTGATTCTATTCACCCCATCCCTCCCAGGTCCATTTCTCCTTCCCTGCCCACCTAACTTCATGTCTTGGTTTTTGTTGTTGTTGTTAAACAGCCATCAAGTCTAATTTGTGCTACCCATATATTCTTGGTCTTCTACTGAAGTGTGGCTGACTCCAAGGGGCTGTACTCTTAAAGAAAACTGACTCTCTCTTTCTTGGTGTTATATAATGCAGGGGTGGTTACAACCAGTGCCCCAAATCAAGTCTTGCTAGCTGTCAATAAGCCAATTAAAAGATAAAAATTAAAAATGGAAAACACAAAACCAAACCAACCAACCAGCAAACAAACAAAACCAGACTTGTTCAGTATGGCCACATTGGAAGAAGGACAAGAGACGCAGCAAACTGACGTCTGTCTTTGGGGTCCTGAAGTTCAGTTCAAGTTTAGATGGAGGGCCGAGGGTACGCACACCTAAGCTGTCCCTGTTTAGCTGTGGTCCTGCCCACCACTGATCCGTCATTGTCTGGGCTTCAGTCTTATCCAGATAGGTGGTCTGTCAAGTTGTTAGAACTGTGAAATCTCTTTCTGGGAGACCAATTCTTCCTCTGGATGACAGCATGAGATTCCTGGGGAAATTCCTATTTCTTTGTGGTCCATTGCTTCAGCAGTTTGACCGTGAGATTTAGAGGTAAGAATATCTCTTTAGACTATTTTCTTTCTTTCTTTCTTTCTTTCTTTCTTTCTTTCTTTCTTTCTTTCTTTCTTTCTTTCTTTCTTTCTTTCTTTCTTTCTTTCTCTTCCTCTCTCCCTCCCTCCCTCCCTCCCTCCCTCCCTCCCTCCCTCCCTCCCTCCCTCCCTCTCTCTCTCTCTCTCTCTCTCTTTCTTTCTTTCTTTCTTTCTTTCTTTCTTTCTTTCTTTCTTTCTTTTGCTGGCTAATTACACTAGCTGCTATCAGTTGCCAAGAGATCCTCAGTGAGGGGTGGGATTTTGTGCCCACAGCTCTCCTCCATGTTGCATTTGGGTTGGCTTGAGTTTGCACAGGTCTTATGCATAGTGTCCCAGCTACTGTGAGTTCATACGTGCAGCTGTCCTGCTGTGTCCGGAAGACACTATCTCCTCGTAGTTCCCCCACCGCCTCTGGCTCTCACACCGAAGGAGGGTGGACAGAGCAGAGGTGGAACATGGGGTTTTCATTTCTACGAAGGTGTTTTGTTGCCCTTGTGAAGGATCTTGTGCTGATTCTCTTGTTATAAAACCTCCCATTCATCTGTCTCACTTTGCATGTGCTCTGCTTTTTCTCCAATAGCCTTTAATTGAGAGTCCCACCAGGATCCCCACACATTTATAGTAATAAAAATCATATTATTATTAAGTCTCCTAATGGCTTGGGTAGGGATGGTAAACTCAGATGCATTTACTGGCAAGAAGGGTAACACAAAACGTGAAATAAGGAAGTAATAGTTGGCCTTTGACAAATTGGGGAATATGTGCTATGTCTAGAAACATTCAGCTGACTGAAGACCATGACACTAGCCACTTAATATATGTCTGTGACTATTTTTGTTTAGGTATTTTAGTTTTCTTTCTTAATATGTTGGACAACAATAATAAGTAATTATAGATCTTCTGTCATTTAAAACACAAACTCAAATACACAAGATGTGTGGCCTACTCACAACAACGCTAAAAATAAAGATGTAAAAGTATTTTCTGAGCCGGGTGGTGGTGCAAGCCTTTAATCCCAGCACTCAGGAGGCAGAGGCAGGCAGATCTCTGTGAGTTTGAGGCCAGCCTGGTCTATAAAGGGAGTTCCGGGACAGCTCAGACTGTGACACAGAGATACCATGTTTCAAAAGTAAAAAAACAAAAAAAAAAGAGAGACTATTTTCTGATGAGAGTTCTGTTAACTAAAGTAAAAGACTTAATGACTGAAAATCAATTTTCACTGTCAGACTGACCCAGGAGAGCCATATTGAATTCTTAATTAATTAATTAATTAATCCTAATGTAATTATCTATCTCTTTTTAGTTATTTTTTTATGACTTAATCATGTGAGGGCTGATGGGAGCAAATTTTTGTTCTGTGCATGTATTTACTGGAACCATTAAGCATAGTATTTCTGTAGTGTTGACTCTAAAATCAACACAACACTCCTCCGATTGCTATCTCCCAAATCAGTCCAGCTTCAGAGGAGATTGCTCCGTTTAGCACTGCGGGCAAGGAGCTGTTCTCTAAAGAACAACAGGGATGAGCAGGCGCTTTAAACAAATCTTACAAATATAGTCTCACATGAGCACAGGCGGGGGAAACAAAGCCTGAGTAATCGCCAGTGGACCAGGGTGTGCCCTGAAGCCTGGGATCTGGAAATTGTTAATTCCTATTTTTCTCTCACCTCCCCAAAGTTTCAGTGCATGCCTTGATGTCTGGAACACAATCTGCACAAGATGCCTTCTCACGACAACATCTGGTTCTCAGGGAAGCCCACTGCCTGCTTTCTTGAAGCGCCTCACCTTTTCGTCTGAAGTGTGTTCTGGCATCCAAAGATGTGTCTGACTTCCTCTGTGATCTTAGGAATCCCACTTTCTCTTTGCTTATAAAATCTGCAACCTGGTACAGGGATGGTAGAGATCTGTTTCCTGAGTGCACATTTTGGGGGATGGGAGGGCAGCTCTTCCTTTAGACCCACTCACACAGTTCTCATCCCACCCAGAGACCAGACTTTCTTTTTGCCAAATGGTCTGCAGTTGAAACCACAAGCCCTCTGGTGATCAGTGAAATCATGCCTTTGTCCTCTTTGTCTGATGAATGAGGTAGATCTCTGTTCTTTTGTGAGAAGAACACAAAGCAAGCTAATATACAAAGGAAAACTCACAGAGTTTTTAGAGCAAGAGTTTTCAAGCTTGAAAAAATGCTTTGAATTTATTACAGCATAGTTAGTATCAAACCCAGATGCTTTATTATATTAAAACATCTTTTTAAATCTACCTTTTAAAGAAGGATATGGCAATGTCGAAACATACATCTTCAAAATATGTCCTTTTATGAACTAAAATACTGTGTGTTCCAGAAGTGAATAAGATGATACCACCATCAGCAACCTTCCCCCTCCAGACAGAGACAATTTCTCAAAAAGCCATATCCTGATTATATTGTTTTCAAATCACATGGAAGACCACAGCCACAGTGACTAAAGTTTTCCAAAGAAAGTTACAAATATTTGCAGAAATAATTTTCTATTTCAATTCCAGGCTGTTGGATGTCACTTGTAGTTTAGTATCTGTCTGTCCTAGTTTGCTTTCGTGATAAAACACTGAGCAAAACCAACCTGAGAAGGAGAGGGCTTGATTGGCACGCAGGTCACAATCCATTCTTTTTTTTTTTTTTTTTTTTTTTTTTTGGTTTTTCGAGACAGGGTTTCTCTGCGTAGCTTTGCGCCTTTCCTGGAGCTAACTTGATAGCCCAGGCTGGCCTCGAACTCACAGAGATCCACCTGGCTCTGCCTCCCAAGTGCTGGGATTAAAGGTGTGCGCCACCACCGCCCGGCCCACAATCCATTCTTGAGGGAAGCCAGAGCAGGAACCTGGAGGCAGGAGCTGAAGCAGAGGCCGGGGGTGGGGGTGGGGTGTGTGTGGGGTGGAAACACTGCTTACCAGCTTTCTTCTCAACGATCACCCAATCTGCTTTATTATACAACCTAGGACCACGAGCGGCACTGTCCACAGTGGGCTGGCCCCACATATCAATCATTAATCAAGAAAGTGCCCCATAGGCCAGTCTGAAGGAGACATTTCCTCAGGTGAGGTTCTCACTTCCCAGGTGACTCCAGTTCATGTCAAGTTGACAAAATCAAACCAGCACAGTATTTCTTTCATACTCAAAAGTCGACTTCCATTAAAACACAGTAAGTCAAAACAATAACATACCCAGAAATGACTCGGTACCATTTTATTGAAAGTAAATGGGTCCCTCAACTTCACTTTGACTAGGTTTTTTTTTTTTAATTTTATAATTTAATTTAATTTTACATATCAGCCATGGATTCCCTTGTTCTCCCCCCTCCTGCGCCCCCCCACCTTCTCCCCAGCCCACCCCTCATTCCCATCTCCTCCAGGGCAAAGACTCCCTTGAGGATTGAGTTCAACCTGGTAGATTCAGTCCAGGCAGGTCCAGTCCCCTCCTCCCAGGCTGAGCCAAATGTCTCTGTATAAGCCCCAGGTTCCAAACAGCCAACTCATGCACTGAGTACAGGATCCGGTCCCACTGCCTGGATGCCTCCCAAACAGATCAAGCTAATCAACTGTCTCACTTATCCAGAGGGCCTGATCCAGTTGGGGGCCCCTCAGCCATTGGTTCATAGTTCATGTGTTTCCATTCATTTGGCTATTTGTCCCTGTGCTTTATCTAACCTTGGTCTCAACAATTCTCGCTCATACAATCCCTCCTCTTTCTCGCCAACTGGACTCCTGGAGCTCTACCTGGGGCCTGGCCGTGGATCTCTGCATCCGGTTCCCTCAGTCACTGGATGAGGTTTCTAGCATGACAATTAGGGTGTTTGGCCATCCCATCACCAGAGTAGGTCAGCTTGGGCTGTCTCTTGACCATTGCCAGTTTGACTAGCTTTTTGACTCTGAATTACAAAATATTTTTCTAGTAATTTTAGAGGGACTTTCTTGCAGGCATATGTTCTTAGAAAGAGAATAAAGCAGTGGTACTCCTTCATATCCTACATACTGTGAATACTGCTTCACATCCTTTCTACATACTGTGAATAGTGGAGAGACACAGAAATTTGTGGGAGCTGCTTGTTTTCATATGTGAATGTTAAGCTACAATCCGTCTTTAGGACGTTAGAGGAGAAACTCCTTATCTGGTACGACTATATTTATTTCAAAAGAAAAACTTTTACCACTTGATGTGCTTAAGGAAGCCACAGAATAACACCACTGTTAACCGGAAAGTTAAGTTGGACATTGTGGTAACAGCCCTGTGATCCCAGCACTCAGGAAGCAGAAGCAGGGAGAACATTGGAGTTCCGGGCTAGCTGGGACCCCATGGTGAGACCCAGTCTCCAATCAATTAATCAGTCAACCAACCAGTCAAATGCTGAAGGACAAATAATAAAACTTAAACACACATTCATTCCATTTTTGCTGACATGATTGAGAATTTTTGTCCAGGTGTGACTTTTCCAGCCATCTAGATATAATCATTGCACAAATCCCCAGTTTAGGTTATCCTAACAGCCCATGTATATGTGGCTCTTTCAATGGCTAGTTGAACCTCATACACACAATTTAAGTGACACCATTTAATGTGGTGAGAGTAATACATGGAAAGAGGATTAAACGGGCCATTTTCTGACTCAGGCCCATAGACTTGCCTTTGGAAGAGAATCATAAAGACCCACAAGGCATTGATACACAATATTTACATATCAATTACAGGTTTACAAAATAATACTTTTCATTATTTCCAAACAATGCTATTTTAGAATTGTATGTGTATGTGATACACTGGTCAAACTTCACATTTAAACTGATTTAACAGGCACCCATGCAGTGGATCACAACTCACAACCCAGGCACATGGTTGTGTGTTGGAGGACTGTCTTTCGCACTCTGCGGAGTCACCGAGGCATCCTGCATCACACTTGGTGAATGTCCTGATATAATTTTAAGATTTTTTTTTTTTTTTTTTTTTGAGTAGAGCTTTTGCTATTGTAGCCAGGCTGGCTTGGAATTTTTAATCTTCCTGACTCAAACTCCTGAAATGCTGGAATTACAGATACATACCATGATGTCCAGCTATCATCTAGCAATTCTTAATAATGTTACTCTTTCAGCTGCGCTGTGGAAGTGAAGAGAAATGGGACAATGGGGTGTGGAGATGAGTGTGGACATGCATGCAATTGGCCAGACTGATTGGTACCTTTTGCTTCCCAGTCACGTATAATGTTCCTGACGTCCTATTAGCAGGTCTCAATGTGTGGGGATGCGGTAGGAGTCAAAGTATAAGGTAAGCCTGCTGTTTTTCTGAGAGACAACACTGACAGCCTGGAGAGGGTATGCTTTGCAGCAGAGCCAAGACTTCCAATAAGAAAGAAGGCAATGGCATCCCAAGAAAAAAGACATCAGTCAGAGCCCTTGTCACGTCCTTTCTTGTCCCACTTCCTTGGATTAGCCAACCGCTTACACTGAACTTGACACTGGAGGAAAAAGAAAGAAGAAAGATTGAGACTCTCTTGTTCTGGTCCCTCCTTAATCTTCACTGGGTCAAGGACAGAACCCTGGTAGAGTGTGCACACTTGTGGAGATGTGATAAAAATATGTGTGGCTTGATTTTGGGCAACAATGTCATTGCTCTGTTGAGAATGAACAATACACACACATCATTTGTGGGACAGAAATTGCAGAATCTTAGTGATTCTATATCACTAAATGAGTTACAAGTTATGGTTGCATTTAAAACTGATATTGAAGCTGGGTGTGGTGGCACACGCCTATAATCCCAGCACTTGGGAGGCAGAGACAGATGGATCACCCAGTTTGAGACCAACCTGGTCTCCAGAGCCAGTGCTAGGACAGCCCAGGCTACAATAGAAAACCAGTCTCAAAAAGCCAAAATCATACAAACAAATAAATAAAACTGATATTGAACAACATAAATATACTTGGCAAAACTTACACAAAGCTCATAAGACTAGTCTAAGTTTTTCTTTCTTAGAATGATGTAAAATAACAAACTAATCCCAAACAAATGTAAATGGTATAAAAGAACCAACAAATCCCAGACAAATGGACAAAAGGACCAACCAAACAGCTGCACCCCACCCCCAACCTTGGAAATCTGAGAGGGACTGGGAAAGAAGGAATAAAGATGCTTTTTAAAATTTTTTAATCACTTTCTAGCTTTTGAATACAGAGCCCAGAATTTTCTTATGTTTGCTTTTTGGCTACAGAAGGTGGAATGGTGCCTCCCAAGATATCTGTGTGCTAACCCTCAGAATTTATAATTATTACCTTACATGGCAAAGACTATGATTAAGTCAGGGATCCCAAAGACACCTACACTGGATTATTGAGATAAGCCTAATTGTAATCATACTTATCTTTATGAGTCAGACAGGCAAAGGAGAAGACAGAGAAGAGGAAGAGATGATGTGACCTTGGAGACCAAGACTGGAATGAGGTGGCCTCAAGCTAAGTAATGCCCCAGGGCCACCAGCAGCTAGAGGATACTCACACAGGATTTCCTTTACAGCCTCTGTGGGGTCAGAGCCATTCAGATGCTCCGTGTCACATGCCCCTTGTCACTAGACCTGGTGGAGAATAAGTATCTGCTCCTGTAAGCTGCCCACTTTTCGATGGCAATACTGGAACTGTATCCTTGCTTTGCCTCAGTGAACCCCTTTTCTAAAAAAAGAAAGAAAGAGACAAAGACCCAAACCACGTAGAGCACCCTCCAGAACGGTTTCTAGGACACTGACCTGTGGCCTCTCCCTCTCTGGGTGAGGCAGCTCAGGAATTCCTTACCAGGACCACGGCATTCTCCAGTCAACTTCACACATGGTTTCACCCTTTTGTTCAGCTTTGGGCTCTGCATGCCTCGGGAAGGAAGAACACATCAATGTCCTTTATTCCATCTGTACCATCCTCCTTACTGCTAAACTTTGGAGAGAAAGCTCAGAGCTCAGTAGATTTCTGCTGATTGATCAAATCCCTTGTTGGTTTTGAGATTAATTTTATTTTCCACTTAACATTTAAAAAGCATATCAATAGCATTGGCAGCAGATAGACAAATCCTTAGTATCACATCTCAGGCAAATGTATTTTATTTTCACAAAGGAATTGTAGGCTTAACTCTGATGTAAAATGAAGAACCCTTTTGCTACTGATAGGGGCCAGGCAGTCTCAGATGGAACACGAAATAGGGGTCGTGCTATACCATCTGAGTAGTTGCTTGGAAGGCATTGGCCTGTACAGTAGCTACAGTGCCCAAGTCGGTTTAAACTGTTCCAGGGAGAGGGTGAGCACAAGCTGGGAGAAGGAATGCACGTGATGGCTATGGGCCTTTCAAAGATACTGAGAATGTCTTCCGAGGCTGGTTTGTATAGAAAGATGTTATAGGGAATAGAATGAAAGAAGACATTTCAACTCAATTCCTTAGAGCCTAACAAGTCAAGATCACCTAATATGTGAGAAAATGCGGGTGACTGAGTCAAGGAGACCTGTAGTTTGGTGCTGTGTCATGTTAGTGAGGTACAGATTTTAGAACTAAGGACTTGAATGGAGAGGCATTTATCCCTATGGTGTAGAGAAGGGATGCAGTAGTGTGGTTTGGGGAAATGGCATGGGAAATGCAAATGAAGACCTAGAGTTGCTTGAGAGATTATTAAACAGTAGAATCAACAGGATTTAGCAATGATGAGATGTGGGTGTTGAGAAGGGAGCTAAAAATTATGACTCCCAAAGTGACCTGAGTACAAGGAGCTGTGTGAGCGATGTGTATGAAAAAAATGACTACGCACTGGAAGGTGTGTGAGTGAGGTGTGTAAGACTGAGCTGAGCACAGGGAGGTGTGTGAGTGAATTGTGTAAGAGTTGCCAGAGCACAGGGAGGCGTGTGAGTGTGGTGTGTAAGAAAATGGCTGAGGACAGGGAGGTATATGAGTGAGGTGTGTAAGAGTTACCAGAGCACAAGGATGTGTGTGAGTGAGGTGTGTTAGAGTGACCTGAGCACAGGGATGTGTGTGAGTGAAGTGTATCAGAGTGACCTGAGCACAGGATGTGTGTGAGTGAGGTGTGTTAGAGTGACCTGAGCACAGGATGTGTGTGAGTGAGGTGTGTAAGAGTGACCTGAGCACAGGATGTGTGTGAGTGTGGTGTGTTAGAGTGACCTGAGCACAGGGATGTGTGTGAGTGAGGTGTGTAAGAGTGACCTGAGCACAGGAAGGTGTATGCATGCGGTGTTTAAGAGTTAGTGGAGCACAGGGATGTGTATGAGTGTGGTGTGTAAGAAAGTGGCTGAGAATAGAATGAGTGTGAATGGATGAGGTGTGTTAAGAGTGAGCTGAGCATGTGGATGTGTGTGAGTGAGGTATGTAAGAGTAGTCTGGGCACAGGGAGGTGTGTGAGTGAGGTGTGTAAGAATGACCTGAGCACAGAAAGGTGTATGAGTGAGGTGTCAACAGTTGGAATCGCAGATGTGGAATTGGAGCTCTAGAAATATAAAATTTGGAGCAGGGTATGGAGTCAGTGATTGAAGGGCTAGGGGAGGATCAGAGCTTACAAAGTACAGGGAGGACAGGAAGGAAAAGAGGGTGCTGTCCTTGAGCAGATGACAGAAATGTTCACCTGGCACCCCCAGGCCCCAGCATATGGGTACTGTGAGCCTGTTTTTCCTATTCAGGCAGACAGAAGCATAAACCACACAGCTATATTCATCCTTTCTAAAGCTTACAGCTTTGTATGTTTTGACAAACATGGCTTATGTAAGCATAACTTTGAAGATCAGACTTGGGGTTTTGTATATGAAGAAGAATCAGAAAAGCACACTGGGAAGACCAGGGAAGTGTGTGGAATGTGGAGGTTGGAGTGCCTTCAGCAAAGAAGAAAGGCCAGAGCATAAGCTAAGAAAAGGACACTGGACTCAGCAGAGCACCTCTTGGTGAGCTATGAGAGCGCTTCAGAGCAGCAGGGAGGCAGCATCTATGGACCGCTTCTCTGGGGAGTGTCCTGAGAGGGGACAACCCAAACCAAGCCCTGTTACTAGAAAGTCACCCCGAAGGGCCCTTTTGATTATAATAAACAAATTAGTGGCATTTATTTGTACAACATGTGGGTCTTTACTGTGCATTTGGCTTTACTGGTGCTTCCTTTAAGCTCTGCTGTAGAATAAATACACTTTACCACGGATGCCACAACCTGGCCGGAAAGGAGTTTGGGGTACAGAGACTCTTAACGTGGCCATTAGCATACTCCCCAAGCACATGTCCAGGGGTTTTATGACACACAGTGAGTGTGCTGTGAGGAAACTTCAGTAGTCAACTGATTTGGGCAGGACCACGTCATTATCCTTTTCGGCAGTGTGGTGTTCAGAGTGACCTTAGCTAACATCTGGCATTCTCCTCTCACTCACAGAACTTCAACACCGTGAATAAGAAAGCAGGCAGAGTGTGGTGAGGACTCACCGTCCTGGGTCTATTTCTGCTCAGATTATGGGAAGAACAGCAAAAGAGAGGAAGAGAAAAGGTCAGTCGAACTCAGCAGTTTTCACGTAAGAAGAACGTTCTCAGTCATGACGTCAAGTTTGGATATTGTGTCAGAATGACCCAGTCCCGAGTCTGTCTGTCGGTCTGTCTCACACACACCCCCATCTTACATTCATATTTTAATTCACACTAAGACCACACCAACCTTCTACTGTTGTTGTTTGGAGCTGAGCCAGGCAAATGCATGCAGATGGGGTCAGGAGTAGCCGGTTCTGAGTTTATCAGTCTGCGTTCATCTCAGGCTGATAGGATCAGAGTGCTTGACAATAGCAAGACCGAAAGCTCATCTAAAGCCTTCTCCCTTACTTGTCCGAGGGGCTACATTCCCCAGGAATTGTTACAGAACTGTGCTTTGCCTTCCAATGTATCACAAACAGGATGTTTCGGCAACTGTGGCTTGTTAGGAGCATTAGATGTGGCCCTGCAGAGATGAAATGAGTCACAGCTTTCTGTTACTCCTAGCCATGTGACTATGAACACACTACTAACTCTCCCTTCACCTCAGGATTTCCGTTAGTAAGTTGGAAACGATCTTAGTCCATACGTGATCTTATATATGGCATCCAAACAAGGTTGTGAAAGAAAGCACCGGTAAATTCTGGAAGGTTCAACAACTACTGGGCGTTGCTGATATCACTCTTTGCAAATAGGTGGGCCGTGTGTCCCTGCCAGAGTGCTGGAAGAGCTGCCCAGGCCGTACAGTCTTGTTTCATGTTGACTTTTCCTCCTGGGAAGCCCATCAGAGTGCCTTGCCGGGAGCTGCTCCTTGATGGAACGATCTTCCAGAAACCAACTTACAGAGAAACTGCCCAACAGGGGCATCCTTACAGCAGATGAGTTACAATATTGTCTGGGCTCTGTTCCTCTCGGCTGGCTTTCTCTCACTTCACTGTGACGATTAAGAATAAAATTCATCAAGTGCTTCCTCTGCTGCACCATCTTCTATTTCTTTATCCACAGCTTCAGTAGAGAATTAGAGAATTTGGGAAAGCATCGTGCAAGGGAGCCTTGGCTCAAGGCAAGGTGAACAGAAAGCTTTATCCTTCCTGCCTTCTGGTGGATTTGAGAGTCGAGAGTTGTTTTTATGAGAAGAGTCTCTGGACTGGTGTCATTAGCCCACAAACATACCAATCTCTGTGCGACAACTTTATAATTGAACATTCCATCTAGATCTAGTTGATTTTAAAGAAGCCTTTTTAAGAAATGTTTAGGAAATGAAAACCCTTATCCGCCCAGAGTTTAGACAAAGCACCCTACAGCCAGACTGGTAGAAGCAGAAAACTTGCTAGGGTTCATGATGATAAGATAAGTTAGCTGATGAGAAGCCAGGAGCAAGATAACGTGATCTGTGTTTTTCCTCACAGAAGGAAGACTACAAATTGCCCTTTGCCTGTAAGAATACATTCGTACTAATAGGAATGGTATGCTTGGGCCAAGGATGTGGCCCCTTGGAGATTTCAAAACCGGGGGAAGACTTTGAAATAGTGGTGAAGCAGCTGGTCAATATGTTGGTCACCACATGACTGAGGGACTGTGACCTTCACTTCCTCTTGCTTCACAGTTCTGTATGAGAACGGTGTGGTTTCTGTTTGTGCTGTTGTATCTGTGCCGTGTCAAAAAAGTAATGCTCCAAGTAGAAAAGCCGAACAATTATCCAGGCTACAGAAATTCTGGTAGTTTCGCCATTCCCTGGACCAACTAACATATTTTTAAAAGCTTGATGTAATAAGATGATACCAAATATGTATTGAGTGAGATATTGGCACACTGTCTTCAGAGAGATGGAGAAGGCCTGCTGAGGGCCATTTTCTTGTTAGGTGTGGCTTTCTTCCTACCTTTCCATTTAGAAAATAGCCCTTCTGCTATTTCAAATGCCAAATGGGGAACAAAAAGAAACTACCACCACCACGACCAAAAAAAAAAAAAAAAAAAGCATTCCAGAGAGATGGGATTAAATTTGGGCATGTCCAACAGGAACTTTTAATCATTTGTTGCAGACTCTCTAAATCCCTCTGGAGTCCGATGAAATCTGAGGTCAGTCATGGCCACAGCAGAGCCAATTCCAGCACCGTGGCCATCTTAGAGGCAGGTATTTATTCCACTCCCAAGTAAACTGACTCCAGAGAAATGACAGAGTTGCATTTTCTTTGGTTATCTATCTTGAGAAAGACTTATTTATTTGTTTGCTTTTGTTTTCTGAGACAGGATTTTACTCTGTAGCTCAGGCTAGCCTGGAATTTACTCTTTAGCCAAGGCTTGTCATGAACTGGTGACAGTTTTTCTGGCTCATCATCCCCAGTGTGGGGATTTTAGACGTGAGTCATCATTCCTAGCTGTTAAGAAGGTGTTTATTATGACTGTTCCATCACTGTTTAATTCAAACATTAAATTACTATATTTTCCCATTCTTTCTTTCAGGAGACAAGTACCTAACTTAAACTGGTCAGTTCTGTGGCAACTTCATTTGTTGGTCAATCTTGTGAAGGTTTTGTCAACTACACAGGAACTGACCTACCTATAGGAGCTCTCACTAGGGGCACGGTTCATTCCATTCCAAAGTGCAAACCCTTTCTGGTATGTCCATCATCCAAAGAAAACATGGAAATAAATGAAACAAACAAACAAACAAAACAAAATGCCTTCACCAAGAGTCTGTTGAGTGGATGCAAAATGAATGAATGCCACAGTAGAGCTGCTTTCTCAGGAGCAAAGCCTGTTCTGATCGAAAACTGGATGAGAAGGCATGCTTGCATCCACAATGAAGATTAAGTACCATAGGCTGTCCATTTTTATCTATGGCTGACTTCATGGACTTAACTTGATTGAGTACAAGGTGTGTGAAAAGCTCTTCTGGAGGTTGAAAGTCAGCAGAGAGTGTGCACTACGGGGCAGCTGTTTCTGTGTATGGGAGACATTGGTAAAGATTGACACAGAGCTAAGAGACGGTTAATACTCAAACTAACTATAATCCTGGGCAATTTGTGGTTCACTTTTCAAATCACTAGCCCAATGATAATATCTTTGAGAATTTCATCCCAAACATTGGATCCAGACCATTTAATCTCTCACTGATTGTGGTAGATAACCTCTTGACTTTCTTCTCCTGCAATCTATGCTGTCTGGTGAGCCTGTAGTTCAGCAGTAAAAGATAACACCTCCTCTCAGTGGACTTTGACAAATGGCAGGTTCTGTGTCTACTGGAACCATTTGACTCCCATTCGGAGAAATCTGCACATCTCATGTGTTCTTTTTAGTTAATTATTTACTTTCTAACTTTTGCTAAAGTGTTTACGATGGGACTAGTGGTTCTTGGTCAGTTTAGCTGAGACTGTGGTACTAAAGTAAAAGGCAATGCATTTAACCTCATAAGGTTTGTAAAGTCCAGGGATAATGAACAAGTTGCTTTATGATGGGAGATGGGTGTGGAGAGGAGTTTTCATGTATGAAACTAGCATATTTCAGCTGCCTTAGCACTTTCAACACAGCAGCTCCCCAGGGCAGTACATGTGATGAACAATGAACCCTGAAGACGCAGCTTGACCATACGTATTTTAACCAACATATCACCTTCAGAGTCTGCATTCTTTGAAGAAACCTGTTAATTCTGCTAAATCCAGTTTCACTGAACTATTGTGATGGATAATAGTACATCTAAAAACTTCTACACACAGTGCTTGATACACACTAAGTATTCAATACAAGCTACTTTTAAATCTTCCCAGCTTGAGTCCATCAAAGGGACTTGAGTGATGAGGAGTTCACAATTATAATGTTGTTTCAGTCCTACACTATCCTGGCATCTAAGCCTCAAGAGCAGCATAAGAACAAAGTTCTAATAACCAGCCCTTTAAAAATGGGGTAATCATTTGTTTGCATAACTGTGAAAACCTGTATATGCCTTGGAAACAAAAGTTTCATACTGGCTTACAGGGGATGCCTTTCTAGAAACACGTCACTGAGAAGCAGTTCTAACAGGAGACATGTTCCCAACCCCAGTCCCGGAATCCTTCATTTCCTTATTGAACTGGAACATAGAGGTCCATGGCTGAGCAGATGCCCAGAAAAAGTAGTGTTACTGTCAGCCCTGACGAAGGTGGCCAACGTACATTATATGATAGGTTAAACACCTTATAAAAATATCTTCTAGTCCTTGTAAAGAGATGTTATGGACTGCATCTTAACAGATAAAAATCAGAGCGGTTAACTGATTTTCCTAAGGTCTTCAAAGGTGTGAGTTAAATCCAAGCCGCTGGAGGAAGAATTTTCGTTCCACTGCAGCGTTGGGAGCGTGCTGGCAGTGATCAAGAGAAGAAAGCCATAGTGGAAACACCTCATCATGCACTCTCCTGGGGCATTGCCCAGCTCTGGTGCTCGAATAAGAAAGTGTCCCAGGAACTGTCACTCCTCTTCGACTGAATTGAAGATACTCCTCATGTCTACAATACTATTACAATAATAAAAACACAAGGTTTGAAAGGGTGGTATTTGTTTTTTTTTTCAACAGAATATTTTATTAATTATTTATATTCATACAATTCACCCTGATCACACTCAGTTTCCAGTCCTCCCAGGTCCACCCTTCCATCCTCACACATCCCCCCTAAAACAAAACAAAACAAAATACCACCAAGTCCAATTTGTGTTGTCCATGTACTCATCGGAGCATGGTCAAATCCGGGTGGCCAGCCCCTTAAAGAAAACGAGTCCTTCCCCACCCCAATCCCCACCAGAAGGCATCACTGTGAAGAGCTGCACTTCTGCATCCCTTCAGCATCATTATCACACTTTTTAAGGGCTCTCTTCAATAGCTTTCTGTCTGGACTGCTTTTTTGATTGGTGGTTGGGTGGGAGGTTGACACAGGCGCCTTCATTGTCTCTCATTCTCAGTCATGAGTCTGCAGTCACGGATACCACTGCGAAAGACGCTTCCTTGCCCATAGGAGCACAGACCATGAACATCAACAAATTCATGCTGCAGCTCGAACCACAGATGTCCTTCGAAGAGGCTTAATTCAGAAAATGAACCATTCTTCATCTCGGCTACCTTGTTGCTCGGCGTCAGGGTGCTCCTGTGGTTGGACAGTGTGTCAGGTGACCTTCTTGAGCTTCAGGCTACTGTCCACCACCCCACCCTCAGCACCAGCCACCTTGCCAGCACCCGCGACATCATCATCCGTGCTTGCAGCCCCTCAGCAGCCCGCACACTCTCCCCCACCCTCCTCGGCAGGGCCGCACGTGCCTGTGGCAGCAGGGGCAGCTCCACTGCGGCTGAGCCGCGTGGCCAAGGAGCAGCCCTACTCCTCAGCAACAGGCTCCTTTCTCCACCACATCTGCACTCCCGTACCTGTAGCCGGTACCGCGTCTCTGGTTAGGTTTTCTCCGCGGCTTGTGCGGCTTCATTCTGCCATCTTTTTTTTTTTTCCAGTTCCATGAAACCACTTTTTAAAGGCATCTTCCCATAAGACCTGCCCTTTTTCCAGTTGTTCATGAGGCATTGGGTGCTCTGCAGGCTCACCCTCCTCTACTGCCTCCCCGGGAAGCCTCTGTGGGTCTCTCAGGCTCCTGGGAGTGGCCCTCTGGGCCCCAGGAATTCTGGCACCACTGCCTTCTTGAATCTGCTTCTCAGAAAGTCGTATTTTTTAGTATCTATCTACTCTGGTAAGACATAAATTCACTTGTAAATTCCCCCGGAACTACCCCAGAACCTGAAAAATGACATAATAAATGAGAGAGAGAGAGGGAGGGTTGGAGGGAGGGAAAGAGAAGAAGAGAAGAGAAAGAAAAGAAAGAAGAATGATAGAGATGATTGTACAGGTGCTCTGGTGCCTTTCTGCCTAAGTAAGGGAACTCTTCCTTACATATCTTTTATCTTTCTTCAATAATGTGGAAAAGCAATGAAAGTCTGTACGACTGAATAAACACGTAAACTCAAATTGTATTAATTATAACCTGGCATATACCCTTCATTTCCAGTTGGAAACTAGCTAGGACATGGAGATGTGTGCTAGGAATCTACACAGGATAAATGGATGGAGACAGAGGAAGAGAAATTAAAAACAAACGGAGTGAAGGAAGACGGGCTACTAGCTCCATGAAAAACCAGCACAGATCTCCTTACAGTGCCATGTGTGGGGCTGCCCCGACGTTTGGTTTCCTTTTCCATCCCTGTGGTCTCTTCTCTCATCTCAGGTCTTCAAGCTGCTGCAGCACTTGCCACTGCTCAGAGCTCATTCTTTTTATTTAATTTATCATTTGAAAGTTTCAAACATGCATATAATGTGCTTTGATCAAGTTCACCCTCACTCCCCAGCCCCAAGTCCTCCCATACTCTCTCTCACTTTCCCTTCCAAGCTTCATGTACATTTTAAAAAATCCACTGAATCCACTAAGTGCTGCTCATGTGTGAGTAGGTATGGGACCATCCAGTGAAGCATGGCTAGCCTATCACTGGCCGCATTCCCAAAGAAAAATGACTCTCTTTCTCCTAACCATTAATTAAAAACAGCTCCTCAGATAGGGGTAGGACTCTGTGAGCACCTCCCACACTGTTGCTGGAATCTTGGCTGGTTTGATCTTGCGGTGATCTTGTACATACAGTTACAGCTGCTGTGAGTTCACGCGGCCATGGCCCTGTCCTGTCTGGAAAACACTGTTTCTCAGCAGTCTCCACTACCTCTGGCTCTTACCGTTATTTCCGGTAGCCCTGTGTTCTCTGAGCTACAGAGGAAGGGAACGTGATACAGATGTTCCACTCAGGGCTGAGCACTCCACAGTCTCCTAGTCTTTACACTTTGATCAGCTGTTAGTATTTGTCTTAATTGCCAACTGCTGCAAAAAGAAGCTTCTATAATGAGAGTTGAGAGCTGCTTTAGTCTATGGCTATAAAGATAAGTATTTAGGGAGAGGTTCAGTACTATATCCATTTATCAGAGTAACAGTAGCAGATTCTATCCTAGGGCACATGACCTACTTACCAGCTATGAGAACTTGGCCTAGTTAACAGAGTTACGATGTCTTTATTGTGGAGCTGACCATAAGTCCAATTAAAAAACCAGTGGTTAGTTACTCCAATAACATTTGTGCCACTATTCTACCAGTTAGGGACTATCTTGTTGGGGTGGTCATTGTTGTAGCTTGTGGGGTTCACAGCTGGGTCAGACTGTGGGTTATGTTTCTCTCCCAGTAGCATGCACAACACCTTCTAGCACAATGAGAACTATTGAATGGGAGTGAGGCTTCCAGGTTGGCACCAGCTTGATTTCTGCACATGCTATGACTCTAGTATATGTTATTATTAGCTATTGAATCTTACTATTAGGTTCTGAAGGGTAACCAAGAACAATGGAAATAGCTTGTGTTGCTTTGGGCATCTATGGGACCCCATTCACCAAGAGGTCACATCAGGCACTGGTTTTTTTACAACTTAGTTTATGGCATCTGGGAGAGGCGTTATCCTCCATATAGGGTAACTCTTTTTAAAATCTTTTAATTTATGTATATATTTTAGGTGACTTCTAAAATATTGGTTTCCATCTGGCTTTTTCAAAGGTCTTTAGTATACAAATTCCTCTGTTCTGTCTTTTGATTCCCTAACCACTTAATCCTTCCTGCCTTATTATTCACTTTCTCTTCATGATATCTGTGTTCTACTACACCCCATCCCTTGAGTCCCCCATGGACTTTTTTTTTTTTATTTCTACAAGTACTAAAGTTTAAACACATGTATTTGAAGACTTAAAGCTAGACTCTACATAAAAAGGAGAGCATGCTGTATTTGTGTTTTGGCATCTTTTCCCACTCTTCTTTTTTTTTTTTTTTGGAAGGAAAGGGTTTATTCAGCTTACACTTCCATATTTCTGTTCATCATCAAAGGAAATCAGAAACTCAAACAGGGAAGGATCCTGGACACAGGAGCTGTTGCAGAGGCCATGGAGGAGTGCTGTTTTTTGGCTTGCTCCTCATGGCTTTGTCAGCCTGCTTTCTTATAGAAGCCTGGACAACCAGTTCAGGGATGGCACCAGCCACATGAGAGCCCTCCCCATCAATCATTAATTAAGAAAATGCCTTATAGCCAGATCTTGTGGAGGCATTTTATAATCCTTGAGTCATTATATAATCCTTGTTGTAAGGCAAGGGAAAGATTTTTGGGCTTGCAAGTGTCATTTGATGATCGTCTATGAACAAAGTGGCTTCAAGGATCAAGGCATATCAGGGGTTAACTTTTTGTGACATGGTTCCATTTGACAGTCAGGGAAACCTTTATAACCCATTACATGGATGTGTGTGAACTACATGAGTTTAGGTGCATCCTATGTGTGCAGATGCCCACAGAAACTAGAAGCAGGCATGTGTCAGAATATTTAACTGTGTAAAGATGTGTTGCATTTGTTTAGTTATATAAACATGTGCTGCTGTTTCACCTTGCCTACCTAAGGCACCTGACTGGTCTAATAAAAGGCTGAACAGCCAATAGTGGGGGAAGAGGTATAGGCAAAACTTCCAGGCAGAAAGAGTAAGTAGGATGAGGAATTTAGGCTAGGGGCAGAAAGAAAAAGAGAAGCCAGGGAGATGCCAGGAGCCAGGTAGCCAGACATGGAGGCAAGCAGGAAAGCAGGACATACAAAATGAAAGAAAGGTAAAAATCCCTGACGCAAAACTTAGATGAATAAAAACAAGTTAAACTAAGTTAAAAGAGCTTGTGGGACAAGCCTAAGCTAAGGCAGAGCATTCATAATTAGTAATAAGTCTCTATGTCTTTATTTGGGTGCTAGTTGGTAGTCCAAGAGAAAATTCCAGCAATACAGGCATCACATCCCCTGGAACAGGGTTCCATGTAGCGTGGGAGGTTCTGTATGTTAAATGTGTTGCTCTGTTTGGTTAATAAATAAAACACTGATTGGCCAGTAGCCAGGCAGGAAGTATAGGTGAGACAAGGAGAGAGGAGAATTCTGGGAAGTGGAAGGCTGAGGCAGAGAGATGCTGTTAGCCACTGCCATGGGAAGATGTTAGGATACCGAGAAGATGTTAGGATACCGGTAAGCCACGAGCCACATGGCAACTTATAGATTAATAGAAATGGGTTAATTTAAGATATAAAAACATTTAGCAAGAAGCCTGCCACGGCCCTACAGTTTATAAGTAATATAAGTCTCTGTGTGTTTACTTGGTTGGGTCTGAGCGGCTGCGGGACTGGCAGGTGAGAGAAATTTGTCCTGACCCTGAGCCAGGCAGGACTGGAAAAAACTTCAGCTACAGTTACAGGTAGTGGTGGCTGCCTGATGTGGGTGTAGGGAGCCAAACCCAGCTCCTCTGCAAGTACAGTATGTGCACTTAACCACTGAGCCAACCCCTAAAATAATATCTTAATATATACAAAAAGAAGATAAAGCAGATCAGCCATACTCCAGCTGTGAAATACTTTCAAATACGTTTGTGAACAATAAATGTACTCCTTAACAAGATGTCAAAATGATATTCTTTTTCTGATAGCAATAGGAAATCTCAACCTTGTCGTGAGTTTGAATATTTTGAGATCTATAATGACTACAGTGTAATATGAAAATTCTGAATTCCAGTCAAAGGTTGGTGAAAATGTAATGTGATTTATGTTAAATTAATTTGCATAACATAATTTAATGTAAAATTCATTTTCATCCAAGTTCAAAAGCCTTCCTCAATTTTTCTTTCAAGAAAAGTGTGAACATAAGTCAGAGTGCTCATCACGGCAGCTGTTTAATAGAAAGAGCTTTCTGGATTATTTATTACTTAAAAATTTTCTCTGAAAAATTGAAATGATATTATTGTTATGGTGAAACACATAAAATTGCCAGTTTCTTAGGTTAAAAAAGTTTCTTCAATTTCATATGGTTCAATATAATATAATTTGGTAACTATATTAAAGTAACACATAAAACTAAATTTTCAGGCTTGGGATGTTTCTACTGTAGGATCCAGCTATACTACTTCTAGGCATACATCCAAATGACTTTGCATCCTACCACAGAGATAATTAGACATCACATGTTTGTTGTTGAATATTTCACAATAACCAGGAAATGAAACTAGCCTAGATGTCCATTAATGGAAGGATGGATAATGTCAATGTGATTGTGTGTGATATGTGATATATGTATATATATATATTATATATATACATATATAATATTATATATAATATAAAATCTTGCTCATCTGTGAATGAAAATGAAATTTATAGGAAAATAGATGTATCCAGGAAGAATTATACTATATTACCATAGGATCCAAGCTAAGAAAGACAAAAACAAAAATAAATCACATGTTCTTTCTCATAGGTGGGCCCTAACTTTTAATGTTTACATGTATATAAATATAGGGAGCAATCATGAGTAAGGTCTATGAAATGAGACAAAAGACCATGAGGGAAACGAAGTGTGTTTCGAGCTGGGGAGGGAGCAGGAGGTCACACAGGGCACGTGGGAGGAAAGGCGGCCCGGGAGAGTGGGCACACACAAGAAAGGGAAGGGAGGAAAGAGACACAGCAAAAACAAAGTTTGCTTAAAAAGTGCCACAGTGAAACCTAATTCTTCGTATGCTAACAACAACAACACCAAGAATAAGAATGATAACTCCAATCCAGTAGTCACACAGACGGCCCTGGTTAAACTAAGTGGGTCACAAAACAAACCCCAAAGTCATGAATCTGGAAAAGGGACAGGTATGAGGCAAGTGCTAGAGATGGGAAAAGAGATGAGAGGGGGCGGGAAGAGAGAGCAGTCAGAAGGTATTGTATAAACACGAGAAACTGCCATGACAACCTTAATTAGTAAAAAAGGAATGATCAATAAAAACATTTGTCATTTCATCTCAAGTATGTGTGCTTTAATATTTTAAACCAAGCCAAAGAAAATGTCCGAGTGAAAAACCAAACAAACGTGTACGTTAGTTTAGTGACTTTTCTCTTAAAGTATGGACGACTTAGCAATCCATGTCTGAGTATTTCTTTTTAGTCTTTCCAGTATTTGTTGACAAAGACAAATGGGTATGTTTTGGGGTTGTTCTGAGATTTATTATGCTTTTAAACGTATCTCTTTATCTCCTTAATTATACAACATTTGTTATGTCTGAGACCTATTCATTCCTAATGATTCATTTAGAACTAGAAAATCTCTTTCACTTTGCCAAAAAGTTTATTCTTACTAATTTAGAGGAGGTCCATGACCTGGTTCCACTTAGATGTCATATGTAATTGAGAAAGATATTTTAATGATAATCACCTCCAAATGAGTTTCTAGTATAATCCCAGAAGTAACATGTCACCCCTGGCAGTCCATGCCATCCCCTTTTGTAAGCCGGGAAGCAGAGAAAGCCTTTGATTATTTGATACCACCCCAAGTTCTTGTGGGGATACTGTGTGTGCTTCCCTGAGCCCCATAGGGAGGGCAAAATGGGAAAGTAGCTGATCTTCATTCTACTATTAAGAAGAGTGAACCTGGGACCTACCTCTGTCCTGGCACAAAGTAAATAATAAATACTTAGTGAGCTGAAAGAAGAAGGAAATAAAATGATGAGGAAATAGCACACTAAGTATTCTCCTTGCCTAAAGCTGATTATGAAACAATAAATTTAATGCCCCTTGCTAACTTTGCATTCTCAAAAACATTGTCAGTCCTAAAAAGTGTAATTAATTGGAGAAAAATAGCTAACTTTGTGAGTATTTGAAACAATATCAGATTGAACATTGTATATCCTCTGTGAAAAATATGTATTAATCAGATTAAATGTATAAATAAGTTGCTATATACTTGACTAAAGGAAAAAAACACCTTCCAAGTTTTATTGGAGACATCTTTAATTCAAATTTCTGGTCATGTTATTAAAAGAGCTATTATATAAAAATACGTTCATAAGAAAAATAAAAACACCTGCTATATACCAGGTGCTCAAAAGTAATGTAGGGATTCTGCCTAGGGAGACAGCTTTGTTGATGAAGTGCCTGTGGAAGAAGTGTGATTCAGTGGCATGCATCTGTACCTCAGCCCTGGAAAGGCAGAGACAGCAGGTCCCTGGAGCTCATTGACCAGCCAGCCTAACACAATCAGTGAGAGACCCTGACTCAAAAAACAAAGTGGAAAGTGATGAGGAAAATACCATAGGTCAAACTCTAGATTCTACCTATGTGCATGACCTGCATGCATGCATCCATACAAACATGCATATGCACCACATACAATACTCCATTCATTGGAGTTATTCATATATGTAAAACATCCCATGTTTTAACTTTTTTCTTTATAATTTTGCAATAAAAGTTGATTTTCATGGTTAGTAACAATGCCTATTTTTTTTATTCTAGTCTTTCTTATTAAAACTGGGGGTCTTCATACATTTAATTGACTTCTGAAAGCTCCATTATTTTGTCCTAAAATTTTGATAGTACTTGATTATGTGTAACCAAAGTATTGTTCACTTATAAGTGTATATTACTCTATGTTTTATAAGTTTTATTCAGTATTTTATTAGTATTATAGTTTTGTTTAATGGGTTCTTACAGTTCAATCACTTTTTTGTGATGTGTGTGTATTTGTCTCTGTGTGTATGTCTGTGTGTGTGTCTATGTGTGTGTGTGTCTGTGTGTGTCAACATAAAATGTCTTTCTCTATTTCTCTTCACCTTAGTTTTTGAGGCATGGTCTTTCCTTGAGCCTGGAGCTCACCAGTTTACCTCAGGCGCCTTTCTGCCCCCCAGCCCCTAAGAACTGGGGTATAAATGTGCTCCTTGGAGTCTACTTTGCATGTCGGCATTGGGATACAGCTCCAGGTGCTCACGCTCCCACAGCGAACAGCTGACTGCCCGAGTCATCCCATCCTGCCTCCTAGTTGAAGTTTTTACATCACATCTTTGCTCCATCTAGTCCGAGAATTAGGAATTATCTGAAAACCTAGTTATATCATTTTCAGAATGATAATTCAGGCATCCCAAAGTCTTTTATTTGAACCGCCCCTCACGGTTGGCAGCCACAGCCGCACAGAAGTTCCCCATGAACTTGTCATTACTTTTGAGTTCTTTCCATTGAGCTCTCGGTTGTTGCAAACCACAATCATAGTTGGTCAGTCCACACTTGTTTTCTTTCCCAGAATTTTCTTTGCTATTCTCAAGTGTTTATTTTTCAGATAAACTTTAGTCATTTTGCAAGTTCTCTTGAACATCCAATGTTGATTAGCATTGTGTGGACACGTAACTCCATGCCTGACATATAGTAAAACTTCCATAAGTGTGGAATATAATTGTATTTTTAGTAATGATTCTGGTTATTGCATCAAATATGACGAAGTGTCGTGAAAGTTCTTCAAAAGTATGGAGAACACTGATAATTATTTACAGCATCGAGTATTCCTCTCAAAGAGAAAGATTGGAGCTTTGCAAAAATCTGCCTCGGTGGTTGGAATGTTCTCATCCAATGACAACATACTCAATGTCATCTCTTTTATGTGGCCATCATATACCTTCTATCCTCCCCAAAGCTCTGGTCTCCAGTGTCTATACTGTGGAGGAAATAGACATCACCTCATCTTCTTCCACCCAGATTGGAAAGCTGGTCGCCATTTGCACACCTCTTCTCCTTTTCCACCTCATTTACACATGATCATCATGTTACTGAGTCCACTGGTCATTTCCAGGCCTCATCTGATCGATGCGGATGAAACAGGGCTTAAATATTTCCTGCATGGAATCCCCTTTCCATGGCATTTCTGCCAGGTTTCCGCTTCCTGTTTGACTATTCCCTTCCCAATCTCCCTTCCAGTTCCTTCTCTTCTCTTTAACTTTTAAATGTTCAAGTTCTGCAAGAATTTCTTCTGGGCCATTTGGTTTCCTCCTGTGTTCATATTTCATTCTTGAGTAATACCTCTTTAATTTTAAATATTGTATGGATGCTATCATAGTTAGGTTTTTATTTCTGTGAAGAGACACCATGCCCATGGCAACTAGTATAAAGAAAAACATTTAATTGGTGCTGGCTTAGAGTTTAGAGATTTAGTCCACTATTATCATGGTGGAAGACATGGTGTTAGGGAAGGAGCTGAGAGTTCTGCATCTTGATCCACTCTGTATCACACTGGGTGTAGCTTGGGCATAGGAGACATCAAAGCCCACCTCTGTAGTGGCACACTTCCTTTAACAAGGCCACACCTACTCCAACAAGGTCATTCCTCCTAATAGTGCCACCCCCTGTGGAGGCCACTTTCTCTCAAACTACCACATTCCACTCCCTGGCCTCCATAGGCTTGTAGCCATGTTATAATTCAAAAATGCATTCAGTCCAACTTTAAAAGTTCCCATAGTCTGTAACAGCCTCAAACTTATTTAAAAGTCTAAAGTTCAAAGTTTCTTCAGAAATTCATGCAATCTCTTAACTGTAACCCCCTGTAAAATCAAAATAAAAAAGCAGATCACATACTTCCAACATATAATGGCACAGGATATATATTACCATTTTAAAATGTAGGGAAGGGAGCATAGTAAGGAAATATCAGACCAAAGCAAGACTGAAAACAATCTGGGCAAACTCCAAACTCTGCATCTCCGTGTCTGATCTTAAAATGCTCTTCAGATCTCCAATTCCTTTCAGCTTTGTTGGCTGCAACATACTTCTTTCTCTTGGGCTTGTTCTATTCCTTGTTAGCAGCTCTTCTTGGCAGATATCCCACAGCTTTGGCATCTCCAATATCTTGGTGTCTCCAAGGCAATCCAAGCTTCACCTTTACAGCTTCACACAATGGCCTCTCTAAGCTTGAATTGAGGGACACCCCTGATGCATGCCTGGCCTCACTGGCTTTACTTAGTCATGGAGGAAGATTCCATAACCCTTTCTTCTGTCTTTAACTCTTTAACTTTAAAGCCAGAATCACGTTACCAAAGCTACCAAGTTTTGCTGCTTACTGGGGCTGGAACATGCCCCCTCATTCAATTACACCTTCACCAGCTTTCTGTTTTCAATGGTTTCCTTCACTGCCTAAGCTTGGCTGTTCTGAGTCTCAATCTGTAGACCAAGCTGGCCTCAAACTCAGAGATCCACCTATCTCTGTCTCCTGAGTGCTGGAATTAAAGGCATGCATCACCACACCCTCTTCTGACCTTTTCTTTAATTCCCTTTCATAAGTTGGAAGCTTAGAAGTATGGGATCTTGCCCAGAGGTCACCACTCCCTTTATTTCATTTCTTAATCTATTTATGTCCTTGGACACAGGACTTAGCTCCATTCCACTTCCTGGTATCCTTTTCTCCTCAAATTGTGCATTTTGTATTTTTCCTTGCTCAGCTTACTCTTTTTCATTATAAATCTTTATAAGCATGAACACTAGTAACCACACCACAGAATCATCTAGGCTGTTTTGAAATTTCCTCTGGCAACTGAATTAATTCAAATCTTTTACTTCAGCCTCAGGCAGACTCTTCAGATAAAGGAAAAAGGCAGTCACATTCTTCACTAAAATATCACAAGAACAATCTCTAGGCCATATATTAATATTTTTCTCCCCTAAACCTCTTGAGCCAGGCTCCCACAGTTCATCAAATCACCCCCAGCACCACTGTCTTCTATGCTCCTACAAGTATGGCCCATTAAGCAACACTTGGAGCATTCAACTATTTTTCTAATCCACTGTCCCAAGGTCCATATTCCTTCAAACAAAAGCATGGCCAGGCCCCAGTCTCTGGTACCAACTTCTGTCTTAGTTAGGCTTTCTATTGGTGTGAAGAGACATCACAACCATATCAACTCTTACAAAAGAAAACATTTAACTGGGGCTGGCTTACAGTTCAGAGGTTTAGTCCATTATCATCATGATGGGACATGGAGGCATGCAGGCAGACGTGGTGGTAAAGAAAAAGCTGAGAGTTTTACATCTTGATCCATAGGCAGCAGAAGGAAACTGTGTATCACACTGGGTGTAGGTTGAACATAGGAACCTCAAAGCCCACAGTGACATACTTTTTCTTTTTTTTTTTTTTTTTTTTTTTTTTTTGTTTGTTTTTCGAGACAGGGTTTCTCTGTGTAGCTTTGTGCCTTTCCTGGAACTCACTTGGTAGCCCAGGCTGGCCTCGAACTCACAGAGATCCGCCTGGCTCTGCCTCCCGAGTGCTGGGATTAAAGGCGTGCGCCACCACCGCCCGGCTGACATACTTTTTCCAACAAGGCACATCTATTCCAACAAGGCCATACCTCCTCATAATACTATTCCCTATGGGAGCTGTTTTCTTTCAAACCACCACAGATGCCAAAGTTGTGAAACTTTTGTCACTGGCCCATGTCTCATTTGTGTCCTTGCTTGCTTGATATGCTTTCTTGCTGTCTTGAAATATCTACTTAGAAAATCTCCTTGGTATGTTTTCTCAATTTGAAACAGAATCAGACCATTTATTTCAATTTAGATCTTTCTTTGTTTCTCCACCCTAAACTTAGAAACACTGTTTCTCCATCAACTTGTGTCCATGCTCAAATCTGGACATAACCTTTGCTACTTCATTTGATCTCATATTCATACCACTGATCAATGCATTCAGGATATTGTGAATGTATTCATTTATTCCCCATCTCACTGTCCCACTCAATTCTCAGGACCCCATCACTGGCTGCTACAATAATCTCCTTTCTTTCATCCATATTCATGGTATCCTTTCCAAGTAAGTTCTTCTCCATGTAAAGGAAAGGAACTGTTTAAAATACAAATTTGATACTATTGCTTTCCTTAAATGACCTTTAGAAAGTGTTTTTTTAACACTGTTATGACGTAATGACTATAATTCACAGTGCTCAGTACCTATCATTGGCAAACTTCAGCATCACCTGTCAGTCTGCCATATAACCATTAAGGTCTGTTCTGTGCCCAAACACTACTCCTCTAAAATGAATGTGTTCCATCTCCCATCTCCATTTTCATTTGATCAGTTCTGAGTCATTCAACCTCTCTAAATACTGAATCGCCAAAGAAGCCTTCCTTGACTCTTGAGTGAAGATTGAACTCACATGGCATTTGCACTATGGTACCCAGTAGTTTCCCTCCAACTACATTGTAGTAGGTAACATACAGTGTACAAAAACAAACAAACAACATTATCATATATAAAAATGAGTTGAACATGGAGACACAAGTTTTTAAGAAAGTATATTTATTTTTGTGTTTTGTGATACTTCAACTGCTTTGCAAATCTGCTCTCCTACTCCACGTAGACTGTACTAGAGTGCCCGAGGAGGAAAGAAAGCTAGGATGCCGTCTATTTTTTCCTATGTGCATTTTAGGGTCCAGCCTACTAAAGTTAGAAAACCCTGGTGAGAAAGTATATAAATCTTTATAAACAAGCTATTTTCAGAGACCAATCCTAAATTAATCTAAAAATGTATCTCCTAAAATACATAGCATATCATGAAGAGAGGTTTATATGCAGAGGCTAACTCATTAACTAGTCAAACTACAATGTTTTAATGATAGAGAAATACTTATTGAATTTTTTATGTATGAATCGGGATATAAATAAAAGTAGATAAAGTGAGAAAAGACAAAAATGAGAGAATTATTTTGCTAAATGGTAATGCAAGATTCTACTGTAATACAAAGGCTTCTGTACTGACATCATCCCAGGAAATTAGATGCTGGCTCCAAATGCCTTCTGTCCAGGTCATGTAACTTCTCTTGAGTTTTAGCTTGCACACCTGGAAGTGTGGTTTGTGCTTACAACACTGTGCTCTTACTAAAGACAGAATGAAATAATAAATGATCAAGAACTAAAGAGCTACCTCAGGTTTGGACACACAGCAGTTTCTATGTATACATACATACATACATACATACATACATACATACATACATACATACATATATACATACATACATAAACGTAAAAGGGAAACTAAAAGTTGATTTGTCGCACATGTCCTCCTGGGCTCTGTTCACCTGGCAGGCTTATTTAGAAGCCAGAGGAATTCAGGTTGCAATTTCAAGCAAGCTCCTGATATCAAGCATTTTAAGCATTGATGTTCAGTTGCTGTGACTTTCAATGGTGACTCAAAGCAAAATCCAAGTCACAGAACCCACTGGAGTCTTTAATGCAAGGAAGGCCTTGCTGAGACAGATGTACACTTCTCCTGGTGAAGAGCTAGCCCCTGCCTACCTCTTGCCCATGCTGTGGAGACCCCCAGATGTCAGGCTCACTAACCCTTACTCTATTGTCACTCATGGTTCGGAACAGAAATGTGACTCTAACACTTTCTACCAGGTCCTCAGTAAGACCTTGATGAACTACCACTTTGGTCTGCATTAATGATCTTGTGATGAATCCACCTCAAGGCCTGGGTTTGCCTCAGCCAGACAGGGAAGATTTCCAAGTCTTTCCCACAGCCCTTTCCTCTCCTGCTGGGGTTGGGATGCCCAAGGCTGTGAAGTGCCTGTGAAGGGCAGGGTTGCTGCTGTCACTCTGCTGCTGACTTGCTCCTGGAGACTCCTCCTTGACCCCTGAGGTCCTCCTGTCTGGTTCTGGCTTCGTGGCGCTTTTTCTTATCTCAGTGCTGCTCTGAAGCTGAACTTGGAAGACATTTACAAACTTGGCTGGGAATGAGCTTGTAGCCACCGCGCTCAAGTCTCTGCTGAGCCGAATCGTTATTTAATCATGTTGGTGGATGTAGAAGAAAAGAGAGAAACCACTTAAATATGGACTATAATAGTCCCTGACTTCACCTCCACTTGTGAGAAATAATCACTCTTTCTAGTGACACATACAGGAAGTCAGAAGAATGCCATTTACTGCTCTTGCTTTTAGGGTATTCCTCACTGTCGTATATGACATCCCATTTGTCACCCGAAAAATGGATTTCATTGACATATTGGTTATAAATTCATGCAGGGAAAAAGGCCTCTTCTGGCATGTATGTGTGATATATGAGTATACACAATTCAATACAGCCTTAATTATAATATGCATGTCCTATAACTTACTTGTGTTTTTGTTCTGGCCACACTTTCTTCTCAATGTCCAGGATGTCTCAAGATGTGTAGTTTTCTTCCTTTTCTACATTTCATTTTAAATTGAAAATTTTTTAAACTGGAGGGAGATTTTGTCTATTTCTTATGTAGATGGTACTTAATATCTTTAGAAATATTAATTAACCTTTGAAAAATTAATATAAAATATACAGAAAGAGTGTTTTCCCTATCAAGATGGTGGGACAGTCTTTACTAATTATCTGAATTTTGAGGTTGTTCATGTCTGGAAAGGCCTGCACTGTTAATGTGGGATTACTGTCATTGCTAAGCATGGCATTGATTCTGTCTTAGTTACCTTCATATATTCCCAACCAAGTAGAGGACATTAGTTTGCATATTTTTAAAATACAGTACATCTGAGACAAAAAAAGTGAAATAGCTTTCTTAAAGTTATAAAACTAATTGGTGACTGAGTTGGGATTCAAGAATAAATAATAACCTCCCATCCTACCTTATTGTTTTTTTTATTATTATTATTATCATCATCATCATCATCATCATCATCATCATCATCATTATTTTGTAAAGACAGCTTCTCACTATGTAGCCCACGTGGGCCTCAAACTCATATCAGAGTCCAAGCTGACCTTGAACTTGTAATAATCCCGCATTACCCTACTGAGTACTGAAATCTAGACATGCCCAGTTGTCATGTTCCTTTCTAACATAATGATGCATGAGGGGTTTTCTCTGTTCTAGGATGTGGTAGGCAATTATTTTGCTAAGTCCATATATCAATTTATTTAATTAAACAGATGTAGCAGACATCAATTATATATTCAAATGTCCAGGAAGAGTACCATCATTATGAATGACAGTAATTGAGATTTTGGGTTTTATTTTTATTTATTTTTTTATCTCAAACCTGGCTCATTTCAACATTGCCTTGTAGGTTGGTCCCTCACTCGAAGTCCCAGGAGTTCAAAACTACTATGGTTATCCAATACAACCCCGCAGGGTCCCCCGTGTGTGTTAGCACCTCCAGGAGAGCAGCCCTCTAGCATTTTGTAGCTATTTTTCTCGCAGGGTTTGCACCGCTCTGGAATTGCTGCCTTGTGTGTGGCACTCCAGAACTCTCTCCCCCACAGTCTCTGCCCTTCATTTTGACCAGGAGATGGTGAAGCTGGTGGGGACTGGTAGTCTCTCTCTCTCTCTCTCTCTCTCTCTCTCTCTCTCTCTCTCTCTCTCTCTCTTTCTCTCTCTCTCTCTCTGTGTGTGTGTGTGTGTGTGTGTGTGTGTGTGTGTAGTTGATCTGTCTACACCTGGGAATCTGCTCCTTCATTCACCACACCAAGCTTTCTTTCTTTACCTGGGAGGTGTGTCTTAGAGAATAAAGCCATGAGTCTGATGGTTGATTGTTTCACACAATGCCTCAATCGTTCCCCCGAGGGAAGGAAGTCTGGACTCGGCTGCACTTCTTAAATGGGAGAGCATGTGGCGCGAAGGACATGAGGAAATATTTAAAATCTCACAATGCACTCAGATCCACAAATTTTTAGAAAGTATGAGAATTGTCTCAAAGTGTAAAGAAAGATGGGACTGGGGTAAATAGTGTCAAGTAAGTAAAATAAACTACCCTGTCTCTAGGAGCACACCATCTATTAGGAGTTGCGATAAAAGGGGAAACAATTGAATCAGCCTTCTACATCTAAAGGCTCCACAACTGCAAGTTCTGTGTCCATGGGTGGAAAATATTCACAGAAAAAATGTGCCCTTAGGTGATGACAGTTAGCCAGCATATTGACTATGGCCTCTTGAGAGACACCAACTAGAGGACCTCCCCTTCACCCTCTTCTGAATTTCAGACTCACAGAGCTCTGTATATGAAAATAATGTTCATTTATTTAAAGCTGCTAATTTTGGACAATGTGTTGTGTAGCTAACTAGAGTGACATAATTCTGAGGTGGACTGTAATAACTAATACCAAGCGGGTTTTTGGCTTGACTTGGGCGCAGACGGCTTACCTATGCCTGGAGAACGGGTTTGCGTGTGTGCTGAATGAGTAATAATTCAGAAGGTAAGATAAGCATTGAACAAGATTGTCTACTAAACAATCTAGGGTCTGGAAAAAAGCTGAGCTCCTGCCCTTACTGAGGGCTTTTATTGCTTCTTCCTCCAGAAGACTCAAATTCTGACTCCAGCCAGAGCCTCGAGGTGCTTAGGAGGAAGAAGTGGGAATGCCTGTGTGAAATAAGCAGTAGATGGCATCGAAGACGACTCCCAGTGATCCCCACCTCCCAGTGTTTGTGAAAGTGTGTAATTCTCTCCCTTCAAGCGAAGATTTTATGTGGTCGTATACTTCCAACTAGTTCAAAATGAAGAGAGTTGGCTAACACTGCCAAGAGAGGGTAGGCAATGCCCATGGGCTCCATCTTGCTTTTCCTCCTCTCAAGTCAGTCTTCTCTGTGGGAAGCTGGATTTGAAGTTGCCCAACAGAAGAAACATCTCCTGTAAAAACCAGCAGGCACCTAAGGTCCTTAGTCTAACAGCTCCCAAGGAGCTGAGTGTCTATCCTGATGGGTAAGCTCAGAAAAGCTTCTTCTTCAGTTGGCTTGCAGCTGGTAGCTTTGTATGAAACCCTACAGTGAGGACACAGCTAATGTAATTTGTTATTATAGCAATAGGTAAAAAATAAAATAAACTATTCTGTCTAACCTTTAAGATAATAACACTCTATATTATTATGGTATATTAGATAAACAACAGTATTACCAATTGGCTTTTCTCTTCTACTAAGGTTTCATATATAATTACATAAATGTAGGGAGTTGGTTATGATTAGTCCAGACATAAGGCTATTCTGTGAACACTGAGGATATTGGCATCATTAATGTAACACATAAGCAATTACAAATATTACCAGTTCACAAGATCAAGAAAACCTACAGTCTTCAGTCTTCGTTGTATTGACAGTTACCACTCTAATCTGTACACTTTGACATGAGTACGTCTCCCTTAAACCTGAATTATATTTGTAGCAACTTACCTTTTTTGACCACATGTTTATTAAAGGACACACTGAAATAATTCTGAGATAACTAAAATGTGGAGAATTCTAATCTAGTCTGAGTTTCTCATAATAGTTTTCAACTTACAAAGCAAAGGAAAATGCCTTTCATTCCTTCCGGCCACTTAGATCCCCACAGTTAGTTTAGATGTACTGAGCATCAGCAAGGACTCTAGTGTTTGGAGCTGACAAAGAAGGAAAAAGAACTAATTTCAAAAGGAGAGTCAGTCAAAAGCACAGCACTGACTTTACTTTCTACGATAGGTATTCACATGAAAGAAATGTGTATTTAAGAAGCACAGTCATGTTATTTAACACGTTGGGAGTGTAGACAAAAATAAGAGTGTTTTATGAAACTTGAATAACTCTGAGAGGAAACCCAACAGAATGGATGAGTGGACCTGATGGGTTTTTAAAAGCAGGGCAAGAGAATTTCCCAAAGCAGGGGAAAGAATTCAGAACATTCCCATTTGGGTATCCACTAACTCTGCTCAATGAACTGCTCCAGGGAGAGGCTCTGGCCATCAAGTCCATACTGATGGTGCTCCTGACAATTAGATGTCTGTTTCTTCACGAACCCACCAGTATTCATCTTAGTTTTTAAAGCAAATGCTAAACCGTATCACCTGTGGCAAAGCATCACATTTCTGCTCATCATTGCAGAATAAGAAGATGATTTCCTCTGGTTACCTTTGCTAACTTGATCGCTGCTCCCCTGGCTTGGGACCACTGATGAGAACTTGATGAGTTTCATGAAAATTCCACCAGACCAGCCAAATAGCCAAAGATTTATAAAAATCTTTACTAAATAATGATTTTTATTGGTAAAGCAATCAGCTTTACTTGGACTTTAGTATTTTCTAAGGCCTTTGTGTGTGTTAAGATTGACAAAAAGAGCAAAGAGAGAGGAACACAGGAGCACATGAACAATCATAACAGTGAGTGGTGAGGAGACTAGGAAGTAGATCCTATGGGGCTGGTATTGCCTATCACAGAAACAGTTAGGGCTAGGGTTACCATTGGGGTGGAGCTGGGGTATGGTTAGTATACTGCCAATAATAGAAAGCTATTCATGGGAGGGTTATTGGTAACATTATCTTCAGTATCCACTTAAGTACTGTTGATGAACATCAGACACCAAGTTCTATTACACACCCCAAACTCGGCTGTGATCTATCCTTTCTTCTCTTTCTTCTTGCCACCAACACCCCAAGGCTAGGACTCGAGGCTTCTAGACACCACCAGATGAGTCAAGGTACTGCGGCCCAGACAGAGTAAGCATTAGTTAGCTCTGTCACCACATAGACACACAGGCATCCAAGAAACCACAGCCCTCTGGCTTCTCTGCCCTCGCCTCCTTAATCAAACTGATGCAGAGGGTGTGTAGAGAGCTCATCCACGGCACCAAAACATGCCCTGAAAATGCCTTGGAGCAGTTGGCCAGCAGAAAGGCCCACTGAGCTCTGATTCACAGCGGAAGAGGAAGGTTCTGAGGGCAGCCAATCAAAGTCTGACCCAAGAACAGTCACTTGGCTCTTACAGGAAGCAGTCTAATTATGTTACTGTAATCCTCAGGCTTGCATTTTTTCAGCCACCTCAACACGAACTCACAGGCTTCAATGATTATGTAATTACGGAAAACTTCACAACAAACATGAAGATTCCTTCTGGAGGCCACATTGGAGACTGGGATGTGCATTAGAGCGTGGGAGGGACGCGCACAGCTCACAAAGCGGGAGAGAGAGCAAAGAGATTTATTGAACTTAAAAGGCCACATTTTAAAAGGGCCTCTACCAGACCTCCCTTTTCGTGTGCACATTTTTTGCACCTGCAACTGTTTGTGGGCTCGAAAGCAATAGCCCTGCCCCCTTCTCCCAAGAGACCACACTTTAATGCCTCGGCCCCAAATGTGTCATTTTCCTGCCAGGGGGGAGAAATCAAAAGAAACCAAGTTTTTAGAACTTTGCTGTAAAGAAAATAATAGTTCTGAGAAGGATTGGAGCCACATTTTCAGGTTAGACACAGTTGTTAGAGAAATGTCAGAAGGGAAAACAGACCTCCTCACTTTCCTTCCTAACTTGACGTTCTACGTCTCCCCGGGCTCTGGGTGACATCTGTAGCATCCATTTTAGTGTGGGCTGCAGCAGGCTTTTGACTCTGAAGCATGTAACTGAACTCAGACCACAGCGTTCAAAGTCAAGACTGCAAATGGACCTTCCTGATTCTTCCCAGAGAAGATGCCATATAAATTATTTCCATTAAAACAAACCTTTGATACTGTAAGTGAATTGTGGAATTTTGATAATGACGCTCATGAATGAAGTGCTGACAAATGGCCTTGCTTTAGATGGTGTTTGTGGGTAGGGCTCGGGTGAGAGTGGGGATCAAAACTCAACTGTGGCCATTGATCCACTTCCGCCCTCCCCCACCACCCACCTCATATATTGAGATGAAAGTCAGAGCATAAAGCCTCCTTTAAACCATTATGAACTGTTGTAGTCAAAGAGGCATCTGTGAACTTTTATAAGATTGGCCAAGTTCGCCCAATTATTTCTCCATTCTGTACAGGGAGTAGAAAGTTCCAGATCAAGGGTCACAATTGAAACAAAAAAAACCCCTCATGTTCATATGCTGGAGAATGCATTGCTAGATAGAAAATACAACAAAGCCTCTCCATGGATATAACAGTAGAAGCATGAACATGATCGAACAGATGTGAGGAGCAGCTGTATATCAAACACACTTCGCGCGCTTTGGCTTAACCTAGAAGACACTGATGGTCTTTCCTGTGGTATGAATCTTCAACACTGACCACATGGGATTCTCATAGACCTTGTAAAAGGCTGGTGAGTCACGTGGTCAGATAGCTGGAGGCTCTTAAAAAGCAGATCTACTCATCTCAACGGGAAGCAATCAATGATTGTCTCAAAAGTGATCTCTTATTTCACATTAGTGGTTCAATCCAGTTTTGAAATAGGTAGGTTTAGTTCCCATAGAATAAACTAGAGACATTCTTCAGTTCAGTTTCTTGTGGGGAAATGAGGGAGGAAAGTGGAAGTCATTTGTTTTCACTGTCTACCGAGTTACACTTACACAGAGAGATTGACTGGTGTAGTGAGTGGGACTGCACAGGGAGAAACACCAAGGCTCAAGCAGCACAGAGAAGGGTTGTGGGATTAGAGTAGATGGGAGGACTGCCGAAGACACAGTGGACACCCAGGAGAGCACGAAGCAGTGTGAGCTTGAGCAACCCAGTGGGGAAGCATCAGGAAGCCCGCCTTGAAGACGCCACGCAGGAGCTTAGGGTCAAAGACAGCATGGACGGGGCTCCTGCGGCTTCTTCTTCACACAAATAGGAAGTCTTTTAGGTCTCTGCTCTTGAGAGAAGTTCCTCCAGTGAGCTTACACCAATGGAGAGAAAGATCAAGAGGAAATTCAGAGTCAAGGGCAGGAATGAGTTCACTGGCATGAGAAGCCCCAGGGGAAGCTCTGGAAGGATTAGGCAACCTGGGAGCTAGCGTGGGGATTCAAAGATCTCTTTCTAACGCATCTGGACTCCAAATACAGGCAGCCCGAGACATCCCAAGCCAGCTCCTCACTCGAGGAGGCTTGCTCTATGGATTTCTTCTCTCCTTTCTTCTTTCCTAACTTACACAAATAATTCGAATGGAAAGGAGAGCTGTGGCCTGGAATCCTGATGACTCAGAAACGTTTAATTACAGTTTCACAGAGGGGAAGAAAAACAGGCATGCTTTTCTTTCTTCTTTTTATTCAAGTTTTGACCAAAACATCATTTGGGTTTTTCTGCCTCAGCTTTTCAGTAGTTGAGCTCATCCAGCAGACTTCCTCCCCAGAAGATGGCTGCTCCCGGAACTCAGGATCCCCCGAGCTGCCTCCAACTCCGGCATTCCTCAGCAGCTGCTCGGAAGCTGAGGACATGGTGAACCTCCGGAACCTGCAGCAACTTCTCCATGGGCAGCCTTTTCTCGAACTCAAAATAAACGTAAAGCTTAGCTTTTCATCTCCTACCCACTAGGGAAGCGTACCGAGGGTTGAAAGCCGCTCCTCCACAGCCCAGCTGGAGAAGGAGGGACATGAGAACTAGACAGGATAGATGTCTTCTTCCTATTACTGCAGATGCCTTTGACCCGTTTTTGAAGCCGGCTCTTTTGGTCTTGGGGCATTTCTTTCTCCCTTTCTCCCAGCACTACAAGGCTTTAGGAGTCAGGCTTTTGGGGGCCCTATGGCCACTGCCAGGCCAGCTCCTGCCTCACTTGGGAAGGTGGAGCTCCCAGTGCGGCTCACACTGCGGCTGCGGGACCCCTGCCCCTAGGGGAAGGAATGGCCTGGTTTTCAGATATCTCTGTCATAACCTGGAGGCTATTTGCTGTTTTCGACTTGCCCCACCTTCCAGATTATCTGTCTGCAGTTGGGAAATTCCACTAGCCACTTCCTGCAAACAAACTTTCTGCTTGACACTGGAGAGAGTGCCCGGCAACCTCTCTTTCTGAAGTGTGGCTTCGGAGAAACAACCAAGCTGCTTTGGCAGGAGATGCTCTTACCCCTCCCTGCCCTAATCTCACCTCGCCTGTTCCATGGATGTGTTTCAGCATTACCGGTGAATTATAAGTAACAACCATTTCTCCTTTGCTAGAAGAGTCAAGTTAACATTCCTCAAATATTGCCAATGCTTACATGAAAAACAAAACTGAGTCCTTATGGGTTTATGGTTCAGGTTTTGTTGGTCAGTGTTTATTAAGTGACCAGTTTATCCAGGAAAAGTCTAGTAGGAGATAATAAATAACAGTAACAACAACCAACAGATTAGGGACCTGCTGCAAGATTCCACACACTGGCGAGTAGAAGAGTTCATATATTTAGGACATTAAATACAACATCTATATGACAAAAAGCCCTCAAATCTTTTTCCTTTACATTAAGAAAGATTGCATTAATGTATGAACTTACCATAAGTCAGTTTGCATTTCAGGGTGCAATAGCAAATGAAGTGCTCTTTTGATTTAACTACATTTCAATTTAAAGAGGATGGGAAATGCATTAAAACTTGATATTTATTTCTCACCTGAACTAACTTGTTAAAAATTTGGTATCCTAAATAATATCATTTAAAAATGTTTCTCTGACATATTAATCAAAATAAACATACTTAAAAGGACCCGCATTCTTTCAGTTTGTCATTTTGATTTTTCTCAATGAAGAAAAATAAGAATAAAACAAAGCTGAAGATAATATAAAGGGGTAACCTGAAACTGTAGAGCTGGGGGTCAGATGACAGGGAGAGTCTGCAGAGCATCGCTCAGACCACAGCATAAAGCAAGCTCTGGAGATCGCTGGGTAGAATGGAATACTGAACCCCATGAATGCCAGGTCTGGGGAACAGCCATTCAAACACAGCATTTTGGGGGGGAAATTCCAACTACCTTCTTCGAGCTATTCCAGTTATGATGGTTTTATGCTTGCCATGTGTAAAGGAGAAGTAATCTGCTAGACTGCTAAGGAAACATGTTTCATAGTCAGCAGGAGGGACCCAGCAGCCCTTCCCAGTCTTGAAATTCCAGTCTGAAGCAGGAAGAATCCACAAATGATATAGCACATGAGACAAACTACATTCTAAAGCATACCTGAGACACATCCAGCCAAAATCATGATTCCTCAATTTGATATATAAACTTATGATTTTGTAAACCATGCCCCAGATTCTGGATCCCCAACTTCATGGTTCCTCTGGGCTGATTGGTTGGTTGCCTTCCTACTGAATGGGGAAGCACTTCCAAGTCTCCAGTGTCTAGTACTGTGTGTTGAACTGTGCATTGCTCTCTGACCCCCCCCCAACCATCTACCTATCTACCAGATGTTCTTTTGGCATTTAATAATCACAATTGTCAAAATCATGGAGGCAAGCAGGTACTATGCTAAGAATTATCTCACCTACATTTCCCAACAGGGATACAAGTCGCTTTGTTATTCTCAGTATGGAAGTAGAATCTGAAGCTTTGCTGGACCAACTTGTCAGGAAGTGTTGATGCTAGGCCTGTATCTGCCTTAGTCTAGAGAGACGAGGTCTTAATGGCAGTGAGAAGACATCCCTACACTCACGTGGACATCTGCAGTGGGTCTGTCTCCTACCCATGGTAGACAGATGTAGGCTAGGTCTTCCTCATTCTATGTATCTTCCAAAATATGGCAAATTTCTAATTCTTCAATACATTTTATAAGTGTGCTTTTATTTATCAACAATATACCACTGTTTTACAAAACTGCAAAGACAGTCACATCCCAGACGATGATTAAGAGCCCAGTAAGCATTTAGCAAGGACACAACGAAAGGCCCCAAACCATCTCTGTGTCTTTAAGTCACCACAGCCCTTCCTCTAAAACAGGCATCCCAAAAGGAAAAGCACGGGACATTCTGAGAGGAAGTTTTCTGGCAGTGTTTACATGACACAAACAGTCAGGAAAATGTGGCATTGTTGTGATTCCCTTCATCATTTCTGGACCTGAAAGGGATTCAGAAGGAGAGACACTCCAAAGGAAGATGGACTTCCGAGGGATGTGACTCACAGGGAGGAATAAAGAAGAAAGAAGAGCGACGGTCAGATGGACAATGGGCTTTTTATTTGGAGCACATGGTGCTGCAGGGAAGAATACATGGAGGTGGTGGTTAGGAAGCCAGCAGAGGAACTGCAGAAGCTGAGGCTGCAGGGGCTGGCGAGGGGGCGGATGGGAGACAACAGAGGAAACGAATGAGGAAAGACACAAATGTAGGAGACCTTTGAGAAACAAACGTTCTGCTTTTAGCATCTTGGAACGTGTTGCCTCTTTATTAACACCAACGAAAATATGCTTTTCTTAATGCTTTCTTCCAAATGACCCAAACAGCTTCCAACGTTTCCTATTTATGTCCATTCCTTGCTTTGACGGGCAAAAGAGAGCAGAAAGAATTGCTGGTCTCATAAAGGAAGGTGTGTTTTTGGAAAAAGACTCAAGAAGTGGACTTTTTAAAGGAGATACCGAAAGTTCATTTATTTATTTTTTGAACTAGTATATCACCAGAGTCTCAAGGAGACAACAGAACAAAACAAAAACAACCCATGAGGGAGGAGGCACCCCGAGTGTCTCCATGAGGATGAGGCCATTGCAGCACAGACTTCAGGGACAGTTATCAGTCTTCAAATAAAACCCTGCAGATGGCTTTCCCTCTGCCTATATCAGAACCTGTTTGAATACCAATATTTACAAGTACCTTAGAAAATGTCATCTGGGACTCCTGAGCTTCACGCTGCATACAAGCTTATCCCGGTGAAATCTTCCACATTTTCCTGAGGCTTTTTCTTTTTTTGCCCCACCTTGCTGCCAAACATTGATGGATACCCATTCCCTTAAGTCTTGATTTCTCTGTTCCCAGCTGTAGAGATTGCTCTTAAGAGATCACCCCTCTTGATTTATCTTTTTCTTTCATTTACCAAGAAAGGGTTTTACTGGCTGTCCTGGAACACATTCTGTAGACCAGGCTGGCCTCAAACTCAGAGAGATCCACCTGCCTCTGCCTCCTGAGGGCTGGGATGAAAGGCGTGCGCCACCACTGCCTGGCTGCTGCTGCTTCTACTTTCCCCTCCTCCTCCTCCTCCTCCTCCTCCTCCTCCTCCTCCTCCTCCTCCTCCTTCCCCCTTCCTCCTCCTTCCTCTCCTCTTCCTCCTTCCTCCTCCTCCTTCTCCTCCTCCTCCTTCTTCTTCTTTCAAATTTCTAAACCTAGTCCCTGAAACTCTGCTCTGGTTGCCAGCCCTGAGTTGTGCCCTCATCCTCCATGTTTTCAGATTTCTATTATTGGGGACCTTACACTTCTCAAATCCTTTACTTCATTTCTTAGTTTAAAACTGCTTCTCAGTGGTGACCTGATATGCCATGGTCATTTAAAGGCTTGAGGAATGCACTTAGCACATGAGATGGTCACTTACCATATAACCCTAAACTTCCTACAGCATAGTCCTCAAGTACCAACCAGCTCCTCTGAGACTATGCGCCTATGCATACCGATCCTTAAATGCTCTTTTTATTTCCACTACTTTTTATGTAACAATCTAGGCCTGGGAGATGTGTTGGAAGAAGGCAAGCAATGACTCTAGTGAGATCTAGTTTGAGAAACTTAAATCCTGATTTCCTCAATTTTTTTTGTTTGCTTCACTGAACATGAGCAAGGGAACTCACTCCCTGTTTCTTCGTTTTTAAAACTGATAGTGAAATTATATAGATAAAAAAAGGATATTTAAGTGTCCAGTACAAAGTGCTCAAAAAAAAAAAAGTTAGATTGGTTGGGCAGTGGTGGCAGCACTCCACTTGGGAAGTCAGAAGCAGAGGGACGTCTGTGAGTTCAAGGCCAGTCTACTCTACAGACAGCTCCAAGACAGCCAGGGCCACACAGAGAAACCCTGTCCTGTAAAACCAAACCAACCAAACAAGAAGTGTTATATTGAAAAAAAAACAACAAAACAAGAACACATAGGTTATAATTTAAGCGAAGAAGAGAGAAAAGAAACAGGGGAAGGAAAAAGACTTCACATACCCACAGAAGCTGCCTTCTGGGGCTAGCCTCCAGGTCAGTAAGGGGGACAAGTGATGTCCAAAATTACCCAACAATAGAGTGGACACGGAGCAGGAGACAAATGCCAGAGTGCCTGACATGCAGCAGAAGACACCTAACCCCGCCCTATGGAGGAGGAGAGTCAGGGGGAACTGTCCTGGTGGAGTCTGTCTTACCAGCAAAAGCCTTTCCTGCCTACTCTGTAAGTACCTCGACTGAAGACCAAGCCTGTCCACGAAGATGATGCTGTGATTTCATGTTTTATTATTTACTTAAAATGTTGTTATTTCCTACTATTGTTCCTGTAAACATGATATGGTTGGGGGGGGGGGAGGGTGGTAAGGGAGGGCATGTGTGCCACAGTGTGCGCGGTGTGGAGGTCAAGGGATAACTTGTGGAATTGATTTTATCCATACACCTTTATGTGGGTTCCAGGGGTTGAACTTAGGTGGCCAGGACTGTGAGGCAAAGATCTTGGCTCACTGAGGTGTCTCACTAGCCCTATGTCATGTTTTATAACAAGTCATGGGAATTCAGCCACCTGGGTGTAGGTCACAGAGCTTGAAGGTATATTTGAGAAAGCATTTCCATTTCTCCTCCAGGGTCCACACAAGACACAGTTTGGGAGACCTTGTGTGGGATGCAGGTTTGGAGCTTTGTTGATGCATCTGGAACACTGGCAGATGAAATTTGGTTCTTGGTCTTATTTCCTACTTTTGGTGTCAATTATATGGAATCCCTAAATATTCATATTCCTTAGCATTGGAGGCACCAAATGTCACCAGAATCTTTGGTGTGAAATTAATGATGCTCTCGGACAAAGCTCCAAAGTTTGCTGGATTTTAGAGATGGATCAATTCCTAATCCTGGCGATTACTTCTACCTCAAGCCAACAATAACAATGATGTTGACAGGGTGACAGCAGAGCTTGCTTTGTGTTTCTAGGACTCTTTCAACGACTCATTTCTCACATTTATAAACACTTTTTTCCTAGATCAAAGTCTGAAAATACTACAACTAACTCCTTAAGTATTTTACTCCCTCAATCCAACACTGTGATAACCCAGTAGCACTTCCTACTGGCAAACTGTCCTCCCCAAAGCCTTGTGCTGTGGCTTAGCACTGTGCTGTTTTACAGATGAGGAAACAGACACGGTACAGACAAATGACCTAAACATTCACAGCACCCCAGGGTAAAGTCTGGGAATCTGGTCCACAGTGCCCATGTTTTTTCCAGTCTGTTCCTTAGTCATGAGACATAAAGCATCCCAAGAATCCAATGTTATTGAAAATATTCTGGTAATGGTGATCAATTCCCAGGCTGTAACATGTGATGGGCCCTGGGAAGGAAAATAAACAGCCTCCGAACGTAGCACAGAACGGCTGGCAGCGGCTCCGAGCCTCAGCTTTGAATGTTCCCCGTTTTGAGAACTGGAAACTCGAGTCCGATGACTGCTCTGGGCTTGGCTCTCCTTCAGTAATGTCTATGCTGTTCAGATATTCTTGTGCAAACTCAATTTCTGAAAGTTATGAAGGGAATTTTTTGTTGAGCAAAATGTTCTTGTAAAAGTTGTCTCCTATTAAGCCATAGACACAACTCCAAGGAATTTCTTACTAGAAAGCAATGCATTTCTCTAACATGAATCATGGATTTCTTTTCCAGGATCTTATAACTAACTGACTGCTGTACTCACACGAGAAGTAGGATGCTTCTTTACTGTATGTGTAACCGAGATGCCCACTGAACAATTATTTAAGAATGAATTTAGAATGAATTTTTGTATGTAAAGGGGACCCAGTGAAATGTGGTTAAGACAACCTCCAATACAATAAACTACAAGTCAGATAGAATGTGTATATATAAACACTGAACATAACATACTTAAGTTACATTTAATGTTATCTGCCTAACATTTCTGGAGCACTCTGCCTTCTTGCCTTCTGGATGGCAGGGGTAATACATTCCAACAGGGAAAGAGGAAGTCATTCAAAAATCAAGTCTTGTGAGATGGGATTTATTTGCATAGGAAAGTGGAATAACCATCATATAAGACCAACTAATTCCCAGCTGCTTATGATGCTGTGACTGAAATGTCCACTGTCAAGACAAGTGACATATTCCTATTTTACACTTGCTTTTGTCTGTGTGCTTGCAGTAAGAGTATTTAAAATCTTCGCAATAACTTTCACATTTAGAACACATTATTATAATCTTTCCTTCTTTTTTAATATAATTTTCTTATTGATTTTTTTTGGGAATTTCACAACATTCACCCCAGTCCCACTCATTTCCCAAGGCCTCCCATGTTTGCCCTCTACCCTCGTAGTCTCTCCCTCCAAAAAAGAAAATAAAAAAATAATAAAAGATAATTAACAAAACAAAACAACAACAACAAACGAAACACTTCACTCCTCTGTCTCCCCCTCCTCTCCATCACATATTCTTTGTCTTAGTGGCCCCGGGAGCTGCGGTGTGTCACACAGTACACGCTTTGCCCAAAGAGATTTACTTGCAAACATTCATTGCAGTGAGTTGCTGGTCAGGTCCAAGGCCTCTGGCTTCTGGTACGTCGCCGTCAGTACTGGAGCCTCACTGAAGCTCCTCTCAGCTGTCCTGCTGTGGCGCCGAGTCATGGAGATCCTGCTGCTATGGTTCCTCAGGATTAATGCATTCCAGTAGGTCATAGATTGGGTAGATGTTGGGGTAGGTAAACCCAAAGCCATGAATGTGGACCTGGGTAGTAGATGAGTTAGTCAGTCTAGGCTTCCGCTGGGACTGCTCCCCCTCAGGCAAGAGTCAGGGCCAGCTCCAGTCCTCCACCCCCATGGTGAGGGGTGGAGCCAGCTCTCCCTCGAGAACACATTATTGTTAGCTATTACTCTCCTATTGATCCTTCACAGTGCAGCTTTGTACGCTCGACTGCCATCCCCATCCCCAATATTCTACTTTCTTTTTCTATGCACTTGACTTTTTGTGCATTTGTTTTTAAGATTTCATATCTAAGTGAGATAGTGTTCTAATCTTTCTATATCTGGTCTATTTCACTCAGGAAAATCTTACTCCAGTTTCATACATGTTGATTATAAGAACCTTAATGGCAAAACCTTTAATATTGAGTAGTAGGCTCTTGTGCATATCACAATTTGTTTTTCAATTCATCCATCAATGAATACTTAGGTTTGTGTGTCTCCACTGTGAAATGATACTGCAGCAGTCATGAAATGGGGCCAGGGGGAGGTGTTGACCTCATCTCCTGGGGGTGCATACCACCAGTGGGATTAATTCCGTGAGGGATCTATGTACTGTTTTCCTCATGCCTGTATCAACGCACACCCCGCCAACTGCACTCTCATCCATTCTTTCTTTCTCTTTGACAGTTGTGAGGTGCTGTCTCCTGGCAGCTTTGGTTTGGGTGCCCCGATGTGTAATGATGTTGAGTCTTTTCTCACCCACTTGTTCGATAATGTTACAACTTCTTAGGATTCTATTTTGATGCCAGATTCACTCTAACTCTACTTTTTATTGACCACAGTCTAGAGAGAGGGAAATGAGACAAAGTACCACATTTTCCTCCTGAAACTACTTAACATTGAAACAGTGCCTTGTTCTTCGAAGCAATTCTACATAGAGCATCTTTCACAAAAACAAAACAGTACAAGATGAGTATTATCAGCTTCAATGTAAGATAAAGAAGTTGAAATCGAGATGAAGCCAAGACACTGCCCAACATCAAATAGCAGAACAGAAGCAGAGTTGAAAATTAAGACCCATATTTTAACTACAAATAATTTTAGTAGTTTTTAACCATACTACACACTTCTCTTGATGTTGTAAAGGAGTCTCTGCCAGTCTTACAACAGATCATCCACACGAGGACTTTCTGCTTCATTTTGGAAATAGGATACTTACAACAGACTTTCCTGTGTATAAAAAAGAATATTTTATGGGTTTAAAAAGTGAAAACTAATTTTGTTCCAATAGAAGCATAAAGTTTCCTTTGAGTGGTTTGTCTTTGTCTTAAAAGTTAAAAACAGACTTTTTACATTTTTATATACAGAAGGGAAGAGTGTATCTACTGTACACTCCATGTGACTGTAAATATTGACATGTTCCATTTTCTTTCATTATGTGGAAATATGAAACAGGTGTGTATTATCAGCATTTCATCTCAGTACACTCAAGATAGAAAATCCAGAGTTCTGTATCCTGAAGCTGGAAGGTACAAGTTTATCTGGACCATGTAGAAACAGAAGGTTCCCCAGGGCACTCAGGATAGGAAGATCTCCCCTTAACAATGAAGCTCTTCCTCAAATACAACTGAAACAGAAATCCCCAAACACGATGTTCCTGGTCTTTTCCTGAGGTAATCATTGAGTTATAGTGTTATTCTAGAACCTCTCTTCTAAGGGTTATAGGTAACACCCTGGCCCATCACCAGCTCTACAGGAAGGCTTGAATGTTCCAGTCTATCTGTTGTCTATTTGTCTGTAATATCTACCTATGTCTGTCTGTCTGTCTTCCTGTCTGTCATCTATTATTTACATGCTCATGTTGAAGGGGAAAACGGAAAAGCGCTTCAGGCAAGAGGAGCAGTTATGGCCATTATTTGTGCAGATTAATTTTCCTCCTCAGCTCCTCTCATGGGCTCATCTGAATAGACGATCTGGTTCAGCCTGTTAGGAGGCTCAAAGGAATGCTGAGGCAAAGTGAGACCTGAGGGGCTTTTGCTGTTGTTGCTGAAAGATAAATACTATTTTAAACTCATGTCCTATGTTGTACATGGCATAGGAACCAACGAATGACTCATTTCTTGTTGGAAAAAGAACAAACTTGTCTAACAGTTCTTTTCCATGAGGTGTGTGTGTGTATGTGTCTGACTGTATGTGTGTGTGTCTGTCTGTCTGTGTCCATGTCTACATCTTGTCTGTGTGTCTGTGTGTGTTCTACCTGGGTAAGGCCTTCCTTTGATTCACGTGTTTAATTATAGCATCTTTTTTTTTTAAGGTGGAAAATTCACTTTAAAATTGTTTCCCCTCATTTATTTGTTTCTTCCTCATTTTCAGTATACGGCAGAAGCCACCGAAGTACAAATGAGTGGCCAAACATTGGTCACAGTGATTCTGGGGGCCAGGAGACAAACCAGAACAATGGAAGAAGGTTATTTGGAGAACTCTGTGCCAGAAAGGGATATTAACAAAATTGCTATGCTTTCACTAGTTGATCATTAACATAAATACATGCATATACAGCCACATAACCACACACAATACATCACAGTAACTCTCTATTCCTCTCAGTTTGCTTCCTTCTGTAATCCTTATTTGTTTTTCTTCTGTTTGTGTGTGCTCTTTCACTCTCTCATAGTTTTTGTGGTCTCTTCAATGCTTTTTGAGATCAAATCTGAAGTGCATTTTGGGTTCTGGAATGTGACAATCCCAGTTTTAGGGTGTGCATCCTCTGTTAGAGATGGCATCTTTGTGAATGACAGACGAGAAGGGAATCTAGTAACCAGCGTCCTTATCAAAGCACTGGGTGCCTTCTGCTGTGTGTGCTTCTGCATACCTTCCTCTTTGGACAGCTTGAGTTGTTTTAAAGCCTTTTCAGATTCCATCAGTGCTTTTCTGTGAGCCTAGCCCAATCCTTGTCTGTGCCTCTTCTCACTTTTTTGAGGCATCAGCTGTCAACTCATCAGCAGGTGAAGTGTCAATTTGTGAAAAGCCTTAAGTGGATCTTACTTAGATTTTGGCTTTCAAGTGCAGAAGGAATGGGAAGAATCTAAACAAACAAAACTATTTGAAAAGACTGGGATAAAAGACCCGCATAGGTGTCTGTTGGTGGTAGGGTTTTTTTGTTTGTTTGTTTTTTGTTTGTTTGTTTGGTTTGATTTTTTTCTATCTTTACCTGGGGGAAAAGAACACATGGCATCTTTTAAAATGGTCTAAATGCTGAATATTGTTTTTTATCAACAATTAAAGGCCCTTAATGTTTTGTGGATCTCAGCATATGCTAAGTCCAATTCTCCAACATGAAATTCAAGGTCCATCTGATGCATATGCACAAGGTATCTCATTAAGAGCATGTACATTGTCCTTAGTATTGTTAATAATTCTATTGACGCTTCCTTCTTATGGGCTCAGGTGTGTCCGTATGCTGGCTAGATGCCCACATATCTGCACTTGCAAGATACTGTCAGTACTCCCCTGCTGGAGAGCTGACTTGTGCTTCTGGGTACTAATTAGGGCTCCTTTTCAGCTCACATCATGTGTGGGCTTGGCAGACACCAGCTTGAAGCACCAAGAAGGCACTTCCTTCTCCGAGTAACTTCAGGGAAACAAGGACTCTGTCACAACTAGCTGGGGGTGGAATTAGCCTGTCTTCTTTCTGCATTTCAGATGGAGTGAAGACTAACTGGTCCAGGCAAGTCTTCTGTGTTCTTGGATCGATCTTGCATTTTTCTTTTTCACCTCTTTTCCGACTACATCTAAATTTAGCAATGTGATCTAGCACAACCAGGGCTTTCAGGTGCACTGTGTCACCAAGGGGATTTCAGGATGTCTAATTGGTCTGCCTTGGCAAATCTGATGCAATCTCCTATTGGTTTGTACTTAGGAATCTGGGTGGGAAGTGAAAGTCTAGCCGAGCATGCCAAGGTGGCCTCTGCCATGCAGGGGCTTGCTGCTCTATGTGGGTCTGAGACTCAGATTCAGGCCAATTAAAAACAAAAACCTCCGGGAACCTAATGAGTGTTCCAGGAGGCAAAGAGAAACTGAGTCATTCTGTAACATTTGGGTAAGGCCCTAAAGCTCCCAAGGGTCAGACTGTGGGGTCAAAGGTAGAAAACTCCTTCCACTTGTCGGCCAAGCTATCCTTTCTTGGGGGCATATCAATGGAAAGGAGGTGGAGAGAAGGTCCATGACTCACTGCCAGACTGCATCCCCCAAGCCTCTGCCTCATGGTCATCCCCATGGAAACACTGGCTCCAGACTAGATGTGAAATTCTCCCCAGTTTAGGATTTTAAAGGGAAAAGGAGAACATGTGGCATTTAAAAAACTAGAGCTGCTTAGAATATTTTTGCTTAAGTTTTAACAACATATATATGTTTTTGCTAATTTTCCATACAGAATTTTTAATCATTTAAATGATGGAGAATGAATTGAGGTTGTTTGGTATGCATAAAGCATATCACTATATTTTTCTTATTTAATTTTTTTCTGATAATCAATTCATATTTACTGAAAAAAAAAAGGTCCAGTTCCACAGGGCTATGTAATGGTCATCATCACCTGTGGAGTAACTTTTGACATAAACTCATTTTTTATTGGCCGAGGAAATGGGTCAGTTGTTAGGAACACTGGTGCTTTGCCAGGGACCTGGGTTCAATCGTCAGAACTCATACGGTGGCTAACAACCAATCACAACTCCAATTCTGGAGACCCAACACCCTCTTCTGCATGCACCGGGTACCCAGACATACATACATGAAAGCAAGTTACCTTTACACATTTAAAACAAATATGAAAACCCAGATTCATTTCATATGCTCAACCCCCTCACACACAAATTATATGTCTATCTATCTGTCTGTCTGCTATCTATCTATCTATCTATCTATCTATCTATCTATCTATCTATCTATCTATCTATCATCTATCTAACTTTTTCTTTTAAGAATTAAATCTTGATATTCATACATTACTATTACATTAAAGAACATACCTGTTTATAAACAAATCTTGTTTAGTTTCTAATATTAAACTTTTTAAAATTATAAATTATACACAGAATAAAAACAAAGAATACAAATAGTACACATGAATAAAAAATACTAGAGTTTCTGCTCTGGTCTCCTACCTCCCAGCAGTGCTCTGGTTTTGAACTCCTTATAAAGCCTGTATAAGTATGTACATACTTGTTTTCTATGTATTTTATTATATATAAATGAAACTATAATATATAGCCATACATCTTGGTTTTAAAACTTTTCAATTTTTTTCAATGAACACCAAAGAATGTTGAACTAGAATGCAGGTCAGTCTACTCCTGGAGGGCAGAAATCACCCATCTATTGTTCACTGGGTTAGGCACTTTGTCTAATGTCTTGTGAGTACTAAACACATAGAAGTCAGGAGGACCTTCTGCTCTAGTCAAAAAACCCTAAGAGGAGAGTTATCCTGAGACCTCATCGCTAAACAGACCCACGGGAGACTGCCTCTGGGCACTTGATGTTATACGCCTTCCATAGGTGTCAGCCTCCAAAGGGATTTGTCCCTGGCTCTGGGGACCATCTGAACCACACAGGGGCACATACATACCTCCCTGCACAGGTCAGCAGACCTACTGCCGGATCTTCTACTGATGCTCAACAGTCAACAAGGTACAACCTTGGGAGCAGAAAATCTGGCCTTGGTGAGAACAGGAAGTATAATTGTAGTCATCAGTAAAGATTACTTTTTGAAAATGTACTAAGATTCTTAGTGGCTTCTTTTAAAATAAATTTTAAGATTATTTATTCATATGTGTATAAGCTGAAACAGACAAATAGCAATATGCAGTAATGTATAGTTTGAACTCTCATGCATCACATTTACCGTTTGTTTAAGATCTGTACTTTATAAAATCATTCCCAACACTGTCAAACATGATGCTTGGTTCTTAATTCTTCATGACTAGGAAGATAAAACTATGCATATCACTAATTTTGAGCATCAATTCATCTCTCTCTCTCTCTCTCTCTCTCTCTCTCTCTCTCTCTCACACACACACACACACACACACACACACACACACACACACACACACACACACACACAAAACCCAAACAAATAATATTCCAGAAGGCTTTCCATTCTAATTTAGCATTATGCTAATAGAAATTAAAACCAATGCACAATACTTTTAAGGAGGAGGAATCTACCTATTGGAGAGACTTCAAAGGTGAATTATCTCAGAAATTTTTTAACTTGTAATAAAAGACATTTATTATGCACTGGGCTTGAGACATTAAAATGTCATCTTCCGAACCTATGGGTTTTGTAAAAACATGCCCATTTCTGTGGGGAATTCTCTTCATCCCAAAATACAGGGATAATAGAACGGAAGCCTTTTATTAGGGCTTACTTTTCAATGTTCTGGAAGTACTGACAAGTCAGGGTGACTGCTGTCCAGCTGGCTACAGGCAGTTGGTACATAAAACAGAAGAAACGGACCCTAGTGAGCCCTTGTGTGGGAAAGCTCACACAAACTGGCAACTGATCATTCCCTCTCCTTTATTTCTGCGTAAACTGTTTACAGAACACTCTGTGGCAGAGTGTCCGAAAATAGTGACATTCTAATCCCTAGTAATTCTTAGGAAATGTAATTGTAGAAACAGATTTCATAAAGTGCCTTCGATCTTATATAAATCTGTGTAAATCACAGGCCCCTTTAAATGCCATTTGGACAGCAGAACTATGGCAGAAGTACCGCTTGACTTCCCTGGAGCTTCCTGAAGGCAGCTGCTGATTCCCTGGTGGGACCCCTGCCTCCTCAAGCTGGCCCAGAGAACTGAAGGCAGTCCCTCTCCATTGGCTGTGCCAAAATTGGTTCCTGGATTTCAAAGGCATCTGCCTTTCATCAAAACAACACAGAGCTGTACTTTTGCCTCGCTTGCACAGAGTGTGTGAGTAAGTTGAAGTGATTACTTGCTTTCCTTGGTTGCAAATGGCTTTCTTCACTGAAAACCGTGTGGCAGATAGTGTGAATCCATTTAAACGGTGCATATTTTCCTTCTCTAGAAGTGTGTTTAGGGCAGATGGGGGTTGATAAAGTGGGTACTGGGTATAATTTATTTACAGGCTTCACAGCTGATGGGGTTGATGAAGGAAGATACCCTTAGAAGATGGGATGTACATTTTCCCCTTTCAATCTGCACTTTATAATACAAGAATCATAGTTTGTATTTGGAGAAAACGTTCAGAACAAGTGAGAACAGCCTCAAATGAATGCTATTCATCCATGATCACAGAGCAGGCGAGCATTTTCTTCCTGCTCTTACCGGCGTTCTGGGAGAATCAGAAGCACAATGTAGGGATGCTCTGTTGGTTTGAATGAAATACACTAGTTAATTTTCTATTGCTATATGAAACACCATGACCAAAGCAGCCTATAGGAAGACAAGTAAATTATTTGGGAGTCAGTTCCAGAGGGACAGGGTCCATCACCATCATGGTGGGGAAGCATGAGAGCAGGGAGTCATGGAGGAAGGAACGATGGCTGGAAGGACAAGCTGAGTGCTCACAGCCTGAACTACAAGCAGGAAACTGGAGAGCAAACTGGGAATGGTGTATGCCCTTCAAAACTTCAAAGCCCGCTCCCATTGGCATACTTCCTCTAGCAAGGCCACACACATACCTCCTAAGCCTTCACAAACAGTACCACTAACTAGGGGCCAAGTCTTAGAGTTGCCAAAGACTATGGAGGGCATCTCAGTCCAATCACTGTATTCCACTCACTGGCCCTGATACTCGTGTGGCTAAATAATAATGTAAAATGTACTCAGCATAAATTCAAAGGTCCCCATACTCTTTCAGTCTTGTCACTTTAAAAGCCAAAAGTTTAAAAGTACAAAGTCTCTCAATCTCTTAATTGTAACCCCCTGTAAAATAAAAAAGCAAATTATGTATTTTCCATATATAATGGCACAGAATATACATTAGTACTAAAAAATGGAGGGATACAGGTGTAGTGAGGAAATATTGGACCAAAACAAGATCAAAATCCAGCAGGAAAACGCCAAATTCTCCAGCTCTATGCTATAAAGGAGCTTAGATGGCTCCATTCCTTCAGCCTTGCTTTCTGCAAGATACCACCCCATCTGGTTCAATTCCCTGTGTGTGCAGCTTCCTTGGCAAATATCCTGTAACTTTTTTTTCTCTTTGGGGGCCCATCACCCAGCTCCCAAATAATCACATGGAGACTTACTCTTACTTATGAATGTCCTGCCTTAGTTCAGCTTGTTTCTAGCCAGCTTTTCTCAATTTAAATTATCCCGCTCATCTTTTGCCTCTGGGCTTTTACCTTTCTGTATTTCTGTATATCTTTTCTTTCCTTCTAATTCTGGCTGTTTGGCTGGGTGGCTGGCCCCTGGCATCCTCCTCCTCCTTTTCTCGCTCGTCCCTCTTCTCTTCTCTTTCTATTTATTCTCTCTGCCTGTCAGCCCTGTCTGTCCCTCTCCTGCCTAGCTACTGGCCATTCATCTCTTTATTAGACCAATCAGATGTCTTGGGCAGGCAAAGTAGCACAGATTCACCGAGTTAAACAAATGCAACATAAAAGAATGCAACACATCTTTGCGTCAATAAACAAATATTCCAAAGCATACAAGAATGTAACACATCTTTAACTAATGTTACACAACAGGACCCCGTGACTCTGGCATCTCCATGATCTTGGGGTCTTCAGGGCAACCCAGGCTTCACTCCTAAGCTGCACACAATGGCTTCTCAGTGCCTCCAGGCAGGGACTCCCAGCCACACACCTGACTTCAGTGGCTCCCTGAAACTGTAGAGGACTATACCACCACCCCTTCACTCATGTTCCCTGCATGACTCCAATTGAAAGTCAGCACCATGTGGGCCATGGCAAGGTTTGGCTGCCAGGTTGGGAGGGACCCTTGTCCCCCTGAACCACAGCTGTAGCTGCTTTTGTTTGTTGTTCCTATCTGGGAGCAGGAAGTTCTTCCAGGTCTTTCCATTTCACAAGTTAGAAGCTCAGCAGCTGGGGTCTTGCCTTAAGAGCACTCCCCCACCCCCCTTTATTCCAGGCAGAACAGGCCTCTCCTTAGTCTCCTTACAGTTTTCAGCATAGACCTTGGCTGCAACATTGTTTCCTGGTGCTCTTTGTCTCTTCTAACTGCACATTTCCTGTTTCTTTTGCCCCCCTTGTTCTTCATCTTTGTGGACCTGCAAACTAGTGATTGCTAATAACCATGCAACAAAGTCAAGACTATGGTGTTGTGAAATGTCCTCTACCAAAGAAATTAGTCTATTACTTTTAAATATAACAAGTTCTTAGAATAAGGGAAGAAAGCAGCATATATGTAAATAAATATATATATTTGCTAAAATAGCACAAGAATCGTCTCTAGCCCAGTTGCAAATACTGTTCCCCTCTGAAACTTCTTGAACTGTGCCTCCATAGTCTATATGCTATCAGTACTACTGTCTTTCAAACTCCTTCTAGAATGGCCTGTTAAGTCCTGTTTACAGCATCCAACTGCCTGTCAAGTCTAAAGTCCCCAATTCTTCCAAAAATTGCAAAGTCAGGCCTGTCATAGCAATAACCCTACTCTTGGTACCAAATTCCGTATTAGTTCCTTTTCTATTGCTGTGGCAAAAATGTCATGACGGAAGCACCTTATGGAAGAGGTGATTTATTTGGCTTATAGTTCTAGAGGGACAATGAGAGTCTTCACACCAGGGCAATGTGGCAGCAAGCAGCAGGCACCGTGGCTTGAGCAAACACTGAGGGTTCATATCACAAGCTGCATGCAGAAAGCAAAGCGAGCAAGCTCAAAACACTACAAATCTTTCTAAAATTTTTTTATTCCTTTTACCTACCAACCACAGGTCCCTCTCTCATTCCTCTTCCCTCTTCCCCCACCTTCTCCCCCCTCTACCCCTCATCCCTTCTCCCAACAGGGTAAGTTCTCCCATGAGAGGTCAGCTAAGCCTGGTACATTCAGTTGAGGCAGGACCAAGCCCCTCCCTGCTTTATCAGGGGTGAGCAAGATGTCCGACCATAGGTAATGGGATCCAGAAAACTAGCTTATGCACCAAGGAGAGCTCCTGATCACACTGCCAGGGGCCCCTCAAACAGACCCAGCTACACAACTGTCTCCTGTATGCAGAGGTCTAGTCCAGTCCCATGCAGAAAACACTACAAATCTTTATGTTCTCAAAATCTTCCCTTGGTGACATACTTCCTCCATCAAGGCCATACCTCTTAACCTTCCCCAAATAGAGCCACCAACTAGGGACCAAATATTAAAATGTCTGAGATTATAGGGGACATCTATTCTATTACAAATGGAAACTGTATTGGTCAGAGTTCTCTAAAGAAACAACTGATAGAACGAGGCATATATACTAAAGGGGATTTACTAGGGTGGCTTACAGGCTGTGGTCTGTGTAGTCCAGCAATGGCTGTCTCCTGATGGAAAGGCTAAGAATCCAGTAGATGTTCAGTTCATGAGACTGGATGCCCCAGAAGTCCCAGTCAGCTGCTTGAGTACCAGAGGATTCCTAGAGAGCTCCTAGTCTTCAGTCTGTGTTGGAATCCTGAAGAAGCAGGCTCTAACACCAATGAAGGAATGCCTCAGCAACAGGATGGACGAACTTGCCATCGAGAGTGACAGAAAGCCCCTTCTCACATGTCTTTCTGTGGGGGCCTACCACCAGAAGATGTGGCTCAGATTCAGAGGGGGTCTCCCCACCTCACATAACCCATGAAATCAAGAAAATTCTTCACAGGTGTGCCCTGTTGCTCGCATTTTAGTTGATTCCATAGGTAGTCAAGATTAGCCACCACAGACATTTTTAACTGAGTTGCTACCTAAACATATACATGTCACTCTTCAGAATGTGACTCCAATCTTGCCTCACTTCTTCACTTATGCTGTTGCTGTACCACCTGGATCTTCAAGATGTACACCTAGATGAGGTCTGTAGTGTCTAGCTTAGCCTTCTGGTTCAAATCTTACCTCCATTAATCTATACCTCCAGACCACTGTCAAATCATGACTCCCGTATCATCCAAATGTACAATAGCATAATCTATCTATACATTTTTGGAATTTTCCATCACTTATAGAATAAAGTTCATGTAGGTCTTTCTTATTGTTGCATCTGCCTGCCGTTCTATCAATAAGATTCTATTCACATTCAACCTTCTCCTAGCATCCAACCCCAAGGGAAGATGAGCTATGAAGCCCTCTGTAGCGCTCCTAGTTCCTCAGGCCCAGATCTCACAGCATTTCTATTGTAACATAGTAACTATTACCTAGTCTTAATGCTTGTCTCCTGCCAAAATCTAGATCTGATGGGATTCAGGGGTAGCTGAGAGATGGTCAAGAGGACTTCGACTTCGTGCATGGGATTAGTGCTTCAATATAGGGAGCTCCAGGGAGCTTTTCACTTCCACTGTACAAGGAGGCAAGAATGTGCAGGCTACAGAGCACAAAGCTCGCTCTTGCCAGACACAGAATCCACTGGCGCCTTGATTTTCAAATTCCCAACCTTCAGAATTTAGAGCACACAGTGAACTGAGACAGTTGACCTACGTGTCTTCTACTCTGTGGGATGCTCCAACATCACATAGATGTTCACTTGGTCATTGTTGTTTTTCTACTCAAAAATATCTGACACATATTTGAGGTTTAACAATCGTGTGATAGACTGTGTGTTGCTGAGCAGGCAAAATAAAGCTTGAGAAGAGTTATGTATGTATGTGTTCCTATCAGTTTGTGTATATACATGTATTTGCACATGTGTTTGGAGGCCAGAGGTCAATGTTGGGTGCCTTTCTCCTTGCTCTCTGCCTTGTTTTTGAAGATACGGCCTTTCACTGAACCTGGAACTCCCTCATTGGCTATGCTGACTAGCCGATAAGCTCCATAAATCTGCCCATCACTGCCCCTCTGGTGCCTGTGTTACAGATCCACACTATTGCCTAGATTTTTACAAGGGTTCTGGGGATCTGAACTCAGAATCTAATGCTTGCACTATAAGAATTTTTCCATCTGAGCCATCTCTCCTGCCCCAGGATTTATTTTTATATCAAATTTGTAAGGCTCCAGCAAGTTTAATATAAGGTTTAAAGTAGATTTGTATAAGGCTTATGAGAGGCATATAATTTATAGTTTTAATAATTAAAAAAATAATAGTTTGCGAAGAAGAAAGACATCATGGAGAGCATCAAATTCAACATTTTCCTTTAAAAGTAGGGAAACGAATCAAGGTCATTTACCACCTTTCCCTCACCTCACAGCAAAGACATCCATTAAACTTGTGAACAGATCCACAGGCATACAATACAAATTAGGTCTGTAGAACATATGATATAATACTAATGTTCAAGTAAAGAATTAACATCACCATTCTTTCCTTAACAGAACAGTTAGCCATACACGTGTACACGTTAAAGAGTAATACAGAGTGCTAACACCACACAGTGCTCCATAGTCAGCACGGGACACCAAGGAAAGTACTTACAGTAACCGCACTGTGCATCATAGCCCACCAGCTGGCACAGGAGAGGAACAGGGAACAGACACGACGCTAGTGGGAAGAAACTTTGGAATATGAAAGGATGAGTCAGTTCATTTGTCTTTTCCTTACTGACGTACACTTGGTACCTAATAATGCATGCATTCCAAAGCAATATTCACTTCTGATGTGAAGAGTGGCACACACCACAAGCTTCTGTGACACAGGCTCATGCTGCTTTGTCCTGAGGACATTGCCACAGAGCAAAGGCAATTCAACAGTGGTTCCATCAGAGCCCAGTGGATAAGTTGTATCATGGGAACACCAGGAACTCACATATGGCTAACGTGTGTGTGTGTGTGTGTGTGTGTGTGTGTGTGTGTGTGTGTGTGCACGCATAAGAAACAGAGGAGCATACCCTATAATGCCAATGACCTAGGGCAGGGTGCCTCCTATGTTGCTCTATTAACAGCACCAAATCGAGCAAATTCAGAGAAATGGACCATTGGGCTTCCCATCACAAAGTCCTGTTATCTGATCTTTTATGAGGTAATAGTCCACTGAGGTCCTGAATACTGGTTTCTTACATTCTTACAGCATTGCCGGTGGGATTAGCAAGGGTGTAAAGGTCTGAGAGAACAGGCCAAGAAACTGCACGTTTGCAGTCCTGCACTGTTTTCTTAAATCCACTAATTACCTACTGGGTAACTCTGGGAAAACACAACCTGTTAATGGTTAGCCATTTCAGTTTCTCTACCCATAAAATAAGCCATAAATTATCTCCACATTTGCAAAGGTTCTGTAGGAATAAAAGTTCAAATGAAAGCTATGGTGAAACTATAACATGGTTTTACACAATTGGAAGGTACTTTTGACCTTTAGGTAATGTTAACGTGATGTCAGACTCACAACGTCTCCAGTGAAACCAGTTTTTGAGGGAGTAGTACGTTTCCTTTGATATGCTCAAAACAATGATTTTTTAAAATATATAAGCCTAGAAAACTTTCTTAGGGGAATGAATTGTTTGTATATAACGTGGACCCACCACATTAAAAGATTTCTTTATGAAAACAAGGTCGTCAGCTGCAACTGTCTTCCGCCGAGCTTGTACCTCATCTGTGATTGGAATGGAGCCTGCATTGGGAGATGATAGGGACCCATACTTCTCATTGCCTGCTTACAAACCAAGTGGAATTTTATGCCTCCCAGTGCCAAGTTTAATCCTTTTCAGGCTTGCATCCTCTTAGAACCTCTGGTAATTTGCTTTAAGGCTGTATCAAGAACTTCAAAGACCCCGAGATGAATTTGGTTTAAAGAACATATTTTTAATTAGGTGTGGTGGCTTATGCCTACAATCCTAGTGCTTGGGAGGCTGAAGCAGGAGGATTGCTGTGAGTTCAAGGCCAACCTGAGCTACAGAAATGCTGTCTACAAACAAAACAAAATAGGAAATATTTTCTTTTTTTTTTTCAAGATTTCTTTTCTTCTAAGTTGTGGGGGCTGGGGGAGTATGTACATATAAGTGCAGGTGACACTAGGGGCCAGTGTCTGATCCCCTGGAGCTGGAGTCACATGCAGTTGTATGACATCCAGTAGAGTTGCTTGGAATTAAATGTGGTTCCTCCTCAGAGCAGTGCATGCTCTTAACCACCAAGCCTTCCCTGCAGTCCAACAGCTATTTTCTTGATTTAGGATTATGAGCAACTTTGAAGTTCATGAAGATGTTCACTCAGAGAGAGCGGATAGGTCAATAGTGTAATACTGTCTCCAAGAGCAGTGTGCCCTGCCATGGGGCTGGAGCCTTCCCTTGGTTTGTATTTCAGTAAGCAAGGAGGGCTCTTCTACCTCCTGGTCTGGCATAGAAACAAACTGGGTTGAACTGCTATGGGAGGACTCGGATATCTGGAACTACCAGACACAGTGTGGTGGAGCTGAGAGTTTTGAAGACTTTTAACTGCCCGAGGTTCTAGGTTGAAAACAAGTCACAAGAAATAGGAGACTTATCCAGAGGGCCTGGTCCAGTTCCATAGGGGCTCCTCAGCTATTGGTTCACAGTTCATGTGTTTCCACTATTTTGGCTATTTGTCCCTGTGCTTTATCCAATCATGGTCTCGATGTCTCTTGCTCACATAATCCCTCTTCTCTCTCACCAGTTGGACTCCTGGAGTTCCACTTGGGGTTTGGCTGTGGATCTCTGCATCTGCTTCCACTAGTCACTGGGATGAGAGTTCTATCATAACAGCCAGGGTGTTTGGCCATCTGATCACCAGAGTAGGTTAGCTCAGGCACTCTCTTGACCATTGCCAGTAGTCTATAGTGGAGTCATCTTTGTGGATTCCTGGGGACCTCTCTAGCACTCTGCTTCTTCCTATTCCCATGGGGTCTTCATTTATCATGGTGTCTCTTTCCTTGTTCTCCCACTCTGCTCCTGATCCAGCTGGGACCTCCCACTCCCCTAAGCTCGCTTTCCTCCGACCCTTGCCCTTCATTAACCCCCCACCCCCAGTTTGCTCATGTAGATATCCTCTATTTCTTTCTCTGTTGCTGGGTGATCTTGTGTCTTACTTAGGGTCCTCTTTACTAGGTAGCCTCCCTGGTTCTGTGGGTTGCAATCTGGTTATCCTTTGCTTTACATCTAGTATCCACTTATGAGTGAGTACATACCATGTTTGTCTTTCTGAGTCTGGGTTACTTCACTCAGGATGATATTTTCTAGTTCTATCCATTTGCCTGCAAACCTCGTGATGTCATTGTTTTTCTCTGCTGAGTAGTACTCCATTGTGTATATGTACCACATTTTATTTATCCATTCTTCAGTTGAAGGGCATCTATGTTGTTTCCAGGTTCTGGCGATTACAAATAATGCTGCTAGGAACATAGTTGAGCATGTGTCCTTGTGGTATGATTGAGTGTTCCTTGGGTATATGCCCAAGACTCTGGATAAGTGAGACAGTTGATGAGCTTCAACTGTTTAGGAGGCCCCCAGGCAGTGGCACTGGGACCTGTCCTTGGTATGCGAGCTGGCCTTTTGGAGCCTGGGGCCTATGCTGAGACACTTTACTCAGCCTTGGTGCAGGGAGGAGGGGACTGGACCTGCCTCAACTGAATCTACCAGGCTAGGCTGAATCTCCAGGGGAGACCTTGCCTTGGAGGAGGTGGGAATGGGGGGTGGATTGAGGGGGAAGGCTGGGGGGTGGGAGGAGGGAGGACAGGAGAATCCGTGGCTGATATGTAAAATTAAATTAATTATAAAATAAAAATATTTATTAAAAAAAGAAATAAATAGGAGACTAGTACGGTTCCCTGGGGGTGGTGCGTGCGTGCGTGCGTGTGTGCGTGCGTGCGTGCGTTCGTGCGTGCGTGCGTGTGAATGGTTCCTTGGCATTTTCCTTTTCCCATAGTGAGGCAGGTCTTCACCTCAAGAACCGTGAAGACAGGGTGAGTGCCTTCTATCCTGGGGCACTTCTGGAGCCACATCTTTGCCATTCACCACTCTCTCCTCAGAACCTGTCTCCACCCTGGCCACAAACGATGCTCAGAAAGTGTTTGTTGAACAAAGATGTACCATTAAAAATCACTTTCTTACCCTCCCTTTTGTTGTCTGATAATTTAAAAATTCAATATGCCACGTGCAAGAGCTTCAGAAAAATGTTTCCATCCAGAAGTTCCCCCAAAACCAAATGGACAAAACATTTCCATGTTGATTTTTAAATATCAGAAGAATGGAGTGACCACAGCTTATATTTTCCCTCCTTTTCAGGGCCTGTGTTGCTCATTTAAATGCAATTTGCTGTATGTTTGGGTCCATGGCTTCAGTTAGGAGGTTCTTACAGTAACTCGGCACTGTTGAAATCTTAGAACCCAGGCTCGCAGCACCCCGGATCCATGCTCAGGGCTGGAATAGCCACGGTCCGGGCAGCAGCCCATTTGGACACGGATCCGCTGCCTAACATGGGAACAATCTGCAATGTCTGAGAAAGCCAGAAGGCCAGTCCCGATGACTAGGAAGACTGTGAACCAGAAAACTTCTGCCTTGGTATTCGAAAACCACACAGTATTTTACAACATTCCTGCCTATCAACTGCTGGGAAGGGCGCTACCTTATTGCTTTTTGCATAATGGAGCCAATCTTTCCCTCAGAGGCCCTGTGCTGCTTTGATTCAGTTCAAAGGACAAGGGGAATGATGACTAAGGACCTTGGGAACGAGACTGAGGAATCTCACAGACATGCTCAAGGGTTTTGGGAGGACGACTGTTGTTTGTTTTTTTTTTAACTGACGCATCATTTTGATAAACAATTCCTATAGTCTGCGCACTTATCAGACTCCTCACCCAAATATTTGCTATTTATAAAATAATCAAGGAAACAGACTTGTGTTTATTATTTCTAAATCAGCAGCAGTTTGATGAATTAAAAACAATCTTACTTTTTCCTCTTTCCTCTCCTCCACTAGCCTCTTGTAAAAGTGCCAAGATTATACACCCAACTCTCTCTTTAAACAGTAAAACAAAAAATAAGAGTGACCTCCATGAACCGTGTGTTGCCTGCCTCTACGCAGGGTACAGTTTGGGCCAACAGCCAAGCCCCAGAAGCACTACAGGTCGGTGTTTGGAACTGATTGAGTTGGAAAGGGATGCAGTACATGTCTGTTTCCGGTTCACAGAGGCCTCCACGTCACTACACGGTTTGGACGTCTGACTGGCTTCCTGGCTTTGAGAGTCTCTTTCTCTAAACACGAGGGGACCAACTCTGGAGAGGAAAGAAAAGACAACACGCAAGAGTCTGGTTCCCCTGGCAGGCACTCTCAGGACAGCTCTTCCCGGCGAGATTTAAACAGAATGATGTGGACAGTGTTCTGGGCGGGAACATGAGTCTACCAGCACGCTCAGGGCCTCTCAGAGCAGAAGGTCCGTTCTTGGCAGCATAGCTTCTAGGAAGGCCCATCTTCATGACCCAGTGCTTCAAATTCAGAAAATCCCTCCAAGACAAATCGTCTCCAAATGGATCCGTTCACATTTCACACATGTGAACAAAGGCTTCCTTGGGCAAACACAACTAAACTCCTTTCTAAAAGAGACAAACTTGCTAGATCATCATGGAAAGGGAACTCAAGAACTGCAGTGAATCATTGCCTTTAAAAATAACCACGGCAGTATTCCAGGCCTCCTGTAACCGTGCCTTGCCCAGAGTTGCCGCAGAGCTCAAAACACTTATTTGTGCACTCATGCCCTCTGAAGGCATCCCCTTGTTGAAAGCTCTTGACCTGGTCCTTCCTTTCATGAGTATGTTACTAAATGTGAAGGTAAGCATTCTCTGCTGTTACAGCTCTTGTGCTGACTGTTTCTTGTTATTTGTAACATGCTAAGCTGTCTTAAAAACACCTTCCTGCTTTGCTATGGTGATACTGGTTGTTTTATCTTCTCACGGAAGAAAGCTCTCTTGGTATGATTTGGCTAAGAGATGATACTACATCAAGTATCCTATAGAAAATGGTAGGAGATAAAGCCATGAATGTAGACAAGTCTTGTTGAAAACGCTGCACTATAAGAACACCATCCACTGAAAATGCTGCACTGTGAGAACACCATCCATTGAAAATGCTGCACTGTGAGAACACCGTCCATTGAAAACGCTGCACTGTGAGAACACCGTCCATTGAAAACGCTGCACTGTGAGAACACCGTCCATTGAAAACGCTGCACTGTGAGAACACCGTCCATTGAAAACGCTGCACTGTGAGAACACCATCCATTGAAAACGCTGCACTGTGAGAACACCGTCCATTGAAAATACTGCACTGTAAGAACACCGTCCATTGAAAACGCTGCACTATGAGAACACCGTCCATTGAAAATACTGCACTGTAAGAACACCGTCCATTGAAAATGCTGCACTGTAAGAACACCGTCCATTGAAAACGCTGCACCGTAAGAACACCGTCTATTGAAAACGCTGCACCGTGAGAACACCGTCCACTGAAAACGCTGCACCGTGAGAACACCGTCCATTGAAAACGCTGCACCATGAGAACACCGTCCATTGAAAACGCTGCACTGTGAGAACACCGTCCATTGAAAACGCTGCACCGTGAGAACACCGTCCATTGAAAACGCTGCACCGTGAGAACACCGTCCATTGAAAACGCTGCACTGTGAGAACACCGTCCATTGAAAATGCTGCACTGTGAGAGCACTGCCCATTGAAAATGCTGCACTGTGAGAACACCGTCCATTGAAAACACTGCACTCAAAGAACGCCATCTGATGGATGAAGCCCACATTCACTGTTGCAGAAATTTCACATTAAAAAAAAAAACTTCAGTAAATGATTGCACGATTTGAAGACAGAGCCTAGAGGCAGGCATGTTTTCTACTCACAAATACAAGCAGCCAGAATGGGACAGGGGCCACAAGGAGATTTTTGGACTCTAGTCAGACTCAAAAGCAGAGTTAGGGGAAAAATAGGAAGGGAAATATTTGTGCTATTTTCTCTTGAAGCACTGTGACATAACTAGGGAAGCTAGCCCCTTAAGAATCTACCTGAGGCTAGCTCAAATTACTTCCAGGAACTTTCATCTTGAATTTCATTGCTTTATTGTGTGCAAGGGCACACACTTCCTTCCAGAATGTCCAGCAAATCCCATTTATGCCTTTATCTGCTCAGTTGGATTTTTCTTTCCAATATATGCAAAAAGCCCATCATGTAACCATTACTAACTGGTGTCCTAGGAGTTGTTTTAATTTTCAAAGCTGCAGTATTTAGCTTAGTTCTACTTGTATACATTTTATGATAGCATGAGATCACTCCCTTTATATTACCATGACACCAAGTATAATTTATACTTAGAGATGGATATATAATTAGAGTTGGATAGCATCTAAATTTACCCCCTTCCTCATATAGTACTTCGGCTAAGCAGAAGCTCATCACATCTAAATGTGATAGAGAAACAGCGAGGACTGTCCTCCTCCTACAGTGTGGTATGCAAATCTGCGATGATGACCAACTTGCCTCTTATTCTCTATTTTGTCGATGGAAGGAGGAATGTGAATATTTGAAAAGCAGCATAAGATCCAACCAAAATGGATCTCCATTTGGCTTAGACTTTGGGTCTAAGTGCTCACAGCCCTTCCCCATCAATGCTCAACAAGAACCTCAGTTAGGAGCTGGGAGGAGAAGCAGGCAAACAGTCTAGATTAAATGGTAGAGTCTAGAGAGGATGATCTTCCCCAAAGATGGCAGGCATGACAAAGGGATGGCGTGGAAGGCTCTGGAGTCTCAGCTAAAGCCTCTCTGCCTTTTTTGTCCTTGACAAAGGCCTTTTCTGTCTTCATGCCTGAAGTCTCTTATCAGTGTAGACAAATGGCCTGTGTAATGCATAAATGCCCTGCTGGCACTGGGGTTAAAATTCACATGTAATTAGATTAACTGAACTATGCATTGTGGCAGCATCATGCAGAAGAACTTAAGTTTAAGCAATAATAGCCAAAATCAAATTGGAGGAATTAAAATCTCAAAGAGATTCGGTAGCACAACTTCCATAAAGAGTAAACATTTACATGTCTTTAATCTAGACTTTAACGTCGGCAGCTTATTTGAACATTCATTTCACAATTGTAATAGTTTGAGTAACTCCTCCAGCTGACTCAGTCTATATGAAACTGATTCTGGTCATTTCAGCTTGACACGATTCAGCAATTTTTGAAATTCATGTTCTAGTCAGTCATGTAAATGAATAGTGTCACTTGGTTATTTGATGTGATCTTTTTTAAGTGGGTCTTTTGAGAAACTGCTTCTGGGTATCAATACTAAAATGAAAACAAGGGCTAACATAATAAAAGCAGGAAAATTAATTTCAGGGCATTTAGACCGTCTCCCGCTTCCTGGGCTCACGGGGCTTCAGAAGTTCAGAATTGTTCTCTGATGTCACTGTTCTCTGAAAGCCGATCCGTTCAAATCCATATGGTGGACATCTTTGAGTCACATACTGCTTACATTTTTCAGTGCCTCAGAAAGTGGAATTTCTCTCTTTTAATCCTCAAAACTGAACTCAAACTGCTTTACCCACCTGCAGCTTCCTGGGAGGAACATAACTTTTTGATTCAATCCACAATTCCCTTATATTCCAGAAACTCCAATTATCCCACTTGAGTCCAAACCACTGTTGCTTGTCATTGGTTCTCAGCTGGGAGAATGGAGGACTTCTCTTCTGTGCGATTCATCATGAAAACGCTAAACACATACGAGGGAAGGAACTATCTCAATTCTCTAATTCTCGGCTGCAGACTATAACTGTTATAGACTATAATTGTTATAACAATAACAAGTTCATATGCCACCAAAATGTACAAAGCCAGAAACTTTTGGTTAAGAAGAAAACTTCCTCCCTGTGAAACAAGAAACCCTTTACAAAAGAAGGTACATGTGGGACCTGCTGGTTTGTCCTTGGACAGAGGGCTTTTAACCACACACAGCTTACAAGACATGAGTTTATAGGATCACCAACAGCAAAGTGTGATGCTCAGATCCTTTCACCAAAACCAAGCTAGTGTCCTGACCTTAAGCTAATGACTTGACCAGAGATGCTCCCTCACAAGGGAAATGCTGTGTGAAGACATGATGAGAAAGTGTCTTTTGTAACTTGTAGAAAGAAGCCTGAAGAGACACCAAATTCCCAGCTTGTTGATGGCATCATATCAGGCATCTAACCTTCAGAATTTCTGTTAAGTCATGCACTCTGTGGTACTTTATTATAGCAGAACAAGCAAACTAATACACTGTCTTAGCCTGCTTTCTATTGCTGGGATAAAAATCATGATCAAAAGCAATTTGGAGAGGAAAAGGTACTTTGGGCTTACATGTCTCAAGCGCAGTTCACCATTGAGGGAAGCCAAGGCAAGAAGTCAAGCAGGGTTCCTGGGGGCAGGAACTGAAGTGGAAACCATGCAGGAATGTTGCTTACTACGTGTTCCCGAGGGAGTGGGCAGCCTGACTTCTTTTACCACTGGGACCAGCTGCCCAGAAGTGGCACCATGCACAGTGGAGTGTATCAGTCCACGTCAATCATTAATTAAGATAATGCCCCTACACCCAATAATCTTTCCTGCAACCTGTCTGATGGAGGCAGTTTCTCAGTTGAGGTTCCCCTTCCCAGATAACTGTAGCTGTGTGGAGCCGACACAAGAACAAATCAGCACACACACTGTCCTATGAATTATTATACAATCTGTAATTTCACGTTTCAGGTGCTCTGAAAATGAATTATCCTTCTCCTCTCTGCTCATACCCAGCAGAGTATCTTGTAAATAAATGTCAGTTAGTGTTTGTTGACTAAATAGTTGAAAGGAGAAGTTTCCCAACTTCTTAAATTGCTGTCTCCTTATCTTCCTATATATCCCATTTTGATACCAAATGCTTTGAACATTTGTCTCTGTCTAACATCTAAGTCTAAAAATGTTAAGTTTATCTCCAGGCTTCAGAGACATACAGGGCATCACCCATATCTGGGACACCCTCTGAGATAGATACACACAGGAGTTGATATATACACAGAAGTTGAACTAAGATTTCATATTATGGCTCTATTCCCAGACAACAAACACACAGTTACAATAACATCACCAGCAAAGTATGATATCACATCCCTTTACTTGATCCAAGTTAGCAATCTGACCTCCAGGAGTCGGAAGCTGCTCCTAGAATAATGTCTTTGGATTGCTGGGTATCAGGTGGTCAGAACAAAAGAAGATGGAAGGAACTCATTTATTGATCAAGTGAATGTCAAGGGTGAGAGGTCAGCTCTGGGGTGGGGGGTGTGGAAGCTGTCTCACATCATTATAATTACTCTAAACCCACTTCTGCCCAGATTTCTCTTTTCTTGCTTTTAGAAAGAATTCCAGGATATCTGCATATCCTCAAGAAAGATCACATTCATGTGAACCAAACATGATTATATCTCAAAACCTTTCCTTTCAGCATCACTTACTGCTCAGTCCCCTGGGGCCCAGAAAATTCTGAGCAAAGAAGAGTTCTAGACTGAGCATTAACACATCTATAAAAGCTGTATTTGATTTCATGTGTGTTGTGGTTCCACCCAACTCTGCCATTCTTGCTTAAGAAACACCATGTTGAAACAGAATGCTAGTTTGTGTGAATAGGGGTGTGGGGTGAGTCCTTTCATAAAAGGATAGATTTGCCTAATGCAAAGATTCCAGGGAGAGTCTAGGTTCAGATCCATTTCCTTTTGTGTGTTTAAAAAATCCAGGTTAAATACTAATAAAACAACTATTGATTCTTCCCACAATTGTTTCAAGGCTTCCATTGTGTCTCAGCTACCCTGGAGTACTTTAGACAACTTTGCTCTTTCTCCCAAATAAATATCTTAAGACATAGCACACATTCAAAGGAAGACATGCTCTAAGTGAGAGTTTAAGAACTAGACTCTCCTCTTCAGCTTGAGATAATTACTCCCATAAACCCCCAGGATCACTTTCTCAGGGGAATCCATATTAAAAGTCAGTAGTATAAGACACTACATAAATGCCCTGAGAACATATAGGAAAAAATATTTAAAATATCTCATATCTGAGGAATTTATAATAAAGATAAAAATAAAAAATCGAATCATGGTTGCTACAGATCAGATGTAGTTTGCCACCCACTCCCAGAGATTAATGTCCTAAGAGTTTGGTTCCCAACATGGTGATGTGACAAAGACCTAAACCTTTAAAATAAGGAGCACACTGGTCAGTAATAGGTCACTGAAGATTCTTCTCTTGGATGGGACAAATGCAGTCACCAGAGACTCCAGTTAGTTCTGACAAGAGTGGACTTTGAAAAGGGCAAGAGGAACTCACCCACAGGCTCTGGCTTCCTGTCAAGCCATAAGATCCACCATTATGTTGTGTTCCCTTGTGTTCCCACCATTATGATGCCACCTGCCATGTATTCCCCCCAGATTAAAGCAGAAACCAGTGCCATGGTTTGGGACCTCCAGAACTCTGAGATAAATAGATCTCCTTTCTTCACAAACTAACCTGGCCTCTGGTATTTTGTTAGAACAATGGAAAATGGACCAACATAATGAGAAAGCTTCTAAACAATCTGAATGAAAAAGTTTAATAGCACATCTGAATAAAAAGAGATCATTATTATCCTAGATCATCCCTCATCTCAAGTGAATTCTGAAAGCATAAAGTCATTAGATCTTGAATGGGGCAAGCTTGGAAAGGCATCTTTAAGGACTGGTAGAATGTAGGTAGGCAGAGAGGGGAGCAATTCCACCAGGCTCCTTCCTGAGGTGGGGCAGGTCTGAACTCAGCTCCACACAGATGGTTCAAAGCAATCTCCTTCTGCTCTGAGTGCAGCTTGTTCAAAGGATCATAAGCTCCACCCTGTGTGAGGAGGAACCAATGGGTCTCCCTCGGATATTAGTATTCAGGACACCAGACATTGTATTATGTAGTGATTTGCACTTTATTCTCTATTTCCTCCAGTTGAAAGTAAACTCCTAACCCAGGTGTGGTAGCTCATGGCTGTAATCCCAGCACTCCAGAGGCTGAGGTGGGGAGAAGACGTGGGGTGGGGTAGGGTTGGCATAAATTTCAAGTGAGCTTGGGCTACATTCTGAATTCTAGGCAAGTCCGTATTACAGAACAAGACCTCATTTCAAAATAAAACATGTAAATGCTGTAGGATAGGACTTTGGTATTGTTCCATGCTTGGATCTACAATGTCTCTATATTGCACAGTAATTTCCTAGTACATATATTTCAAATGTATGGAAGGAATAACTTAAACATTAAAAATTGATATTACAAGCAACACACTAAGTTCCAATCAGTAAGATCATTTGGGATTTGAAAGTTGTCCCTGTGAGTTATAGCTACCAGAACTTGTACTTGATGGCAGGTGTCAAAGCAGTGAGGGAATATCTTGTCTTCCCTCTGCTTCATTTCTTATCTACCACTCCCTGCTAATTCCTGGTCATCCCTCTGCCTCTGTGCCCCTCGGGCCTATCAGTATTCAAAGTACAACACACAAACAGATCTCGGAGAGGAAATGAATGTTTTTCCATGTAGACCTTCTAGCTCCCATGGACAGAGGTTTGCACTGTTAATTCCCCGTCCTCTAACCCACCTCAATTCCCTATTTTTAAGCCTGGGAACAGCGAGTTAACCAAAGTTCAAAGTTTTCCAAGTGAAGCATTAGAAACTGTCATGTTTTCCATGACACCAGGTCAAGTGGTAATGGGTTTCTGATGTGAAATTTCTTGGATTTATTCAAAAGTCTCTAACAGGGTCACCAGAGACTGGCTTACATTGATTGGATTTTTTTTTTCCTACTAAAATCTTGTATGTTAAGCTAGCTTTGTTTTAAGAACAGGGACCAGGGTTTACATCAGTAGCCTTAAGAGGAGAGATCAACAATCAGCATTTTGTCATTTTATGTTGATGTGTGACCAGCTAGAGAACCTCATTAAAAATCTTCCTTGCAGGAAATGAACTCATTTATAGCTCCCCACTTGGTAGTATGTTTGTTACTAGAGCAGGGGGCGGTGAAGTGAGTCACAAATGGTCAAGCCTGGATCAAGTGAGTGTCCACCCAGACTGTAGACTGCTTCTACCTTACTGGATTCTCCATGTGCCACATAAAACTCTGATGCATGCACACTCTAAATTCTCTGATAAAATCCTGTCCCCAGACCTACAAAACTCAGTATTGCCTAAGAAAAGCCAGAATTACTGAATGTTTTCCTTTCTTCTGACTTGCAATGCACGTCATCGACTACGTGAAGGGAAAGAAGGATGCGCAGGACACTGTCTGGGCTTTCTCACCCCTTCAAAGATATTTTCATAGTGAGTTATTTTCACCAAAAATTTTGATGTGTCTGTGTGAGATCTTCCAGAACATCAAATAAAAACTGAACATCTCAGGAACATCTTGTACGGAAGCCAGTTAGAAAATTTGGTGTTATTGTTTTGGGGTATTATTATTTTTTCATGTGGAAAATATTATGGAGTCTATGGAAGAGATTTTGTGGCCTTATTAAAAAAGCAAGGATTGTTGGGTAATCGATGATTTACTGAGGTGTGGGCAAGCTGAAGGAACAAGGGAGCAATGCTTAGGCATCCAGAAACATGAGACTTCAGGAAGCTGTTAGTGTGTATAGGCCAAGGCTACGCTACCTGAATCTGTAAAACCGAGTCCTTCCGGAGAGCCAACCAAAGAAGGCAGGGACCCAGGAAGAGCACCGATCTGTGGTGTTCACTGGCCAAACCCAACAATGACCAAGAGCCTGAGTGATGCACTTCACGGGGGTCAGCTTCTCAGAAAACAGAGCAAGGCGAAGGAGGGCAGACAATAAATACAGATTCTATACGTGTAACAGTTTTACTCATTTTTGCAAGTATTTATGATAACTGTATCTATTTTTTCATGCTTTATCCTGACTTTAAAACAATTAAATCTACTTATTCATTTGTGTTTGTGCGTGTGCAGAGGAAGCCAGCTCTCTCCTTTCTCCGTGTGGGCTCTGGGGATTGAACTCGGGTCATCAGGCTTGGTGGCAAGCATCTGCACCCACTGAGCCATCCAGCCAGTCCTGTCTTCTCTTTCACCTCACCCTTTTCATAACTCTCCGAACTGTTCTCACACTTTGGCCCTGAGCAGTTTTTTCTCTGGGAGATGCTAATTCTTTTCTATTTTAGTTGATGTCTGTATCATAAACCAAATATATTTTAGAACCACATCGTTTAAGGCCCTCCTTCGACTTCATGAATCTTCGCATATATAATCTCTTATCTGTCAAGGACATTCAAACATCTTATTTTCCTTATCTCATAGATCTTTTCCATATCTCTGGTATAGTGCCTAGTACAGTGGCTCACGAAAATAGACGCTTAATAAACGCTGCTGGGAAGAGCACCCTCAGCTGCCTTTTGGGTAGATATGGGAGATCATACTGACGAGTTAAGCAACTTAGCCCATATCTCGTGATGTGCCAGTAAGAATAAATGTCACGTCCTTAAGGTCTGCCCCGACTGCTGGGCAAAGGGAGATTTTGCTAAGCAGGGTAAGAATTGAAACGAGAGTTTTTTTTTTCCCTGCACTTTGACCCAATCTTAAGAACAGGGCACAGTGCTCCAATTTATTGGCTAGATTGACAGAAATATGTATGCCTCGTTATCTGTTCTTACTCATTATGTATAAAGTGTTACACTCAAGAACAAAAGTTGAGTTGAACAGAGGAATTGAAATGAAGTATCATGGCTTCTCGCTTCTAAGGTGAAGAGAAAATGATGATTAAACCTAAGAACTGCCTGTTACAGCAGACCTTTCTTATGTATGAGAACAAAAGATATGAATGAAATGTATATGGCCTTAAGAACTTCGCAGATATTATGAACCTATCTCCAATAACACGCCTCCACCCAGGATATTCTGGCTTTTTTAGAATGTCCCATGAATGATGTACAAAGAGAAGGAGAGGCCAAAGGACTAGATTTACTGAATACCAAATGCCAAATGCTCAAGGTGGAGTAATATTAAATCATTAGGTTAAATATTTCACACGGGCAGGTTATTGAAGAACATAGAAACAGATGGGCAAGGCTTCTCTGTCATCTTGGAAGTATATGTGATTCCTTTCTTTGGAGATCAGACATAGCCCAGCTCCTCTGTGGATGGGTCCTGTCTGTGCAGCCTTATGGTGGGTCACACCTAAGGAAAACCAACACAGGGCTTTGTTCTCGCATGAACCACACTAGTTGGAAATCAGCGATAATCAGTTTCTGAATAGGTTGTTTCCAGTTGAACATTCTCCTTCCTCTTTCAGTCTGTTCCCATAATTACAGTGATGTCCAACTTAGAGTATGGAAATTATTTCTATCCCTTGAATGTCGCTTCTCCGATCACTGTCCCCATTCCCTTATCTATCACGTCTCATGGAGACCATTATGAACAGGATTCCTAACCCGAGGCCTCCTGCTATGCTATGTCCACACTCTGCCCTCAGCTCTCCATACTACACCCATCATCATGCCCCCAAACACAAATACTTACTTAATACTCCCGCAATTTCCTATTGCCTTGAAATTCATACATTCTGCTGTTTTGTTTAGATTTTCTTTTTTTTCTGAGACTGGGTTTCAATTTGTAGCCCAAGGTATCCTTAAACTCTTCTTCTGTCTGAGCCAACCCAGGAATGAGAATACAGGCCTGTACTACTACTTCCAAATTTAAATCCACAGTTTTGACATCATCGCTTCATCCCATCACATTCTGACTATAGCTACTTCTTCAGCTTCATCTCTAATGCTCTCTGTAGCATCCATATCCAGAAACACATTTATCTGCTAAGGTTTAGCCTTTAAATCTTGGCTAAAATTACAAATCTCCTAACACTCTCAGTGATGCTATCCTTTCCCATCTCACTTCAGCACAATGCTGTATCTAAATCAGTGCCAAGACCCCCACTGTATGCTCCCTGTTTATACATCTCTCTCCTCAATGGGATCTAAGTGAAAATCTTCCACCCACTTGAACCATGTTTTTCTATCAACACAAGCACCCCTATCACACCTGGGAAAGGCTTTGGGCTGCAGAGACCTCACACTCTTCCAAATGCATCTTTTCATGTGAGTTAACAAAATCCTCTGGGCTAACAACAGGTCCCTTCTGGATTTTTAATCGTCCCAGATCTCATGTTCCCTACTTCTAGAATATTCTCTGCTTACATAGACATCAAGAACTCTTTTTTCAAATTGTCTGACCCTCATTTCAGTGTCTACACAAGTCATTTTCCAATATCTGTCTACCAGAAGAAAGCCTAAATAGATGGTGTACTTACATCTAGGCTCAGCAGGTGACGTTCTTGGGTTGTTTGCAGAACTATATCAGTTGAGTTGGTATGTGCTGGCCTGACTGTACAGGTGCACACACAAAGTGACTAGGTACCTAGGTACTTAGGTCATAATCAGGACTTGGAAGAGAAGACAAACAGGCTCACCTCTCAGCCTTGGCCATCCTGTGGTAGACTTCTAAAATAGAATGTGACTTTTCATGAAGCTGTGAAGGCATATTTATAACTGTGGTGTGATGGAACATATTTTGTAATCTTCAACTCTGAAATATTTAGGCACATAGCTCACTAACTTACATTTGGTCCTCTATAAATGCTAGGGTCTTGTGCTGTTTAACACAGTGTGAATCATGTAGTTAGTGCTTAATTCATGATTGAGGAGAGGCTGAAGGAAAAAAAGGGTCAAATTACTAAGACTCAAGGGAAATGTGGCATTGGATAAGAGATACTCTAAAGGGCATTGTTAAATTGTCAACCTAGCAAATATACTTCCTAAAACACTTATATTTAAAGAATAAAAGTTATATTTGGGGTATAACTCAGTAGGTCAGCACTTGTGGTTTATGTGTAAACTGTGGGGTGAATCGCTATCAACACCAGCCACACACACAAGAGAGAGATAGAGACAGACACACATACACATGTACACACACACACACACACACACACACACACACACACACACACACACATCCTAAAACACCAAAGCAAACTAAGAAAACAAAACAAAAAGCCACAACCCACACATCTTCCCCAGAAAATGTTAGGCACTTCTGCTGGGAAGAGCTCACTTTTTAAATAAGTGATCAATTTCTGCAAAGCCTTATTTAAATTTTATAAAAAGCCATTCTTTATATTTTCAAGACACCACACCAACTTACAACATCCTCCATAAATGGGTTAAAGATGAAGTCTGATGCAATATGAGTCAGATAAGAAACACAACTCTGGGGTTACATTCCATCTGGGGAGGAAAATTCACTAACCAAACGACAAACTCTCTTAGAGCACGCATGTCAGGTCTGCTCCTTCAAACGAGCCCTTTATTCTTCACAGCCAGATAAGATCATCAGAGCACAGAGGAGGAATGTGTGTCTCCCAGGGAGAATCTTAAGGGCTGAAGTTCTACTTGCCATGACTACAATTCCAATGAGCATGGGAGTTTAACTTCTTTTCAGGTTTAAGAGTCTATGGTTCCAAATGCTGAGTCACCAAGACTTCTTATCTTATATCTCTTTTCTCTTCTCCAGAGATAATATTTCTACTGTCACATAATCACATACACTCATGCTGTAAATAAATGCAGAAAAGTTATATACTGAAACATATTTAAGAATATGATTATACAGTGCATGTGTGTATTATACATGTACAACATAGAGGAAGATATCAACAAAGATACCAACAAAGACAGAGGCAGATAGATGGAGGATAGAGAGAGAGAGACAGACAGACAGAAATTTAATCTGGAAAATCAACTGACAAACATCTTTAAACCATGTACCCAAACCGAGCCTTTGCCACATTATGCTGTCCATGGGGGATAAAGTGATAAGACATCATAGACACACCTTGTTGGTGTGAGAGGATGCATGGCTCAGAACTGGCAATAGCCTAGCCCAAGCAGGCACTATAACTGGGTGTGTCATGTTAGGACATCCTGATTTTCACAAACCAGGGCATGCAAGTATTGTCTCCATTTTCCAGATAAGGTAACTGAGGTTTGGAAGAACTTCCTAACAAGAAGGCTATCCAGTTGAACAGCGGCCAGAGGAACCATTAAAGAAGTATGGGAAGCATTTGAAATTAATCTGGAATATGGTGCCTATTAAGACAGAATGAATTTAATTGTCTGGCTTCCGCCATAACTGCTGAAGTGTAAATTGGTACCACTTCTGCTCAGCACATGTACTAATCTCTCATTTGAACTTAATCATATGACAGGAAAATTTGTGTGAGAATTTCCTCGCTGCCTCCTAAGGATGACAGAATCCAGTACCGAGCCCTGGTTCTTTGATTTGTTGAATTCAACAAAATGATTATTTTCAGGTAAACGATATTTTACATAATTGAAAACTTTTTTGATTTGTGGAAGCTGTTTGAGTTAAACAGGCTAAGATAAAGTTAGGTTATTCTGTCAAGAAAGGGAGAGCAATTTCAGGAGGTATTAGACATGAGAATGGAGTTTCAGAGCCAAGTTCAGCAAGGAAGGAGGAGGGAGAAGGGAGAGGAGGGGTGTCCTGAGGCTTCTCTGGTAACAACATGCCTCCCTGGATGCAGTATAATAAAATCCCACATGAGCCTAATGGGAGGATCTGGATCACAAGGCAAGGCAAAGGGAGTGCGGCTTAAAGTAAAGAAACGTGGAATCTCTACTGTTAGATCAGTCCCTCTAGACCCTCACAAAAAAAGACAAATGCTGAAAGACTACCAGACTGAAGGGCCATGTGGCCACTGCCCTGATGTTATCTCTGGCAGGTCTTACTTTGGAGGAAATAAACACATCAGGCAAGCGGCCATCAGCAGAGCCCGCCCATGACTTCTTTGAGTGCGCAATCTCTCCTGTGCAGTAGGTTAACTAAACCTGGAAGTTAGCTCCTGGATTCAATCTCACTCACTCTCCTTCTAAGGTTCTATCAATGGATCACAGAGTCTAAATTAGCCTCTTGGGATCTGCTTCCCCTAGATGAGAGCTGCCTCAATGGACAAGCAATGATGAAAAGAAGTAACAAAAGAGAAAATACATTGTAGACTTCATGGAGTCAGAAATGACAGAGATAGCCAATCCCAGGATAGAATCTGAGAAATCACAAACATCCTTGCTCTGGAGGAGAAGTATGATTTGGTATAAACTGGTATTACCAAAAGGGATTATTCATTTCTTTAAATAACTAATGGGATTTGCTTGTGTCAGGATGACCAGGATGTAAAATATACAAGCAGACAGACAGACAGACAGACAGACAGACAGACAGACACACACACACACACACACACACACACACACACACACACAACCCTTCCAATATCCTAAACAAAATAACAAACAAAAGTATAAAAGAAATTATGCTTCTATTTTTAAAATCAGTTTTGAGATTTAGTCTCGTGGCTTGTGAAATTGTTTAATATTTAATTGTTGACTCCTTTGGCCTCCAGACAAAAGTGGGAAAACGTTGGGAATTCTCTGTGCTTTTAGAAGATTTTTCCAGGTATGCAAAATGTGGTTCTAGTCTAGTTTTCATTTTTCAAGACAGGAGAACGCTGATGCCAATAAATTTGAATTATCCCTAGTGCATTGCATGTCTTTGTTTTTCATTTCTTTATTTGTTTTTATTTTATATGTATAAGTATTTTGCCTATATGTTCATATGAAATATGGGTGCCACATGAATGCCTGGTGCATGCATTCAGAAATGGGTGTTTGATTCCCTGGAACTGGAGTTACAAATGGTTGTAAACTGCCATGTGGGTTCAAGGAACTAAACCCAGGTCCTCTGCAAGAGCAGCATGTGCTCTCAAATGTTGAGTCATCTCTGCAGGCTCTATTTTTTGTTCTCTACAGAGATGAAAGTCTATTAAATCAAATTACTAGCTAGGCTACTATTGCTCTTCAATGTCTGTGAATTAAATTACAGCAGTTAAGCAGTAAAGAGGTATAGAGAGATTTTGTTCAATACTGTATGTTTTTGAAGTTACAGCTTACTTCTTGTCTTCAAGAGACATAAATGTAGAGTTTCCTAACTTGTACCTATGGAAGAACACATGAGCGGAGTGTGTTAGGAAACTCTACATTTGTGTCTCTACTAAGCACAAATTTCTCTAACAGACAATTTCAGATCCTGCAATACCCATGCCTCCCTAAAAGCATACATAGGACAAATGAATCAGCTTTGGGTCCTGCCCCAGGAATGGAGCTTGTCAGAAGAAAGCTTTGAGTGATATCACCCAGTACCAGCTTATTTTAGGAACCCCAACTTCCTTGCTCTGCATATGTTGTGATATTTCCACTAAGTGCTTAATTGGGACAAGGTTTGGCAGCTGTCAATCTGGATAGCTTTTTAAAAATTAAAAGATCACCTTCACCAACTGTAACATGCATTGCTAAATGACCTTATTAATAAAAAAAACCCAGTGAATGATGAAAGATCAGAGAAACAGAACAAGCCACAGCCAACCTCACCTCACCAACTCCTCAGCTGATCTTGTTTCTTCAGACTGAAAGCCTCTGAGTCCTCGGAGAGAAGGGACCTCAGCTGAACAGCTTAAAAGCCTCTAGTTCTTGGTCCTCATGCCTTATATACCTTTCTGCCCTGCCATCTTACTTCCTGGGATTAAAGGTGTGTGTCCTTCCCAAACAAAGGCATGAAATCTCAAGTGTTGGGATTAAAGGTGTGTGCTACCATGCCTGGCTTTGTTCTCAGCGTGGCCTTGAATTTACAGAGATCCAAATGGATCTCTGCCTCTTGAGTGATAGGATTAAAGGTGTGTGCCACCACTGTCTTGCCTCTATGTCTAATCTAGTGGCTGGCTCTGTCCTCTGATCCCCAGATAAGTTTTATTTGTTAGAGCACAAATAAAATATCACCACATTCAACCTCTTCCCAAAGCAGTGCAATGAGGACAGGGAAGCCATGCTAACTAACATGTGCCTTGGAGAAATTGCATTGAGATCATCGAAACAGTCATTTTCCTCCTCTTGAATCTCTCATAAGGCCCCTGAAGAGTGCAAGATGTCATGAAAGCTTGACTGAATGAAGACTACCCATGGAGTTGAGCTGCAAGAGAAAAGCCCAGGCTTTTTAGCTGAGATGCAGCAGCTTGCAGAAATGCAGGACACAGAAAAATAAACCACTCTTTAATGAGGCACAAAGGGAATGAATTGAAAGTCAATTCTATTGAATCCATGTGGCCAAGTTCCTCATTCTCCTGGTCACTCCACTCCTGTGTTCTTCCACAGGTACTGTTAGCCCTGACTACCTATTAAACTCTAACCCTTTCTTTAAGTCATACTTCAAAATCCCCATCTGCAGGCTGTGGTGGTTTGAATAGGTATGGCCCCCATTAACTCTTGTGTTTGAATGCTTGGCCCATAGGGAGTGGAATTATTAGGAGGTGTGGCCTTGTTGGAGGAAGTGTGTCACTGTGGGGGTAGCTTAAGCTACACCCAACACAGACTCCTTCTGCTGCCTGCAGATCAAGATCTCAGCTCCTTCTCCAGCATCACGTGTTTGTAACACTGCCATGTCCCACATGATGATAGTGGACTAAACCTCTGAAACTGTAAGCCAGTCCCAATCAAATGTTTTCCTTTGTAAGAGTTGCTGTGGTCATGGTGTCTCTTCACAGCATAGAAGCCCTCACTCAGATACAGGCTTTCTTCCTTTCTCCCGTGAGTTGATTCCTTCTCAGTGGAGTTCGCACTCACCTAGCACTTTGTCCTTAACTCTGTTTAGCACTTATCTTATTACATGTTTATGATTTGCTAACACATCTGTCTCTCTGTCTCTGCTCCAGACCCAGACTATAATTTTCCTGAATATCTAACATTGTTTTTCCTGCTATCTGTGCATATTATCTATGTAACCAGGCCCTGCCTCTCAGGAAGTACTCAATAGATGTTTATTGACCCATGTTCTGAGAAAATTTTATTTATGGAACTAATCAGTTATGTCAAAATGCAAAAGAAACGGGTTGAGACTATCCAAATGAGCATTTTGCTTCCCTGAAGGTGTGAGCCACATCCAGGACTCTTAGTGGGTCTACCCCTTAGGAAGAAACAAAATCAACTCACATTCATGATGGGAAAGTTCTCTCAGCAGACTCACTGTCCCTGCATCACACTAGGAGTTGAGGTAGAATTATTCTCTATGCTGTTTTCTCAGAGGCCTAGCATAATCTAGCTTTAAAATTAGCACTGCCAAGAGAGTTCCATGCATTCCCAGAGACGACTGTCTCCTGGGTTAACAGACTTCTAGGGATCTTGCACAAATAAACAGTCTGTAATAGTGAAGCAGGGCTTGGCTGCTTTGGTATTTCTTTGTGTGCAGCTTAACTGAAACAGAGCTGGACTTGGACTGTTTATACAAACTAACTAATCCTACTAGGTCATCTTGACCTGCAGTTACCCTCTTATTCCCAGATGGTACTCAGCTTGTGCCAAACAAGCTACAGCTTCATAATGAGGAACACTTTCCATTCGAGAGATAGGTGGGACCCCTGCATGGCTCTGCAGTCGGGCATCCTGGTCTTCATCTCTGCCACTCCCACTTGCCACAATGAGGAAACCCCAGCCTCCTAATTGCTGCCATAGCAAACATGCAGGAATGCTTCCCTCTCTTCCTAGGTGGACCAGAGGCTACACTGAGGCCTAGCTCACCTCTCGAAGGCTGCTTTGGGCTTCAAAGCCTCCTGTGTTGAAGGCTCAGGCTCTAGAGGATGGCAATCCTTGGAAGTGGCCGGCCAATAGGAAGAAGTCAGGACACCAAGGGCACTTGCAGACAGTATTTATTGTCCTTCCCCTTCCTTTTTGCTTCTCATCCATCATCAATCCAGCAATTTTCTTCACTGCACACCCACTACCTAGCCATGGGCCCACAAGCAGCGGGGCTGGAAGACCTTTGACTAAACCATGAGCCAAAGTAAACCTGCCTCCCTGAAAACTGCTTTTGACACAGCAGTGGAATGCTCACCAGCACAGTGCTAGCCTGGTGCTTTCAAAGGACCTGTGGTCCCCAGGGCTTCGTGTCACCTTGTGTAAACACCGGTGAAGGGACAGTCTGTGAGGCATGCGAGGTACACTTTGGACTCATGCATATTTCTAAAATACTCTGCATTTGGAACCTGATAGAACCCCAACTATATTTTCCTCAAATGTCTCTTGTAAATTTTGAAACAGCCTGAGGATTCAGAGGGGCAGTATTAGCCCACGTGTTTTTGATTCATTTACGCTCATACTATTAAAAGCCTATATTATAAGAACTAGCTGATGCTCAAGGAACCAGTTAAACTTTTAAATAATCTTTGTAAAATCTTTCTTCTTAACAACAGGAAGATGTGTTTGCCAGAAGAAAATGAACACTCAAACACCAGAAAATCTGGGTTTGATTCAGAGCAAACCCAGGAGGTTTAACAGGACTATAAATTTGGTGAGTGAACTGAGGTTAGTTTCCATAGACAACATGTCCATATGCCATGGTGATAGTTGGTGTGTATATACTCAGCTTGCACGTGCTGACACACAGTGTTAACATTCGGAAGGGCAGAGCCAGTTGGCAGGTTAGGTTGAGGCTGTGTGTTAGTGGGGTCCAGATTCCAGGCTAGGCCTTTCTGTGCACGGATGTTACCTCTATTAAACCAGCCTCTGGCCTTTGATGAACTCAGTGGCCTTAGACCACTCTGGTTCAGTCCAGTTCAACAACAACTCACCAAAACCTGCAAAGCACCAGGACTGTGCTCAGCGCAGGGTGACACAGCACGTCCCCACACTACAGGAACTCAGTCTCAGGAGCGACAAGTATGGGGGTGGGTGGGTGGGAGGGCATCTGTGGAGCAGAGAAGAGGTAGGAATTGTGGTCCTTGGGCTTCAAGGGTGGCATCATCATCAAACAGGATCTTCCTCACCTTGACAGCCTGTGTGCACTTCCCTGACAAACATGGCTGTTCCTTTGCTCTGTAGGACTCAACCTCTACTGCATGAAATCAGGAAGCTTAGTGACTGAGTGGTAAAGGTTGTTGAGAGTCAGAGACAAGGTTTGATGAGGAAGACGCATATCAGAGAAAGAAACAGGAGTGGGAGAATGGGAAGGCAGGCAGGTGAATCACAGAAGAGCAGAGGACGGTGTTGAGCAGCCACAAAAAATGTCTGTGCCTCCTGAAGCCTTTACATTCCCTGCATAAACACTTGGATTCCATTTGGGGAGCTATTGAGAGTCTGAGAAAGAAATTTACCATGTTTTAGAAAGACCAGTTGTTTGGCCAGGAAAGAAGTAAACATGGGAGCAGTGGAGCTGGTTGGAAGCCTGCTAGAACTCTTTTGGCAGGAGCTAAAAATGATCTGAGCTTACACAGTCCTGGCTCAGGAGCAGGAGGAGGTAGACACACAATTCACAGTCAGTGAAGCCTGGAGGATGGCAGGGGCAACTCATAGTAAGAAAGGTGCTCTGCGTCTTTTCTGGAGACTAAGAGTTTAAATGGCTGATGGGAGAAGAGCAGATGGACGATGAGCTCTCCTGTCAGCATGAGAAACAGTGGAGGAAGCATGGGAGGGAGAAGAAATGCAGATCATTTGATGTCAACGGCTTATGTGCATCTCTATGGAAAATGAAGACACAGATACGAAACGCTATAGAGACAGGGCTAGGAGTGGAGACAGATACAGGTAACGAGCCATGTGTGGTATCGACCTGCACTTCCGGGGACTGAGGTAAGAAGATTGTGAGTTCAAGGCCAGCTTTACAGTGAGACCTAGTGAGAGAATAAGAGGGAAGGAGGGAAAAGGGGGAGAGAATAGAGAGAATAATCAGACTGAAGAGACAATAAAAATGAAGCAGGGGAAAAAAAAGAATGAAGCAAGAAAACAGGACAGAGGATAGAGCCAATAAGAATTTGGAAAATATTTGGAAAGGGAAAAAGAAAACATAAGAAAGATCACTCAACAAAGACCAAGGATGGTAGAGTGTGACCAAACTCTCCGATGCCCCAGGAACATTGAGGAAGGAAGGGACTGAGAGGAGCCCACTGAATTTTATATTGATGCTGATCTATGGCTTTGTGGAGACTGTGCACCTTCAGACGAATGAGATGGGAGAAGATGTGTGAACAGGATCTGCTGTTGAAAAGCTGAGGACAGGAGACCATAGAGCAATGATGTAGGAGCTGGGCAGACATACATAGAGACTGTCCCTCCATGCAATTTCAGAAATACTTCAATTGGACAATTAGAAAACATTGGAAAATGGTAAATACAATGCACAAATGAAGGAGGGATGGACCTAGGTGCCTGCCATCCTGCCACCTACAATGTGTGTGTGTCCTTCTCAGCCTGCAGAATCAAGTATCTGTAGTGTTTTCATATGAAAATATGTTATAGCATTATTTATCCAAGTCCTTTCCATCTATGCACTGAAAAACATCCTCAAACTTTGTTTTTAGAGGCAAGACCAGCTCCACATGAAATGGTATGAAGTTAGAAGGAATGATTCTCAAAGGATGAAGAATTTGGGGTGGTAGAGATCCTATTTAGAAGCCCAGCCCTGCTAACACCCAACTGATGTGACAGAATTCTCAGAGGATTGGGTGAGAGTCTGTGAAGCCCTGGTAGAAATACACTGAGTTTCTGGCACATAGATAAATGCACCCCCAAAGACACAAATGGTAAAAATCTCCATTTCCAGTTAATGGGCATCTGAGAGGTAATTGAATCATGAAGGCTCTAACCTCATCAATGGATTAGTTCACCGAGGGGCTCCCACCTGAATGGATAACTCAAAATGTAGGGATGGTTTGAAGGAGGTCGCTGAGGCTCATCTTTTAAGGAGTACTTTGTCCCTGGACCTTGTATCTCCTGGTTTGCCTCTGACCACTGTGTGGTGACCAGCTCTATTTACTCCACCATGCCCTGTCTGCTCTGATGTTCTGCCTCAACCCAAGCCCACAGCGATGAGGTCAAATGACCACAGCCTGAAGCCACAAACTCAGAGAAATCTTCCCTCCTTCAACTGTATTTTTCTACAACAGAAAGGCCAGCTGAGAGTATTCTGTGTTATTGACAGAAAGTTTCTCTGTTAAATGAGGTAATAGATGGACAGGAAGCCCTTTGAATGACGTTTGGCACAGAGAAGCATGTGATAAAAGCTGAAGAGAATCAAGCCTCCTCCACACATCCAGTGTGCCTCAAAAGCTACCCAGACGCTGACGGCTTCTGCACTGGCTGCTACACCTTTGCTGGAGCCTCTCACCTGCAGGAATGAATGTTTACTGGTGTGTGTGGGGTCGGCTTTCCTGAGAATCAGCTCTTCTTAGCAGTTTTTATACTAAGATCCACCTGTTTAGTTAATTCTCACTATAGTAGTGATGACTAATAATTCAAATAATTTTTCCTCCCAGAAGTACTTGCAGATAAATATAGCACAAACCATCAGCAAAAGTATCAGATAATGGCTGAGCAGTCATCACTCTGTAAATGAAATTCAAGATTAGTATCATGAAATGACTAACTTTTTCAACACAGATGGGAACCAAAGCCAAATGTTCCTTAGGAGTGTCTTCTATCAGAATTTTCATTACTCATGTTCATTTTCAGTCTGTGTATACTGTACTCCTTCCTGGAAGGGATTTGAGTCAGCTTCCAGTGCAGTATATACACCCAAAGACTGAGGAAAATCAAAACCTAACTCAAGACTATAGGAAGGAAGTCTACTAAAATCTTTCAGGTACAGAAACATAAAAATCAATCCTGAAATTCATAACCACCAAGGAGTCCAAGCAATCACAGGAGCGAATCTGGGCTGAAGGCAGCACACTTCCGACCATGCGTCCTGGTCTCAAGCCGTATCTTTCTGCCATTGCATAAAAAGCAGGCTGGTAGAGAAGTAACATAGCAATGGAAGAGAGCAGAACCCTGGAGGTCCACGTATTAGTGTGAGGTGGAACTGACTGATCTCCAACAAAGGTGCTAAGAACACCACAAAACTCCTAACAGAAAGTATAAGAGAAAAGCTTCATGATATTGGTCTTGGCAATGACTATTAACTATGACACTCACAGCACGCGCAAGCGATGAATCACCACATTGCCCTTCGGTGCAGATGCAGGCTTCAGGGAAGATGCTCTCTTCAGCAGAAACTGTGTGACAGGTTGTAGCTGCCACCTCTTACTGGGTTGTTTCAATGATCGGAAACTACATCATCTCTCATTGGTGGTACCATGTCATGAAAAGCAGTAATTCCTCTGTAAGCTTCAACACCATTGTCCTTACTATCTGTTGTCTGACCATATGTTTCAGAGTTTCTGTTTTTATTACAGGGTTCCACTTCAATAGACCAATTGCTAAACCTACAGAGTAAACTCTAAGCTGCTGAAACAAAAATAAGCAATAGTTTCAGTAACGAAAGAGCCCAAAGATCATTATCCAGGGCTAGTGGAGGCAATCTGTCAACCAAAAAAACACTGGCTTCTGAGCTCCAGATGTTAACCCCAGCTCCTGCCATCACATCTGCATCTCAGTACATGCTCATTATACTAAGGCATAGCCTGTGATTTGCACCAGTCAATTCTACTCATATCTCATTGGCCAGGGAAATGTTGATCACATAGATAAAGCCAAACAGCAGCAAAACATGAAATGCTATTTTTAGTAAGAAATGGGTTTTGGTAAGCAACTATAATTCCAACCATGTAAACGAATCATCTTGTTTCTCTTTTTTCCTAGGGTCTATGGAAACCCAAACTGTAATGTATATTACACTAGCATTTACATGGTATATATCATATGCTATTAGAAATTACACAAGAGTAGTACAGATCTCTCCTAATATGCTAATTTTAATCCTGAAGATATCTCCAGAAGTTAGACTGAGGGATCCTCCTCACTTCTACTTTCAAGTTTCTTTATTTGATTTATTCTTATTTTTAGGAAAGTCCATACCATTTTCCATTGTGGCTACACCATTTTACATTCTCATTGACAGTGTGAAGGAGCTCTAACTTCTTTATAACCTCGAAAGCACTTGAAAAATATAATAACCACCCCAATATGTGTGGGTAGCATCTCATTGTTGTCCTAACGGGCCCTAATGGCCTGGGCTATGGAGCCTTTTTCACATTTCAGGCCTGTCCTCTTTAGGAAAAGCCTACTTCTGTCCCTTGCCAACTTCATAATTAGACACTTTGTTTCTGCAGAGTTCCATACCTGCGTTGCTTCCGGCCTAGGTGAGATCTATGGTGTGATATATGTTCTGTAGGTCGCCCTCTGTACTCTGGTGATTGTGTCCTTTGCATAGCCTTTTGTTTTGATATTGCCCTTGTTCAATTGTTCACATCTCTCTGCTCTCTTTTCTGAGTCTTGTGTCTAAGTTAAGTGAACTAATGACTTGTTAGTGCTTGGGCTTTTGATGTCACATCCTAGCAAGGGCTCCCAAGACTGTGATGCTCTTCCATTTTCTCCTAAGGGTCTTATAATTTCAGTTTCCATGTTTAACCCGCTCTGAGAATTAGCACTGATTTTAGACCATTGGAACATGCTAAGAGGTAGAGCATGATTTCAGGGTTCCTCAGGCTCTGATCCTAAGTCTTCCTTCCTGCAATTCTCAGTGACCCCAGGGAGTCTATAGCATTAAAAGAAAAAAGATATGCAGATCACAGTGCCCAGAAATGAAAGAACTGAATTTTCTGGCTGGGGATTTATAGATAGATGAGATCTTTGGTGGAGGCTGCCGGCATTTGGATCTTTCAGAAAGCAAGCACGTCAGAAGTCTATCAGGTTTTAAGGGAATTTTATTGCCAAAGAAACCAGAACACTGACATGTAAGATCTTGTGGCTGTATAAACCTTCAAATAAGCCCAGTGTCCTAAGTCTTCACCAGCAGGTAACCTCCTATGCAGATGTGAAAGACAAAACAAGGACAGCTCTTCCAATGGGTAAAAGGGGGCAAGGTCTAAGGAACTGCTCCCGGTATGTGGACCTAAGCAAGGGATCCCAGCACTGCCTGGGCACAGAGTCTACAATTCCTGCCCTGGGGGTTGACAACAGCTCTGGGCCAGTGGCTGATGTATGGGAGTTCTTACTGTGGCTATCCACAATAAGATGGTCATAAGACTTTGTTTTTTGTTTTTATTTTTTGTTTTTGTTTGTTTGTTTGTTTGTTTTCTGTAGCATGTTGGTTGAGAAGTGGAGTGAAGATAACTTGTCTCTTAGTTTCTAGTTCACCAAATCGCAACAGTTAAAGACAGATCTGATGGAAAGGATTATACGTTACGCAGAGTCTGAGATTTAAGCAAGTGTCATGTGTAGGAAAAAGGGTACTTGCAGACATTTGAGTAGTCAAAATGGAAAATTCCAGCAGACTGGTTGTTCACCAATATCTACTTCCTCTCTAGTGGCACTCGTATCATTCCTTACAGCCAGGGAGGGCCAGATACTAATTTTTAGTCAGTAGGGGGTGTCTGAAATTACATAAAATAAGCCCACAGCTAGAAGCAGAGTTTTAAGGAAGCCAGAGTCTCCTACTAGTCTAGAAACCCATCTACAGAGCACTACAGATAATAAAAATAGTCTTCATCCTATTTAAGCTGACTGTGCTTTGGGATGTCTTTGTTACAGCAGCTTATGTGTACATACTCTGTTTATTAGAAAGGAGAGTGACAGCCAATTTCTTAAAAAAGCCTTTTTGTCTATGCTACCTCTCAGCTTAGAAAGAAGTGTGGGGACTTACACACTTGTTAACTGGAGACTTACACTAAGTGTCCTGTGGACAACGTCCTTGACAACATTTCATCATAAAATCAGAAGTACTTTGTGCATGGCTATCCTCTGGTCTCTCTTTAAGCAGCCTGTGAAAGCCACTTTTTAAGAACCTGATCTAAAGTATGGCAAACAAAACTGATTCAAGGAGAGGCTTTAAAAGCTCTGGAGTAGTGGGGTACACAGGGTGTTTCTAACTCAACTACAATACCCGGCTCTCCCAACTCCAGCTGTGACAGCTAGGGTTCAGAGAGTATGTTTGATGTCAAGTTGGCGGTCTGAAGAGGAAGGGGGTTGACATTCTATCAGGCAACCACAGAGGTTTGCCCAGTGTCCCTCTGCATGTCAAATACAACCTCTCCCCACTTGAAGGGGATTAAAATGCGATATCAAGGGTGTTAAGGGTGTCAAGTCAAGGGTGTCCCACAATGGGCTCATGCAGTTACCAAAACATGTTTCCATTAAAGACTGTGCTCCACCCGAATCCTTTAGCTGCATCATGGGCCCCATAAGCAACACTAGAAATGGACCCGATACTCCTTCCACCTCAGTAGCCCAAGTGGTGACAGAGAAAACGAAACAGTGTATCTTAGGACAGTGGTGCCCAAAAAAACAGTTCAGAGTTGAGCTGCTTTAAACAAAGTTAAGTTCCACAACACACTTAAAAAGTTTTGTTTGTGACTAAAAATAATAATGTACCCACTCTGTCTTTTTTATTGGTATATAAGACTATTAATCTTTATGGTGAATTATTTTCATACCAATTGAGAAAAATAAGCGGAGACTTTGGGCTGGTATCACAGGAGCATCTAGCTGGTCCTGCGGCACAGCTGGGCACAGCTGACTTGGGCTGGAAGTGTCTTAAAGCACCGGTTATTGGGGCATCTACTTCACCCACTGATAATTTCTGTGACAGGGCTATGGGTTTTCAGTTCCACAGATCAGCAGCTCTCCCCTCCATTTATCTGCACATATTGGCTTGCTGTGTGGGATTATTTAGCTTCCTGTGGTTGAAATATACAGATTGCCTGTGACGCTGCTTCTGGCTTCTGCTAGGCATTGAACAACATTGTTTAGCTACATATTTTTAAATGTTATGTTTTATTCTTTGACAGTTTCAAACACGCATGTAATACATGTTAGCCCTTCTCATACCCTGTTACCCTATCTTGTTCTCCCTCCCCCACCCCACTGAATCACTTCCTCCCAGCAAGTGCCATTTCTATCTTTATGTCTGTTTTATGTGTGTGGTGCGTGGAGTCGGATGAATGACTATGGGTGGCCGTTTACTGGATTGTGGTCAACTAATCAGAAAGTATACCAACGAAGAAAGCCACACCCTCTCCCAGCCACCGTTGACTGTCTACAGTCCCTGAGAGAGGGACAGGGCTTCACGAAGCCTTCCATCCACCAAGATGAAAAGGTGACAGACAGGCTCAATCTTGCCCAGGTCTTATACAGATAGCCACAGTAGCCGTGAGTTCACGAACGCTTTGGCTGTGTTATGTCCAGGAGACTCCTCCCCAACCTCTGGCTCTTACATTCTTTCCTCTCCCAGTTCCATGACATTCCTTGAGCCTTGAGGCTAGAGTAGGCTTGCCATAGATGTACTGTTTGGACAGAGCACTCCGTAGTCCCTTATTCTCTACGCCAACTGCGAGTCTCTACCAACCACTGTCACTTGCCAAAAGAGGTTTCTCTGATGAAAGCTGAAAGCCTTAATTGCATGTTTTATTTCTTATTATGTGTGTCGGGGGCTGCTCATAAATTCAGATGCCCATGGAAAGCAGAAGAGGGCATAGGACCCCCTGGAGCTGGAGTTCCAGGCAGCTTTGAGCTGTTATGGCTAAAGCCCTCTAGAAGTGCAGTAGATACTCTTAACTACTGAGCTGTTCTCCAGACCTTGTTGTGTATTTTAAATTGGACAGTTAGCTTCTTTGGGCTACCACTGGTCATTACCCTAGAGCTCACTGTCAAGCATCTCTTCATTCTATTTGCTGTTCAGTACAAGTCTATCGAAACACCATTATTGGCTCATGTAAATTGAAAAAAGCTGGGTATATAACTATACACAATATTGTGTGTGTGTAAAGTTTACAAGATAGAAGTATGAATAATTTCTATTTTCTCCATGGTACTTACTTTAAAAAACCACTGATTACTTGTATATTCAGAAAAGTACTTTAAAAATCTATCCCTACCAATCTACCAGGATTATATAATAAAGAATTTGGGATGGCATTGTGTAAACCTACTGGTCTGGCCAGTCTGATCACCTTTAAAAATGTGACAAGCAGATATGACACGCTTCTTGATATGAGGCATCCGTACACGTGTTCTTGATCCTCTCCTGCCTAAAAAGTATACCTCACAATCTAATCACTGGCTTATGGTAAATGTGGAGATGAGAAGAATAAGCTAAAATACACTACTAGGAAACAATACATAACATGGGGTTTCTGTAGGGCAGAGCACTGGGTGTCTTCAACAGAAAAACAAACGTCCATGTGAAACATGCCATGACAGTGAAAGAGGGTGTCAGAGCTGAAGGAACAAAATGTAAGAATTGACGTTAGGGCCATCAAGATGGCTCACTAGGTAAAGGTGCTTGCTGCTAAGTCTGATAACCTGAGTTTGATCCCCAGGACGCACTCTTGCAAGGTGTTCTCTGACCTCTGTACACATGCTGTGCTACCCCCACACAGGCACACAATTATATATATATATAATTTTTAAAATGTTTGAAACAAAGCAACAATTAAATGCAGTGTGCGGACCTTGTTTAAAACTTAATTCAAATAAACCAACCAAAAAGATATCCTTAAAATAATTGAAAAAATTCAGCAAGTGGGAGTCGGATAGATATTAAGTAATTGATTTGAAATGTTGATTGAAAAAGAAAAAGGGAATGCCAACAGAACTCGTTACCAATTTAGAACTGTACACCTAATTAAATCACCTTCCAGAGGAAGAGGGGATAAAGCTGGAAAACATTGTGGGGTACGCTCATTATACACTGCACACATCCATACAAGGACACACTGGATGTTGAACGAACCTCATACCATGCGCTGTCCCTTCCCCTCTCCTTCCTCTGCCTCCCACTCCTGTTAGTTCCTTTCGGTCCCCTGGTTTCCCTTTTTTCATGCCATACATACATACACAACCTTATGGATCTGTATAAAATCTCAGAAATACCACTGAGGAAAAACATGGTATTTGATTTTCCCCAGTTGCCTCCATTTTCCTGTAGATGATGAAACCTCATTCTTCTTTATGGCTGAACAAAACCTACTTTTTTTGTTTGTTTATTTGTTTGTTTGTTTGTTTTTCGAGACAGGGTTTCTCTGTGTAGCTTTGCACCTTTCCTGGAACTCGCTCTGTAGCCCAGGCTGGCCTCAAACTCACAGAGATCCGCCTGGGTCTGCCTCCCGAGTGGTGGGATTAAAGGCGTGCGCCACCACTGCCAGGTGCAAAACCTACTTTTATATAGCGTGCATCTTCCCTATACATTTCTCTGTTGTTGGATGTCAAAGTTCATTGCATGACTTGACTTTGGGGATAAAGAAACAAGAAACACGTAGCGTTTGTAGTAAGATATGACGTCCTTTGGGCACATATCCAGGAGGGGATAGCTGAGGCAGGTGGCGGTTCCCTTCTGTGCTCATCTTTGCTAGCTTTCATTATTTGTTTTCTATTTTCTTTCTTTCTTTCTTTCTTTCTTTCTTTCTTTCTTTCTTTCTTTCTTTCTTTCTTTCTTTCTTTCTTTCTTTCTATTTAATGTAAAGGATTATTTTGTCTGCATGTCTGTATGTGCACTGTGGGGGTGCCTGGTGCCTCCAGAGGACAGGAGAAGGCATCAAACAAATATCCTAGAACTGGAGTTACAGCTGGTTGTGAACTGCCATGTGGATTCTAGGACTAGAATTCAGGCCTCTGCAAAAGTAACCAGGCCTCTTAACTACTGAGCATCTCTCTACCCCTGATATTTGTTTTCTTATGTTTGCCATTCTGATTGGATGAGATGGAATCTTTTTTCTTTTCCAGAGCTGAGGACCAAACCCAGGGCCTTGTGCTTGCTAGGCAAGTGCTCTACCACTGAGCTAAATCCCCAACCCCGAGATGGAATCTTAATGTAGGGTTGTTGTTTCTTTGTTTTTTAGACAGGGTTTTACTATTTAGCTCTGGTGGGCCTGGAATTTGCTATGTAGACCACTCTTGGCCTCCAACTCACAGAGACCTACCTGCCTTTGCCTCTCATGTGCTGGTACTTAAGGCATGTAGCACTATGCCTGACTGCCGCTTCCACTTCTTCTTCCTCTTCCTCTTCTTCTTTTTCATTTCATCTTCTCCTTCTCTTCTCCCCTTTATTGAAAATAGATTCTTTTCTCAAATATGTCTATATGAGAATACATCCTGATTACAGTTTCCCCTTGCTCTACTTCTCTCAGTTCTTCTCCACCTCCCCTCCCTTCCAGATCCACTCTCTTTCTGTCTCTCATTAGAAAAGAACAAGTTTCTAAGTGATAACAACAAAATAAAACATACTAAGATAAAACAAAAACTGTGACATCAGAGTTGGACGAGGCAAACCAAGAGAAGGAAAAGAGCCCAAAAAAGGTCACAAAATCAGAGGCCACTTGTTTGCACTCTCAGGAATCCCATAAAAACACTAAGCTGGAAGCCATAATATGTACTCAGAAGACCTGGTGCAGACCTGTGCAGGCCCTGTGTTTGCTACTTCAGTATCTGTGCATTCATAGGAGCCTTGCTCTGTTGATTTGGAGGGACTTGTCCTCCTGGTATCCTTCAATGCCCCCTGACTCTTACTCGCTCTGTCTCCTCTGCCACAGGGTTCCTAGAGCTCTGAGGGGGGAAATTTGATGGAGATTATCCCATTTAGAGAAGTGTGTTCCAAGGTCTTTTTCTCTGCGTAATGTGTGTCTGTGAGTATTTGTTTCCATTGCTGCAGGAGGAAGCTTCTCTGATGATGGATGAAGGATCTAGGAGTACAGCAGAGCATCATTAGGAGTCATTTTTTTCACTACTTTTTTAAAGACCGGTGTGGCAGGGTCCTGTGCTGTTGTTCCTTTTGGGGAGGGAGCCAAGTAGGCACAGAGTCAATGACCCAGACTCCTGGAGAATGTTGAAACAACAAGCTCAGTTTATTCAGGAAGAAGCAAGCTTTACATACCCTCCACCCCACCCTGGGGGGAGGTCTCATGAATATGCATCTGTTGTTGTGACATGGCTGCCTCTCATTGGTCCAGGTCATCTCCAGATCACCTTTCAGCTGCTATTGCTAAGGCCCTTAGGCAGACCCAGGTTGGCTCTCAGAAAGTATCTTTTTCACTGATTTGGGCTGGCTAGCCCTCAAGCCTGTTAGGGATGAGTCATCCCACAGACCAGTAGTTTTTTTTTTTATTTTACCCTAGGTCTCTGGGCTATCTGTCTCTAGTTATTGGTTACCCAAGCATCTTGAGTCAATGTCTGATTAGACATTATCTAGTTTCTTGATGAAGTTTTCATTTACATTTCTCTGATAGTTAGAGAGGATGAACATTTTACCACATGTTTATTGGCCATTTGTGTTTTATTTTTTGATCTGTCTGTTCATTAACTAGGCTGTTTTGATTTAGTTTTGGTCTAGTTTTTTTCTTTAGTCCTTTGTGTATCCTAGATATTAATCCACGGAATGTACAGCTAGTGATGTTTCCTTTGGTTCTGTGGGTTACTTCCTCAACTGACTGATTGCCCCTCCTGTTGTGTGGAAGCCTGTTAACATCTCTCTTCCTGAAATTCGAGTGGAAATTAAGAAAACAAAAGGGTTAAATGGAGCTTCCTTCTGAGTCATATGGCTCTGAGATATAATCTGACAGTTCCTATTCCTTTAGACAGATGAAAAATCCAACATTTATAGCAAGTGTCATCAACTATGGACGTTAGGTATAGAAAACATAGTTCCCATAATGATGGCTAATATGTAAAACATCAAAGCAAAGTAGCATAAATAAAATAAATAAGGGCTGAACTTAGGATGGTATTATTTTGAACACTTTTCTTCATATGTTAGTTAATATGTTCATCTGCTTGAATTTACAATTAAGATTTAGATGAAGAGAGAATGCTTGCCTCTGTTAGAATACTGACTGGATCTTTACTTTATGTTGCCTGGGCCCAAGGCAGGGAATAGACCTTTGTGAAGAAATGAGAAGGCTTGCATTCTGCAGGCAAGGTTCTCTCTATGGTTCACAGATGTGCCCCAAATGTCTAGTGCAGAGACTAGCACATAGTAGGTACTCGACTTCACTGTGTGAAGCAAAATGTGAATCATAGTAGACATACAACAGAGAGGCTGTGAAAGTTGGCCTGGGGTCTCCCAGACTTATTAGCAAAGAAGACATTGGAGAAGGACTCACTGAGGATTTTAGAGCTAAGGTGAGCAAGTATATTCTGAAGAACCCTTAAGATAAAACACACACACACACACACACACACACACACACACACACACACACACACACACCAATAGAAGAGAGTAGAGAGCACAATACAAAAATTATAACTTTGAGTACTAACTAACTTTTTGGGTACAGACTTGAGGCTGTCATAGTTGTATCTTATTCTTACTGGAGAGGAGTTTGAGAATAAAAAGAAAATGGCTTCACCTAGTTCTAGTTATTTCTTAGGCTGATGAATTTTGTGGTCAGTGAGTGGAAAACATAAGTGTTGGTAAAAATACAGACTTCCAGAACATACCAATATGGATAAAGACTTTGTATGATTTTTAAGCAAATAAGAATACCAATTCTGGCAAAAACAAAACAAAACAAAACAAAACAAAACAAACAAACAAAAAAAACCAAAAAACAAAAAAAAAACAAAAACAAAAACCCATGACCTAGCCAGCACTAACTACCCTCAGTGATAAAGAAGAGCATATTTGCGTGTACTCTGATTAATATCACGTGCACATCCAGCCCTCATCTGCAGGCTTTTAAACCACGTCAATAGTCTATCCAAGTCCATTTATTTATAGTGAGACCTGCAGATTTCACAGAGAAAGTCCCAGTGAGGTAGATCTCTCTGAACAAATGATATCATACCCAGTAAATTCAACTTGGGAAGCTTGGCATTAAAATTTATAGGGATTAGGGGAACTTTAATTCTCAATAGGAATTATATACCAGCAGATTTATAATTGGCTTATCCTTAACATGTTGACAATTTTAAGGTTCTCCTGATGTGTGAGTTATTTCTAAAGTAGGAAACAACCAGCACAGACTTGTTAAACACAAACACTCTCTTCTCTACTAAAGTGAAGGCTTCTGTACAAGTATCATGACCATAACAATAGCTGCAAATGTCATTAATTTTCATGTATATTTAATAGATCAGTTTACACTAATTTAAAGGGTTTAGAAAGGCCCTTTATAGCTTGGTACAACACAACTAATCATTCTACCTTATTCTTCCTAGCTTGTGCCAAAAAGAGATTTTATTTTAATGGGTGTGGAATGAAAAGATGAGGGAAGGGCCCTCCTGCAGTTCTTGGAATGTTTTTGTCATTAAGTTTCCATGAATGTCTGCATTGTACCATCATATTAATAGTCTGCTCTGAAGTATATGAGGAAATTTTATTTCATAATACACGTCACCAAAGACAAGCACATCCATGACATGTATAAACATATGAAAAATCAAATACAGGTGTACAGTTAACCCTGGGATCCTAAGATGGAGCAGGTTAAACTGGAAGAGGAAAGTTTTATGGGTCTCCGATGTTCCTGCTCTTTAAAGTTTAAATGAAGACCTGTAATTGACAAAAACACAGATAACATATGAGTTTGCAAATACAGTCAGACGATTTTTAACAAACACAAATGAAGTTAGATGAGGGAAAATGTATCCTATAAGATATCATGACATACTCTAAGGCTATAAAGATTAAGTGTGTGAGCATGTTCAGAGGCAAAAAAAAAATCAATTTAATTGGAAACTCAGAAGTGAATGGGAAAAATATAGTTTGAGAAAAATGAATAAGTCATATATGTAAATTATGGTCCCCAAGTAAGTGACTCATCAAAAGAGTAAAACCACTCATTCATAGTTGTCTCTAATTCTTTACTTTACATTCTAGTGGCATTAAAGAACGAGCTTCCTGAAAACATGTGCTTATTAGAAATGTTATCAGAAGCACTAATAAAGACAGTGAGTGATTGTGGCCAATATGGATTCTTATGTATGATCAATGACAGACACTGAAGGCTCAGAGCCTCTCAAATACCTTGTAAAAATGAAAGTTATGTAGTGTATCCTTCAAATTGTGACACTTTAGACAGCAAAATGAGTGTTATACTGAAATAATACACATAATTCTGGAACGTCCTGGGTAAATCAGTACACACAGTTATTCAACCACAGTTAATAATAATGCCAAGAACTTAGTGTTAATTTTATAGCCACTGGGAATCCTGCAATTTCCAAAGTTGTCCAGGACCCAGGCCTAGCTTAGAGTGGACCTGGATGGTTTGGGCTCAGAGAATATAGATATATTTATTTCACAATTGTATCTTTCCATGACAGAAAGACAAAGAGTGAAGAGGTCCCACTACCTTTTATAATAAATCCACTCTCTGTTATTAACCCATTCTTGAGGATATAGCCATCATAATTTAACTTTTTCTCCAAAGGTTTACCTCTAATCATTGTTGGACTCAAGATTACATTTCTAACTTATAAACTTGGAAGGCAACTTTCAAACTAAAGTGTAAACTTTAAAATGAGTGTGTATATATCTACCCATGTGTGCACTCACAAACGTGTGTATGCACTCACTTTAAAAGACGGAAACACTGAGTCTCAAAGCTTCTAGGAAATTTGCCTAGTAGCTCCTAGGGCAGTGGTTCTCAACCTCCTAATCCTGGGACCCTTTAAGATAGTTCCTCACACTGTGGTAACTCCCCAACCATAAAATTATTTTCATTGCTACTTCATAATTGTAATTTTGCTACTGTTATGAAACATAATGTAAATAAATATCTGTGTTTTCTGATGGTCTTAGGTGACCCCTGTGAAAGTCCATTCAACCCTCTAAAGGGATCATGACCCAATGATTGAGAATTACTACTCTAGAGATTAAAGGCTGGTAAGGGACCATTTCTAGGCTATTCTCTTTGACTTCCACATGATATTCTTTAGTACTTGCTCCCCCCACTCAGAGTTCCGAGTGACACAGATACAAGCTTTAGGGTACAATCGGTGGGTGCTCCTCCAGTGCGGACAAAGTGACTGATGATCTCAACAGAGGGGAGAAGGCAAACACCACTGCACCACACTTAAATAAACCGGCAGGATTCCTTTAATTTGATTTCTAAGACTTCATTTGAACCTAAATGAAGGTTTTATACACTGACGACAATCTTTTTCCTACTACAAACTGTAACATATTTTCTGAGTTTCAGAAACCATGTATTTTGGCTGAATACAGTGGCATAGACCTGTAATCTGAGAACTTGGAAGACCGAGACAGGATGGTTACAAGTGTGAGGCCACACTTGTCTACAGGACAAGACAATGTCTCAACAAAACAAAACAAAACAAAACAAAACAAAACAAAACAAAACAAAACAAAACACCACCCTCTTCCTTGCCATTTTGTTATTTGCTCCTGAGGTTTTCTGTCACCTTCGTATGAGTCCTACACTGAGAAAGTTTATATGGCATAGCATCAGATAGGCTGCTGATGTGATCATGATGGCTGCTTTAATTCTGCTTTCTGCTCATCTGGCTAAAGAATGTCCAGCTAGCTGCTGAGGTACAGCTGTGCACCATGTTATCGTATAACATGGCTGTGGCATACTGGATTACAAACCAACCTTGAGAATTACATGCGAAGGAGCACTTCACAGTTGGTACCAGATCACTTGTGTTGGGCTGGGGGTGTGCTTGAGTCAAGCAGCTGAATTTCTAGGCCTTCTTTTGGGTAGAGCCGCATCTCTGCTTTGGAAGTTCATCTGTTTTCTCCACTTTAGGCTATATCTCACAGGCGATTATCAAACAAATGCTATGGTTAAAAAAGCACCAAAAATGATATGCATGGCTCACATGGGCACTTTGTATAATTCCTCACCAGTAAATGCTGAAAATGAGAAAAAATGAAGTTGGGAAACACAGTTTTAAAGGTATGCAGACTTTGGTGTGGGCATCCACAAATTTAAGTGGTGGAGTTACCTACTGTGCTCAGAAATGGCAATAAGCAAGCTACCTTACAAACAAGGATAATGGGAACATAGACTTGCATAACTGTTCATTAGTGCAAACAATGCCCTGTGATGCTGTGGCTATACAGACCCACATTATTATCTATTCCCAGTGCAAGCGCAAATACAGAACTCAGGAACTAATGAGTTGAGGTGTCATCTGAATTTCCATGGGTTATATTTACAGCTTAGAACCGCAGCTTTACTGAATAGTGCCAAACATTCTTATTAATAATAGCATTAGTGACATATCACTGGATAATCTTCTTTGTTTTCATTTACTTTAATGAGGTAGTTTGGATGGTAACCTGCAGTGGAAACCTGGGACCAGGTGACAGCATGACTTGAGATACTTCTTGAACTGAAAAGTAGCTAAAAGCTAAGTGACTGCTTCATTGCCAGACAGTTATCCAGCACTATGCTTTACACTCAAAACAGGCCAAAGTAAAAATATTAAGAACCTAGGACTTTATTACCTTTTAAAACTTTCCTGCATGGATGAATGGATAACAAGGATTAATTTGCTGAATTTTTGTGGCCTGTTTCCACATGTCTGCATTTCCCAATGACGCTTTCTTTATGGAAAACAGTGTGCTAGGCACAACACATTTTTTTTCCATGAGACTTTCATATGTCTGATTCATTAAGTCGTTCAAAATATACACATTGAGTAGTGATGAAGATGGCTAATGGGCATGGATAGTCGCCAAGCCTTTCAGTGTCCCAGCTTACAAAAGGGGTTTCTAATGTTGAGAGCCTAATTATGTCACTTAAACCCATCAACCCTTTCTCTTGATTAATGCTATAAATCTTTCAGGCTTATTATTTCCTTAACATCTGATGATGAGTGAAGAGAATCCTTCTGATATGTTAGTTTCTCTTAAAGCCTTGTAACAAGAAAGTGGAGTCTCTTTAAGTCGTCCTAATCAATGAAAGACCAGAAGACGTTTCCTCGACAATCTTATGTGAAAGCTAACTTAACAATTAAGTGTCTTTGCAGGGCCAGATAAGAACTCACAACCAACCCTGGTTTTTGAAGCCCAGGGAACAAGTAGTAACAAACTATTTCCTTACAAGCAGTATGGTTTTCAAGTTGGCCCCAGCTGCACTGAATGATCTAGTCAGTGTTCCAAAGCATCAGCTTCCAGGTCAAAGAACAGACTCCCATTGACAATATCAGCCTAGGTCTGGTCAAAAGACAAATTATCCCAGTGGGATATGTTAATATGAAGAACTCTCCAGTGGGTACTGAATTGTTGAACACACAAACAGGAGCTCGAAGCAGGATCCAGGACCAAATCACCACCTTTATAAATGAGAGCCAAAGAGAATAGTGGAAGGATTTAACTGAGAAGCCTGGAGTAAGATTGCCAGTCTTCAGAGCACTCAGTTCTGAGGAAAGGACTAGCTGTACTGATGATGTTGGTGGCCCAGGGCTTGGAGCACCTGCCAGTGGGAGGTGACAGCTGTGTCCTGCTGGTGTACCTAGAGTCAGTGGAAGTACGTGGGTTAGTCCAGACTTCCCAAGGAGAGTGCTGCTAAGTGTTTTGGGATTGTGCCATAAGATGGGAGTGCACAAGTTTTGAAAGAAAAATGCCAGTTGCTATCAACTGGTGTTGCTGGAATTTGCTACCACTTTTCGCTTGAGGAAATACTTTTGAATAATGCTGAAAGTAACAGCCAGAAAAGCTGGAGTCAGAAGTAGCTTAGAAAACATATAATCTCGACCCTCTCAAACCATAGTCTCATGTTAGCACCCCTACTGGAAGAGTCTAATGCAATCAGTTGCAACAGAGAAATAAATGTTTTGCTGGATTTGACACCACAAAAACATAGAAGGATGTGTTTGGTGCTGAAATATAATGGCTTAATAATGGTCCCAACATCTATACATAATAAATATTGACCAACAGTGAGAGAAAAAACAAAACTTCTGATTCCATTCTTATGACTAGACTTACACCCTACTTTCTATTTCTCAACTAACCCCATTGTCAGCTCTTCTGGCTAAAAATATTTTAGGGTAAAAATTGAATCAAGACTTTTCTTTCTTTGATTCATCTTCAAGTCAGAACCAGTATGGAAATGACTACAGACGTCCTTTTAGAAGGGTATCTAGGTGGCTTTTACTTGAGGGAGTTGTTTGGCACTCTGAGAAAGGATATGTATATGTTTGGTATATTTTTATTTAAGAAAAAAATCGAGCTCCACTTGAGAAATGATTTACCAAACAGGACTTATTTGTGAGCACAGAGGTGGCAAAAAAACTGACCTCACCATGCCTTAGACTTGTGAAATACCTGGTCACATGGTACTTCCTTCTGTCTTTCCTGAGTGGGACATGCAACATTTCTTTTTTTCTCTTTTCTTTTTTGCCCAGGTATGGATAATCACATTTACTTCACTCATTCCCATTACCTGTACTTCATTTCTCATTGCTTTTAAAATCTATTTAATAATAAAATATAGTAACATAAAATAAAAAACTGACACATCAGAGTTGGACAAGGCAAACCAACAGAAGGAAAAAAGCCCAAGAAAAGTCATAAGAATCAGAGACCCACTAGTTCACCTACTCAGAAATCCTATAAAAACACTAAGCTGGAAGCCATAATATATATACAGAGGACCTGGTCCAGACCCATGCAGGCACTGTGCTTTCTGCTGAGTTAGTGGATGTTGTTCTCCTGGTGTCCTCCATCTCCTTTGGCTCTTACACTCTTTCTGCCTCCTCTTCCATGTGGTTCACTGAGCTCTGAGGGGAGGGATTTGATGGAAGCATCCTGTTTAGGGCTCAGTATTTCAAAGTCTCTCATTCACTGTGTAATGTCTGGCTGTAGGTGTCTGTATTTGTTCCCATCTACTGCAAATGGAAGCTTCCCTGTTGATGGCTGAGCAAGACACTGATTTATGAGTACAGCAGAATGTTATTAGGGGTCATCTTATTGCTTTGTTTTGTTTTGGATTTTTTTTGTTAGTGTTTTTTGTTTGTTGGTTTTTTAACAGTAGTATTTGATTTTACCCTAGATTCCTGAGCTATCCTAGTCTCTGGTTCTTGGTCACCCAAGAAGTGTTAGGCATGGGATACATCTCATGGAGTGGGACTTCAGTCAATTCAGATATTGACTGGTTACTCACACAAGCTTAGTGCTACCATTGCCCTAGCATATCTTGCAGGCAGAACACCATTGTAGATCAAAGTGTTTGTGGTTGGGTTAATGTTTGTGTTTCTCTTTTGCTAGTGTACAGAGTATCTCCCTGTACCCAAGATGCTAGAACTTAGGGATGAAGGTTCCATGGAGGCACCAGCTTAATTTCTCTATGTTCCATGAGTTGTGTGCACATTGTCTTCAGCAATGGGCCCTTGCTGTCACTTTGTGGAGAGCACCCTATAGTCTTGCTAACAGCCTGGGTTGTTTGGGGATTCCCACTGGACCCCTTTAGCCAACAATGCAATTAGATGTAACCCAATCTCAGTACTGGAAGCTTCATTTGGTGACAAGAGATGGCCAGTTGGGACTCTGTCTCCCCCATTGTTTTAAGCTCCTATATGGGCCTTATTATTTTTGGTTATGAGCAGATAATTTTAGAAATCAAAGTAATGAGAAATTTCACTTTTTTCTTTTAAATTGTGGCACTTAACCTTAGTCACACAGATTTTTCTTATGTATATAGAAAATTGCAGGTATCTTCAAATAGGGAAGTGAGAATACTAGTTGTGTTTTGTTACTAGTAGGAATTTCAGTTACTGGGATGAACATCTTGCTTCATGTAAAGAATGGCCAAGGAGCTGCCACCTTGTTTAAAGAATGAGCTCAGCAAATCCTTGGAGGCTGGCTTCTGTTAACACCTTCTCACAGCAGAAAGTAGGCATGGAATACAGAGTAGCATTGTTTTACAGTGTTTTACTCTGAGAAGTTAGTTGACTGTCTGGTGAGTGGAAAGATGAACAAGCCTTCCTGGAAATAACCATCTACCTGTGCACTCAGCAACGTGCACACTGGATGCTCTCTATTTGAAGGATGGGCAATGCTTCTGTGCTGCCCGGTCCTCAGAGGACCTCAGAAATGCCTTCTTGTGTCTCTTTCCAGACCTGAGTCTGGCTCACAACTTCATAAGAGAAAATGAAGACAGATATTGTCGGTGTTGCTTCAGCCTACTGACTAACTGAAACAGAACACTGGATGTTTCTTTGCATATGAGAAATAATGGGTATGGAAAACTTGAGAAATAATGTCAAAGACTTTAAGAGCAGCAGGTATGTTCTGACATGAAGATATGAACACTGTATTACTTACTTTGTGATTAAAGAGGTGTCAGGAATTGTTTATTTCAGATCCCAGACAACATCTTATTCCCCCCATTACAGTCAGTCCAAAATGAATCTGCTGGCATGGATGCTGGATATCCCCTGAAGTAAAAAAGGACAAAGCTGCAAGGTCAAGCATTGGAAAAGAGGTCTCCCATGTTTCTGTTGCTCCTTAATTAAGTATCCTAGAAAAATCACTAAACACTCTAAGTTTTCTGTTGCTGTTTAGGAATGTCCCAAAGTCACACACACACAAAAAAAAGCTTCAAAGAACCTCAGACGAAGCCCTCACTTAGCCAGAGGTCAGATGAGGGGGACTTTGCAAGACTCTCCATGGTGAAAAGAATGTTAGCCTTAACCAAGCTAGCCAGATCAACAACAGAAAACCCTGAAGATCAATGATGTTCAGAAATGGAGAGACCAGTAAGTAACCTTCCCACCAACGCTAACCACACCAAAAGCTAGTCAAGCCCTGGCTTCTCATAACTGGTTCTTGTTCAGACGAAAGACTGAGAAGAGCCATTCGCTGTGGCCAACGGTAACTAGACCTCTCCTTTGTAGAAAGCCATGGTCTTCGAAGAGCTTACTAAGGGTCTTCACCAAAGAACAAAAAAAACACGGCTAAGACGGGTTTCCTCTCAAGTTATGACTCAACTTTGATCACCACACTTCCACTTGGACCTATTAACATTTGGTGACCAGAATGTCATTCGTTTTAATCGGCTGCTACAGCAACAGCCTTGCTGCCTTTCAGTCATATAGAAACCCACAAGAATATCTCCTTTTGACTCTGCTCTCCACATCAAACCCACAGTCAAGTTAATGCTGCTGCCTATCTTCTCACAATCTACTAGAAAGTGGCCTGCTTTGCCTTGCTTACCCTACTAAATGAGAAGCAAGAAACAAAGAACATAATGTTACTTAAAAATGGAGGGTGCTGCTGTAAGCCTGCTCATAGAATGATAAAGCATTCTGCTTTCTTTCTCTCTTTCTCCCCTCTCTCTCCTTCCCTCCCTCCCTCTCTCTCTGTGTCTGTGTCCTTCTGTCTCTCTCTATCCTCCCCCTTCTCTCTGAGCCAGGATCCATGTCCATTGTGAGCACAGTGAAAAGATCCCCCTCGAGCAGAAGAGGCTATGTGGAGAGTAGAAGTCAACAGTGGAATTCTCATGACTGCTCACAGACTCTGGACCGTAGGTGTAGGGTGCAAGGGCTCACCAGTGAACAACTGAGAGTGACAAGGAAAGGAACGGAAGGGGGAGGAAGGAGAGAGGGAAGACTCTCATTTATCTTGCTTGGAGACCAGAAGACAACAGCAAATCCGGAGGATCTGCTCAGCAGCTTATCTCCCATGTGTGCAGGTGCACACTGAGGACTGCATGAAGCTAGCCCATGCCTTTAATCGCAGCTCTTGAGATTTCAAGGCCAGCCTGGGCTACTTAGTAAGAGGCTGTGTCAAAAAAAAAAAAAGATGCTTGCATTGCTTTGCAATTTTGTTATTGTTAGTGTTGCTGTTACATGATTCTGTGGATATAAAACCAATAGTCAAGATTCAAGGAGTTCTTCCCAAGTGCCAAGCACTAAGTCAAGCATATTAAATACTTTCTCCCTTTTGACCTTACAATTATATTTTCCATCAGATGTAAATATTATCTTCAATTAAAAATTAGGAGCTCAAGGTATAAGAAATAAAATTATGAGAAGTCAAACTAATAAGCAGCAATGCTGGGACACAACCCTGGGCTCAGTGTCCCCAAAGAACTTTTCATTATCCATTTCAGGTTATTTCCCTTAAAAACACTGAGCTATTTCTATAAACTTGGCTTTGAGAGTAAACTGAGAAGAGCTATTGTAAATTCTACTGCTGGCTCTCTCAAAGGGTGTATGTCTCAAAGTTCTTAAATCTATTTCCCTATCCTTCTGCTCCAGTAGCTACTTTTGCCTTGGAAAGTGTCCAGCCTACCCTCACAGCTTTCTTCTTATTCCCTTATCCCCACTCCCTGTCATCCAGACTGTCTGCATTTGACTCAGTGTTTAATGATGCAACCCAATTTCACCTCTCCCCAAAAGACTTCTTCTGCCTCTGAAGTCCTACAAAATGCAGTGTTTATATTATGTATATGGAATTTATGTTTTATTTTTACTGTTCATTGTATTTAATAATAATTCACCTTTGGGCTGAATTCTTTTGCCCCAATGTTTCATTGAATATGGCATATTTGAAAATAGGGTCAGGCGTTAAAACATTTTCGGATGGACACACACACTAAGCCCAGCATCTGATACATGGCAAGTGCTCAGAAAGTGGTCGCTGGGGCCTTTGATAGGAAACCCAGGCCAGGCTGTAGGTGAAACAGGCTGTGTTGTCAGGGTAAGAAGTTATCTAGTCTCTTTCTTACAGCTATATAGTTAGTACTGCCAGATATATTTAAAAGTATAGTCTATGAGTTCATTTATTGGGACAGAAGGAATCCTTTGGTCCTTCAAGTGCTGGCTTCCATGTTTCAACTTTTTCACACGGTTCAATAAAACTCCTAATTTTGAACTGGAAGTGTACTGAACATCAGACCCTGGAAGCAACCCAACTTTTACTTTACTGGTTTCACTCACACCTGTGGTTTCAATGGTGTCAAATTTCCTCCCAAGTGTTTCTGTGAAGTTTTATCTTTGCCCATTCTCCACCCTGTCAGTCAGTAGTTCCTGTCAATGGTGACAATCTCCTTGTCAAACAGAAGTCACCCGGGCTATCCATTTTCATCCCTTTTAGCTGGGATAATCCCTGAACCCTATAGACCATTTTCCTTCTAGGAATTGCTGACTCCTTCTACTTGGGGCTCCTTGGGGTTTAAATGAAGCTGCTTTGGGTGAGGATGTCTGTGGTCCAGAGCACCGTTTTAGGTTAAAAGGGTTGACATAACTTCATTTTCCGGAGCTTGTGTTATAAGAAGGGCTGTCACATTTCTAGTATTTTTTTTTTCTTTACTATACTTGACCCCAGAGAGTCTAGCATGTCCTAGAAAAAGGGCATCTCTTCAGGGAAACTTTTATATTATCTTTTGTTTTTGGTACGTGCTGTTTTTTTACCTTTTCCATTCCCATTTGGGGCCCATCTTCTGCTGATCTGAGCTAAGTGGAAAAAAGTTTACTCAACCTCAGAACTCAGTCATCTATTTCTTCATCTATTATTGTTAAATTTATTAATATAGATGTAGGAGAGACCACACGACAGTACATGTGACCATGTAACAAGGCCCTGTTCATCTAGCTTCTATTCGTGTTAGTTGGGGCAGAGCCAACAAGAAAACATTTGTGCCCATTTGACCTCTGCCTTCCTGCGACTTTTCCTTCATTTTCCCTCTACCAATTCTTTGTTGTCAACTTGCACCCTTTAGAATGGTTGAGTTTGGGTAGGACAGTTAGTTCTCCACTCTCTCCTGAAGTTGCCTGTGTCCTAGATGTATTATCTCACTGTCTCTGCAACACTTCCTCACACCTACTTGCCCCTGCCCACCCCCATTGATTAAGCATGTCCCCTGTCACCATTTCCTGCTCCTGTACTGAGAATGGAGTATGAATACAGAAAAGAGCAAGTGCTTGATAGAAATGACAGACACATGTCCACTTAAGTGTCTTAAAATAATCAAGATAGGTCCAAACCCAGGTTCTTTTTGCTGCAGTTAGATCTTCTCTCAGCTGAAGTTAATATAAGAGGAGTAAGTGACTGGGAACCTCAGGAGCCAATGTCTCTTCATCCACACCAGTCAATGTCTGGGCTTATTCATGATAACAATATAAAGCTAGTAATTCATCTTCAAGTTAACTATTAAAACAAATACATATTTTTTTTTTGTCTCCTGATTTCTGCTTCTTGAAATCAGTCAAGAGCAAGGCAGAAGTTCTATCTTCCTTTGTAAAGAGGAGAGGAATCCCTACTCAGGAATCAGAAGACACACAGTCTGTAGCATGTAAACAAGATGGAGTGATGCAAATTTGGGTCTTCTCAAGAGTCGGTTTCCTCTGTGGAGACTCCAGTTTGCTATGGTTAGCTCCTGAGGGCATTATGAGGATGAACTGAGTGAATAAACAAAATTCTCCATAAACTTGAAAGCTACATAAAGATTAGCTCTAATTCCATTACTTTACCTTTTTCTCTATTAATTCTTCTTGGTTTCATGCCTTTTCTTCAATCCACTTTTTATGTGTACTAATGAGTCTCTTTTTTTTTTGATTATTTAAAAATCTTTTTTTGTAGTTTGAACTTCATTTCTCAATAATCTGCAAAATAAAACAGAAAAAAAGTCAGCTCTTTCTCAGACTATATATATGTAAAATTCACATATTCTTGCTTGTTTACTTTTATGTTTTAAAAGAATTACACTCCAGGTTTTCTTCTGAGAATTATTTTAAAACATCCAGGGGGCATGAGAAAGGTGCTAAGGTCTCTTTCAACCTGACTCAGGAGTAAGGAACTTTTAACAGCAGGTCACATCACACCATATAGCATCCACACCCACCTCTCACTTGGAGATCTCGAGACGCATTACAAACCCTGCTGCCTCAACCTCTGCCTCAGCGTTACTCGTCTCATTTTTACAGCTAATCATTTTTTCCTTGAAGTGGTTTACAAAGGTCATGAATGAAATCTTACTACTGTGTTAAAAATGTGCAAATCTCACGGGAGAAGGGTGCTACTTTGACTACAGGAAAAGGAGGCCTTTCACGCGGAGAAGCAAGACTGGGCAAGGCAGAACACTGCAATTAAGCCAGGACGTTCGCCATGGGCATCTGGAAAGTAGCTTTCCCAGTGTTCCCTCTACCTCCACCTGTATGTCAGTTTAATAACCATTCTTAAACCAGCTAGACTAACACGGCATTGTCTCAAAGTTATCCCAATTATCTTCTACAAATATCTAATAAAATAATTAGATCTAATGAGCTTCATCTAGTGCTAACATAGATCATTTGTATAATCCAACTCAAACACTTAATCTGGTTAAAATCAATCCAAACAATATAACTAAATTATTAACATCCCTCGGAACCTTTCGTTTGACATCGTGGCCTTGTACAGACATAGATCTGTTTAGAAATGACCCAAACTAAAGCCACAAAGGAACTCTAGCAGTAATACTTTTTTAACAACGATGACTCATTGTTTGGCAGCTGAAGCTAAACTTTTTACAGGAATAGTGACACTGTAAACCAGACTTTTAGGGAACTCAGAAGATAAACCTTGGTAAAAACACAAGGTGGAGAAAGCGTGGTGAGTTGTGATATCATCTCTGGTAAGAGCTGACAGTTTGAAAATGCTGAGCAAAACCGTTTCTTGTCAATCGAACTGTCCCCTCAAATTTAGAAGTGGTAGGCTTTAACTGGGGATACAAAACTATTTGCATAGAGTCATGCAGTAAGTCAATGATCTAAGCTAAATTACAGAGTATCAATTCATTGATTCATTTTCTTATGACTAGACCACAGTGGATATTGATTATAGGAATTTGTTGTGTCATGAATAGGGAAAATGGGAAAATTTTAAAAAGAGATCAATAGGTGAAAACAATGTTTCCTTTTGGGAAAAAGGTAGATTTTTCACATCATCTTTGAAAAGAAAATATTATTAATCATTGCGGTTAAAGTCAGCTTTACCAATTTAGCCTTCAAAACTCAGTGCTAACAGGACTGAAGACCAGAGATCAGCAACAATAGCAGGCAAATAATCTAAAACCACTCAGCTCTACTCTGTTGAGAGACAGAACGGCATAAAAATAAATGACTAGAAGGAACATATAAAAAGATGAAAAAGGATACTTGTTAATAAACAATAGGATGAAAATGGAATTAATGGAATAATTTTAATGAGAAAATAAAATCAAACTCTCAGAGCATTCTGAATCTTTGAATCTGATTCAAGGTAGGTGCTGAAATGTAATATTTTAGAAAAAAAATGGGATACCTGTACAACTATTAGTCTCCAAATATTAAGATAACACCACAATAGAACATCTACTCTTTTGGGGGTGCTGTGTGACCCAGTGGTGACAATGGTGACTGAGTGTCAGAAGACCATAGGAAAGCTTTCTGGAGCCCTTGACCCCTAAAGATGGATCACAATGCAGAGCCTTCAGGTCTTGGAGCAAAGCTCTGCCATCATTGGTAGAAAACTACTTTCCTTTTGAGAAGCAACTTAGTCTGCTGGGCCCCACCAGAGACCACTAAGTAACAATTAAGCCTAAACTGCCTATTCTGAACTAGGTGCCTGATCCACCAAGGCATTAAGTTGGATATGCATAACAACGCTCCATTCGAATGGCAGTAGCTTACATGAGATCAGTCCTCAGAGGGCCCCAAAATGTAAGAGAGATGAAGAAGTGACCTAAGTGTCTACAATTACCCCGACTGACATGCTGCCTTTTTCTCAAGCAGCATGGACTTAGAGTCTCACTGGACAATCAGTGGATAGAAGAGAGCAGACTTGGGCCTGGTTTGTAGATGGCTCTGCATGATCTTCAGGTGTCACCTGAAAGTAGACAGTTGTAGCGCTCACTGCACACCCTTTCTAGGGCATTTGTGGATGGCAGTGATGAAAGTAAACGCTCCCAGAAGTGCATCTGATTGTCTACATTGCTTGGAAGGACATGTTACTACTCACCAATTCAGGGGCTATGAAAAAATAATTCACTAAATGACCATTGACTTAGAAGGAAAGGGTTGAAAAACTGGCAACATCATAATGTGGGTGAGAAGAACAGACCTATCTGAGTGAGCAAAAAATGTGAATGTATTTGTGTCTTATATGAATGTTCACCCAAGGATGACTTCAGCATGGGAAAATTTTATAAATAATCAACTGGAGAGGATGTCCTGTCCTTAGGATACCAAGTGGCTGCTTTTCCCAACTCCCTTGTCATCAGCTAATGAGTTCATAAACAGAGTAGCCAGGGAGATGAGGATGTAGACTATGCCTGGAATCAACAGTATGAACTTCCATTAACCAAGACTACTCTGGGTATGCCACTGTTGAGCGTTCAACCTGTCAGCAGCAGAGAAGAGCACTAATACTACAATATAGCACCATTCACTGTGATGAACAGCCTGATAAGCCAGCCACCCAGTGAAATGGTAATTGTATTGGACCACTTCCAACATCGAAAGGAAAGCATTTTGTCCCTACTGGAATATTATTTGGAATTGGTATGAATTTGCCTTTCCTTGTATGTAATCCTTCTGACCAAACAGTTGTCTGTGGATTTATAGGCACCTTATTCTGTATAGCATTGGTTTTGATCAAAGGACCAACTTCACAACGAAAGAAATGTATTAGTGTATTAGGAAGTTACTGGTCTTATTACCGTGTTTCCCACCATCTTAAAACAGCTGCTACTGATAGAATAATGGAATAAACTTTGGAAGACTTAGTCATCATACCAGCTAGGTCAGTGGCAATGTCTTACAAAACTGGCACAGTAGCCTTGAGAAGGTTTTATTTGCTCTGAATTAGTATCCAATATAAGGTGCTGTTTCTTGCACAATTAAGATCCAGAGATCCAAAGCTCAAGGGTAGAAATGACAGGGACATCTTACATTATCATTTCTAACAATCCATTTTTGAAGTGTTTGCATATGGCATTATATTCCATTGGCTTAGAAGTCTTCATTCTAAAGACAGGAGTGCTTCCACTAGAAGGAAAACAAGGATCTCATAGAACTGAAAACCTGGGTTCTCACTGGTACTTAACCAACAGTGAAGAAATAGATGTTGCTGGGCTGGCCAGGGCAACATTAGCTCTTCTTAGATCATAGAATCCAAGAAGGCTCTTAGGCTACAATTTATACTGTCAGTCTTTCTATTTCTTGGGAATTTAGGCCACACAGCTGCTACAGATCTTAAGAGTTTCATCTTTTACAATGGAATAAGCCAACTCTCTGTAGTAAATACAGATGGGTCAAAAAATAGGTAGGTAGGTAGGTAGATAGATAGGTAGGTAGGTAGGTAGATAGATAGATAGATAGATAGATAGATAGATAGATAGATAGACAGACAGACAGATGGAGAGAATGACATTCTTTAGATCTTTTTCTCTGGGTAAGTCAAAGGATGTATAACATAGATTACTGAATTAAATTTGCAAATATTTTATTGAGGTTTTCTTTATGTATCAATATTCATACAAGATATTAGTCTATAATTTTTTCCTGCGATGTCTTTGTCTGATTTTGATATCAGAGTGATTTTATACCACAAAATGGGTTGAGAAGTAGCCTCTCCTATATTTTACAGAGCTTTTGGGGAATTAGAATTAAGCATTAACAAATAAATTAGACTCTTTTTCTTACTTAGTCTATGCTAGAAAGGCATCTGACGCAGAATGATATTCTGTAAGATTTTTTCTTGTTTATTCCTTTGTTACTGGTTCTAGCTCTCTGTTATAAGTGAGTAACTTGTACCTGCCAGGAAACTCTTTTTTATATCATTAACTTGTGTGTCTATACCCCTTCATACTATTTCTGTATTATCCATGTTATTTCTTTCAGGTTGGTAGCAAAATATCCCCTCTCATTTATTTTTATTACTATTTTCATTCAAATTTAATTATAACATTCCTCCTTCCCTTTCCTCCTTCCAGCCCTCCCATGTACCCCTCCATGCTCTCCTTCAAATTGATGGCCTCTTTTTTCATCAATTGTTATTGCATGCATATAAAACCAACTTTAAGTTTTGTTGCTGTTTTTTCTATTTTCTTCCCAGACATATTTAAACTTGTAAATTAAAGTCTTGGTCTACTTAAAAATTAGTTGTAGTTCTTAGTGCCCGAGACTGTCCTATAGACTGCACCATCCAAGGTCTCCAGTACCCCCGTCCCCTGTTAGACTCAGAATCAAAAGTGAATGGGAGAGAATAAGGAACACATTCTTTAAATAACCTCAAATGCTTGAATTGGGCCTGAAGGATGGCCCAATGTGTAAGGTGCCTGCGGCCAAGTTTGGCAACCTGAATTTGATCCCCAATTCCCACATGGTAGGTGGAAGAAACTGAGTCTGCATGGACACACAAGACAAACACACAAATTGTTAAACACAAAGTACAACTTAGTAGATTTGTCTATATTAAATACCAAGGATAATATTGGTAAAGGAGCCATAGACTGAAGATCTTTGCAACATCTTAGCTGAAGGACATAGAAAACTCATGTCCTTTTTGTACTCAGACCAGAAAAATTAGCAAAAACTTGCATGTGATTTCTCTAAACCCCACAAGAATGTGGTAGCATACACCTGCAATCCCAGCACTCAGGAGACCGAGGCAGAAGGATGCTCAAGACCAGCCCTGGAGTACAAAGTGAGTTGGAGGCCAAGTTAGAATGCATAACATGACCTTGTCTCTACTAATACAAAAATAATGTACTTGTTTTAATCTGTGTCTAATTTGTGTTCTTTGCTATAGTAAAATACCACAGACTTGGTAATTTTATAAAGAACTAAGTATTATTCAGCTTGATATTCTAGAGGCTGGAGAATCTGTATCTGATGATGATTTTCTTACAGATAAGGAATTACTGTTGAGTTTTGATGTAGCAAATGGTATCACATGGCAAGAGACAGGACTAGGCTTGCTTCAGTAAGTGATCCACGCCTAGCTAACACGTTGACCTATTAATCTGTGATAGTCCATTCATGAGGGCAGAGGCCTCACAATCTAATCACCTCCTGAAAAACCAATAATGGAGATTAAGTTTTAACTTGAGATTTAGTGAGGTCATTCACGTCATAGTCACAAAAGCTAGAAAATCACTGTAAACCTACAGATTACTATGGAAATACAGGAGACTCAACAAGAACAGACAGGTGACTAAGTAAGTATATGGGCTTTTAAATGAGGCAGTAATAGGCTAAATGAAAGAAAACAGTTTGTACTTGTCAGCTTTGCAAACATTTTGAAATCATATAGCCTCAAGTGATTTTTATGATGGAGGGAAGTAAGAAACCTCAGACTTCTGGCAAGTATAGAAACTAGACGCATGTTCTGAAAAGTAACACAACAGTACTTTGTGAAATTAGGTAAGTATAGTTCATACGTGATAGTAATGCTAATTCTGTATTTATATTGTAAGGGGGCCTATGTGAGAATACATTGCTGAAGGGAGGGTTAAGGCAACATGCATGTCCATTATAAAGAATGAAGAATAACCACAGAGCATGCACACTACGGAACAGCATGAAACAGGGATAACAAATCCTACCAGATAATCATATACAGAGAGCAGGATCTCAAAAATCTCCTGATGACTTCTAACAAACATTTAAAACAACTGGGTATGCAAATTCAAAACACATTAAAGCACTCTTAAGCATTTGTATACACATTCAAAGTAAGCTAGAATGATTGCTGTAGAGGGAACAAATAAATAAATGCATCACAACTCATAAATGTCTGTATTGGTGATGACGGGTTTTGAACAGGTAAAATGACTAGCTTGGAAACTCAACCTAAAGCTCTCCGTTCCCACCTAAAAGAAAACAACCTGAAACCTACAGCGCAGAAGATAGGAGCTGTCCAGGCAAAAGGACGGACCTAGCGGCTAAAAGACGAAAGGAAGCATTTACAAGGTGTCTCACGTGCTAATTAGCTCTGATTACATTACAATGGTTTGGAAACTTGAGAACAAAACAAACAGAACACTCGGACACCTTTGGTTTTGCAGAGTGTGCACAGCTCTGCAGGATTTGGGGGCGAGCTTTCCGTTTTTACTGAGAAACACATGGAGCGGTTTGAAATGCTAAGCATGGCTTGCCACACTGCCCTACGCTATAATTAAGCCGTGGGTTTAGAGGTCTGTTTGCCCTGTTGAACGTGCTTTGTGGAACGGGGTATTTGTTTCCTGCTGCTGTTGGATCACTCTGAGAAGCAATTAGGAAAGGGAGAGTCTCCACGTACTTTCTTGTACACCACTCGAGCAATTGTGTACACAGCCAGTGAAAAGAATGGGGCTGCAGGACTGTTTGAGTTTAGTTAGTTATGAGTGTTGGCCAGAGCTGCTCGAGGAAACAGCAAGAAGAATTGAGATGTGTGATCTCTGAGATCCATAACCACAGTCGGCCAGCATGGATGCTCCAGCTCTTTTAGCCATAAGACGCACATGCTAAGTCCATGCTCCATTCCCTTTCTAGCTTCACAGCATCTACAACCACTGTCCATCCCTTCTACAGTGATTACTGAGTCAATTTTATTTGTTAATTGTTCAACACACAAGTGCCTCATAGACACATGCACACAGTGTACAAATTTGAACCTCAATTCTGTACAAAAGTTAGAACATTATTGGGGTTCAAGAAACATTAAGAGTTAGCTAACATATTGTCTTGGAGAGAAAACAGCCTATGGGGCTAGGGAGGTGGTCCTTCAGTGGAGTACTTGCTCACACAGTCACAAGGGAAGCAGAGGAACCTTGATTTCATCCACCTCCAAAATCTATGGTTAAAAACACAGAGGGCAGGTGTGCCAACTTGAGTGTGTAATCCCAGTGCACAGGGAGGTGGAGACAAGAGGCAAGTTCCAGGCCAGTCTAGGACCCTGTCTCAAAAAGGGGGCAAGTGGTGCCTTCACACACACAAGCACAAATGTGCACACATGCTCCCCCCACAGCTGTGGAAGTTCACTTTAAACAAATGTTTTTTAATAATACAAAACACCACAGAACAATGGACGGCAAGAGGAATGAAGTCTGAGAAAGGAATTTTTAAAAGCCTGACTGGCTTGTGACTCAGGGGTGAGTGGCAAGAGAAAGTATTGAGCCATCAGCACATCTCACGACTTAACATCTGATGATAAGAAACAGTGGGAAGTATAGCGTGCAGGTCTTAGGAACAGGATGCTGGTTTCTCCCTATGATCTGAAATGCTTCCCTGGTTCCATGCACGCCTCTGCTACACCACTTCTTTCCAGAGACTTGTCCGCACTTGTCTTGCCATGCACATTCCCCACCCGCTCCTGAAAACACAGCAAATTGTTCTTCCCATTCCCCCATGATATCACTAAGCCACGTTAACAGTGGGATCCACCGAGTCAAACTGTGGACTGGATTCCAAGTGCTCTCCTGAGCTGACTTTTTAGCAGTGTGTTTCTTAAGACTTCTTCTAACTGATTTTAAATATGTCTAATCAAAGATATTCCATTGAGTTCCATGGCTTGTATGCCAACTACCTATTGGATCTCTCCATTTTCATACTTACAATCACTTTAATAGATCATAACTGAACATTTTCAAGTCACATTGTCTGGCCCAATTGTCCTTCTTCCCATTCTCAGTAAATGGTTCTATCATCCTCTATGTACTTGGGCTGAACACTGGAATTGTTCTGGAATATTCTCTCTCAAATGTAACTATTTCAATATAATAGCTTATCTTATTGCTTTTAACCTTCAAAACAGGACCCACAGCTCTAGGCTAAACCATGGTCATCTCCTTCACATACTATCTCAGCAGCTTCCCTCTTGGTCTCCAGCTCCCACTCTGCCCTCCCTTGTTCTTCTACTCAAAGCCTCTTCATGTCTTCCATAATTACAAATCAATTATCTCCATATGTTTGGCATAACTTACAGGATCTAATGTGGTCCAGAGCATCTTCCCCCAACTCTACATTTACCTCTTCAGAAAGGGCAGACCCATAGCTCTACCCAGAAAACCTATTATGTATCAGGAATTGGAGCTGTTCTGCCACTAATACTTCCAAGTTATTCCCATTTAAGCCTGTTCCCTTGGGGGAAGCCTTCTCTGACTGCTCTCTGAGGCAACGTTCCCTTTCCGTAGTTCTTGCTCTATCCACACATGTTCTAAAAAAGAATAGACCACCAGATGGGTAACTGGTAACTGCTTGATTGATTGATTGATTTGTTATTCTCTGTTCTTGGTTTTATTTTCATGATACTGGGACATGAACTCAGGGTCTGTCTCATGTTACACTTTATTGTTGGGGTATATCCTCAGCTCTGCGTTTCTTTTTCTATTTATTTATTTATTTATTTATTTATTTATTTATTTATTTATTTATTTATTTATTTACTTACTTACTTACTTACTTACTTATTTGTTCTTTTGAGATGGAGCCTCACTATGTTGTCCATGCTGCTACCTTTGAACTTGATCTGTGTCCTAGGCAGGCCTTTAGACTCGCTGTTCTTTTACCTCAGCTTCGCGAGTAGCTGGAATTACAGAGCTACGTCACCCAGCCTGGAAATGGCTTGTTTTCCACTTATCTACTGGCCACATTAGACTATAAACCCCACAAGAATCAGGACTTTGTAATATTTGGTTCACTTTGAGCCTCTGCATGCCTGTAGTAAAGATTCAGTACATATTTGAACAAATGATTGACCAGAGAAGCAGTGAAGCTCCATATCCAAAAATCTCCTCAGAGAACATAAAATGTGGAACTTAGTAGTGATCAAACTTTCAGTTTACCTGAAAAATAGAAGACTTTTTACAAAAACTAGCTAAAATTTCTGTCACTCATGATTGTATGCTGTGTGTGTGTGTGTGTGTGTGTGTGTGTGTGTGTGTGTACATATGTGCCCATGTCTGTGGTGGGTATGTGTGCATGTGTGGTGGGTATGTGTGCATGGGGTGTGTGTGCATGTACATCTCAATCGTATCGCACAGCCACCGGTTATAAATACCCTGAATTTTTGAACCACTGCCACTGGCTTACCTCACATGATTTGTAAGTAACTTGATATGATATACGTGGTTCTCCAATTCCACACAACATGAACTAAAGAAGTTTAGTTTTTGAGTTTAAATCTTCTTCTGTAAGACCTTCTTTCTGGGTCACTGCTCCGAGAATAATAAGTAGACACACTTGAGCAATAAAGGTGTGAGGGTTTTAAATTATATCCTCTGTTAACTTTATGATGCTATAAATATTTCCTTTTTATCTCTAATGAAGATGTCTATACACGGATTACATGTATAGACTACTTTCTTATTATTTGCTTTTCTCATTCTTCCAGAGGCAGTGTTCTGTCCTTAAATAATCTCTAAAGATAAAGACATGACAAATCTATCTAAACCCAAATCTGATCTCCCTGCCATCTGCAGTTAGACTTTGTAAAGCAGTCATGCCAGACTCTGGTAGAGCGACTCTGAATTCTAATGATACTTGTAGGATGCTGAGAACGTTGGCAGAGCTGGGTTTTCTCTGCTCCCGCTCTCTGCCCCTTAACTTCTTCCTGCCTGACTCTGAGTGAGTTCCCCTTGCTCCTTCCTCATCTGTCCCGTCAGATAACACGTTTCCCTTTTCATTCCAGACAAGGACCAGGAAAAGACCTTTTCTCCTTAGGTGTTAACAACAGGTTTGTAGTCCACAAAGGAAACATGTATTAAGAAACTAGGAATAAAACACGATACATTTAGAAAATGGGTTTCTTTATTCAATGATTCTCATCAATTTCCAGAAATAAAATTGACTTGTTTATCAGTGTCCAGAACAACTTTTCTGAGACTATTATTAGCCTGGCTCTTTGTCCACCAGCCCCCATTAAGCTTTGTTTCCTGGAGTGTTTTACTTCAAATCAGTGCCAAATAGCCTATCTCAGGAGAACTCCAGGCTCAGTATAAGAGTATACAAATACAAAATGTAGTAAGGCCTTCTGCTGTAGTATGTGTCTTCTAGGAAGCCTGGGGTAAATAAAGGAAGGGGTGCAAGTGAGATGACCAATCAGAGCCAGGTCTCAGAAAGACACATTGTAAATATAAATGCTATTCCCCTTACCATAAAGGGATAATTACTGGGGTTCTTGCCATAATACAGAGGTTATGGCTAGTAATCCTATATTGCATATTTCAAAAAACCTAGAAAAGAGGCCTTGAAATGTTCTTAATCAAAAAATATTTGAAGTAGACTATGCTAACTGCCATGATTTAATAATTATAAAATATATCCATGCATCAAAACATCACATTTGTATCCCACAAAAAGTGTACAGGTGCTATTTGTCAATTAAAATAAAGTAAAACTGAAAAAGTGATAAAAAATCATTCTCTAATCACCTCTATAAGAAAGATCTCAAAGCAGAACTTTTAAAAAAAGTATACAGTAGAGTTAGAAAGGCAATGCAAGGTAAAACTTGGTGTGGGCAGATCAGGAAAGAAACCAGAAAATTATAGAAACTAAAGTAATATTGGAAGGAGAAAACATGAACCCATGGAAACCATAGTAAGATAAACATAGACATCAGAAAAGTTGCCAAAATAAAATGAAAACAGATTTGAACTGGAGAAGAGAAAAATAAATAGAGCACCTCACATTCTCAAAATTAGGATCTTAAACAAGAAAAACAGCCAGACAGAACAAAAACCTAAAAATATAAGTAAAGAAACTGTCTGCAGTAAATGCTTGCATCGGGAATCCCTGACCCAGCGTGACCTCGACATGGTGCGTCACGATGAAATTACTAAACTCCACATAAAGAAGTCTTGCAGGGACAGATAGAAAGAGCTCAGAAACAAGGGGCTGAGGACAGTGTTTTGCTCCAATGGTAACAGATAAATAGCCCATACGATGCTCAAGGAAAGAAACTATGATCCCATGACCCCTTGGCCAGCAAGAATAAAGAGTGCAGACCGTTTCAGCAGGAAAGAGCTTAAGGAGCATTTACTTCATGAGCCTTTTCTGAGAGGACTACTGGAGGAAGAGCCGCTAAGAAGGGAATGACTGGAATAACTGCATTAAAGCAGGGAGGAAGCATTTGGTGTCCTGGATGTAATGAAATAGAATACCCTCACAGTGAAGCCCATTACAGCCGAGGTCAGCACCTCCGTGCTGAACACAGAGAAGTTGAGCTGATGCCTGACTGGAGCCTTCACCCGATGGACTGATGTCCGTGGTACGGAAGGTACTCTGCACGCTATCCAAGGAGAAGGGTGAACACTAAGCCAGCCACAAACCCTTTGACCTATGATAGTGATACGTCTGCAAGATATGCTTGTGCATCGATGGCATAAAGGTTGGAGAAAAACCAACCAAGAAATGATTTAAGGCACAAGCCATGAGTTTGATCCCATACCCAGCACTGCGTGGATGGCCAAGAACCTGAGACTAGATAGGACAGGATTCTAGGGAAAAACCAAACACTACTGTTCTGCTAAAGAGATGTGGCAATAAAATGACTCCTAAGGACTTCTTGCTGTACTCACAGATCAGTGCCTCGCTCAGTCATCAACAGAAAAGTTTCTTCTTAGAGATGATGGAGACAAATACAGAGACTCAAAGCCAGATAATGTGCAGAGAGTGAGAGAACTTAGAACACTCATCCCTAAACAGGATGTCTCTACAAAATCCCCTCCCTCAGGACTCAGGGAACCCTACAAAAGCACAGGCAGAAAGAGGGTAAGAGCCAAAGCGGATGGAAGACACCAAGGGACAAAAGGCCCTCTAAACACAACAGGACAAACACACACACGAATTCACAGAACTGTAACTGCACGCACACAGCCTGCACCTCTCTGTACCAGATGGGGTCCCAGAGCAGAAAGGAGACGTGGACTCAAGCCTCCATCCCTAAGCCAGAAGCTAGCTCTGACTGATAACCATATACAAACAAGAAACAGTTTTCTCCAAGGCAGTCTCACTGGGAAAAGAAACCACTGTAGGTCTCATGCCCAGAACTTTAGAACAACATGAAATCAACCTCAGAGCATCTTTGAAGACGCTTTGTCTCATAATGTTGTGTCAGGGGATCTTTTTTTTAACCTTACAGGTCCTTTTCATACATAACTTCCCGTTATGTGTTTGTGTGGGATTCTTGTGTGGGTAAACATGTGTCTCTTCATCTAGATGTGCTTCCCATGATGTTTCTTCGGCTCCTTTTCTTCTGTCTGTTTGTTTTGCCCTGTTCCAAGTGGTTTGCTTTTGTTTTATCTTATTTTATTATTATTCCTTAGAAGCCTGTTTTTGTTTTGTGTTTTGTTTTGTTTTTCTAATGAGAGACAGAGAGGGTGTGGACCAGGATGACAGGGGAGGCAGAGAGGAACTGGGGGGCGGTGGGGGAGAGGAAATTGTAATCAGAATATATTGCATTAAAAAAAACTTTGAATAACAGAAAAAAATAGAATACTGTTTTTGGTTAAGCAGAAATGATACAACTGTAAAACAAATATGGGAGGAAATGAAAGGAAAATGGCATAAAGGTAGTAATAAAAACGGGTAAATACAAACCTCACTGGGAAAAGTACATACATAAACCAAAAGATAAACTACACAGTAGAATTTTAGTTATAAAAAGTACAGAATGTTCCAGAACTAAGATCAATGGTAACTCTAAATGGCCTTAATATAATACAATAGTGGAGATTAAGCTGCTGCCTCTCAAATCCCCAAACACAGAGGTTTAAGTAAAATTAATATTTTTCTCTTTCTTACAAAGTTGTCCAGAAATAAAGACAGAGGGTTGCAAGAAACTCCTACCCCTTAAATCTAGCCAGGGACTCTGGTTCTCTCTATCCTATGAGCTGATAGTCCTCATCGTGGCTATCTTCTGGTCACAACAGAGGTGCTACTGATCTAAAAGAATCCACTGATAATAAGTTGAAATCAAAAAAGGAAATATTGACTTGTAGAGTAGAAAATTATGGCTAGAATTTCTATGGAAGCAGGGTAAGAGGCTGGAGAGGTGGAGTGGCCAAGGTCTAACCGGTCTCCACCATTGCTTTTACTGTGCTGCAGCGAAACGCTGCTCTAAACGTCTGGAAGGGCTCTCTCTAAACTCTAGGCTGGAGAGAGGCCACCCAAAGGACCAGAGGAAACATTTGTTGGTGCTCGCATAAGACAAATAATCACTTCTGTTCCCATTACCCAGACTGGAAAACCTTATCACACCAGTTGTACCAAGTAGAGTACACACAAGGCCACTGCCTTGTAGCTGGAGAGTTTTCTGGGTCCCGCCAAGCCCTGGCAGTCTGACAGCCCATTTATAAAATAAACACACAGACGCTTATATTATTTAAACTGTTTGGCATAATGGCTCAGGCTTCTAGCTATCTAGTTCTTACATCTTAAATTAATCCATTTCTATAAATCTATACCTTGCCACGTGGCTCGTGGCTTACCAGCATCTTCACATGCTGCTTATCATGGTAGCAGCTGGCAGTGTCTCTCTCCACCTTCCTGTGCTCTCAATTCTCCTCCCCAACCTATACTCCCCACCTATACTGTTAGTCCCACCTATACTTTCTGCCTGGCTACTGGCCAATCAGTATTTTATTTATTGACCAATCAGAGCAACACATTTGACATACAGACATCCCACAGCACTGCCTCATATTGGAGAAGAGAATAACCATGAAATAATGCCATCCTGGTCCTGCACAACCAAGTTTGAAAACAAGATCCCCAAACCTCAAACTGCTTGAAAGCAGCTGTGTACCACATCCCCCCACCACCACCACCAAAAGGCCAAGAATATTCACAAGCCTATAAAAACATCCATCATAGTTTAAATCCTCATATGTAAAAAGTACCAGGACAGAGAAGCAGGGAAATGTGGCTCAAAATGAAGAAAAAAATTTATCAACTGAAATTGATTCAGAAATGATCAAACATCATGAGCAAGGCAACTTCTAGATCAATGGTTCTCGATTTGTGGGTCACAACCCCTTTGGGGATCAACCACCCCAGTCACCGGGGTTGCCTAAGACTGTCAGAAAACACAGATATTTATACTACAATTCATAACAGTAGTGAAATCACAGTTATGAAGTAGCAACAAAGATAATTTTATGGTTGGGGGTCAACCACAACATGAAGAACTGTATGAAAGGGTCCCAGCATTAGGAAAGCTGAGAATCACTGTAACATAAGGAAAAATTTATTTGGCATACAGTTCCAGGGTCTGCATTGACAGGGTGCAGGCAGCAGGCAGGCAGGGCAGCCAGGCTACAACACTGAGACCTCACATCCTGAACTGCAAGTGCAAAACAGAGAGGGCACACAGGAAGTACAGAGTCTTTGAACTCTCAAAACCTGCCTCCAATCACTTCCTCCAAGGCCACATCTCCTAAACCTCCCACGACAGTGCCACCAACTGCGGACCAAGTGTTCAAGCCCATGAGCCTATGAGGGACATTCTCATTCAAACCACCACAGTACAGCAGGGAAATAAATGGCATGTGACAAAAATAAAATTGATCATGAGTCTAAAAATATTGATGAGGAGAATCAGATAAAAAAACAATGACACTTACCAGAACACACTATAGATAGGTATGAAATTGTATCAAAAGAAAAATTTAATGAAAAAAATCTTTTATAGAGTTATTTTTAGTTGTCTTTAAGAGAAATTGTTATTATCAAAAATTCTAGACTTTTCCACATGGAAGCACAAATGGGTAACAGCTTCCCCCTTTCACCAAACATTTTTAATGGCAGCTGCCACGGAGTCATCTCAAGAACAGCATAAAACAGGAGAAGCGAGGAGTGCACTTCAAAGTTCGCAAATGGCAAACGTGGCTCTGAAGCCTGATATTGTTATGAAGAATTTTATAACAAAAATGAAATAAAATATGCCTACTTCTCAAAAAGTTATTAAATATCACTAACATTGCTTCCAAGGCTCCTCAGCAAAGCCCCTCTGGAATCACTTAGAGACTCATCTCCCAGGCCTGATTTGTAACAGTAAAGCTAAGCAGTACACAGAACTGTGAGAACTTGCAGCTGGCATGAGGCTGCGCATGCCTGTAATCCAAGCGCTCTAGAGGCTGGGGGAAGGGCATCATGGGTTTCAGAACACCCTAGGCTACATAATAGGATTCTGTTTCAAAAGAGCAAGCAAAAGTGAAAAATGGTATGGAGTTAGATCTCATTAGATGTGATTAATAAAATTGTTCCAACTACAAATGGTCTAAACATTCGTCAGTGTAGAATCCCTTCTAGAGATCTCATTTTGCCAGCCCAGCAGCACTCCACTGACTAGACACTGATCTAGCACACCAAGCCTCTGGGAGGGTGAAGCTTGATTTGTTGCCAAGAAATTAGGCATACACTGCATGCATGTTCTTACATAGCTGTTATTTGGAAAGAAAGTCAGTTTAGGGTCAGGTTTGACGAAAAGTTAAACCTGAATTTAAACGAGAATTTTTGCTTTCTAATAAAAATATTGATGATCAAAAATTATGGATGACCAAAAAAATTCTAGCTACGGCTGTTCCTTTGCCTGGTATGGTATCATTTCCTCTCAGTTTCTTTCGAACATTTTGAAAAATTTTAATCTTGCCTTATGTCTCAGTCAGGGTACTGAATGCTCGACTTCTCGAAAGCCCAAAACTAGGAGAAAGTCAAAGATGGCCTCTCTCTCTCTCCCCCTCTTCTCCCTCTCTCTCCCTCTCTCCCTCTGTCCCTCTCTCTTTATCCCTCTCTATGTATGTGTGTGTGCACCTGCTCATGAGACTCGTTTTCTAAGCTGAGGTTTTTTTTTTTTTTTTTTTTTTTTTTTACTTAGAACAAATTCTGCCATCACTTCATCTTCTTCCTCCCACCACCACAGACTTATAACACCCAGGGGTCTCTGAATTAAAGACTAAACCTGGTTAGTGCCTGCCCATTGCCCGGGCCATTTCCCCAGCTCACATCCCACTCGCTCCAGAATATCAATGTCTGTGTCAGTGTGCTGCAAGCATCCCAGTCTTTTTATTGGGTCAGAGGATTGGTCATAGGTAGATTTGCTAGCCTTAAATGAGAATTGACATGGCACAAGTAACCTTGAACATCAGAGGCTTCCAACTTCCACTGTTTATGCTTAAAATAATGGGCTGTGACAAATTATCTTACCTTCAAAAATTATTTTATTTTGGGGTCCTTCATGTTCATGATGAATGATTAATGTGATAATATAATTATAAATATTCTTCTTGGGAAAAGCTAGTTTGAGTTTTCATCATTGTAAGAACTCAGGGAGCTGGGTGGTGGTGGCGCAGGCCTTTAATCCCAGCCCTCAGGAGGCAGAGGTAGGCATATCTCTGAGTTTGAGGCAAGCCTGGTCTACAGAGCAAGTTCCAGGGCAGCCAGGGCTACACAGAGAAACACTGTCTTGCTGTGGAATGCTGTTCTGTATGCTGTGAATATGTGTTGCTCTGATTGGTTGATAAATAATACACCAGCCAGTAGTCAGGCAGAAAGTATGGGCAGGTTAAGTGGATGAATAGAATTCTGGGAAGAGGCTGAGTCCGGAGTCACCAGCCAGACACAGAGGAAGCAAGATGACAAGTCAGAACTGAGAAAAGGTACCAAGCTACATGGCTAAACATAGAAAAGAATTATGGGTTAATTTAAATGTAAGAGTTAGTCAGTAATAAGCCTGAGCTAATGGCCATACAGTTCATAATTAATATAAGCTTCTGTCTGTTTATTTGGGTCTGAGTGGCCATGAGACTGGGCAGGACACAGAAAAACTTCCAGCTATATTTGGTGCCCAACGTGGGGCTCTCAAATTTCCCTAAGGCCTAAAAGAGTTTAAAAGGGCTTCTAAACACACAAAAATGGAGCTAAAAACAGCTTCCTAGTTGTGTCTCAGGCCAGCCATGAGCTACAGCATGGCAGATTCCTGCCGAGTTAGTTACACAAAGGTTTCTCCAAGCTATGCAGTACGCTGTATGGTGGATTTAGCTTTTGCTAGTAAAAAAAAAAAAAAAGAAAGAAAGAAAGAAAGAAAAGAAAAGAAAAAAGAAAAAAAAGGTGGTTTCTGGGCTACAGCTGCTTTGATGAAACATAGACCCACTGCTTCACAGAGTCAGCAATGAGCATGGTTCCCCCAAAGCTAGCGGTAAATGCAGTTCCATCATGCTGGAAAGCTGAGATGGGCAGAGCTAGCAGCCAAAGCTGCCATTTCAATCCTAGTCATGCTGCAGGTAATGCAGTAGATTCACAATAAGACAGATTCAGATGGGATAAACCCTGAACAGTTTACAGTTTGGGTAAAAATGTATATAGGCTTAAAAAAGAAAAATAGGAATATATGCAGTTATATAAAAAAATAGAAAGTTTTAAAAAAAATAAAGTCTTTTAAAAAGACAGTAAAAGTAATATAAAAAATAAGCCACATAAAGATGGAAATCACACACAGAGTCTGGATTATATTGTCTTTGGGATTTTTAACTGCAGAGAGAAATTAATTATAAAGGCTGCTAACTTAAACAAATACGTATATTTTAAGGGTATCTTAACTTCAAAATTTGCATCTAAGAATATGTTGCTTTGGAAAGGAGGCTCTGCTTTTGTTTCTACAGGAAACAAGAAGCTGTGGATTTGTTCCAGGTTAAGATGTATCAGATCTGCCGGGCGGTGGTGGCGCACGCCTTTAATCCCAGCACTCGGGAGGCAGAGCCAGGCGGATCTCTGTGAGTTTGAGGCCAGCCTGGGCTACCAAGTGAGTTCCAGGACAGGCGCAAAGCTACACAGAGAAACCCTGTCTCGAAAAACCAAAAAAAAAAAAAAAAAAAAAAAAGATGTATCAGATTTGATCAAGCCAGACCTCCTGAACCTTAACAGATGGTACCTATCAACAAAGGTTATAGCCAATCTTCCCAGGACTTGACCATTATCCTGAATTTTATCAGGATCCCCATAAGTCTACCAGCGCCCCCTATCAGCAGGAAGTAGCCTAGAACACTACGCCCACATTCCAAAAAAAAATGGATTATGGATGTTTGTCTTTGTTTAGATTGTTGGTTGCACATTGTTATTGGTCATAGTCAATCTCTAAAAGAAGAAAGAGGGATATGATATAGAAATGTAGGATATTGATATGATAGGATGAAAGGATAGAGTATTGAATCTACTTTCAAAGAGCAGCAACTTGTTTAAAATGTTTTACATTGCTATAGATTTTAGTTTATTACAAACTTAAAGTTAGTTTTGTTATACTGTATGTATATTTTTACTCTTTTTTAAGGTATTGTGTTTATGTAATTCATTTAAATTGTAATGGATAATTAAGAAATACAAATTAATAATTAGTCTATGATAATCAAACTTATAGTCATGTTAGTTAAGTTTTCTAGGTATACATAGATACATTTCAATTAGATAGGTAATCTTCAAACACTTCAAAGACCTACAGAATATGGCATTTAAAATGTTTTAAAAACTTAAACTTTCTGGACAATGAGACACATCTGCTCCTGGCAGCACCAATTTACTTCAGAGAAGAGGATGGGCGTCCAAGACACTCCATATGGAGTTTATTTTCTTCCTGGCAAAAAGAGCCATTTGGGCAAGAAACTGTTCTTGCCTGGACTGCTTGACAAAATGTTGTATCGATTGGACATGCAGGACCCATGGAAAAATGACCACTGAATTTGCCAAAACAAGGTGAAATGGTCCTTCAGTTTCCTGCTTCTCAGAGGAGACTGCCAGACATTCCACAGGACACAAGGAAAAGTGACTGAGAGTCTAGACCTATTGGCTGAAGATGGATGTCCCCATGTTACAGAGGAACTTTGGATAACTGTCCAGATAGCAAGCTGCCTCTTTCATTCTAGGTTTTTGGAAGTTGTTTACAATGCTCTTCCTATTTATTTAGGTAACATTATATCCTTCTGGGGTCTTTGATGTAGTTGAAGAATAGTTAGTTATAATTATAATTTTCCTTGGTTATGATAAAAGATAAATTAGATATGAAACTTTAGACTCACAAATATAGGATAGATAGAATATTTTCTTTAATTTTGCCAAATACAAATAGACTAAATATTTTAACTGTAATTTTTGCTTGATAACTGTTCTATTATATGTAATTTTACTATGCTAAAGTTAAACCCTTCCTTTTTAATTAGACAGAAAAGGGGAAGTGCTGTTCTGTATGTTGTGAATATGTGTTGCTCTGACTGGTTGATAAATAAAACACTGATTGGCCAGTAGTCAGACAGGAAGTATAGGTGGGATAAGTGGACGAGGAGAATTCTGGTAAGAGGAAGACTGAGTCAGGATTTGCCAGCCAGACACAGAGGAAGTAAGAAGACAAAACAGAATAGAGAAAAGGTACCAAGCAACATGGCTAAACATAGATAAGCATTATGGGTTAATTTATGTGTAAGAGTTAGTCAGTAATAAGCCTGAACTAATGGCCACACAGTTCATAATTAATATAAGTTTCTGTGTGTTTATTTGGGCCTGAGCAGCCACAGGACTAGTCAGAACACACAGAAAAACTTCTAGCTACACTGACTCAAAACAAACAAATAAACAAACAGGCAGGCAGACAGACAGACAGACAAAAGAACTCAGAAACATTTATAGCACATAACAAAGCAAAAAATTCAAAAATTGAGAATTACTGGGATAGGATATAGAGTCTGTGGAATGGATTGATTTTTTTTCAAGGTTTGTTATAATTAAAATGTCACATTGTCTTCTCCCAACACAAGAACAAAAGCTTCCACCAGAGTTAATGATCCACTCATTTCTCTCTGGGCTCTGCTGGGTCTAGATGTGGGGTAAAGCCTACATATTATGTAAAAAATAGCATACATGCAACAAAAATGGAGGGTAGGCCAGGCACAGCTGCATTCACTCACTTATCCAATGCCTGGATTCCAATGCCCATGTGCTATTTTGTTTCGTTTGAGTAAGAACAATATACTTGGTAAGAACAATGTACCTCATAAAGAGGACAAAATTGCAAAGAACAGCCATCCAGCATGGAATCCAGGAGTTCCCTGCGCCACATGAACACATACTGTGGGTATCATAACAATGGGTACACATGACAGCCAGACAAAGGAAATATGGGAAGAACAAGGAGAAACACAGATGTCATGTCTTGGGGGAAAATATGTTTTCCCAAAAGATGACAATTAGATTTCTCAAGTCTAAGATCTCTAAGAAAAATTTTCTTATAAAATATCTTTTGGTAAACGTCCTGGGTGTAGAACACTGAAAAACATCAGTCTTCTGATTGTCTGTGAAGTTCTGGGCACCTTATCCTGTGTGAGTGAGTGAGTGGTAGATACACCTAATTTTAACCACAAATCTCTCTGTCATAGTAACATAAAAGAGCAACAAGAAGGGCTTTGTGCCCTCCCAACTCTGCTGTGGGCTGAGTGGCCTGGTACCTCTAAGAGTGGCCATGGCACATCCTGCCACTGTGGCTCCGTCAGTGTCTGCTGACCCTTATCTGTCCAGACGGACTCACTTGGGTACATCTGAAAATGTATGGATCTACATACTCATAGTCTGTACCTACAACCCACTGCAAACAAATAATTCAGGGATGGGTAATATATAAGTGTTTATACCTTGTTCAGCCTAATACAATCAAATATAAAGGTATGCATTTTCCTGAGTCTTTATTTTTATTCAGAACAGAATTCTTTGCCTTCCCACGTCAGCCCCAAAGGACTGTTGGTTGTCTGGTCCCCGTGAAGCTGTCTGCCATCATTAGGCATTTTTTAGGGCATTCTTTCTGCCCTGGGTCAAAAGAGATCTCCAAGAAGGTTTAGTCATATAAACAAGGAGGCAGAAAAAGTACAGTGGGCAGACATCACAATTCAACCCCAAATTTATAATTTAAATAAATCTTATTAAAATTACAGTTTGGGTCATCTATTACAGAAATGCGTTTCTGGGATTGCTAACTTAGATTTTCTAGTATATAATGGCTGCTCACATACATGGGCAGACTGAGTCCATCTGAAGGCTCTGTAAGCAGTGAGAAAAGAAGATGGAATATTAGAAATAAAAGGTGGAGAAGCATGAGCACCAGTGGGGGATGTATGACCTGGGTGTCTTCAACGGAATGGATTTGCTCTAAGGATATTTTAAATCTATTTATGTATAAGTTGGACCATATTATAGAAATGAAATCACCTGTAGTTATAATGTCGTAATTCTCTGGCCCTAAAAAGGATAACATTTTTCAAAAAGGTATTTGTAATGGTCTGGGATTGATGCAAGACCTGTTTGGATTTGAATATTTATTTTAATAGTTATTCACTTTATAATCATGAGTGAAATAATTAATATGTGCTATGCTTTTCTGTCATTATCAATAGAATGAGGATTATATGAGTATTAAGGATAAAACTTATGTAAGTAGAGGCCTTTGCCCAGTATCTAGCTGATGAAGACTCCACACATATCTCTTCCATTCTCCTGACTCTACTCTGGGCTGGTTTTATCCCTTCACTCTAAAGCTTCATGAAGCTGTTCTTGGGATATATGTAAATTATGGACTCAGGAAAACCAAACAATCCAGGATATATAGAAATCTCAGTCAGTCTTGATGAATAACACCCATTTCTCTCTGAGTCTTTTAGATCACAGCATCCTTGGTTGTTCCCCTACTCTGCCTAGATCCCCACAACACGGAGCTCTCTACCTGGTATTTTTGATAGATTGGTTATTTTGGCTTTCAAGTAAAGCTACTGTTTTTAAAAAACTTTTTTGGGAGTTTCACTATATCCAAGATGGCCTTAAATGTCTATCTCTCCTGTCTATGCATCCCAGCTGTAACCACAGGTGTGAGCTACCCATTCAGGACTTCAAACTCCTCCCTGCCAAGATCCAATTTCTTCCAAGTCAGACTGGAGAACAAGTATGTTGATTAATACGCCCAAGAAGATTATTGCTAGACTATAGCAACCTTCCAACTAACAAAGACCATGGCAACTAGTCCCACAAACTCTGAAAACTAAAGAATTTTATTTGTAGCTTCAAATACTTAAATATATTCTTGGGATAAATATAATTTAACTAAATACAATTAAAACTCTTAAAGTCATATTCGATGCAATTCCTTCTGCTTATTTGTTTGTTTGTATCGGCTTTTCAGACAGGGCTGATCCAGTCTGCAGGCTGGCCTGGAGGTCTCAATTACACCTCAGTACCCTGACTTGATGTCACAAATCCATGCCACCATGCTCAGCTCTAAGTGCAATTCCCAGAAGGATTTTCTGAGAATCTACCTGAAGTACATAATCCTAAATTTTTAAGGGGTTTATAAAAACTAAAATAATGTTCATATATATTTAAATGAGAAGAAATAAAAATCTAGCTTTTCTAGGAATTATATCCTTATGAGACCCATTTATAGTTAGTTTATCCTAAGACTATTTACAGAGTAAATTTTATCAAAGTGTGATACTGTACACTATTTAAGTTTTTCTAATACAAAACACTGAGTTTCTTATGCAAATATCCAAAGACTTTGAAAATGAAGAGAATTCAATAAAATTATAATTGTAGACTTTCTATCATGCACACACACACACACACACACATATATATATATATGTATATATATATATATATATATATATATATATATACAGTCAGAGAAAAATACGGTTGTGTAACTTTGCATTAAAGATCACATTTTCTGGTTTAATCTGGTGCTGGCTAGTTCTACATCAACTTGATACAAGCTAAAATCATCTGAGAGGAGGGAACCTCAATTAAGAAAATGCCTCCATAAGATCAAGCTATAGGCAAGCCTGTAAAGACGTTTTCTTAAGTAGTGATTGACAGCAATATAGTATTTGGTAATAATTCATCACAGCAGTAGAAATTCTAACTTCAACAAATACAATATGGCATATATTTGCCATGCTATTGGGGAGTGTGTCCTATAGGAAAGTAGTACAGGCCATCAAAGACACAAGCTTATTTGAGAAAGATTTAGGTTGGAATAATGGACACTATTTATTTTTTGAGGTTTCAAAAAGTGCCTTTTCTATTCCTTATTTCCACAAAGGATTAAAAAGTAGACATCAAATGAACTGGTATACATACAATCATGACATGTTTTTCCAGTTAGCAAATATTGGCTGATTATACCCAAAGCATTTTGGGCATGCATACACATATTTTTGTGGGTATACACATAACTGTGGTATATGTATGTGTAGATATGGTTCGAGTGGCATTTTCCCTTTATTTGGCTATCTGAATAACTTACATGGACATAGTTTCTTAATGACATTACAGTTTATCAATAAAGAAACAAAAATACAGCTGGGTTTGCGTCTGCAAACACTGGGCTATGGTTAATGGTTCAGACAACACTGGAAGGAGATGTGTCTAGACTGGAAAGGACTTTGGTGAGGACACCAGTTGTGGGCACTTGCTGTAGGAGCCATGCACTTACTTAGGCAGGGCAGCTTGAGCATGCTGCAGGCATAAACGTGGGCATTAAAAGAAACCCACCCAGCTTATATGGCTCCAGGTGCTGCATGAGCCTAGCACCGCAAGAGTGGCCTGTTTGAAGATCTTTGTGGATTTCCACACCTGTATTTGTGAGCTGGTGTCCTGGGGCTTCCTTCTTCAGGCTTGTCAGAGCATCCAGAGAAAACCTTCCACCCTCACACAAAAGTGCCATTGAGGGTGAACATTAGTCAACTGGAAAACATACGCTGCATGTTCTCAACTGGTTTCTTTCCATTGCTGCAAAATAGAATGTCTTTTCATTTGGATCTCCACTCAATGAAAGGAGGGCATCGTATTGACAAGCATTTACACGTGGACCTGGGGGCAGGGAGGAAGCCAGTTCATTAGGAGCAGAATTTCTAGTAAACATTTCAATAGACAGATTCTGTTCACCAGGAGCAAGGCGTTAAGTGATACTTATTTTTATGCCTGCATGACCTTCTGAGGGACATGATGAGGATCAGGGCAGGTATGTGTAGAAAGGCGTCCTCACTCTGTCTTCAGTGGGAAATTTTCCATGAGCTTGTGCAGATAATTCTCGTTCTTAATAGAAACTAATCCTATATTGCATGCTACTCATAGTGTATACCTATACCTTGTAAGTCAGTGTTATTGGTACAAAGAACTATGTATAAACAATAAGGGAATGCCCCCTGTCAGAGTGCAAAGGAAAATTTGTTTCTAGTTTCTTCTCTAATTGAGCTGTGTAAAGCACATGAAAGGATTCTGAAGTATCTCCCTCTCTCCCTCTCTCCCTTCCCCGCTCCCTCCCTCTCCTGCAGTCTCTGAGCTGCCAATACAGCACGAGAAATCCACTCCTTGACATGACAGGAAAAGCAGTTGTATGGCAGAAATGGTACGGTCTGTTGCAGCAAATTACAGGTTTCCCTTTCATGTTCAGCACAAGAGGCAGCCTTCATGCAATTAGCTACAGCTGGCCAAGGAAAGCAAGCGTGCATCTGCAGAGATCAGACCGGGGCCAACTAGTGCTTTCTGGCATATATCACTATAGGAACAGAAAAGGAGGCCTGATTTTTATCCCTGAGCATGAGCCATTTTTAAAACATCTACTTCCCCTTTCTGAATCACCAAGACAGTATTCCATTTGGAGAAATTTGATTTATAGTCATGGTCAACCCCCCTGCTAAGGTCACTTGTTACGATTAAAGGAAGAAAAACAATACAAAGCTTAAAGCCTTCCGCTGGGTTCTTGTCTTAATCGTCGCGACTGTTTTTTTCAGAGAACCCTAATCTAATGCCTGCTCTGCATTCTGCACCTGCCATGGTGCACACTCCTCTGCCTGACGGTTCTTACCGGTATGCGAGAGCACTCCCAGGAAGATGACTGGCTAGGTGTGATAGCTTTGCTGTTGTTACTGATGATTTCTACCATCCACTTCTAGCCTGTACATGAAAACATGTCAGAGCTCCCCAGAACTATTCTAATTACACATAACACAATCATGTCTCCCCACTAAATAAAACCTATGAAAGTACTTTGCTGCATGGGCCACACAAGAAAGCCCAACCAGCAACATAACTAATGTGTAGCCTGTAAGATGGGCAGTATTTCTCAGTAACGCACACCTGTTGGAGTGATCCACTTCTTCAGGAGTCTTGGGCTCCAGGGGATCTGTGAGTTCTTTCTCAGATCTAGGACTCCAGGGTGACAGAAGTTTAACACATTTCTGCATCAGAAGCACCTATGGTGCCATTGAAAGTTCAGAAAAGCCATTTATAAATGACAGACAGTATCAGGAGAGTACAGCCAATCCAGGAGGGCACAACTGTTTACACTCATCTTCTGGAACTGTAGACATCTCTACAGAATTATTAGCATTAACACATTTTCAAATCCTAAGAAGATAGAGATTTTGTCTTGGTGTTTTTTCTTTAAATTTTTTTAAAATTATCATTTTATTATTTTGCATGTATGGGAGTTTCACCTGCGTGGATGCCTATAGAGTATGTGTGTGTGGTGCCTGGGGAGGCCAGAAGAGCTGGTCAGATTCCCTGGAATGGGAGTTACAGATGGTTGTGAGCCACCATGTGGGTGCTGGGAACCAAACCTGGAAGAGCAACTGCTCTTAGCCACTGAGGCATCTCTCTAGCTATCTTATTTTCATGTTGTTGTCTGTTTTGTTTTTTCTTTCCTTTTTTCTCTCTTTGTATGTGTGTGCACGTGCACGTGGAGACCTTTCCCACTTTATTCTTTGAGAGCGGGTCTCTCAGTGCACTGGGTGCTCACAGGTTAACTGAGCTACACTAAGTGACCAGAACCCCACCTTGCACCCCCAAGAGTCTCCTCTCTGCCCGCCCTGTCAGGGAGTTCGGGGCTGTCTGGATATCTAGCGTTTGATGGGGATTGAACCCAGGCCTCCGTGCTCGCACCGCAAGCCCTCTAGCCACCAACCAGCCCCTCAGTGCCCTCTTTTCCCCTTTTATTTAACACAGAAATAAAAATTATAATAGAAATCATCTGTAATTACTGATTCCTCCCAAACTGCCCCTCCCCCCCCCTTTTTTTTTAGAAGAAAAGCAGTAAAACTACTGATGTTTAAAAGGGGAAAAAATAACTTGACAGTTCAGCCGAAGATCACAGGGCATTTGTTGAGATGTCTCCAGAGTATTTTTCTGAAGATTTATTTTTAAAGCTGTGCTTAAAAGTAAAAAGCGGCTTCTCAGTGTCCCTCCCTTGTGTCGCAACCAACCTTACTGTGCCATCAAAACAAAGAAAACGATTACCATATTTGTGTTTCATTAGGTTTAAGAGAGGCACATACAGAGAGAACACATTAAACATTTAAACGGCAAATCAGTATTACATGTTTAGAAGAAAGAGAAGGAACCAGAGCGTTGTGCCCAGACGACAAATTTCTATAACCTCAAACCCATAATTTACTTAGAATGTGCGGCTCCCTTGAACTGGACCTCCAGACTCCCCGCGTAATGAGCAGCTTAAGCATGGATGGAAACAGGTTGGGCGGGGGGCGGGCGCTGGGGTCTGAAGGAAGATTTTGCAAACCTATGAGAATGAGCAATGTCTCATGAACCTTTCAAACTCTTCTTTACTCCCATCAGAGATAAACTTTCCTCTTGAAGGAACAGGCTGGAAATCTCCTGCGTCCAATTACATTCAACAGGTACTATTCAGTAAGACTCACCTCCCGGTGAAACTCTATCACTGCAGGGTAACAATAAGGAAAATTAAGTTGTAAACAATTCTAATTGGAACCATGGATTTTCCATTTTTAGAGAAATAAGCAGTTTATTATCCCAGGATAAGTCCAAGCTAGATGCCAGTGGCACACTCTACTCACACCAGTTACAACAACCAAAAATGTCTCCAGACACTGATCAAGAGTCTCCTGGTTGGGAACCCTTGGTCTGGTTGGCAGTGAGCATGCCTAGTAAGGTTGAGAAACAAAAGAAGCCGAAGTGTGTCCAGGGGGAGAGTGCGGACCGATAGGATTGGGCTTCCTGAGCCATCGCAGAGCCCTTTCCTTTTTTTGTAAATGATATGTGAAGTCTGGAGGTTCTGCTAGGAAAGTACTCAGAGGTGAATGAGCAGATGGGCTAGAAGAAGAAAGAGCCATTAAAAGACTTCAGGGTAAGATGGCAGATAAGACTATAAAATCTGTGAAATCAAACAGTCAGATAATACACAGTCATCTCTCTTCTGGAAGGGGATTAGAACTGCATATGAACTTATTAAGCCAAGTGAGAAGGGAGCAGGGGAGCAGAGGAGCTGGGGAGCAGGGGAGCTGGGGAGCAGGGGAGCAGGGGAGCAGGGGAGCAGGGGAGGTGGGGAGCAGGGGAGGTGGGGAGGTGGGGAGCAGGGGAGCTGGGGAGCAGGGGAGCAGGGGAGCAGGGGAGCAGGGGAGGTGGGGAGCAGGGGAGGTGGGGAGCAGGGGAGCAGGGGAGCAGGGGAGCTGGGGAGCTGGGGCGGGTAGCTGTGAACTGGTACCTGCTGAACCAAGGGCCTTCAAGACTCAAGGCACCTTATCAAAAGGGACCTGGGAAAACGTTAGAGCCAGAGGGAATTGGCGTGCTCTTGGGCTATGTCTCTCTGCGTCCCCCACAGCCTGTGGCTGTAGATGTGGAGGTCTAGCAGCCAGGAGGACCTGCCCAAGGCCTGCAGGAGATGGAGTCTGTCAGCATTCTGATAAAGAGAGAGGGACTCATGAGGCCCTGCCCTCGTTCCTGGGAAAGGGAGAGCATTTCTTCAGCAGTGTGGCCACTGGTGAGCTTGGCAGCCTTCTGTAAACAGCTGTAATCTAACTTAACTAGTCATACACAAAACCATGAAAGTGGAAGGGTACTAGAAGGGAAGGTGACCAGTAGGAGTGGGAGGGGCCAGAGGTAATCTGGGTGGATATGATCAAAACACAGTGTGCGCATGAATGGAGGGGTCATCTTGACATTCATCTCTAGGCCTAAGCAATATATGCTAACCAAAACTTTTTTTTTTAAAAACAGGCTATCACTGATCTTCAAGTCAGAGATTATGGTTGTATGTGGCTACCAAGACAGTAAAAAGCTATCAGAATTAAGATTTAAGACAAGTGGAGTTTCCTGTCATGAGAAAGGACTCGAGAAAGAGAGGCATCAAATATCCCGCAGCAACCGGAAGCAGCAACCAGAAGCACTCGAGCGGCGTTGGTTGAGATGCCTATAGTAGACACAGGGGGGTGGAGAGGTAGAGAAGAGAATCCATTTTAAACTACTCCTTGGCAAGAATAAGACAAGAGAGAATGGATTTATGTACTTCATTATGTTTTAAATCAAAGAAGTGGCAAAATTTCACATGTAAATGATGTTGGGTAAGAAGAAAGAAAGTAAAGACACTTTCTGTAAAGCTTCTAAATCTATTTAAACGCACTAAAGGATGGTGAGTTTTCATAGTGAATATTTTTTCCACATGTAAGCATCTCAATGTGAACATGTGACATGTCTGTACCCAGTGAGCTTCAAGAAGCACTTCTCTATCTGGGCACATTTCAAGAGATGCCTTGAGAGCTGCAGTTTTCCCTCCAAATGGCACCTGTAATTATTCTCAATTCCAGGATTACTACTCTGAAATGAGTGTCACGACTGAGGAGAAGCTGGTGCTAGAGCTCTATTCTTCTGTGGTGTGTTTTCACTTCTCTCACAGGAGACACTGTGGTGCATCGTAATTTGTCTGGGATCTTACCTGTCACTCTCACTGGTCTGCAGAACGTTCAATGACATGGGCTGGAGGTTTTTTTTTTTTATTATTGTTTTTTGCTTGTTTTGTTGGTTTTTTCCCCTCTGTATTACTCTCTCATCTAAGCCCCTTTGACTCTTCAAACCATGGCAATTGGTGGTTATTTTTGCTGTAAATAAGATTGCATCAATCACCTTTACTCTGCCCTAGCTTGCCAGTGTGTGAGTGTATGCCGCCTCTACGGGCCTGGTGAGGTCACCAATTCATGGATTCTGTTACTTGTTTGAAATAAGGCGAGACCTGGAACACCGGTGTCTGCTTTTGGTTTGCTCTTAATGAAGCCTATAGACGAGAGACCCCTTTCAAAGTTTTACTCTTTTCTCTTTAGCTCAGAGGAAATGAAATGAAAGGGGCACTTCCCTTTTATTTAAAGAATAATTAGAGATAAGTGGCCTCAACCAAATGAAGAGAATAAAACAAGAAGACCTATTCCAGAGTTGAGTCTTCATCCCCCGATGCTTTCATGAGAGCCCCCGTGGCTCATGCATTTATGTTAACTCTATCATAAAACGTGATCTTTATTGCAGCTTGCCATATAAAGTTTCAGCTCTGGGGCAAGTCTACCTCCCTCCCAAGCTGCGCTTCCAATCGAGCCCCTTAATAAAACGCTTCAAATATTCAGGAAGATGCAACCGGTGACTTGCACGCCAGTCTCTTCTTCTTCAAAGTCACTTTAATGCTGCTTTAAAAAGTCTGCCAAAGGTTTCTTAATTCATCTTAAGTTTCTATCATCATCTCTGAATATTTTTTTAAAAAAAGAAATTGTCAAGATATTTAGATATTTACAAACTGTTTAAATTCTTACATGCTTCACACATTCTGTACATACTGTCAGAAAAGCTTCGTGTAACATCCATTACTAAGGATATTTGCCAGCTGTTGACTTTCTACATTTTTCTTTATAATAAAAGAACAAGAAAGTCTAAATATTAGGGGACGAGGAAGAAGCAAATGCAGGTAATGGGCATAAGTTATCAAAAAGGATATAAAGCTGATTTTTTTTTTTCTAGCTCTAACTCTGTTATGGGTTTTTTCCTTTTCATAGTGAAAGTATAAAATCCAGCATGAAGTTCCATAGCTTCTGTTCTGAACGGCCATTATTACTGTCCAAAAATTGAGTTGTATAGTCTTTGGTTCTGGGGTGTGTGTGTGTGTGTGTGTGTGTGTGTGTGTGTGTGTTAATTTTTAATACTTCAATAATAAAGTTTTATAAATAAAAACTTTAAATCTAGTGTAATGACTCAGATCATAATGGGGACTGAAACTAGCATTTTATAAATAGAACAACATAAAACTAAATAGGAAATCTGGAAACTGTAGCCACAGAAGACCCATGCTGGTTATTAACAATTTGTCTGGCACTCAGTTGCAGTAATAACCATACTACATTTGGAAGCTTATGGTATAACTGAAGTGCTACGACATACAAAGATACTGCATGACATTATAATACTTAATTGTCTCTACTAAGGGTGACTAATCAGAAAAGGCCAATATTCCTCTGGGCCCTTTCTGTGTTCACGTGGAAGGCACACTTGCATTCTATGTCCTATTGGCACAATAGCTCTCAGCTTTGGAGAGCATCCAGACTAGCTTGACTTGCATGTTTCAACGGCTCTAGCCAAGATGTGCTACTGATAATGAGCAGATTCCAGCCCCTCATCATCATCATCATGAAGTAATCTTTATAGAGCACCACAAAGAGCCATAATAGAGGCTGTCCAGACTCAAAGGGGCTGAAAGAGTAAATGAAAAGCCTTTAGATCAGTTGTCTGAAGGTATTCCTGTCAATGACTAGGCTCAGGAAGTGGAAATGCAAGGAACCTGTGATGTTAGATGTCCTCTGAGCAAGTACTGACTAAGGCTGAAAAGCATCCATGCTGCTTTTGAAGGCAGTGATTCTGAGAAGCTATCGCTGTGTGTGAAGATCTACAGACAACGACATTTCTGCCCAGCTGAGAATTCACTGCTGTCAGTGAAATTGTCGATTATGGAATAGAATAGACATTACCTAGGGAGAAAATGACAAAGAGGATGAACAATGAAGAAAGTACACATTTTCTTTGGAAGCTGGTAGAAGATGGTGTTGATCAACACGTATTTCAAACTGTAGGTATAGACCCATTCATGGAGGATGAGGTCACCTTGGTTTTTAGCCTTTAAAAAAAAGAAAAGAACAGGAAAAAAGAGCTATGAGAAGTAGAAGGGCAGAGGAGAGATGGAAGTTAAGACAGACCAGGAAACCATGAGCTATATTATTACTATATTTCACAATTGCTTCAAAACTCTCACATGATAAATTCTAAAACCAAAACTAAAGCTACTGTTAGCATGGCCTGCCTCATGGAAGAGGCTCCAGCTCTGGGCTGCGGTTCCAGGAGACCATTTATTCGACACAATGGAACAAAAGAACACGCTCAATCAAGGAGGCACTAGGTCCAACTTCCCTTCCTGGCCAGAGCACCCTTTAATACTCAAAGAATTAGGGGGGGGCATTTGTGGATATGCTAACTGAATCCTGGCTTTATAACACTGTTTAGTAGTGTGGACAGAGCATGTTATATACATTTATGTACGTACTCTTCATGTTTTGGTACTTCTCTTATACTTTGGACTTTGTAAAAGCATTAAAAGTTTGGAAATAGAAAATAAATTAGGAAATAGACTATAAAATTTTTCCTTTAGCACTATAAAAGCTAGCTATGGAACCATGAGAAAACCCTTTTACATAGAGATATGGTTTCATTTAGATGTTCACAGCAACCATGTAAGGTAGGCTCTGACATTACCATCTTTTTAAGATGACAAAATTCTGAAGTTCAAGGAGTCTGCCCAAGGCTCACACAATGACTGAGTCACCACTCAAACAAAAGTCTGCTTCAGACCACACTGTTTGCCCTCTTTGGTGCGGTCACATCTCTGGACCCTCCTCTTCTTCGTTTTCGTGGTCAAAGAATTAGGAACACAAATCTTTTCTCCTCTCTATCTTCTACTTTAACAACAGTCCTCTAAAATTTCCATCTAAAAGGTAACTGTAAATTTTCATAAGTCAGAGATCAACAGAACACAGTAATCCATGATTACGGCTGAGGCCGTGCTCTGCAGACTGCTCATCTCTCAGACACAGCTCACCTCAGAAAGCCCAATACAACTGGAAGGAAGTTTGGTTGATGAGCAAATCCAAAAAGGTTTTAACGCCTGTCCTTTGCCTGTTCCTTGTGTTACTGCTTTAAATTGAGAATAATAATCATTCTTTTGGATCTAAAATCCAAACTGTAGCTCTGTTTTTAACTTCTCTTTATACCATTATTCATATGTCTTGTTTTTATTCTCTCTCTCTCTCTCTCTCTCTCTCTCTCTCTCTCTCTCTCTCTCTCTCTCTGTGTGTGTGTGTGTGTGTGTGTGTGTGTGTGTGTGTGTGTCTCAAAACTCTTTCAACTTCTTATTTTGTTTTGTAGGTATTTAGGAGATCTGGTTCACTTTAAGACAATGAAGCGGACAGAAGCCCCCGAGGGGAACTCACTAGGAACCAGGGAGGTCCTGGTGACACAGTTAAACTGGCAACAAATCAATAGAAACAGTGGAGAAGAGGAAAGAAAACAGTAATTAAAACATTCTGTTAAAAAAATAGAATCGTAATGAAAAGATGCAAGCTATTGTTTTGCTTCACTAATTACATTTTAATTGTCAATAGGTTGCTGGCCATTAAAAGCCTTTTTCCCACATTTTAGTGTTCTGCTGTCCTTGCTCGAGTGATAACACTCGGATTGTGTCACAACTACACAGCACAAATTTCCACCTGTATGGGACCAGAAGAAACTATTTTGTTCCTCACGATATAATCTTAAAGAGACCCTGTGCATGGACATCCTGATGCAGGCATCACCACCTGCCACGTGTGCACACAAGTAACAGACACGTGTGACACATGACAGTGGCAGTGACAATGAGGAAGGAGAGGAAGGAGTTGGTGGCAGCTGCTTCCCTCGAAGGACCAGATACCAGGCCTCTTGCTGGGCATTTAACTTGTATTTTCTGACTTAATTCTCACGACAAATGTATTACTTAGGTATATGACTTGTTTTGTTTCCATTTGTGCCCTGTTCTCCCTGGAGGGACCTCAGCTTGGCTTTTCCTACCCTATTTTGTGAATACTTCATTTCTATAAAGACACTATCTCTGAAAACATGAACCCCAACCCTTTGATCCTCTCAGCTGTGCCCTGGAAACCATCAATGGGTGTCCAGGGGCTGTGGGAACTCTTTTCCCTGGCCAACCCCGGGGCCTCTCCTGTGAACAACTGGTCCTGAAGGCATCCTGCTCTTCTACCGTAGGCAACTGCTGAACTTCCTGTCCTCCTACTTTAAGTTTTAGTTAATTTCTTGGACGTTACATGAACACTGGTATAAGGGAAATGGTACAGATATCCATTCCAAGCAACTATTGATTTAAAAAAAATCCACATTTAGCTTCAGGTAATATGACATTATTGAAATAATAATTAAGGGATTTTTTTATTGGTATTTTCCTTTACATCCTTGGCCCTGTTTACCTTCATAGAGTTGGTGGTTTGGCCTCTATCTACCACCCTAAATGGAATGTGAGGACAGAAAGTCTCAGAAGCAGGGATCCACTTCTGGTTAATGAACTTGCAGAGGGAAGATGGAGGACAGATTCTTACTGCTGAAACAATTTGGAATAAAGCCTTAGAGGTAAGGACACGTCTTCCTTCCACAGACATAAAACAAGAAATAACTAACAAAAACAAATTCCAGGAGTGTCATATCTTAGTTTGGAGGTGTTTCCCCCCTGCCTCCTCCAACCAAATTATTTTAATTCAAGTGACCCAAACAACAGAAATTCATCCTCTCACAGTTCTGGGGATACACTGGAAGTCAATATTTTCTACATAATTATTATTTCTTGGGAGGTGTGAGGGAAGAATGGAGTCTAGTCCCTTCTCCTTGGCTTTGGAGATGACCATTTTCTCAGCTTCTTTATGCTGTCTTTGTCTTTGTGTACTCTGTTACCTAACTTGACCAACTCTATAAAGACACTCTGTCTAAAACCAGTCACCTTCAGAGCACAGGACTTCAGTGTATTAAATTGTGGCTGAGGAGGATGAGACACATTCAACTCATAACAAGTTGAAATATGGAATTTTCCTTAAAAAGCTTCTCTAGATGAGTGTCGTGACATGGGTAGCTTCTCTGAGCAGCCTGCCATCACTAGAGAGAGACACAAAGGACCATAGGTAGCTACAATGGACAATTCACTTCTTCTCACTTCTTAGAGCCATGATATATATCTGTCACTCCCATCTCCATTTGGTGACAGTTCCTTTCTGTCCAGTGAGAATATTGCATAATTAGTGGGAATAAGTTCATCTCTGTCCTAATACTTCACACCCCATCAACTTGTATAATTTATTTCAGCAACAGATCATTGTGGTGGTATTGTGTTCCCTGAAATATTGTGCACTCTAATAAACTTATCTGGGGTCAGAGAACAGGACAGCCACAATATTAAACATAGAGGATAGGCAGTGGTAGCACATGCCTTTAATCCTAGCATTCCAGAGGCAGAAATCCATCTGGGATCTCTGTGAGTTCAAGGCCACATTGGGAACAGCCAGGCATGGTGACTCTTGCCTTTAATCCCAGAAAGTGAGCCTTTAATCCCAGGGAGTGATGGCAGAAGGCAGAAATATATAAGGCATGAAGAACAGAAACTAGAAGGTTTCAGCTGGTTAAGCATTCAGGCTTTGAGCAGCACAGTTCAGCTGAGACCCATTCTGGATGAGGACTGAGAGGCTTCCAGTCTGAGGAAACAGGATGAGCTGAGGAACTGGTGAGGTGAGGTGGCTGTGGCTTGTTCTGCTTCTCTGATCTTCCAGCATTCACCCCAATAACTGGCCTCAGGTTTGATTTTATTAATAAGACCTTCTAAGATTCTTGCTACAGATCATTTATGTAGAGAATCTACAATTCAGCCATCTATCAGGTCAGTCTTGTTATGTGGCAGCACAAATAAAGGTCTGTACATTGCTCTAAGGAGGGAAGAATGCCATCAGCAATAGAGCAAGAATACATGAAATTCATTTCTGGAATATGAAATGTGGCTATCTCTATGTAAAAGGGGTTTCTCATGCTTCTATAACTAGCTTTTATAGTGCTAAAGGAAATTTTTATAGTCTGTTTCCCAATTTCTTGTCTATTTCCAAATTTTTAATGCTTTTACAAAATCCAAAGTATAAAAGCTACACAGAGAAACCTTGTCTCAAAAAACCAAAAAAAAAAAAAAAAAAAAGTACCAAAACCAAACACAAGGATAGAATTACCAAAAATGCATGTCTGCTTTCTAATTTTATAGGGGGAGATCTTACTAATCATCACACATCACATAAAATAATAAGTGCCCCATAATAACAGGTAATAATATATAATGACAAATAATATTCTGTATTATGGTTTTCTCCATAATTTCTAAGGCCATGGTTGGAAAATTCAAAAGGAAGTTTGAGTGTAATTCACTTCCTCTCTCGTCCAATAACATTAGACACACTTTGAACACAAATTTGGCGAGCTCTACAAATCAAACCAAAATTTGCCCCTAGTTCCAAAAATAAGTTAATATAAGTCTTAAATGGCAGGAAGTGGGTGGGGTACAGAAAGTGTCTGAAATCAGTTGAATTGACAAATCCCTTCTAATTGCACTGACGGCCTTGATGTGTAACTATCTACCTAGGAGAGAAGTCCAGAGCCTTGTTAAATATTGTTAGAGGTGCCAGTGCTGTTGTGGACAAAGGACTCTGCAAATGCTAGGTGTCCTTAGAGGGCATGTTTGGTAGAAAGGAAAGTCCTGTTGCTTTGTACCACAGCAACTCTGGTTACTATATCTGAATGGAGATAAAACAAAAGAAAGCCCCCAAAGTGAAGTGTAACATGTTTTCCAAGTTAGAACAGGTTAAAGTAAGAATTCTCAGATCTTACAATAAAGCCCAAGAGGCCATGTGATGGGATTGTCTACAGCAGGATGGGAATGTAACTCAGCGGCAGAGTGCTTGTCTAGCATGTGTGAGGTTATTGGGTCACTTTCCAGCAACCCCTCACCTCACACACAACACACTAAATATTAATGATAAATATGACCATTCTGGTAACCGGAAGCTTAAGCCACTGTAAAATAAATAACTAGTCATGTTCAAAGGAAAATTATTCACAGAAACAAAATTGTGTTCCTCATCAGACATTCCCTGAAAGTATCTATCTCTTGCTCTCCTAAATGTCTTTTTAGTTTGTATACATCAAGACAGTGTTCAAATACAACTGTCAGGGATTGCATATGAGCCCCTCCCTCTCAGGTTTCCGACTTCTGTGCCATTTTCAAAGGCTATGAAGTTCTGGGTGCAGAAGCAGGTCGCCGGGAGCAGACCTTTGAAAGCTGTACTGGCCACTCCTGTTTCTGGCCCTCCTCTCTCTGCGTCTAGGTCTGCTACCACGAGAGGAGCCTGCCACACATTCCTCCTGCCAAGAACCCCAGCATGATTTCTCCACCATAGTGGACTTGACACCTCTAAAGCTGAGCCGAAAGAAACCTTTCCCCCTTATAGTGATCTGTCTGGATTTCATCAGCCTAGCATGGAAACTAACACAAAAATCATCAAACTCTAGACAGTTTTATATCTGCCAGGCCTTCTTTCCATTTCCCCCAGCGACTGCAGCATGCCAGAATCCTTCAGAGCATCCTCTTTAAACATAGCAACATCCCTCTCAATTACACAAAGTTGTCTCAGGCTTTGCCTCCTTCTTTGCACTGTGCAAACTTAAACTTTTTCTTATTCATGTCAACTCCCATCTCCCCTTCTTGACAAAGGTCTTGAAAGAATAATTTACATCAATACACTCACAAATTCTACAACTCACATTTAGTCCTCAACTCATGAATGGAATGATCTAGATGTTCCTATCCCTCCAAAACACATGGACTGAAATCTTCATCCCTAGAGTGATGTGAATGACAGGCAGGGCCTGTGGGAGGTGATTAGGTCATGCAGGTGGACCTCTCATCATGAATAAGATATACAATAAGCCCCTCTGCCACGTGAGGATAGACCAAGAAGACATCATGTGTAAACCAGAAAGTGAGCCCTATGAGACATTACGTTTGCTGGCACCTTGATCTTGGACAACTCAGCCTGTAGAACTATGAGAGATAATCTTCTGTTGTTTATAAATAAATATAAAATATTTATTTTATTGTACAAATGGACTAATTGCTATACAAACAACTGCCAATTGGTTTCTTTACTATGCTCTCAGAATTGCAAATATCAATGTTACCAGTGACTTAATCACAAGTTCTGACATCCTGTATTCAGACTATCTCATGTCCTTTGGACATTCTATATTGTTCTAGTTTGCTTTTCTGTTGCTGTGATAAAACACTGTGGTGAAGAGCAACTCAGGGGAGGAAAGGGTTTATTTGGCTTACCCTTCTAGGTCACTGAGGGAAGTCACAGCAAGAGCTCAGACATGAACTAAAGCAGAAACCATGGAGAAAGGCTGATCACTGTCTCAATCTAAGGATCACACCAAGTTAGCTTTTGTATAAAGCACAGGCCCAACTGTGAAAGATGGTACAACCCACAGCGGCCTGAGCCCTTCTACACCCACCATCAATCAAGACAGTCTCTCATAGTTATGGCCACAGACCAATCTGATTGAGGCAATTCTTTAGTTGAGGTTCCCCCTTCCCAAATGACTCCAAGTTGTGTCAGGTTCATCATAAAAAATAACCATGACATATATGTAATGGAATATAGATAATATTCTTGCCTAATTTTTCAATTAGGTTTCTGTTTGGTCCTAAGTGTACACCCAGACCTCAGTCTTCTCTTGCTCCCTACATTCTCCTTCTTCTCTCATAGTTCTAACATGTTAATAATTCCCTCTCAACTCCCTAGGCTCTACTCACACTTTTCTAGTTGGAATTACATTTTCAGTTTTACCACAGCATTTATCATGCACATTATAACTGTCTACATATGTTCCTGTGGTACCCAACAATTCCTAGAAGACAGAAATCATGTCATCTCTCCTTCCATGCTTCTTCTTTCATCATCCAACATGTCTTCAGAAGGAGTCAGGATGCTCAGTTAGAAAAGAGGACATTTGCCCAAACAGTGAATGGATGTAATGAAATAAGGTTTGTTGCTGTTGGGAAGGGCATTCCAGGCAGAGGTTAACAGCAGTCTAGGGTTTAAATGTGCTTAATGTATTCATAATTCTATGAATTATGTGCCCAGAATCAGTGCCCCTGTAACAAAGAATCCTAGTGAGTCGAGTGAGTGAGGAGTAATATAGGAGAAGAAACAGGAGTGGGGGAGAAATATTATTGAGCCACAGAGGGCTTTGGATCTTTCTCTAAGCAAATTGGGAGCCATGTGGGGGCATTTAGAGCATTAAGGGACCATGATCTAATGTTTGTTTACTTTAATCACTTTGGCATTACACTGAGTAGAGATTGAATGAAGACAAGAACAGCAGCAGGATGATCAGTTAAGAGGCCTCTGTAACTCTAGACAAGGAAAAAAAATGATAGTAATACGAGTGACATTAAATAGAATTGGATTATGATTTAAAAACCGGAATAAACATTTTTCTGATAGCTGTAAAGAAAGGAATCGAGGTTGTATAAAAATATTTATCTTGCCGGGCGTTGGTGGCACACGCCTTTAATCCCAGCACTCGGGAGGCAGAGCCAGGCGGATCTCTGTGAGTTCGAGGCCAGCCTGGGCTACCAAGTGAGCTCCAGGAAAAGGCGCAAAGCTACACAGAGAAACCCTGTCTCGAAAAAAGAAAAAAAAAAAAAAAAAAAAAAAAAAAAAAAAAAAAAAAAAAAAAAAAAAAAAAATATTTATCTAGAGAACCCAAGGACACCATTTCTAAGTTGAAGGATTTTAAGGTGAAGAATACAATGATTAGAATTGTTGCCACTTGAAACTCAGATGGAGTGTATTTCAAGAGAGTAAGACTGTGGTGACAAATTGTAAGGCCATTTCAGTTGTCTATGCAGGAGAGACTAAGAATAACAGAGCAAAGATGCTGAGGTGTAGATAATAGAACAGATTCAAGAAATATTGATGAGACAAAACTAAAGTATAGTCTGTATTTATTTAAAAAAAAAAAACTCCAGTGAAAGAGTCGTGTCAAGTATGTAAACTGGTTGTTTTGAGACACAGTCTTGATATAGACCGGGATTATCTTGAGCTTGCTATGTAACCCAGCCTGGACTCCAACTTTTGATTCCATGTCTTATCCTCCCATGTTGCATGAATCTTAAAGAGTCTTATTAATAAAATCAAACCTGAGGCCAGTTATTGGGGTGAATCCTGGAAGATCAGAGAGACAGAACAGCCACAGCCACCTCACCTTGCCAGTTCCTCAGCTGGTCCTGTTTCCTCAGACTGGAAGCCTCTGAGTCCTCATCCAGAATGAATCTCAGCTGAACTGCTGCTAGAAGCCTGAAAGCTTAACCAGCCAAATGCTGCTACTTTCTGGTCCTCATGCCTTATATACCTTTCTGCTTTCTACCACCACTCCCTGGGATTAAAGGTTCGCTTTCTGGGATTAAAGGCGTGAGTCACCATGCTTGGCTGTATCCTTGAACACATGGATTTCTGCCTCTGGAATGCTAGGATTAAAGGCGTGTGCTACCACTGCCTATTCTCATGTTTGATATTGTGGCTGTTCTGTCTCTGACCCCAGATAAGTTTATTAGGGTGCACAATATTTTGGGGAACACAATACCACCACACTCCCATGTCCCAAGATAATAGATGTATGTCACCACAGCCATCAAGGTCAAAATTGAATGTTGAAAAAATATCAGATCGAATCTTTAGTTCAATGCAGTTTATCAGCTCTACCTGCTGGAGACTATATGCTCACACAGAACTCCGTATGATAGCCAACTGTCATGACAACTTGGCCATTATTGTCTAATGAGAACTCATGTTTAGACGGTGCTGAATATTTCATATGAATATTTACTTTTGTTCTTATATAATGAAAGACTTTCCAATATATAGTCACTGAAAAATTATCACCCAATAAAATGATAAAATAAAATTTTAAATAAATATGACCATCACCAAACATTCATTGTGAATCCAAACCACTTTTTAGACAAACTGTGAACCTAGGAAACAGAATAGACTGGATTTTACTTCTGTTTTAAAAGCAAATATTTGATTCAAATATAATGTCCATATAGACTCACCACAGTGACATTTGTAATGTGAATCTGTAACTCGTTCCCAGGTCAAGAAACAGAATTTGGCCAGCACTCCAGAAAATTCCTTGGTTGTGCTTCTAGTCATGACACCAGAGAACAATTAACCCCTGACTGTCAGCTATTTTCAGTCTTTATGTAAAAAACAACGAAAACTTTCACTCAATATTGTGTTGTGATTCTCATCTAGATTATTATGTGTGCTAATTTTTTCTATGTATATTTCAGTTGTTTGAACATGCTATAATCCATTAATCTATTTTACTACTAATAGACATTTGGGTCATATGCTGTGGGCACTCTTGTAGGATGGATAGGCAGACAAATATAGACATGCTGATTATATAGATGACCCAGATTATAAGTTTTGTGTCTGTCTTAGTTAGAGTTTCTATTGCAATAAAACACCATTACCAAAAGCAACTTGGAGAGGAAAGGGTTTATTTCATCTTATTTCAGGTATCAATCCATCACTGAGAAAAGTCAGGGCAGGAACTCAAACAGGGTAGGAACTGAAGCAAAAACCATGGAGGAGTTTTGTTTACTGGCTTGCTTTTCATGGCTTGCTCAGTTTACTTTTTATGCATCCCAGGACCAGCTGCCCAGTAGTGGCGATGTCCATAACAGGCTGGGCCCTCCCACACCAATCACTAATAAGAAAAGGCCCGACAGGCTTGTCTACAGACTTCCTCAGTCTCATGTAGTCATTGTCTCAATTTTGGTTCCCTGTTCTCGGATAGCTTGTGTCAAGTTGACAAGAAAGAAGAAAACAGAATAAAACTACAACAAAAAAAAACCCACAAAAAAACAAAACAAAAAAACCCCAACCAGAGCAGTGTCAGCTCAACTTTCGCAGATACTAACAAACATCCTGCCCAAGTGGTTGTTAGATTATTTTTGCCATACTTAACTGTTTAGGAAGTATTCTGTTCTACAACTGATCTTTCCTTTTTCAAGAATCCGTTTCTAAGTCATAAATTTTGTCCTTGCAAAACAAAGTAATCAGAGTAGTTAAAAGTGGTTTTACACCTAAAAAATGATTTTATAAATTTTGTTTATGTAACACAGCAAGGACACTCAGAAGGATAAGAGCGAAATAAAGATGACAAAATGATAATGGAGAAGTCAAGGCTCCTTTGAACAGTGCTAGGTTGTCCCTTCATGGATATGCAGAGTGCCAGGAAGCTTTTTTCATACAGCTCAGTGCGTCGATGTGCTGGATGCCAGCACTGAACTGAACCAAGTGCCTTGCCATCACGGAGTGAGTGGAGGCAAGGTCATCAGAGTTGGGGTAAGCCATGGTGTGAAAGCCCAGTGTCCGGCCCAGAGTAGGTTTTTAGTGTATATTTGTTAACTGAGTATGTGAAGTAATTGATAAGGAAAGTAACTGCTGGGAGAATATTTAGAAAGACAAGTCTTAAAATGTGTGTTGCTGACATAGCTACACGTCAGAAGACTATTTGTGGCTCCTCAGTTATGTGTGCGACCTCAAATCTAGGTCACCCTGCCCTTTCAGATTCAAATGGGTTGGCTCAAACCATCATCGTTCATGGGCTGGAAAGCCCAATGTTTATCCCAATGTTTATTCATCCTGAAAGTCTTAGAAGAATTTTGAGTTTTGCTCATCACTGACAGTTTCCCATTCCAAAATCCACTGGATCGGCTCACCTTGTGAGTCACCTCGTGCTCTTCCGTGTACTCTCCGTTTTCTAAACAGTGTGGTCTTACTTTGGACAGCAGCCTGATTTTTTCTTCCTCCAAAGTATCACCAATACAGGACACCATGTAATACAGGACAGCGTGTAATACAGGACAGAGTGTGCATCACAATCGCCTATGATCTTGGGTCATAGAGGAAACTTATACCACAGAACCACAGATTATTAAAATTGATGAGTAGACAACTTTATTTTTAAACATCTCTCAGATACACTGACATCAGGAATCTCCCCAGTTTTTCTTTCTTACTATATTTTCCCCCTCTAGCTATTTATGTCATGAACTCAGCCTCCTGACTAATTGCCCAGATTTTCCTTCCTTGATTCATCTTCTCTTCCTCCATCTCTCAAACATCTGTTAACTTTATGTGCAGAGAATTTCGTTCAGTCTTCTAGACTGACCTACTGGACAGCTCTCCAACTGGTCGTCCATTGATACTAGCCTGAGGTTTATCAACCATGTAACAGTCAACTACAATAGGAATCTTAAAATACAAACATGATTGCATCATTCTTCTGCTCCAAACTCTCTGATAGCATTCCTTCACAAACTCCTAAATGGCCTAAATGGCCATTCACAGCCTAAAGAGGCCTTTTGCTCTCAGCCCTCCTCACCATCCACTCCTCTTTTTCACAGAGATTTTCATGACTAAGTTTGCTCATTATTCCTTAAAGACACTTAACTAGTGCTAGTTTAGAGATAGAAAGGAGATTACAAGAGAAAAAGACAGCCAATGTGACCAAAGTCAAATTAGACCCCACCAAAAGTTAAAAAAAAAAACTAGCAAATTTAAGACACAGTACAAGCTTTCTAAAATGAAACACAAAGAGAATAAATGCTATATAATATATATATGTGTACTTACAAAGCATATGTATATACATATATGTATGTATTAACAAAGTATCACTGACTACAGGAGCCATATGAAGAAGTCTAACACAATGTATATTAAGTGCCACAAGAAAAGGATATAAAACCTGACTTTGTTCCTTTGTTTGCTTTCAATCAGTCTCATCTATAGCCACAGCTGTCACTGAACTCACTAAACAGACCAGGATATTCCCAAATTAGCTGCAGTTCTTCTGCCACTGCCTTCTGATGTGTGCCACCACTCCCAGCTTCGAAAAATGAATGTTTTTTTCAAAGTCTGAAAATGTTCCAAGTTTGATGAAAACCATAAACAATTCTAAGAACTCTACAAATCCTAAGAGAATAAACATAAAGTCACCAAGACAGATAATAAATGATGATGATAATGATGATGATGGTGGTGGTGGTGGTAGTGGTGGTGGTGGTGATGATGATGATGATGATACAAACCAAAGGCAAAGGGAAAATTCTAAATACTAATAGAATTTGTGAAATGAGGAGGTGAACACACCATTACAGAGGATTAAAAAACAAAATAATTGTAATCACCAATATCAGCCAGCTACAAACCCTGTGACCCACAATAGCAACCTACCTGCAAGATATCCTGGAGCAACAGGACACAAAAGTCATGTGAATCACCAGACACTCTTTTAAAATTGCATTTAGGGCCCACTCCTTGAGAAGGAACCCATACCTGACCCTGCTAAAAGGGCCGACAACCTGAGACTAGACAGGTCATGGTTCTAGGGAAAAACCTAATACTATTATTCTACTAAAGGAACATAGCAATAATATGACCCCTAATGACCCAATTATAACACAGTTATAACTCAGTGCCTCACTCAACCTTCATCAGAGAGGCTTCTTCTTGTAGGAGTTGGTAATTGACACCGAGACTTTCCACAATTGGACAATACACAGAAGGTGGAAGACTTTTGAGCATGGATGTCTTCATCAAACCCCTCCCATTAAGGCTCAGGAATCCGTGGAAGAGGAAGCAGCCAGAGGTGATGGATGACTCCAAGGAAACAGTCTTCTAGAACTGACAGGACTGATTCACGAGTGACCCCACAGAGACTGTGGAAGCATGCAGAAAATCTGCACAGCTTCAAGCCAGATTGGGTCCCAGCATTGAGACAGGGGAGTAGACACAGGGTCCAACCCCTCACCAAGAAGCTTCTTGCAATTGACACTCACTGACAAAGAGAAAACCAGTTTTCTCCAGTGAATTGTCACTGGGTATGCCAACCACACTCCAAGGCAGGCCAACACAAAAGGAACTCCATGTTTTTCCTGTGAACTTTTTGTTTCATTTTGGCACTTTTTGTCTTATTGGTATTTTGCTTCCCTGTTTTCATTTCCTGTTTTTGTGCTTATTGTTGTTTTGTTTTGTTTTAGTTTTTGAGAGAAAGAGAAAGAACATAAATAAGAGAAAGAACATAAAGTTGTGTGGGTGGGGAGGTAGAGGGGTTCTGGGAGGAGATTGAAGAGGAAGAAAAACACTATCAAAATGTATTGTATGAAAAAACTTATATATAAGGAAAGAAATATGGCACAGTGCTTTAGAAACTATACAACCTAGAAAACAATGAAAAGCTTTCCTCCTGCCTGGAGATAACAATAAAAGTATATTAATCTAATTTCTTTAGCAGACAAAAATATTCTTCATGATAAAAGGAGAAAACCAATTCTTCCAAGCTGTTTTCTGATCTCCACATATGTTCCAGTTCACACATACACACATACACACACACACACAGACACACACACACACACACACACACACACACACACACACACACACACAAGCTAAGTAAAGTAGAGCAAAATTCAAAAATGGAATGGAAAACAAACTGAAGTGAATAAAATCTAAGCAAATCAAGTAAAATAATTAATAGAGTTGAGATCATAAATTAAAAACATAGGGGGCCAGGAAATACGTGGAGACTCAGAGCTCTATCACTGGTCACCTTCTGAGATTAATGCTGCTCTCAGCCTTCATTGGACTTCTTTGCACCGTGGGTTGTGATTAATGCAGAGACTCACACACAACTGGTCAACGTGCAGAGTGCGTGACTGTGGGATGTCTATGCTAACCCCTCCAAGGCTCCTCGGACGCAACCGAAGCTTACGAGGAATGCTGTGAGTGGCAGCTGCCCTCATAAACATGCTACATCTGTGGTTACCTACACAAGACACGGGTCTGTGACACTGGATCTATTAACATCTCATTTCGGATGGAAGAAGGACTCATGTGGCTCATGTGGCTCCAGCCTCATTGACAGGCAATGGGTATACTGGAGAAGGAGCTACCATTTTCCTCAGTGATGAAGCCACTGATAAGTTACCCATGTTCCAGTAAACAACCCAAACTCACGCTCAAGCAAACAATAATTAAACTCAGTGGATCACACACAAAAAAGTAGGGAAACAGAAAATGGATTTCAGCTGGAGAGGAAGTGAGGCAAGGCAGAGCAATAGGAGTAAAAATGTCCATAATTTAGTATATAGATTCAGGAAGTTTGTCAAAAAATAAAAAAGTGAAAAATAAAGCAACTAAAACTAAAAAAAAATGAATAAATACAAAACAATATTAAAAGGACATATCCCCAATTAAGGATGAGGAAGAAAAAGAGGAAGAAACTAAAATAATTTGATGAAATAAAAACATAGGAAAGAATGTTACTTCTTGAATAAAATTTTACAAACCAGGAACATTATATTATGATCTGCATCAAGTGTGTCTTTTGAGTCCCCTGGTGTATTTCTACATACCCGAAGGAAGGATGTTCACAGACAAATCCAGGAGTTCAAATCCATGTTGATCTGTGTCCTAAATACATGACCTGGGTCATTGTAACTTTGTTTCCTCACCTATAGAGTGAAGGTAATGACCTAACATAAGGGGGTACTGTGAGCACTGTTTGAGTTCATAGATGTTCAGCAGTCGGCATGGTGCCCAGTACCTCACAGCACTCAGTAATTGTTGGTTATCACTCTGTTTTGGCATTTGGAATTAGGAAAGGGCAGTGGTTCAAAGTAGCCACAAGAGAAATTGAACTGATTAGTGCTTCTCAGAATAAGTAATGACTCTTTCCAAACAAGTAGACACCTGCCTACTAACCACTTCCCACTTGCTGAATGCTTAAGGTGTGTCTAGGCAGAACAGTCAGAATACTCACAACCACCTCAACCACGAAGAAAAAAATGCATGCCTGTGGGGCTGTGAAGTTCCTTTCTGGATAAGATATGACCTCTGAGCGCTCTGTGCTAGCATGGCATTACTGGATAGAATGTGCTTTACAGCTAACCAGGAAGAGTTCAGAGGAGGGCAACCACCATAATAAATGACTTGGAAACAAAAACCTGGGCAGGTTCCGTCTAGCAAACAGATAGAGCTCTTGGCTAGGTGCACATCACAGAGAAGAGAGTTACAGTTCTCAGCAATGAATGAGGTTGCTGGAGATAATGCAGGGTTTAGATTAAGTCAGAAATACTCAGGGGAAAATTGGTACACTACATGGCGAAATACTGGACAACATAGGAAATGTCTACATTAACTACCAAATTATTTTCATAAGGTTCTATTTCATCAGTTTCAGAGCAATTGATCAAATAGACTTCTAGGAACAAATCAACAATAAAGAAACAAATCAGGTAAGAATGCAAAAGATTGACTAAAGGCACCAAGTAGGTGTTTTTACTTAAGGTCAGTACTTACTCTATCTAATGGTTTGCAGAAGAAAAAATTAATAGAAGGACATTTGGTTGTTATGGAACCATATTTAAAGGGAAAATTGTTACAAACAACTTGAAATTTCAGTTACTCAAGCTTTGCACCCATGCTCTAAAATGATCTTTGTGAGAAAATTCTTTCTTTCTACACACATATGCTGTTCTATGCAGCCGAAATGTGGGCAGCCAGCACTCTGTAGGGAGACCATGCCCAACTCCTCCATTTCATGGACAATGAAACACCAGGTGTTCTGTGGCTATCAGTAAATATGGTAAGGAGAGTGATGGCTTTGAGTTTACAGTTTCAGATCTAGGGTGAACCTCTCACATTCATGCTGTATACTCCTAAAGATTCACATTCTAGCCAAATCAGAGATCATGCATGAGAGAGGAAAGGAAGAAGTAGGGAGAAGAAAGGAGGGGGAAAAGATGGCGGGAGGGAATGCAATGTGTACATTCAAGCAAGAAACATTACATTGTCACTGAACCTTGGTATCTTAGCATTTGAGAGAACGGGAGGAAGGACAGCCAATCCGGGCTAATAGTTAAATCATAGACATTGAAATTAACCAGACCTGGGCTTAAATCCCAGTTTAGATACTTGTTGGCTATATGAACCTTTGCAAATTACCCTCTAACCTTTAGTGTCTTTATCAGTAAACACAGGGCCTAACAAATTTGTAGAGAAGATTAAGTATGATTATATACACAGAGCCCTTGACTGGGCCCTTCCACTTAACAAGCCTCTGCAAATGTTAGTCATTATATTAATACTTTGTTACTTGTCTTTTTATCTACATTGTAATAGTGTGCCTGGGGTCTGGGACTGGACAGGACTTGATTTTATAGTTACTGGATATTAGAGGCTTTAGGCTAAGATTCTTATATATTAAAATCATAAATTATGAAAAGTTTCATGGTGAATATATTTTATATCAGCCAGCTTACATCAATTTACATTATACTGTTGTTGTTACTAAAGTTGTTTTCTAATGTGTGTTTGAATCATTTTACTGCACTATAATTCATCAAATGTTTTTCAATCATGCCTCTGTACAGCCCTGAAAAAGGAACTGGAAATATAAAATCAGAAAAATCATGAACACAACCTTGCCTGTAAGTTGCTTGGAACCCAGAAGTAATAACAAACTGCAAATGTAGTGCAAAACTTGTCAAAAATTAGAATATAGGCTTTAAAAAGTTATTCTACAATTAAATCATAGAAAAATTAGGAAGGTGAAAAAAAGATAAGACTAAAGAATTCCATTGACATCTGTCAGTGCAAACGTTAGGTGGTAGCTGTCACATTTCCATCTTTAACTTGTTTGGCATCCTCTTGGTGTTTTGTCAGTTATAATTTAACTCTCAGGGCTGAGAGTGTATCTCAGTGGGACAGCTCTTGCCTAGCTCATGCAAGGCAGCCCTGGGTTCAAACCCCAGCACTTTAATAATAATAATAATAATAATAATAATAATAATAATAATAATAATGTAATAATTTAACTCTACTTTTGCATATATTTAGATGATAGTCTTAACTAGCAGCTAAATAATTCACCTTTTATTTAATGATAAGAGATGCTAGTTTGTCATATGTGAATATTTTATATCTAATGACTGTTTATATAATACTACTAACATCCCTGCATCCAATAAAAATAATGGTATTCTGTGATTTCCTGTCTGCTCGATTGATTTGCTGCCCTCATTTTATAATCTATTATATCATATATTATAACATATTATAACTAATATAAAGGGGTACCTTTATATTAGTTATATTGTCTTTTTCAAAGATTACTCTTCATATTTGTGTCAGGTTAAATAACTGTTCTTGAGTTGGTTCCTTTTGCAAGTTTCTAAGTTGACTGGTATATATTTTCAGTTCAAAGTAGAAGAACAGATGAAAGATTTTTGTTCTTTCTTCATATATGTGCCAGGATAGTCCTCTTTAAATTTTACTTTATATATTAGAGACATTGGGGATGAGTATAGAATTTGGGGGCTTTTCTTTTAGGAAATGAATGGATTCAAACTGGTTTGTTTTCCTCCTTCTGTCTCAGGGATTTTCTTTCTTTTAAGTTTAAAAGGTTGATCAAGGAAGATCATTTCATGAACTTTTCGTATTTTATACTTTACAATCTAATGATCTAATTCTCTTCTTGATTTAGGGAGATAGATCATCATCCTCTGTAGGTTCATATGTTAGCTTTCTATTCATTTAGGGACTATATCTTTTGTAGGTTCATATGTTAGCTTTCTATTTGATTAGGGACTACATGTTCTGTAGGTTCATGTGTTACCTTTCTATTCATTTAGGGTCTATATCTTCTGTAGGTTCATGTGTTAACTTTCTATTCACTTAGGGACTACATCCTCTGTAGGTTCATGTGTTAGCTTTCTTTTTGTTTAGGGACTATATCTTCTGTAGGCTCATGTGTTAACTTTCTATTTGTTTGGGGACTACATGTACTGTAGGTTCATATGTTAGCTTTCTATTTGTTTAGGGACTACATTTTCTATATGTTCATATGTTAGCTTTCTATTTGTTTAGGGACTACATCTTCTGTAGGCTCATGTGTTAACTTTTTATTCGTTTGCTTCCTTTTTATCAGAAATCTTTTCCTCTCCCTCTCTCCCTCCCCTGACTCCTACCTCCTTCCCCAAAAAACACTGCAAATAAATATGGAATAACACTCTCAAAAGGACAAAGAAAGGAAATTTTAATAGGTCTATTAAAAAAAACTCAGGACACAAACATTTGAGATCTGTCCTCCAATATCTTGCATTTCCTGAAGCTTTTTCTGAAAGTAAATATCAGTTTGAAAATATGTGGTATTAAGATTTTTAAAAACTGCTTATTATTAGTTACAATATTGATATCTCTGTTTTTTGCTTGGCTCTCCTTAACAACTCAACACTTATCTATAATCACTTTAGACACCTTCAAATGACACTAACTATAACAGAAACTACAGGCAATTAAAAGCCAATGTAATTAAAAAATTGTTGTGTGTTTAACTTAGTTTTATAATCAGTGTCCCTCACTTGGCCAATGTGAAGCAAATCGAATTTTCCTGTATGTATATACATTCTCATTTAATGCTGTGGTTTGGCAATCAGAACTGAAAATACTTTGCATTTATTTTTCTTTTCCTTTTCAGGAATAGGGAAAAAATGTCCTTCCCCTCAGCTGTCCTTTCTCCAATTTGGACCACTAGATTAATTAATTCCTCCTTTGAAGGATCCTGGGAGCTCCAGCCCAGCCTTGGTTCCTGGCCAGTTAAAGGTTACTGAGAAGGCAAGGGTCAGAACCAAGGTTAACTAAATACAGCACACATGCAATGAGAGAGACCAGAACTGCCTGGTCTTCTGGACCGCTTAAAACAACGAGGCTTTTCTAAAACTCCTATAAACTACAGATCGTCTGATTTTAGTGAACTCAGAACCTATTTATTCAGAAAGAAACAGATTCAGATTGCCTCCAGAAAACAAAAGAGCCAAGGATCACTTATATGTCCGTGTTAGAAGCAGAAGGGGAGAATGTCAGAACAAAATCAAGAGAATGGAGGTAAATTCTCATAAAACAAGCATGTAGGTCTGACCAGTCACCTCATTCATGAGCGTGTAGTTTTATGGAAACAGAGCTTTGCTGGAAACAAGACAGGAAAGGAGATTAACGTCAGAGTAAATGATAAATCAGGTAAATAAACACAAGGGATAGAAAAAGAAGGTTCTGCCTTAGGAACTTCTTCTCTATTTTAATTTTCTAACTCCAGTGTGTGTGTGTGTGTGTGTGTGTGTGTGTGTGTGTGTGTGTGTGTGTGTGTGTGTACGCACGTGCATGCACATGCATGTACCTCCTGGTGGTTTGGGGTAGTTTGGGTATTTATTATTATTTGTATTTCCCTTTGGAGACATAATATTCCACATGGGAAGGAGAAGGAAAGTTGAGAGGGTCTTCTTAGTGGCAGGACACTAAACCTGATAAATTCTGTGTTGCAGATTGGTTTTTCAGTCATTTCCCCTACAATGCCAACAATTAGTTAACATTGTTATACAGACGAGCAGACACATGGAGAGAGACTAATAGATATATTTCTTGAGTTTATTATGAAGTCAATGTTTCGACTACTTTCCAAAAAGCTCTTCTACCATAGACCAGTATCTGTTAGTTCATATAAACAGCTCTCCTAAAGAGAACATCTTTTAAAGTTTTGTCATGAAACTTCAAATGTCTGAAAAATACAGACTTATCAGAGTGTGAAGGCTTTGACTTGTTATGCAAAAGAAATAATTGAAGGGATGTCATCAAATGTGTTCCAATAATGGCTTCAATGGGAAGAAAAAAATGTATGCAAAAAAGACTATTTATGCACATTTTAAGTTTCTTTTTCCCCAAAACTATTGAATAATTAGAAAAAAAATAATTTTAAGACCTTTGATGATCTGATTAAATATTTCTTCAGAATCTTATAAAATCTATTTCATATATGAGAGACATACAGATTTGAAGAGACAGATAATCTCTACTCTGTTGTTTATAGGAATTTACATGCGTAAGAAACAATTCATGTGAGTTATTTACCACATACTGGGGATGATTAGCTCATTGCTTTGACTTGTTCTTTTGTCTCTTGGCTAGGACCTCTACCTACAAAGAAATTACAGTCTGCTTCTAAAACAGGCATTTAAGTGCTGGAAAGGCCTGGGGGTGACAAAGTCGTGAATCACAGGGTAGTTTTCTCATCATCTATCAGCACACCGGCACCTACCTGAAGATAACTGAGTTACAGTGGACCACATCTACCCACTGGCCTTACTTAAGGGCTATAATGCTTTTCACACAATGAATACTATAAATTTTATATACCTTGATTTTTGTGGTACTGAGGTAATAAGGCAGTAGCAACTGAAGATGGAGTCCCATTGGTTTTTATTAAAGAAAGAGCAGCACATTGGGGCAGGTAAACAATTTCCCCTTTAGAAAAGAATTTGTCCTTTCTATGGGACTTTTCCTGTGGGCTAGCCACTAGAGGGCATCATGATGCTATAGGCTTAAACATATGGGAGTATTGATCAGTATTGAGTTAATTACTGTCTTTTTGTTTGTTGGTTGGTTTGTTTTTTGAGACAGAATCTCTCCACAGAGCCCTGGCTGTCCTAGAACTTACTATGTATATCTTATGGCCTCTGCCTCCCAAGTGCTGGGATTGAAGGCATGTGTCACCACACCCAACCTGAGTTAATTACTCTTAAAACAGTTTTAAGTTAAAACTTAAACCAATCAGTTTAAATTAAAAAACATTCAGCATATTACCAGGTTCAATAACTCACACAAAAGATTTCATTGAAGAAAAGTATAGATATACCCAACAGAAAATGAGAAGCATCAATACCATCCTTGACAGTAAACAAGCATCTTAACAATTCATAAACCATCCCATCACTTCTTACTTCACAGTGTTATGAGCCAAGAGCCAACATTCAACTAAGAGGGCTCCCTAGGCAGCCACAGTCAATGTTCCACATATGTTTCTTGAAAAGACAATAAGGTAATTGAGTCTTTTAGATAAGACCTGTGGGCCTCAGCCAATGATTCATCTTTAACTGGCAGTTTAGGAGAGATTAAGAGTTAAAAATTGGACTTTAATACCTTGTTCGACTTCTTTCACTTGGATTTCATGAAAACATTAAAGGATAGCCAAGCCACATTTCCCTTTCTTTTTTAATGTATAAATACATTTGATTTAAATATAAATATATTATTTCACTTAATATGTAACTTCTCAAGATATTTGGCTTGTTATTTTGGTTTGGGGTTACTGTTTTTAATTAATAATTTATCTTCCAAAGTAGGTTTTTGTTCAGAGCAAAACTGAGCAGAATATGTTCTCTGTCCTCATACAAGCACACCTCTCACCAGCAATGCATATTTATACAACTGATGAACTGATATCAACATGTTAATATCACCCAAAGTACACATTAGTATTCAGTCTTGGTGAAACCTGACAGATATAAGATGGCATGTATTTACCAATGTGATTCAGAGAAGAGTTTTGCTATCCTAGCCATCTTATAGTCTACTCATTCACTCCCACTACCTTCCTACTAACAGCAGCTAGTAACTAGTGATCATGGTATTTTCTCCATGACTTTGTATTTTCCACAATGTCATCTAATGAGGATTATACAGTTGACAAGTTGTGGTTTTATCTCGTCAATGAAATATTATTTAGTGCAGAAAATGAGCAATCAGGCCAGTAAATGGCATAGAGAAAAGTCTTTGTTGTGCCGGGCGGTGGTGGCGCACGCCTTTAATCCCAGCACTCGGGAGGCAGAGCCAGGCGGATCTCTGTGAGTTCGAGGCCAGCCTGGGCTACCAAGTGAGCTCCAGGAAAGGCGCAAAGCTACACAGAGAAACCCTGTCTCGAAAAATAAAAAAAAATAAAAAAAAAATAAAAAAAAAAGTCTTTGTTGACTAGATATATTATAAGCTTAGCTTACCAATTCACCTACTGAAGGAAATTTTGGTTGCTTCCAAGTTTGGGTAATTATGAACTGGCTGCTGTGAATGTGTGCCTTTTCTGGGTAGGTATAAGTTTGTAATCCATGTGCATACTTTGTTTTATTTTTAGCCTGAGTCCCCAGAGAGTAATATTTTGCCGTTTGGGATCTGCTGACTTGAACCATGTGAAGTTAGAACTAGAAAGGAATTCTGTTGCCCAACCCAATCTCAACTGGTCCTTGAGGAAACTGAGGGACCTGCATGCTAACGCTCCACTACTCTATTCCTTTAAAACCTCAAAGCTTCCTGGAATTTGTTCTTGTTTGTTTTGTTTTGTTTTTTAAGACTGGGAATGGATATGGAGAAAAAATACTTTGTTAAGAGTCACATTGTGGATCAGAGCATGGCCCTTTACTAGTTAGTGGGTTTAACCCATCACTGCAGAACCTCTCACCTTGCTAACTACAGGACTGGCTGCTAGTCTCCCCTGCTCCTAAGCATTCTTCCTAGCAGAACCCTGCCATCTGGTCTGGAAAATTGGATGCCAAAGGAGACCTCCCGTGCTGCCCTCCCATCAACTGGGGTTCCAAAGCTGTGCACAGATCCCAGCCACCTCCACTGCTAATGAGAATGTTTAAGCCCTTTCTGCGGGTTTTCCCAAGGAGATAGTCTTTATCTGCTCATCTTTGAGGGGCACTAATCAAGGACAGGCCTATGTCTTCTCACTTCAAAACGAAGAAAGCCTTTATAAGAACCACTTGTAGCACATGTAGATCTTGCCAGGAGAGGATCCTGCATCTTACCGCATACTCTTCCCCAAACAGGGATCCACAGCACACTCTCCTTAGTTAACTTCTTAGGAAAAATTGGTCTGTATTGTCAGGTCCAAAGAAGCCCAGGATAAACATTGCCCTATTATCATACCACAGGGCACTCTGACTGCCAGGTTCACTCAGTACCTGTGGCTCCTCTCTGCTCTTTCATGTCAGCTCTGTTAGCTTCCCCGGCTGCAGCAGCAGCAGCCTGCCTCTGCCACCACCACCTGTCACCAGGTGCCTCCCACCATCAGCTCTACGACATGTGTACATCTAAAAAGTCCCACCTGGCGGGCACAGCTTGCCCTCTTTTCTCTCTTGCCTCCTCTTTCCTCTCTCACCCCTCTTGTCTCTCTCTCCTCTCTTCTTCCTCTTGTTTCTTCTCCGTCTCTCTGTCTAGCTACCCCCCTGCTCTCTCACGTGCCCACTCCGACAGGGCCTTTCACTTTCACTCTCACACTAACTCAGTTGCGCATGGCATGTTTGCTTAGTGGCATACCTTGGCAGGGCCCGCTGGAAAGCGTCCACTTTGCCTTTCTTTTTATTTATCATTACACAATCCCTATTGTAAACATCTCCAGCCAGGGGCTTCTCTTCCCTTCCCCCATCTTCTTGTCCCTATATAAACTTGCCATTCTGACCATTCTGCTCTTCTCTCTCTCTCTCTCTCTCTCTCTCTCTCTCTCTCTCTCTCTCTCTCTCTCTCTCTCTCTCTCTTTCTCTCCTCTTCCTTTCTTGTCCTCTCCACCCTCCCTGGCCAGGTTCAGTCTGCTGTTCATGTTGTCTACTACTTTCTCTCTCTGCTCTGGACTCTTCCAGATGTCTCTGGTTGTTCTCTCCAGCGTATCTACAATAAAAACCTTTTCCTCAACCATACCTTGGAGCAGTCACATCTTCATTTCCATTCATGTATTTCTTGGTGTATGGAATCAGTATCTAATTCTTTCCTTGAAGGTCTAAAGAGCAGATGTCTATGTGGATGTCCCATCAGTGGCAGAGGCTAGCCTGGCATGGCAAGCAATCACTCAGAAGACTATTCTCTGCTGGGGGAATGCCAATGTTGGAGATCCTTGGGGGAAGTATGATCTCATCAAGAATTGCCAGAAAACCCGAATCAGTCAGTACAGGTGCTTGCAAAAGTTTACAAACAGCAGAAGAAGCTGGCTTCCAGGAATAGCGCATAGAATGACGCAGAAAGTTCCACTAGAGGTGTCCAACCTTGGAGGCTGTCACTTGAACTGCAAGCCAAGGCTCCTTTCCTTTAGGAAAGCTTCAGGAGGATCCAGAAATCTCCCTGTGGGGAAGCGCTGTGTTCCCCACCTACTCTTTTGTTTGTTTGAAATAATAGCCTGAACCCTTGAGCAGATGACCCCAACATGATTCCTGTCTTCCAAAACTCCTGCTGACAGAGATGAATTCACATCTAGAACTCTACTGAGAAGCATAGTTATCACCCGTCTAGCCTCTTACTACACATAAAAAGAGGTGTATGAGCCTACCCAGAGGATGCAGTACAGCCCCTGTGAACGAAGGGACTGTAACTGGGATCCTGCTGCAGAGGGCCTGGTGGCCTGGCTTATTTCATCCCTCTACCTCACCCCAGGTCCCTCTCTGTATGATATGGTGGGAGAGCAGTGATGATGTCACAGCCATGGGTTGGGCTGCGAGCTTCTGAGACTATTAATGTCTTAGGCGACATAACATTGTATGGTCGTCTCTATGATAGGTGACAGCTTTTACATCAAAAGACAACTTTGGGCTCCACACACCCAGATCTGCCCCCTGTCAAGTTTGCTGTTCCTCTGAGAGGACTGACAGAGTGATGAGTAATGGCACATGAGTGAGATACGTCCAGCCTGAGTGGTTCAAAGTGGGAGTTTTGAATTGATATCAAATTCAAGTTTTGAATTGTTACATAGTCAGCCTTTTTGAATGCTGAAAGTGTGACTTATTGTTAATATCAGAAGGTGGTGTTGCTATCGAATTCACTTCCCAGCTGGTGTAACACAGACATTGGCCAATCAGAATATACTCTAGTCACAGATAACTGGTATAACTACAGAAGGTGCCACTCAGGGTAGACAATGACCAAGTATAAAAGTGACCAAAACTAGTGAGGAATCTTCTCAAAATATTGCTTAAGAAAGGAAGAGGAACAGACCCTATCAGATGCAAAAGTGTGAAAGCTTGCTTGGTACTGTGAGGTGTGAAAAAGTGATGCCACCATTTTCTGCCTGCTTGAGTCTGTACTTGGCTCGTTTGATAGTTTACAACAGATTTCTTTTCACTTGGGTAAATCTCACCCATTCCTCATTGCCTCCATACTCATGGCTGGAGTTTAACAAGGAGGTATTGAACATTTCCTTCTTGATTTTGAGTTTGAGAGTTGGGTCCCTGTACATCCCTGAGAATCACTGGCCATGTGATTCACTCCCTGCCTGTCATTCTAAATTAACAACACACTGAACAAGGGGCTGACGTGCTTGTCTGCCTCCTCATACCCTTTAGATACAAGAATAATAATCTAGAGTCCATGCTCTCAACAATAGAGTTAATTTCTATCTTAGATGTAAATAAACAGTCTTATCACAGTCCCTGGTACATATGCCCTAAGGTCCTAACATGTTCTGTATTAAGTCTGGAATTTAATAGAACATCATTAAAATCATTCATCTTTAAACTTTTGAGAATTTTTCCTTGTAAAAAAATTTTGGTTGTACATAATACACATTTTATAAATATGGGTCATGGAATCACACCTCAAAAAGAAATAAAATTTAAGTTTCAAACATTTTAAGCAAGGCCATTAATTTTGCTTTAGAATATAGATAATCCCCTTCGTCATTCAAATCTTCAATAAAGTAAGAGTATTGTCTGAGTGTAAACGTTAGGTTTAAGCATTCTTCTTGACTAGGCTACTGCATGCTGGTAGGCCCCGATGGCTTACAAGCGCTCATAGGTGACAGGCTCACTTGGCAAACCTGACTGTACTGTAAAACCATTGGTCCTGATTAACTCTCTTCTCTGATGAAAATGACACATCGGTTGTCTTTACTGTGGAGTCTGTGCACGGGGCTGCGATGAACACTGTCTGCTTACTGCTATTATAATAACTGCTTGTGATAGACATTTAAATAAATATTCAAAAATTAACTTTTTAAAAAGTTTTAAAAAATCTGTTTAAAGCCAGTGGGTGAAGGTACATGTCACCAGACCCAAGTTTAAACCCTAGGACCCATATGGTAGAAGGAGAGAACTGACTCTCTCAAGTTGTCCTCTGAAACAGGTATTCTCTCTCTCTCTCTCTCTCTCTCTCTCTCTCACACACACACACACACACACACTGTCCATTATAAAGTCAGTCTAATATTTTGTGATTCTATTTTGTTTTATAGTTATTTATATTTATAGTTATAACATAAAACCAAATACTCAGTGGCTTCTTTTGTCTTTATACTGGACTTTCTCCACACTCAGACTCTACTTGGTATTTTATTGAGCAGTGTGGATATACTGGCTGGCATGCCCTAGAAGAATTAAAGGGGAACACAGACTAATGCTCAGGAGACAAATGAGTTAATAACCAAACTCATTCTCAACCTGATTCAAATTCAGCTATGAATCTCATACAGACACTTCTTAAAGAAAGGAAGAAAGTGTATTCTTCCTCCTACTGTGTACAAACCCAGGGCCTTGAGATTTAGCTCCATGTAAGCATCCCTCCAACACCACCTGCGGTAGCTCCAAGCACCCTGGTCCTCTGCACTAACCCTCCATAACTATGCCCATCACACGTCTCATAGACTTTTATTCTTGCCGGATGTTCATCATCAGAAGAGACGACTTGGACTGTGCATTCACTTCTAAGAAGAATTGAAAGACTGAGGTGTGGAGACCAAGAGAGAGATTTCTCTCTCAGAAACAGTTGGGTTCTTGCTTGAGGCAAGGTTTGAAAAGTACCATATAAAACTCTTCTTTCTATTCCCAAATCAGCATCATATGCCAGCCGAGATGGAAGTGGGGCACTGTTAAAATTAAAGACAGTTTTGCCTTTCAACGCAACAGAGGAGTAGCTGACTCATCCCGGACACCCTAACCAGTGTCTCTGCCTCCTTGGAAAGCCTGGCATAGAGAAGCATTTTCCATTGTGAGTGTTAGAGAACTGCCTCGGAATGGCAACTGCTGTGGCGGCCGCAGTGCCCGTGATAGATAAGAACCCTCGAGAGATGGAAGTAGCCAACTGGCCAAATCACGTCGGCTGGCTGCAACAGCAAAGCCCTCGTGCCATGACAGCTGAGGTTTAAGACCTACAATGTCACCCTGGGAAATCTGCAGTCGGAGCATTGCCCAGCGCCTGCAAGCCTCCTGGGGCAATACCCAGAAACTGGCCTTTATTCCTTGGTGCGTGCAGTGTCGCTTGTGAGAGCTCTGCCCACAAAGCCATCAGATGGTAACAATTTTCAGTCACTTCCAACATGAGCTGGTTTTGAACTTTAATATGCAACCTAATTATGACTGCAAACACTTTGTTAAGCAAACAAACTTCAAACCCTTTTAAAAAAAGAAGAAGAACATCTCTTCTCTGGTCATTTCATCTTGTACAAAGGCTTTAAAAATAAAACTGAGTAGGGAATTAGAGAATCCAGGGATTAAAAAAACAAAAAAAAAAACCTGCCCCAAATTAAATGGCTCTAATGTAATCACTACTTGAGTCCTCAGTATCTGGATTTTTTCCTTCAAATCAAACCCTGGAAACTAAGGTGTTCTAGGCCTATTTCCTCCCTTTAACCATTCACCTTCTACCCCAGAACTACAAGTAACATCGTTCTTGCTTTTAAGTAGGTCAGAGAAACTGACTTTTTAATTTGTTCCAAAATTCTTTGCTTGTGAATTTCCTCTTTTCAGATTCTGAAATGCATGCCATGTGAGATTCTCTCCTGCCTCTCCTTCCTTTCCGATTCCCTCACAGGATCTCTTTTCATCTTTCTTGGTTATGTATCAAGAGCAAGAATCATTATATAGCAAATGGAAATGATCAGCTGTGCCCTGTAGAGTTCACCACCAGAGGAACCTGGCAGAGCACTGTGTGAGGAGGTAGTGGGTATGGGAGCCCTGATCTCCAGACTCAGTCCGAGGTCCTCTCAGTGTTTTTACATTTCCTGCATCCCAAGTTCCCCAGTGTTCTCTACTTGCCTGAATGAAGATCATTACTAAAAAGATGTTTTCCTTCATCTTTCTGGGTACTGCCCAGAAGGAGCTCAAGGCATAGAGAGCAGATATCTGATCTATACATTCACTCTAAGATAGTTCCAGCAGTGAAGCCCTGGAAATCTCTCACAAAGGGGAAAGGGAGGAAGGGAACATTCTCCCTGCTGAGATTTGCCTAAGGGAACCCTGAAATCCACATGTGTCAGTACCCCACCTCTCTCCAGCCTCACCAGTTTGTGAAAGTAGAAAACTGTTGAGGCCAAAATTGTACTTCCGATCAAGCAGGTGGGAAGACGGCTCTCCTGGGGAAGCCTGTGTTTGGGATGCTGGGCCAGGAGCTTGTGAGGAGCGATTGTTCTTGGCCACCAAATGCTGAGTCCCCCTTCTTCTCTTGGTGTGCTCAGAGTTTGAGGACACGTTCATTGTCGAGACAACCTTCACACTAGAGGAGATGAAGCTTTCGAGGCATTGAGTGTGGCTGTGTGCAGCCGAGCCATAGAATCATTCAGGCATCCTGGGGCGTGAGAGACTCAACTGAGAGAAGCTGGCTTGAGCAGAGGTGTGAGGAGAATTTGGGAACTAATGGTATCATTTAAATATTAGTTTAGGCAAACCTGGAACTGCCCACTTTCTTGTTACATGAGCTATAAATGTCACTTACCACGTAAGCTGCTTTTAGTTGAGCTTCTTTTTTTTCTCTTTTCCCCACTTCCTTCTTCCCCAGCCCCTTGCGACAGGATCTTCCTGTGTGCACAGAGTGGGACTAGCCTGGCACTCACGAAGTGGGCCCTCCTCAAATGTGCAGTTCTTCTTCTCCTGCTTCTGTCTCCCAGGTCTGAGATTACAGGTGGCCACCACCAAGTCTAGCTACAGCTTTCTTTATTTACAACTAAAGAATCTTGATATTAACAGTTGCATTAAAATTTTCAAAATAGGACAATGTGAAATTTTATTTCTCTTTAGTAACTCAATTAGCAAAAGATGTTTTGAGACTTGACTACCTTGGTATATGAAACATAATCACCAAATGCACCTGAGCTCAGTCTCTAAACTAGGGCTGTATTCTGGATGAATCTAAGCATTTGTTCATGTGATCCACCAAGCTGGAAGGCCTGTGCCGCCACTGAAATGAGCATGATTTCAGCTTGGCCAATCAGTGGGATTTCCATCTATAACCTTTCTGTCCTGGACTAAATGAAAAATACATATTACTTCATTTAGAAATGTTAAAATGATGTATTAAACCCATTATAATATAAATTTTATTCCAAGAAATAAATTTTGGGGGTCTTTCTTAAATTTATATATATTATTCTACAATGAGTTAAAAAGAAACAGTAAAAGCCATTTTTATACAGTAACTGGGAAACTCCTCATAACTGAATTACACAGAGTCAACCTCAAATGAAATTTTACAACTTAACTAAGACAAGTTTCTAAAGAAACTGTAGAATCTTTCAGGCAGGCTAGAAGCCCCATCTGAAGATGGACTGAGGCTATAAAAAGGTTCCTTCCTTTCCAACTGGGCCTAGATATGGGTTGATACATTCCCCACTCTGTTCTTCAACTGTGAGTGAAATTGTGCTGTTTCACAGATATTTGTCACCTGAAGCCCATCTGATGGAAAAACATTGTAACAATGTAACATTGAAAGAGTCCACCAGGTTTCCAGGCTCTGTTAAGATGGACATCGAGTTAAATATTAACTGCTCTCACCCAGCCATGCTTTCTGGGTTTCCTGCCCTCACATACATGGACCTTGAAAACAGTAGGAGTCTAATGGCCCCGGGACTGTCTTCCAGGGCTGGGTCGCTCTGCTCGCCAGGGAGGTGGGGTCAGAGGATGGAGATGGGACCCAGCTTGGGATCCTCATGAGAGCTGCCATTTTCCCTCATCACTGGGTGGTCTCCGATCAGTCTCCCTTCAACTTCAACCCCAGATGAAATTGTAGCACCTCAGACATTTATGTCTTCTTTCTTTTTAAAAAAAATATAAATTATTTGTCACAGTCTAAAAAACAATGTGTTTCTTTTTCTCTCTCTCATTCACCATCATTCTTTATACTTACACATGCTACATGAAAACCTGCTAAGGATATTTGACTTTGATCAATGATTTCAATTTCTAAGGAGATCCTTAGAAAATGAATACATTATTTAACACTAAACATCAGCATCATGCAAGAGAAAAGTATGTTTTCCCTTCTGAAAAACAAATACACTAGGTGTTGTTTGTTTGGGGGCATTTTGGTTGCAAGTGTAGTGGTATGTTGTAAGTTTTAACACAGAGGTTTTTCCTGTTAATGTTGAATGAACTGGTAGGGATATATGGCAAAGGGTCCATTCATGGAAATGGCTATTTGATGGGTCATAAAGCTAATTAAAACCAAATTTTGGCAACAGCATTCAGGATGTGCATGGCCAACTTTGTTTTGTTATATTACCCCAAATGACTCTTTCATGTGGGAAAATATTTTTACTTCAAAAAAAAATACAGGAAAGTTTAATTGATCTAGGCAAACAAAACAGTCAGACAAATTAGCACATGATCAACTCCTTGGATCTAAAGCAAATCAGGCCATAAAACCTAAAGGAAATGCAGCAAGCTTTACCTTTCATTGCTGTTTCAAAGTTGGATCTTGGGGAACTTGGCTACACAGACAAAACTTAACCATTGTGTGGCCATGACCCCAGAGACAAGAGACAGTAGCAAAGAGCATGATGTTAGTTAGGGGTGGGGGTGGGGGAGGTATGGAGGAGAGGAGAGGGCATCGATTTAAACTGAGATCTGTCCAGCTGAAACAATGCTAAGACATCTCAGAGCCTCGTTTCAAAGATAGTTGAAATTAGTATGCAAGCATTTGAATAATAGATGTTATTCAACAGGAGTTATTTATAGTCTGAAGAGTTGTAGAGAAAATTCTGATTATTCTCATTCCTCTGGCCCAAGCTTTTCCTTATGCATTTGCTCCACTAAATATTTATTAAGACTCTTCTGTGAAGAAAACGGTAGTACTATGAGTCTCCCAGTGTCACGCAGCCTACTATAAACCATTACACAAATAATTATTTTATCGAAGTGATGACCAATGCTTAAAAGGAAGCTCTCGTGTACTTTGAGAGTGTATGGGAGGGATATCTAAATTTATCTGGAGGTATGAAGTCAAGGAAGCCACAGCAGGCGTGCAGTTACATCGGAGAGTGCCGGAGGAAGAGTAAATGAAGCTCTAAGTGGGGAGAAACCGGGAGACTTCCCAGCAGAAATGCAAGAATGGGTGTGGACCAGGGTTTCCTTGAGCATAACACATGCAAGGGAGCAGAGAAGGTCAGACTGTGACTACAGGGTGGTGAGCCAGAGATGAGTCCTAGAGGCAGCTCAGAACCAGGTCACAGAAGTATGGTAATGTTCTGAACGTTTAGCAATTTAGAGAGGACAAGATCTGACCAACCAGAAGAAGCAACAGCTGTCAACAACTGGCGTGGCACAACCAGTCTGACAGGCTGGCAGAAGGAAATGGCTTGTAGGACACGTTTTACATTCTCTACTTAATACCTAGAACAAGAAAAAAACAAAACACTGAATTATTTTCAATAAGGAAGCATCATAATCTAATATGAGTCATATGTGCTTCCTAGAGCAGCCAAGCTGCAGGGGATAAATACTTCAGTTTATCAAGATGCTCCCACATCAGAGACAGAGTGCTCTTGGGAGCAGGGGCATAGGATGAAGGACGCAGAATGCAGCCCTTGCCCTAAGGCAGCTCACAATAGTAATCATTCAATTGCTCTGCTTGAACAAAGAAAGTTCTAGATGTTCTCCAGTGAAATACAAGGAGCAGAGCCTCCTGCCCAAAATCTGCTGCCCTCTCTCCATGTAATAGAGAAAGATACAGTCTTGGTTCTGCATTACAACAGGAATACTGATCAATAGCAACATTTAATCACTCAGAAGCATCTTGTCTTTCCCCTTTCCTGTATGTACACATGATTTGCTTCTGAAACACAAAGTAGGTGTCTGAGATGCCTTTGTTTTCCAGTAGGCCATCTGGGCACACCTCCACGGGCCAGTGGCACACAACTTCACCTCTACCAGCCAGTGGCACACACCTCCACAGCTTAGCCAGAAATCACCTTGATCTAAAGTCCCCACTTTTCCTCAATCTCAGTATTGCCACACATAGTTTAAGTACAGTCAGGAAATACTTCTACAGGTACCATTCTATGTGTTGACCAAGAAACCAGTTTAGGAAATGACATTCTAAAACTGTAACATCAAACTAGCTTCAAATCCTAAATATCTACAAGAAACTACTTTTTTCCTAATCATTTCCTATGTACAAACTTTATCAAAGGTGTGCAAATTATACAGATCCGCAGACAAGACAATGAACGACATTGTTTTAAACAAAGGTAAGGCTAGAAAAAATTAAAGTTTAAGGTTACTGGCATTAACTGGCATCCTACTAGAAGATCTGGTACACCTCCACTGCCAGGGACCTAATGGCTCTCCTAGGAGACAGGCAAAGCAGGACGGGAACATTTCACTGTGGAGACACCTGAGAAGAGAGAGGCTGGCCCATTTGCACACGACATCCTTGGCAGCCAGTATAGGTGACAGGCATGGATCTAGGAACCTGGAGCTTCAGTGTGGGGCCACCTGAGTTCAAACCTTGACTCTGTTGTAGTTGAGTGGTGTGACCTTAACTTCTTTGTCATGGTAAATTTGATATGTCAATGTAACTAAGCTATAGCACCCAGATATTTGATAAAACACCGGTCTAGAATTCTATAAAGGAATTTTTGAAAGATATAGCCAGTATTTTAAATTAGTAGCCTTGAGTGAAACACATCACCCCCACCTCATCAATCAGTTGAAGAGCCATAAGAGCAGAAGACTGAGGTTCCCTGGAAGTGAGGTTCCCTGGAAGTGAGGACTTCTGCCTCCACATTAAATATCCCCTAATTCCTAAGGATGACAGGCCAGGGGTCAGGCCTGGAGATTGGGTGTTTGCCAGCTCCCATTTGTGAGTCAGTCACTTAGAGAGTAAAATGAGGGGGGAAAGAAGAGAGGGAGGGGTGAGGGAAGAGGAGGGCTGAGAAAAGAGGGAGAAGGGAAAGAGGGAATCCTATTGCTTCTGCGTCTCTGGAGGCTCAAAACATTCTCAAGCCTCACTTTCCTCTTGGATTTTCATGGACTCACAGCTAAATGGAATAATGCATATCAAGTGCCCGCTCCATGTCAGACTGATGGTCTGCAGTTCAGGAACGTTCATTACTAACTTGTGGGAAATGAGTTTGAACTCACTGCTCCACTCATAACTCTATTACTTATCACTTCCCCTGCCTATGATGCTAATTTTCATTCCCTCCCTCTCTTCCCGCCCCACACACTCCATGTACAGATGAGAAGTAAAAGCCTAAGCTGAGAGAAGCGTGCTTCAATACTGTTGGGCAATGTGAAGGCCAGTGAGGACTCGTGTATGGCGGTGCCTCGCTGAAGGATGTCTGCTCAGGACCTGAGGCTGTTTGCTCCATGTACATGTACAGTCCATGTACGGTGGGCATCGTACCCTCTGCAGCATGCATTCCCAGTGTCTTGAAATCCGTGTCTGACTCTGCTATGTGTCGCCTCTGTCTTTGCCCCTTTCCCCTTGGGTTCCCTTTAGGAAATCACGGTGGCAGGAGGGACTGAGAGAGGGAAATGTCTACCAGTAACAAGCTCATCGGGCCACTTCCTAGTCCCAGGTAGATCACTGCACCAGCTTCGCCAAAGGAAACAGCGATCTTCACCGCTTCACTCCCAGAGACAAAGGGTCCTGGTAGCGAGCCATGGATTCTGGGCCTCCTTTGATCAACTTTTTGTTTCAAACACATTGTTAGTACGTCCTGCTATTTTAGGAGCTTCAGACAAGTAGAACGAGGCAGAAACATCTGAAAACACATTTGTGGCTAAGCTGTCAACTCAAAGTGACCTATAAGATTGGTTCAAATGAAAAGTTAGTCATAACTCCTTCACAAGCATGGCATGGCTAATTGAAATGGCCTCTAGTATTTTAAATTTAAAATACCAGTTGGGCAGTAGACAGCCTCCCTGACAATAGAAAATGCATGTCTGTAACAGACCTACCAGAAAGCATCTTCTTGTGTAATGCTGAGAGAAATCCAAGTCTGAGGATACAGAAATAATCAAGAGCTATATTTACTGCTTGTCAACAGTTCTAAAAAATGAACTAAATTAGTAAATAAATGGTATGAATTGTGAGAGCTTAAAACTCTCCCAAAGGAATACATTTCTGTAACTAATATTGTAATTTTTAGTAAAATCTAATAAAGTTGTCTTTTGACAAAAATCATCTTTGTGACTGTGCATAAGTCAGCTAAAATCCCCAAGTAGCCCACAGTGTGCTGGGATGAATCTGAGCTGGGTCAGAACGCAGACATCTGGATGTTTTGTTTGTTACTGTTTTCATTTCCTATGTGAATACAACATCAAAACCTGTATATGACTAATTTCTCACCTATAAATTTCACTGTATGATCTATTTCCAAAAATAGAAATGCACTGAAATCAATATTCTTCTCACCATTTATCTTTAAATTCAGCTCTTTCTGGTAACCAGCCAGCTGCCTCTTGAGCAGTACCAGGTAAATTATCAATAATTTCAGAAGCATATGACAGCCCAGAGAACTGGAGTCTCAGTAGCCTATGAATAATTCTGTCACCTAGTGTCACAAAGAGGTCCTGCCTGAGACTGCCCCTGGCTGCCTTGGCCCTTCTTGCTCACTGAGTCAGGGTTGCCCAGCCTAAGGAAAGAACTTTTCAGGCCTTCCCTTTCAACTTACTGTCCCCAGAGCTTGTCCATAGTGACAAAGAGGCTTTAAGCACATGACTTCTCTGGGGATGCTGCAACAGAGCACTACAAACTGCGTGGCTTAAGCAAACGAAAAATATTGAGTTACTGACTTATGGTTCTGAAGATGAGAAGCTGGAGATAAGTGTGTCAGCAAAGCTGGATCTTTCAGGCCACAAGGAAGAATCTATTTTATATTTGTTTCTAAGTTCTTGCCTCAGGTATCTCTTGGCTCTTAGATGTTATTTTTTTATGTCTTCACACCATATTCTCTGTGTTCCTATCTCTCAATTTTCCCTTTTTATAAAACCACATGTTACACTAGATTACAGTATAGTCCAATAACCTCACTGTTTCTTGATTACCTGTGTACAGACACTATTGTCAAAGCCAGGCATGGGAGCACAGCCTGATCATCTCAGTCCTTGGGAAGCTAAGGCAGGAGGATCAGAAGCTCAAGGTCAGCTTGGACTACAGAGTGAGAGAAAACCAGACTACATGCATGGGATCCACCAGTCAGGACATCAGCATCCTTGGGAAGAACACAATTCATCCCTAGCCTTGGTCAATGAACAGTTGGGTTCACTCACAGCAACACTGGAGTCCATCAGTACTATAGACCTATCTTATTAGCTCTTCCAGACTTGGATTTCTTGGAACTAGGAGTTATGGACCCAACTCCCTACTCTGCTGAGACAGGATATTGTACAATTGTCTCTACTGTCTTTACAGTATGTATCCAAGCAGTGGCTATTGATGATACAATGAACATTTCCAAACCTGAGAGAGCTACCCAAGTGAGAGAATACCTGTCAACTTCTATCACCCATAAAAACTGCTACATAAAAGAGAAATAATAGTAATTGCTTGGACCATCTCATGAAGGTACTATGAAAACCACCTCAAGTAGGAGAAACATACCAAGCTTGCACATAGACACATATACACATGCATGCACACATGTGCACACACACACATACATGCACATGCATACACATATAAGCATGTGCACATGCATACACATATACACACACAGACACAAAGACAAACACATACCAATTAATAAATTTTAAAATTCACCTCAAGCATAAAACCCTGTTATAAATCACAGGGTTTCTGTGGGAGAGATAATAAATATTTTAGGTCTTGGTAGCCAGAAGGCAAAATCAATATTATAGAAATACTCTTGTAACTGGAGAAAGCTACTTTCCAGGTTTTAAAAGAATTAAAATAAAATACTATTTGAGTAGTTTTTGTTGTGCAGGTCTATGAATGAAAAAAAAATAGTAATTCTTGGGGGAGAAAGGATGACATTTGCCTTAATGGAGGATTAAGCTTGATGTTTTCCATAACCAAAATTAATTGCAAATGCTTGTCTGTTAATGTTGATCTGCAGTAAGAATTAAAATGCATTTCTTTAACAACGTCTTCTCTCTCGCTCAGAAAGGTGATGCTGGCTTGTGGCATTCAAAGGAGCAAATTTCTGAGTGTCCTCTGAGCTGGCTGGCTGGTGGAACAGCAGTGCAGAGCGCTATGGGAGGGCCACAGCTGGCCCCTGTCCGGGCTACTCAGCCTGCTGTTGTGGCACAAACGCTGCTGGAGACAACGGGGAAACTCTAATTGGGTGTGGCTTGATCCCAAAAAACTTCGCTATGGACAATGACATTTGAGTTTCATATAATTTTCACTTGTTGTGAAGTATTATTCCTTTGATTTTAAAAAAACAATGTCAAATACAAAAGCCATTCTTCACTCACAGGCCACACATAAACAAGAGAATGGCCTGAACTGGGTCTAGGGCTACAGTTTCTTATTCCTACTCTAAAGCAATCTTTGCTTGGTTGTGTGCGCATGCACTGTGGCCCTCTCATCCCTTTGCACTGCTATCCCACCAGCCAGCAAGTCCTGTGGCACACTTAGAAAAGTCGTCAATACCCTTACCTGGGAACCAAGAATTTTCTTTATTCAGTTCCATTAGTCTGGGTGATAATTCCCATTTATGAATGTAACACACTTGCTTTATTTGCAAATTGAGTTGTGTGTTTAAATTCTTCCCACATCAGCTCAGAAGAGAGCTGACAAGGTGCTGTCTTTGCTTTGTTTCCTCAGCACTGTCTCCCAACATGACAAATCCATGTCACCTATTGGAAGTGGCTTATTCATCCTGAACTCAACTCTCTCACACAGCGAGAGGCATGTCTCCCGAGCTGGTGCTAACCCTTGGCCCTCCAGGAAGCCTTCTCCATTCTGCGGCTGACATCCCCTGCTTCCTCTTGAACTCATTTTCTGTCTTCCATGCTGTAACACATAACCCTGGATGAATGCTCACAGTAGCAGTGTCTCTTCAAGCACACAGTCAAAAGTAGGTCAAGGAAGTGCTTGGTGTTAACCTTTATTTCCCTTTACCCTGGGACCTGATGAACTCACACAGGCGCCAGGCTGTGGACCCCCAATAGACCTGCATGGCTATTCCCTGACACCTCTGTGGAGACTAAGTTGAGCCATTATACACTCACCTCTCTGGTCCCAGGTCTTTTGCTAAGGCCTTGACTTCACGGAATCAATAATGACACCACCTATGTGAGCACCAAATTGCCAGAACTCAAAGAGGGATCCTGGTGATCAGCACTCTAGGCGTGCATGGCTGCACACTGAAATCAATACCTACTTGAAAGTGATACATTAGAACAACTAATGATGGAAATAGTTTTTCAAGCATGCTGTCTTAGAACATTGGCCAGATTTTCTTCCTCACCCTCTCTAAATCCATGGTTCTCTAAGGAAAGGCTCATGTCTTCCAGTCTACTTGGTTCTCTTCCTTTGTATCTATAGCTTAGAAACAGTCCAGTGATTAGGATAAATATTTGAAAATTGAAAGACTGCTCCATGAGCCCCACAGCCATAACCAGTATTTTGAAGCCTGTCAACAAAAGTGGGGTCTAACTAGTCAGAATGTCAAAAATAACAAAACAGCCAACAAAAGGAATGGGGAGGGTGTGAAGGAAGGGAACACTTATTTAGTGTTAGTGGGATCAACTAGCCTAGCTAACATGGAGACCAGTGTGGAAAATCTGTAAAAGGCTGAAAATAATATTCCATATGAGCCAGCTGTACCATTCCTTGGCACATGTCCAAAGGACTCGACATCCTACTCCACAGACACCTGACAAGCCGTTGTCATTGCCATTCTATTCGTAAGAGCTGGGAAATGGAAACAAACCCAAATGACCTTCATCTGATGAGTGCGCAGTGAAAATGTGGCACATGCCCACAGTTCAGCTGTAAAGAAAAATGAAATCATGCAATTGGCAGGTAAATGGATGGGACTAGAAAAGATCATGTTAAGTGCAGTAACCCAGACCCAGAAAGATAAATTCTGCATGTCCTCTTTCATCTGTGGTTTCTAATCTGAGTATATAACCTGGAGTAACTACAAAAACTAGAAAGGTAAAAGAGGTTGTGGGGGGCAATAGATGGGGGAATAGCAGGGTACAAGGGATTTTAAAGGGGGAAGTGGGAAAATGGGGGGCTTTAATTGGGGAGGAAGGGGGAGATAAATACTGAAGAGAGGGCAGTAAAACAACAGCAAGGATGTCTGAAAACATCATAAAGCAACATATTATTATCTAACTACCTAAAATTACATATTCTGTGCATACATATACATACACAGTTTGAATGCAACTTTCCCATCTGGATTAACAATCCCCCCAACAATGGCCATAGACCAGGCATAAGAGGCCCCATTTTGAGTTGTTACTTAGGGTTGTCCTAGAGACTCCCCAAACAGCTATTGCTGTTTCCTTCATTGTACCCCAGAAATGGAAGGCAAATCCCTATTGTTGAAGACACCATGCACTTCAGACATAGGACCAAGAGGCCCCTAAGCAGGATCAGACCTGAAAACCTCCTCCCTGGGCACTAGCTTTCATGGAACCAGAAGGTCTCATGAAAGTTTCCAAGGGATGGAAGCAACCAACAGCCCTACCCAGCTATGACACCTCTGAACCACACCGATGACCAGCATGACATGATAACCCTAAGGGTACAGTAGTGGCAGGCATACCTTGGCAGTAACCAACAGCTCTCTAATTGGATTTATGGCCTACTCAACAAGGGGAAAACTATGCCTTATATTAGAAACTAGTCAGCGACCTGCGATTAATGAAGTATCACAAATCTTGGAGGGGATCCTACAACTATCACTTTACTAAACCAGCAGAATCCCTATCTACACTCTCAATATTTATCCTTATACTGCAGATAAGCATAGCTCTTACTCCTCATCAAAGAAGCTTCTTTTTGCAACAGACAAGAGGCCATTACAAAAGACCATAACAGATCAAAATGCAGAGAACAGAGAGCATGTGGTACCTAGTCCCAGCTGATAAATCACTACACTGTTCCTGAACCTAAGGCTTAGGGAATCATTGCAGAACAGGGTAGCAGAGAAATCCTAAGAGCCAGAGGAATAGGAGGTTTGCCCTGAGATTGTGTCTCCTAGAAGCGTCTAAGGAACTACACCCATGACGTCTTATCAACTAGACAAGGAACTATGGGAAAATGGGAAATGCTGAGTGCAGGAGAAATGATCTTCCCCAGGGAAGAGCCTGCCAATTGGTTAACTAATACCAAATGGTCAGTCCTGGGATCATTACATACATTACATAGACTGAACAGGTCGGATTTATATATTTAGGAATATGCATGTGTGTGCGTGCGTGCATACACACACACACCAATTAAAGAAGAAAAGGCCATGAATTTGAGACAGAGCAGGAAGGATACACGGGAGAGGTTGGAGGGCAGAAAGGGAAAGGAAAAATAAAAGGATGTAATTATATTATCATTTCAAAAAGTTATGATAAATGAAAAGGAGCAAGGTATAAACCCTATGACCAATTTGTTTTCTTTCTGGATGACTTGTGGTGAGAGACTGAAACACTCCAAGATGAGGTAACAGTAAGAGCTAGCACCACACCTTGGGCGGGTGAAGCCACTTGGCACAGGTGACCCATCTTGCCACACCCCTGAGGTGTGGAGAATACCAGAGTCCCACACCCACTGAAGAGGGCTCAGTGGCAACTGGACACTCCTAAAGTCGAAAAAGAAGCGAGATTTACATGGCTGCCTCAGGAGGTGACGTTGGGAAGTGATCTCGTGCAGGCAGGATTTGCACTGCCAGTGAAATGCGGAACATTTTAAAACTTACAAAGGCTCGTCTTTGAAGATGTGGGGTGCTGCTCATTGGGGTTACCTGTGGACTGACTCTGTTGCTGTCTGTCATGCTGATTTTTTAATTAGTATCTGCCTTAGGCAATCTCTGTCTTGAGACATTTCCTAAGTTACTCGATCCTCTAAATGCTATAAAGGTTTGGAGAGTAGGCTGAAGCTTCAATTAGCATTAGGCAAACTGTGGGCTTCTGGTATTTCTAGTAAGCTCGGGGAACTGCCAAATATTCCTGCCAAGCTTCCCTGAGCCTGGAAAGGCCTGAAATGCTTACTCAAGAAAGTGGCTGCCTGGGACAGTAACCAACATTAATCCTCTTGTAGAATGAGAGAAAATGGTTTGGAACTGGAGAATGGGAACTTCCTTTTACAAAGGAAAAGTAGGGTCCTGAGGCTGTTGGCTTTTGCAGAAGCTCTAGGAGGGCCAGACAAGTTCTAGAGCAGTGTATAAACCACCCAGTCTTGGGATGGGGGAGTTGTCCTTGATGATAAACAGAGCTCGAACTCGAATCACCTGAAGTAAGGCGCACTTCTTCTAGAGCGCACTGAATGCCTGAGAAGCCCAGAGAAATCAGTCCTGATTGTTTTCTTCAGGAAACTTGAAAGGCATCAAGGTTTTGGTAGATGCTCAGGCTGGAAGGAAAATGCATCACGTCCCTTTTACAAAGGCATGTGTAGTAATGGATAGTTCTTTAAACATGCATCTGACCATATTTGTAAAAATTCTGTTTCATTATTTTCAAGACTGACTAGGTTTTACAATGAATCTAATTTCCCAGAAATGAAGTTCAAGAATCATACGCAGTTGGTATCTAGGAAGAATGGAAGAATAGAACAAGCATATTAAATAGTGTGAGCCAGACCTGGTGGTGCATACCTTTAAGCCCAGCACTCAGGGGGCAGAGGAGCCACGTTGCTGGCAGTCTTGGGCCAGCCTGGTCTACACTGTAAGTTTCAGATCAGCCAGAGCTACATAGAAGACCTTGTCAGAAAAGAAAAAACAATAAAATCATTAGCATGTACCAGGTTATGGGTTAAAATGTTTCATATTTGGTATCTTACTTCCGTAAGGAAAGAATGGTATTTTCTTTTAGTTTTGGAATTGATACAAATCACAAAAGTCAAACTTCAGAGAATTGAGGAATAAATGAGTCATTAAGAGAAAGGTTTAGCAGAAGGCATGGCCCTTCGCTCCATTTAGCTGGTTAGAAGAACCACCTATTTTTTTTCTTAATGAGACCATCTCATCCCATGGTTCGGGTTGGCCTTGACCTCATAATCTTGCTGTTACAGCCTCCTGGGTACTAGAATTGCTGGCATGTGCCATCAGGCTAGCTGCTGCTACCTTGATTAGCAGGTTGGTAGATGGTGGTACCAAGAGAGGCATTAATCCATTCTTCAAACAACAGTCACCCGGATTGCCTGCATAAACCTCACCCACGAGCCACCACTAATGAACTTCTCATTAGAACTGAAACGAAAGTTCAGTTACCTTTTGACTCTTAAACAGAAGTTCAGTCACCTTTTGACTCCTATGGATTTCAATTTTCATGTATTGTGTTTTGTTGATTGCTTATTATAACTTCTGTCAATCATTTGTTTGGGGCCATTAATTATCATTCACTATGTGCCAGGTCCCTACTCCACAATAAAGCTACAATCCTTGCCCTCCAGAAGTCCACTGCCCACTCTCTTCTCCTTAGGAATGGAAAGCAGAGACACAGGCCAGACTGAAGTCAACTCCAGGGAACCAGTTGGGTGAGGAAGCACTCAGTACTTCAACACACAGAGCCAGTGGTCATTCTCTATGCCCACCTGTGAGCCAAGGCATTCTAGAAAGTCAAAGGAGAAAGGAGAAGAGACATGGTGACTGGAAATGCAAGAAAGCAAAGGTGAATGGATGCTCACATTTGGGGGGAATACGGAGGTCAAGTTGAGCTAATATCCAGGTACTTTTATTGGGCAGATTCCTCCATGAGCAGAGGCAGAGCTTTCAGTGATGCTGCTCATGGACAGAGACAGTGCAGTGATGCTAAATAGAAAGGGAAGGAAACCAGTTACCAGAACGAGAAAGAGCAAGGCATATAGGTAGACGACTATGGATTCCAGAATCCAGACACAGCCACTTCCTTAGATAAGAGGTAACTTCATCTCTGTGGACTCAGCTTTCTCTTTTAACAGAAATTTTATTTTTGTTGGGAAGGTTAAAATCAAGCTATTAAAGTCTCGGATACATTCTATACATCTAATAAGCAATGGTAATATGCATTTTAAAAAATACCACGATTAATTTGTTTTCGTGTGTGTGTGTGTGTGTGTGTGTGTGTGTGTGTGTGTGTTAGTGGGAACTGAACCTAGGATCTTATGCATGATAGGCCAACAATCTACTACTGAGCTATAACCCCAAACATACTTCTCTAACAATATAAGAAAGCACCAAAAAGACATTGAGTCGTAATAAGAAATTTCACTGGAGTGTGGCCTTGCAGAAGGGGGAACAAGGTCAGTGAGGGTTCACACAGAGAGGATCTAGGGCGACATGCAGAAGAATCGTGACATTGGGTGGAATGTCTAATGCCACCTGTGGACAAAACACAGATGACAGAGGCAATAGGAAAGGGGGTCAGTGGGAAGCACAGCAAACACTGAGGTTCTGAGAGGACATGCATGCCACATGTATGAGATACGTCTTTACTGGGAGACGGGAGGAGTTTCACACCAGATCCTATGAAGAGAGGAAATAATAGCTCACACTTATGCAGCCAGTATGTAACCAGACTCTATTCAAAGCACTCCATATAGAAATCTATCAATGCCCTCAGTCATCACACAATCCTTTGAACTAAGAAAGCTGAGACATGGTGGGGCTAGCAAATGGTCCCAAGGCCTCAGATAGATGTTTTTATATGGAAGGATTGCTAGAGAAAAGACAGATTAGGAAAAAGAAAACATTGAAAGTAGTTAGGGGAGGATATCCTGTTGGGACACTAAACTGCCAGAAGCAGGGTTTAAGGGAGAAAGAGAGAAGGGAGTGCATCAGTAGAACACCCGAAATTCAGGGACCCTCAAGACCAGTTGGATCTGGGGTAATGTATTCCTCAGGGGGAAATGCCTTTGTGGATTCAATTGGTCTTTCAACTGCTTTGCCTCGTTCTGTAACATTGTCCTTTTTTGAAAGGGATGGCTTTACCAGAATGACGGCTTGAACTTTCACCAGTATCCACTCAGCAGTCCTTAATGCCCAAATTTAGACAACTAGGTATTAGGACTTCAAAAAGCCTTGGCCGTGTGTTAGAGTTTCTGCCTGAAACGGAGGCACTCTTCGTCTGACAACAGACACGTTGTTTTTGTCTTCTAGGAGTTTCACTTTGATGTGTCAAAGGAAATGCCGTGAACTCCGGGAGAGTCATCACCATGTGATGCAGGATCAGCGGCAGGTGTGGCCGGGGCTTTGGGAGAGCTATCAGTCCTCCTGTTCATTCTTAGGGATAAAAGGATGAATGTTTCAAATGCTTTGGCTTTTGAAAGGCTACATGGCCAGGCGTCCCCGAACAGATGCTCAACACTTCAGAGCTGTGTCAAGAGAGAGGGAGCCGACATGATTCAGGAGCTGAGACCAGCACAGTCTTCTTTGTCTCACTCGGGTGGAGCATGTGGGAAGCAGGTGGCCGTCCTGAACACCTGGGAGCGTTGGCAGCCACTCTTCTGCTTGAACATTGAGCAATCACCTTCCCTTTTAGAACCCTGCAAATTAAATTCTGTTCTACACGTGAGTAAACAGATGGCCTAGCGATATCCAGGTCTTGGCAGCAGAGATCATTAATAGTAAACCCTGTATTTTTGTTGTTTCTACATTCTTCACACCACGGACTCAATGAAATGACTGTTGCGTAATCTTGTTTTTATTGAGAGGCTAAGATGGCTGGACCATAGAGGACAGCCAAAGGAACAGCAGAATGAAGACAGAGTGGGAACAGGTCTTCAGACAATGAGCACAGTGCCTCTGCTCGCAAGCCGTGGGGATCTGGGCTGTGAGAGCTTTGGCTCTCCTAGGAACAGAGTCTCTGACAGTGAACTTCTTTACTCCTTAGGGGTGGTCCCAATTCCCTACTTAGAAGAGGACATGTTGTCTAGGAGTCAGACCTCCATTGTATTAAAGAATAATCAGATGATTCAAGCTGAGCAGGTCTTGGATGGTTACCTATCCTTCATTCCTGAAGAAAGGTGTTTTCTGCCTCCTAAGACTGTAAAGCTTTAAGGCTGGCATCCTCTGGCCATCACTCAAAGAAGACAATTGCCAATGAGATAGGGAATAACAAATCACAATAGAGCCCTGACTGCAGCCATATCAGAAATTAGTCAGCCAGGCTGTGGCTTTTGTACACCTTTACTCTCAGTGCTCAGGAGGCAGACAAATAAAGATCTCTGTGAGTTCGAGGCCAGCCTGGTCTACATAGTGAGTTCCACAACAGCTAGAGCTACATAGTGAGACCTTATCTTAGACAAAAACACAAAGAAGAAATTAGTCACAACCTAGTATTGCTCAGTTAACAAATTGCTTTGATCGATTATGCTCATTTCAATGTTTTGTTTTGTCTTTTTGTTTACTCACGTTCAACCAAGAGTCCAGATCAACAGACACCCAATTAAAAAAAAAAATTAGTCAGCCTTGTGACAGTGTGACAACATGCCTGAGGGAAATCAATTTAAAGGAAGAAATATTTCTTTTCAGTTTGTAGTGCAAGGCAAGCTGGTCCCATTGCTTTGTGCCTGATAGGGGATGGAAAGTATGGCAATGGGGACCTTTGGCAGAGAAGCCTGCTTATTTCATAGTAAGAATGGGGGACAAAACACACTCTGCAAAGACATGTCTCTAGATTTGTGAGAAAAGAGGGGCTTAAGAAGGAGTAGGGGTGATAAGAGAGTGTAATGGGGGTATGATCAAAATATATATGTATGCTATTGTTAAATAGTAAAAAGCATAAAATATTAAATGTAAAATAAAAAATATAAGTTTTAAACAAAAAGACACACCCTTAGTATCCTTCTTCCTCCTTAGATCTAAGATACTGGAGTTTCCACTGTCTTTAAACAGTACCACAGCAGGGGTGGGCGGCAAGCTTGGGGTCCATAGTCTTTGGGGGACTTCAGGTCTAAAGCAGAATAAAAAGAAACCTCACTCCCATCCCTGCCCCAGTTGACCACCAGCAGGGAAGACTCCTGCGGGCAGGCTCCCCACCAAAACCTCTCATGGGACCCTGCAACCTACAAGACCTACGCCCTACCCCAAACCCACCCATCCTTCTGAGACCTCAGCGGCTCCCTGAGACACAGACTGTCGGCTCTGATCAGACCAAGAGAGCCTTCATCCAGGAACTAATGGAAACAGATACAGAGATCCACAGCCAAGCACCAGGCCAAGCTCCAGGAGTCCAGTCAAAGAGAGAGAAGAGGGATTCTATGAGCAAGGGTCATCAAGATCCTGATGGGGAAACCTACAGAGACAACCAAACCAAACTAGTGGGAACTCATGAACTTTAGACCAACACCTGTGGAGCCTCCACGGGACTGGACTAGGCCCTCTGCATAAGCCAGACAGTTGTGTAGCTTGATCTGCTTAAGGGCCCCCTGGCAGTAAGATCAGGATCCATCCCTGGTGCATGAGCTGGCTTTTTAGAGCCCACTACCTATGGTGGGACACCTTGCACAGCCTTGATGCAGGGGGGAGGGGCTTGGATCTGCCTCAGATGAATGTACCAGGCTCTGCAGACTCCTCATGGGAGACTTGGCCTTGTTGGAGGAGGGAATGGGGGGTAGGTTTGGCGGGGGGAGACAGGAAGGGCAGGAAGAGGGAGGAGAGGGGGAACTGTGATTGGTATGTAAAATAAATTTTAAAAATTCCTTAAAAAAAAAAAAAAAAGAAACCTGAGCATGAGAGGTACAAACAAAAACTTCTAAACATACTTACTGGTACCTCACCCCATTTACCACACCTGGCCTTAGCTGTGACAGTACATATAACATCATAAGCAGACTATAATCTTGGGTTGGTTCAAGGAACCCTACCTGTTCTTTCCGAAACCTGGAAGGTTTCTTCCTTTCTCTATGTTGAATTCTAGATCAAGTGGCTAGAATGTGTGTCCTGCAAGTCGGTCAGCTCTAGGGAGGACAGGTGTGTCTAAAGTGGGATGTGCCCAACCATCACAGAATCAAAGAGAGAAGCTGGGCTCTGTCCATCTTACTCTCTTGCACAGTTCAGGTAATTTTCAGGACACAAAATCAACAAAGTAGGATCCTTCACAAACCTCCAGAGGCTCCTGTTGATTGCTAGCCCAGAACTCTTGTCCATGTCTGCTGGCCAGCCATAACAAACTGTGTCTCTTCCTGCCTCTTTCACAGCTGAATAGATAGCAACGAGATACAAATGTGCCTTGCTTTTCTTATTTACATAAAGACACAGTATTTCAAAGGAAATACTTTGTGTAAATACAACATAAGAACTTAAAAAAAAAACATAAAAACAAAGAGGAAAGAAACTGAAAGAATCTTGCTTCTTTTGGTAATGATAAATTCTGAGAAAACTGGGACTGTTTTGAGATACAAATTCTAGCCTCCAAAACCAAACCAAGTATTTTTGATATTTCTAAATAACAACATTTATGGGCTTGAGCCTACCCAACAAAAAGCAAAGGCTCGCTTGTTGCCCCTTAAGAATACGCACACAACGACAGTCATGTTACTGGCATGTGTGGATTTGACTTGCATGATGTGGCCTCAGAACACTGCTGACATATTGTTGTTTGTTTTACTCAGGATTAGCAGAGAATTTTTGTGGGTGTTTTACGTCACCAGAATAGGAAGCACTGAAAAACTGTACCCGCCTGGTTGATATTTCTGGAAAGAGAACTCCAATTATTAGAGGAAGGGGGTGGTGTAGTCAGGAAAGAAAGGAATGAGTAAGAGTCTAGAAAGCCCCACCAGGAAAGTCCCAGCTGGAAAACTGAGTGGATGGCAAATGGGTGCTTTTTCCTGAAGCAGTCTTCAGCTCCACTTGACAGGGAAGCAGACTGAGATCTCGGCCTCCAAAACAAAAGTTTAACTACAACAAAACAAAAACAACAAAAAACTCCAGAGTATCGGGCTCACAAATCCATGCCATGCAAACTATCTGTTATTTGCTAAATGTTTTATATACATTTATGCTCAAATCACACATGTTCCCCAAAAGATTTGACACAGGATACATGAGAAGGGAAATTTATAGCTAAGGAAACTTAGAGAACATTAAGGTTAGAAAAAGTAAAAGTCCACAGCACCAGAAATGTGGGGATTTTGGGGTTTTTTTTTGTTGTTGTTGTTGTTTTTTATTTGAATGCTGTATCTAACCCAAGCCTTAGAACTCAAGCCAAATGAGGAAATAAGCTACCCTGCTAATTAGCTAACGAGAGGCAACACACAAGCTTGTCTGAAAAGACAGATGACTTCTCCTGTAAACCTCCAGTTGAAATTCCCCAAGTATATTTCTACATAAGAAATGCTGTACAGCAAAATGAATACGGATCTTTGATAGGAATCAAAGACATCAAATTAAAGCCAAGCTTAGTGCTATTCTACAAGAAGCACAAAAATGTAGTCTTCAGACATTGCTTTCTGGGAAACTTACTCTGTAGAATAAAACAAAGAAACATGAAACTTTTAATCCAGAAAGGATTCAAAGTGGCTGGAAACTAACTTCCACTGGTTGAATTTTGGACTCAACAAAACAAAACAAAACAAAACAAAACAAAAGGTGTTTTATTAAAAATTTAAATTCAGGGCCAGCAAGATGGTTCAGCAGGCAAAGTGCTTGCCACAAAGCCTTATGACCTACGTCAGTTTTATCCCCAGGACCCAGAGGGTGGGAAAACCAACACACACACACACACACACACACACACACACACACACACACACACACACACACACACAGTTACAGTTTTTAAATTCATTGTTAATATTTTTAAAAGCACAGATGCTGTGTACAGTTGCAGCTTTCAGGCTTTGTTTAACTGACTATAATGCTTGGTGGACTGAAATCAGTTTTAGTACAGTCACCAGCTAGCTTCAGAGAGGGCCATTTGTGTATCAGTCATGGGCAGGCGGCTTCCTGCATTGTCGTGTAGCCTGGTTCCTGGTGCCTTTGCCTGTGGGGACCTCAATCTAAAAAGGTGAACAGATAGCATCCCTTTGGGATTATTTTTGTTTTCTTTTCTCTTTCATTTTGAACTTTTGAGGCAGAGCCTCATGTATCCCAAGCTGGCTTCAAACGCCAGGGTAAACTTGAACTCATGATCTTCTGTCTTCACCTCTCAAGTGCTGGGATTACAGGCCTGTGCCACCACATCCAGCAGGATTCCTTATGAACACAGGTTGTTTCATTTGTACTAAATCTAGCCAGCAGTTAGTTTAGCATTGTGTTCCCAGATGGAACATTCGAAGGCTGGGTAATTGATTTTATGAATCAGAAAGCAGGCCGTGAAACAGTGCCCTCAGCTGTGATCTGCTGCCGCTGGGCACCAACGAAGCGATTGTCTTGAAGAAGTCATATGCTGCAGCTTGAGGGGCTTTGGAATTCCCACTTCCTCGGAAGACCACGGTGGCTGGCACACCATCAAGGCAAAACTGCCTGGTTCCTTTTCTTCCTTACCCAGCCAGGTCTCACTGTTCTGATGGTTCCCAGGGCTGTCGTGAGGCGTTTGCTTGAGTTTTCCCAGTAGCAAGCAATAATGACTTTTCACTTGTTCACATGTACTCAGAGGTTCTTCCACCCAGACCCTGCACCCCAAAGGTTTCTATTCCTGATAGAAGCTTGTGAAAAGAAAGATGGGCATTCAGAGTTAACTGATGTCATAGAAGCTGGAGGTTTCAGCTGCTTCCTATACTTAACTCCAAAATTTAGTCTTGAGTTTCTTAGCCAGGGTTATAGCACCCTAACTGAATGGTCTCCAGCACAAAGAATGAGGAGGAACATGCCCACTCGACCATCTTTGCCAATAGCAAGAAGATGTTATCTCTGGTAAAGCCAGCTCTGCTAGGCACTGTTGATTGCGTGATCAGTAGCAACTCTTTTCTCTTGTTCAAGGTTTTCTAGGTCAGAAATTTAGGAGGATCAGCTGAAAGCTCTTGCTTGACTATTTCTTATGTGGTTGCAGAAAGATGTTGGCTAGAGATGCCATTATCTGAAGAATGCACCTCCAGGATGGCTCATTCCTGTGGCTGACGCTGGTATTGGATGCAGACTGCGAGTTCTTTTGGAGCTGATTCCAGTATACACACTCAGTCTCTCCTCCAGCATGCTGGGTTCAGAACAGTTATCCTTTAATGGAACTTGTCTTTCCTAGAGGGAGCACCCCAGAAGAACCAAGCAGAAGATTCAGGGCATGAGCTGGCTGTGATGGCACACACCCATAATCTCAGCAGCTGGGAGGCTAAGACCAGAGGGTTGCTAGGATTTCAAGGCCAGCTTGGCCTACATAGTGAGATGCTGTCTCAAAATGAAAAGGGAAAGGAAGATGAAGAAGGAGGAAGAAGAGAAGTATGAGGAAGAGGAATATTTAACAACTAGGCTTCAGAAGTCCTTACTCTCAATGAGCTGTGTTAGTTACTGCTGTTCCCAGCATGCCCTGGTATTAGATGAAACACAGCCTCACTTCCAATGGGGCAAGGGGAAAACTTGCAGGCATGTCCTAAATCTTTAACAGATTGTGTGTGATGCGTGCACACATAGCCCTCCTCAAAGACAGGTCTGGACTCATGAAATTTCATGTAGTTCATTTTAATAATAAAAAGAGAGAGAGAGGTGGTAGATGACATCTGACAGTTCATTGGACCCATTGTTTTTATTTTCTATAGGAATCCCTCTTCTTCAACCGGCCCAGGTTTTCTATTTCTCATCTCTATTCCTTTATACTCTCTGTCCCCTCTCTCTCCTCCCCTCAATCCCAACTCTCCTTTTGTGTCCACATCTCCATTTGCACGCAACTTAACACAGAGATCACCACTCAGTTGCCCTGACATAACCCATCTTAGACTGAGGACATTCTCTGGATTTCAGTTCCAAATTCCTGAAGCTCATAGTCATCTTTGTCCAGAAAGAGAGGGCACATGAGCTTCTCTGGCTGTCCTCTTTGAGCTCACCTCTTAGAAATGGGCGTGCAAATTTAACAAAGCTAATCTGGGAAACGGGAGCACGATGTTGTCTTAATTTAGGGTTCGGCTGATGCAGACTGGCTCCCTACAAAGCAGCATCACAACTGTGAGTGCCTTTCTATTCCCTTAGACACACTGTTTGGTTTTCAGTCCACCTACAAAGGACTTTCTGAATCCACATCTTAGATTTTTCACAACACCATGTTTAAGCATCCCTTTTCCGTCACTAGCACAGCTCACTCATTCCTGACAAAATTCCTACCAGAACACAGGATTTCTAGTCATGTAAAACTATTTCAAAAATTATTTTCTCTAGAAAAATAACTGCAAACAAATGGTCAGATTAATGACTGGATTTACATATTTTGACTTTACAGCAGAATCATGTTCAGAGCAGTATACAAGACAAGAATGAATCTAGCTCAAGCGACTCTAACGTTACCAGCAAAGCACTGCCCCAGTTGCACATAGTTAGGCCATTTCTTTAGTCACTGAGGTCCACAGGTCTTAGGAGCATAGTTTTATGCACAGCATCACCAAGATGTTTCCTTTACCACTTCCACCAAATAAAAACCCTGATGCAGGCCATATCAGTTATGAACACAAAGGACTTCTAGCAGCGGCTGGGCCAGGCTGAGGTGAGGTCCAAAGACTCAAACTGTTTATCTTCAGTAATTTGGAGATATTTAGACTAAAGCGTTTCCTTAACCTTTCCTAATCTCTTGAGTGAGAATGCAGAAAATAAACCCAAGGCCATATATAGTTTGTCCACTTTTTTCTACTCTTGCTCTTTCTCCCTTTATCAATGAAATGTAGACAGACAAGTCTTCTTTTCAAGCACACCTTTAAGAGGGACCCAGCTAAACAATGGTAAAGACCCAAATATCCTGTGATTTGTAGGATTTTCAGCAGCTGTTGAAATTACATGAGATTATCTATTTTTGTTGTGCCTACAGGCACACTTGAATTCAATTTGAAGCCATTTCATTAGTATACCTCCAATTTGTCTGTAAAGCCAGATAAATGTTACCTACTAAGTAGACTGAGGAATGCTTTCTTCTTCTATAGGCAGAACATTTTAAACACTGAGATTGTTTTATAAGTTGTTATTGTTTATTTCCTGGTATACCTTTATTTACTTTCAGTATCATCTCATTGGTGCACAGAGATTAGTTAGTATATTCTTGTTTCTGTTTGTTATTTTAAAAACACAAAGCACTGACCCACTATATTCTTTGAGTTTGGAATGGGGCTTTGGAAGACTCAGCATTGGTCAGGTTGAGCGCTCTCCAAGAGCAGTGTCATTGCTGTTGGTGTGTTCCACTTTGTCCTTAAGACAAGCCATGCTTTCCCACGTGAGCAAGCCACCAGGGAACTCAGAAAAGTGGGACGAAAGAGTGTATAAACAATATGTGAAATTCAAGTTACATCTGAATGCAGTTACAAAGAGCAGAAATGAACGTGTAGTGGTCAAGACTTCAAATTTTGTGACAAAAAAAAAAAATTCTGAACCTATATCTCCATTGTGTGATCTTGGATATAAACAAAAAACTCTTCAAAGCTCAGTTTCCTCTTTTGTGGATTGGCAACGTAAGAGTAAGTACTCCATATAGTTATTGTAAGAATTAGGAAAACTAAGCCAGGCGGTGGTGGCACACGCCTTTAATCCCAGCACACAGGAGGCAGAGGCAGGGGGACCTCTGCAAGTTCAAGGCCAGCCTGGTCTACACAATGAGTTCCAGAAGCCTGGTCTACAAAGAGAAACCCCGTCTCGGAAAAAAATTAGGAGAACTGAACATTTCATGTGCATAGTAAACATTTTTCAAATGTATCTGCTACTGCACTACAAAGGCAGAGCAAACAATGGTTGATTACTGCTCGGGTGAAAAATAGGAGCAAAGCGAAAGTAGTAACCACGTCAGTCATTCTAGAAGACTTTTGCCTTGACTGTCACATACCTACCTCCGCAGCCTGTTGCTTCATTTCTTTGCTCTCCTTTACAGGAAAACTTCTCAAAAACAATCTTCTGTGCTCATTCTTTCCACCCCCTCCTCCCCACACACCTCTTCAACTCCTCCCTATTAGCTTCTCATCTGCTCCCTTTAACAAAACATGATTGCAATCAGCAGGACTCCCACCCCAGATCCCAGTCTTCTTGCTTCTGCCTTACCATCTCAGCAGCTTTGAACATGCTTGGCCCCTTCCTTCCCTGTCTTCCTCATCTTGCTAAGGACATCTTTCTTGGTTTCCCCTCTTTCCATTGGCCAGTCCTTCTCAAGCTCTTTGACATTCTCTCTATACTTCACCCTCAGACGCCTCATAACGCATCTGTACTTATTATGATCTTGTCTACTCTCATGGCTTTGTATCTTGTCTATAAATCAAGGTTCCAACACTGACCATCCTTACAATACAGATGTATATTCTATCAAACAACTATACATCTCCATCCAACTATTTGATCAAAAGCTCCAAACTCAAACTGTTTCTGATTACATGTATGGTTGTCCACTTTCCTAAATAAAATGAAGCCTCCACTTTCTCTGGACTCATTTATCTTAGTAAATAGCGTTACTGTTATCACTACCTTTATAGTTGCTCAGGCTAATGCCAGAGTCAAGTGGTCCTTGACTTCAACCTTCCAAACAAATCCTGAAGGTTCTAGCTCTCCAGTAAACACAAAGAACAGCTGCTTTTCACCTCTTCCCATGTGATCCTTATCTAAAACATCAGCCTCTAGGACCCAGAGCCTAGGTTATTGCATCAACCTCCCAACTTCTATTCCCTCACAGTGGCCAGAGAGAAATGTTAAAAAGCAGTCAGTTTATCTTCTGTAAAAAACTCATTGGAGAGTTTCCCACTTCACTGAGAGAGAAGGACCTGATGCTGGCCACCTATATAAAGTCACCCTCCTGCCATTGACTTCCTTGCTGTATCATCTCCATTCCAACGACTTCTATATCTCTGTGGCTGCTCTGTCCTCCTTGTTGACCATCCTGCTCTGATTTCATTGGTGTCTTCTCTTCTGCAAATGCTTTAAGTCCATCTTTTACCCCATAGTTATTGTTGTCATCAGCACAGATCAATCGTAAACATGCTGTAAGTAGCTTTTTAAAAACTGTGTATTGTCTAGGTTCCCCATCAAAATATGAGCCCCATGAAAGCAGATGTTTAGTATTACCCATCGTATTAGTTTAAGGCCTAAAAGAGACCCTAGTCAACAGTAAATATGATAGGCTGGTCTTTTATCCAAACACAACTAGTGGCATGTAACTAAAAGTTTTAACTTGAAGGAGTAGGTCAGACTCTGGAGAGTCTGAAAGAAAATAATTTTAAAGATTAATTTAGTTAATTAATTGTCCTCTTGATATGATTAGTAGCTGGTTTTTCCACCACTAGCGTTTCCAGCTGAAGAATCACTCCCGTCACTGACTAAAGCCTACCACTGGATGAGTCACAGGGACATGCCACCGAGCCAGTTTGCTCTGGAGCACCCTGGATGACTCACAGTGCCAATGACAATGTCCGTCTTATGTCCTAGGAACTCCACCTGCAAGTCCACAATCAGCTCCCAACTGTGCGCAAGCGCATCTTGCTCAACTTGGTGAACTGGAAACTGTTCCTCCCCCGAACAAGATTCCTGCTGTATCTTTTCCAACCACTTGTGCTGTGACTAATTTGAATGTTAACATTTTTAAGTGAAAACTCTTTGATACTAAATAAAACCATTTGAAGAGACTTTCAAATGTCTGGATATAATATTTTTTCAGGAAAAAAAGGCAACTTAAGACTTGCTAATCATAAACTAAATATACATGATTTTAATTGAGTGTCAGTAGTCCAAATCTATTATTTTAGTATAAAAGCATCTTTCCAAATGCTAAGTATGATGGCATGTTGTTTGAATTTGTGCCTCACGTATTAATGAGCCATATGGTAAACTTACAAGGCATGAAAATTTCCTCCCTTCCTTGCACTACATGAGGGGAGTAGATGCCAACATGATAGAGCAGGCAAGAGTCTTTAACTATTGTGTATTGTCATTATTCATGGTTTTGAGAAAATATCTTCATTTTTGTGTTTCATTGATAAAACACTGTCACTACCTTCATAAAGAATTTAGAAACCTATGTTGGTCCTAAAGCGTCAAACAAAAGTCTCTTCGATAAAAGGGACAAAGGTTTGTATTTCTAAATATCCTCAGGGAAACAAAGAGACAGGAGCAAGATCCTCCTGAAGTTAGGAAGGAAAGGCACGCCTGGCTTTAGGAGAGGGATGACTTGTCCTGGGTTGTACATAAGCTTTCAGTTTAAGGCTTGCCGTGCAAGGTGTTCAGTTCATTGACTTCTCCTGTCAGAGACGGGGTGAGGGGAGGAGCTTGAGATACCCAGGTACGTTTTCTAAGGCAGAAATTCACGATGGTTTCCTGGACTTCCTTTAACCTGTGCTACAGGCTAGCTGCTTCCTGGAGCATTTGCTTCTAGAGATACAGAAATTTGATTATGACTGCAACAGTGAACAAAGAACAGGCTGTGTTAGGTTCCCTGATAGTCTGAAGAGAACTCTGCATGTGGTGGTAAATGGAGAAAATGCAGCAAGGTTAGGGAAGGGTTGCCATCTTAAATCTTGAAGAACGGGTGGGTGAGTCAACCATTCCACTAGCACACTACCATTCCAGAAGTGTGGTAAGTGAAGACAAGGAGGGACGACCACAGGATGCACTTGCTCTCCAACACCTTAGCTACCATTACCTGTGCATATTTAAATCCATTCAAATTAAACAACGGACACACCATCGTTCCTCAGTCACACTTTGAGTGCTCAGTATTCACAGGTAGCTAGAGTTTGTCATGCTGAAGCAAACAAATAAACATTTCCTGTGTCATCACAGGAAGTCCTACTGGATACTATCGACTGAACAACAGTAAAAACAAATCGGCAAAAACACAGAGACACATGAGCAAATGTCTGTGGAAAGAGCTGCAGGTGGTTAGTCCTGGCTGGAGGGCAGGATACCAGGAGAGCGAGAGTGACAGGTGACAGAGCAGGAAGCAGGAACCACCACAGGCACGTAGGCACAGTCAGCTTCCTTGACTAATACCACAACATCCAGAAAGAGTAGAGTCCTAGCAAATTCTGCCTCCTTATTATCACACTGTCATGAGAGCATTGGAAAGCTGTATGGCTGAACATTTGAGCAAACATCCCTTCAATTGTTCACCAATTGTGTTTATGAAACCATATGTCTCATGGTAATGAAGGCAATTCACCACATCATGTATTAATTATTTTTCTTTGAAAAGGGGAGGCTGAAATTTTATTTGGGCATCTTATTCCTCTTTTACTTTTTATACACTGAAAAAAAAATCCCTGTGTAACATTTTGCACTTAGACTGTTTTTTTCCAATACTTTGTTGGTTCTACAGTACAAAGATTGGTCCACGTGTCTGTTACAGAGATACACACTTGGAATAGTACTAAGGAAGCAGCGACACTGGTAGCTAAGGGCTATGTAACCCCATAGCTGGAAGTGTTGGCCCCAGATAACTGAAAAGGATTATAATGACACCATTTAAAATGTGTACATTTAAAGTAGAGAGAATTGTATCAGTGATTTATGGTTCTATTGCGTCTTTCAGCTTCCAGAGCATGGAGGCGCAGGGTGCATGAGGGATGGACATTGAACACCAGTCACTTAGCTGTATGTTCCTAGCTGAGAATCTTAGTTTCTTCAGCCTGTTTGCTCATCTCTCACAGATATTAAAATGGCTTTTCTGGAGATGTGGCAAAGACTAGGCGAAAAAGCATGGAGGACAAACTGGACACATGTAGTATCTGAGCAACTAAGATCAGTCTCTATGCTTATAGAAGATGGGAGAGGAGATAAGAGTGGAAGTCTGGGAGGTCGTTTATATTTCTGACTGTCGCAAGTTTCCTGAGATGGGTTCACATCATTTTCAGCATCATATAAAAGACTATGGAATTAACAGATCTCTAAAAAGTAAAAGTCACACAGGTATTTACATGGCTTCCATAATGAGTGTTTATCATGGAGCGTCTCCATTCACAAGATCCTTAGTGACTTAGTAGCTGGTTTTATAGGACCCTATACTAAATATTATTATTTATTTTGTGGTTACAGCCAAACAACTTAATTAACAATAACCCATGCACTGTCCAGTAGACACTTTGATGCTTCCTAAGAAAGGTTAAAATCTATTGTATGCCCTGCAACTCCATTGTAGCACAGAGTACTCACTACACAGTCTGGATTTAGTATTCTGGTTTATAAGGTACTTTCGCAGCTTATGTGTCTTCACTTCAACCACCGTGAGACCCCAGCAGTTGAGAACTCTCTGACTACTAAGGGTTCATAAAGTTCTGTAGCTAAGAAATCACAGGTCTAGACACAAATGTTCTGAGACTCTGTCTACTTTTCCTGCCGCTCTGAAAGCTGCTGCTTCTACTCAAGGTACCAAAAATAACTTTTATTAATTTGCAATGTTTCCTGGTGCTATTCCCAACAAAAAATTATTAAATAGAAATATGCAATAAAGATTTCTATGTCCAGCCGGGCGTTGGTGGCGCACGCCTTTAATCCCAGCACTTGGGAGGCAGAGCCAGGCGGATCTCTGTGAGTTCGAGGCCAGCCTGGGCTACCAAGTGAGCTCCAGGAAAGGCGCAAAGCTACACAGAGAAACCCTGTCTCGAAAAACCAAAAAAAAAAAAAAAAAAAAAAAAAAAAAGATTTCTATGTTCCCTTTCAAATTTGTATTTTTAATTGACTAGACAAAAAAAAGTACTATTCTAAAATATTTTTATAATATATTAACCTACATACACTCACACAGAATGCCCATGGCAGCAGGTATATACATGTTTTAAAACACATCAAATCACAAGGTTTCATGTTAAACAGTAGAAAAGCTGTCAAAAATTATAGAATGGCAATAATAATAGATAACCACTATTGAAGGTTTAGCATGTACCAGGCACCATACTGATGAACAAAATTTAAACCTTTCTTGGAATTCTTCCACACAGTTACTACCTTCTTTGAGTAGAATATCTTTCAATTATTCAGTTTTGTACAAGGGGATCACGTATTTTGATTTTCTGCAGCCCCCACTCCCCTCCCACTCTCCCCAGGTACTCCCAACAAATCCCTCCCCTTCATGTCTCTTCTCCACCCTCCCCCTTCTTCTGTAACGCACTGAGTCTAAACACTGTCTTTTGAAGTGTTGACTCATCCCCTTAGCTTGATCGTGTGCCTTTCATGTGCAGGTAACCCTAGCTGCACTAAGTTCATGAGTTCAGGGGCGTGTCACACTCAGAAGACAGCGTTCACAGTCCTCCTCCCCACTCTCTAGCTCCTGCATTCTTTCTGCTCCCTCTTCTGAGATGTTCCCTGAACCTTTGGTTCAAGATTGATACTAATATCCCTCTTAGAGATTGACACTGGATACTAACTTATTCTCAGTAGTTTGATCAGTCAGGAGTCTGTGAATTAAATGCTGTAGAGAGAAGCTTCTCTAGCCAAGGTTGAGTGTAGCACTAATCTGGGTGGATAAACACAAATATTTAGAAGGCAGTTTGACAACAGGCCCATGTCTTGCTACACATTAGCAAGACAATAGTGGTAGATTCCTCCCCTGAGCTTCTGATACCCTTGGCCACAGGCTTTTGATAAGCTTTACAGTATCAGGCATGAGTTCTCTCCTGTGGAACAGGCTTTAAATCCAACCCAAACATGGCTGGTTACTCCCATAACCTCAATGCCACTACTAAGCACATTTATCTCCTAGGATAGTATTGTAATGTGCAGGGTCCATCTCTAGGCAAGACCATTTACGGCTCCTCTCCCCCAGAATCCATCATAGCACTGTCTCTTACTCTGAAAGCTAGCTAGCAGGGAGGAAGTTTTAGAACCAGTTACAGCTTGATTTTCTTATGATGAAACTCAAGTTGTCAGACTTGACAGAAAGCACCGTTGCCCACTCAGCCTTCTCCCAGTCCCTAAAGTGGCTTTAGTTTTCTTTAGACTGAATTTTATGAAGCATTACTGTTGCCATATTGTTGTCATACTATTATGTAGATTGTAACTTGTATTTTTATAGCTTTTGTTTTCCAGTCTCATCTTGCAAAGTCCATCTGGCCTGTGCCTGAAGAATGTTCAAGTCTCTATGGTAGGACTTAGCAGATCAGCCTCAATCATCAGCATCAGCACCAATGTACTTAGCTGACGTCATCCCTCAGGTCTTGACTTTTGCCAGTTCCTATTTCAGCAGCACTTACCTTAGATGTGTCTTCAAATTCTGACTAAAGCCCAAACTGGGAAAAATTTGGAGGTAAGTATAAGACAGAATTCCTGCTACTGTCTTAGGTATTACTTTTCTGAGAAAAGTAGTCACTTTATGATAAATTAATTGGCTGATTTAACTACCATTATTTTAGTAATATTTTATATTAAGAAGTTGATATTTCAGGAAGAAAATCTTTTGTTCAATTGACAAATTTGTCGGAAAAATAAGTAGATGCATAGTGTCATGTAATAGATGATTATATTTTATTCTTTTAGTTCAGAATATCAATAATGTAATAGAAATAAAATCATATTTCTCTTTCTAAATGTGCTTGAGGTAGATATAATTTTGTTGGCGCCTGATGAACCATACCTCCCAGTAGTCATACCTTCATGTATGTCCCCCATAGTGAGCTTGGGTTTGACCATGTGAGTAGCAGCTGCTTAACAAGGTCCTGTATCCTAGCTTTTGTGTCTTGGTATGGATATCTTTTGGCTCTCTGCTTTTTGACAGCCAGGAAAGTACATAGAGAATTATAGGTAGAGCTCAACAATCCATCCCTGTTCTCTTTTTCACGTTGAATCCAGTCATGGCATTGAACTACATAGAATTACTCAAAAGACAGTGGTGTCCTTAGCATATCAGTTTTCAAACTTGGACTTCTTAAGACTCCCCCTGTCCACTCTTAGCAACTATTAATAATGCCAATTCATTGTCTATTTTTATGAATAACAATTAGTGATACTAGAAAATAAAACTTGGAACTTTTAATGTGTGTATATATTTAGTAGCACATTAAAATAACTTAAAAGTGATTGCATATTGATAGTAATAACAACTCACTAATATTTTCCTGCTAATAAAAACTGCATTTCCAAAATGTAAACAGTGGGGACAGGATGTTGTCTCACATTTAAAGTTCTCCTGTTTACTTCTTTATTCATCTTTTGCAGTAGATCTGTCTCAAAGAACTCTACATCCATAAGACTAAAAATGGTCACAAAATCAAACAATGTCTTTGTAGTGCTATGAAAATAGCTTTCACTCTTGGAGTCAGTTATTTTGAAAACCTTCCATTACGGATGGCAACAAAATCAATTCCAGGAAGAAACCCAGGTCCCCTTTAGGGCTGAGTAGAACACAGTACTCTCTGGATCTCGACACTCAAAGAGACCATCCAGGGTTCCCTTCGGAGTTTCTCCGGGCTCAGGACAGAAGACTCTACTATCTACCATACCACTTTACTTCTTAAGTACAAACCCAGAGCCACTGCTGAGACTCTGTGTGCTTCCTCGTTCCACTTCCAAATGATCACCATGTATCCAGGGAGACCTTCCCTCCACTGAAAAGACCCAGTCCAAGTTCTATATTCAAGGTCGACCTCATCTCCAGCTCAGAATATAGCATGTAAAGGTTGGCTTTCCCTATGTCCTTCCACAGTCTGGAGGGAGGAAGGAAAATATTAGAAGGGAGAGAAAGTTGTGTTACCTTACATAAGTTTCTTTGTACTCAAATTCTCTTTATCAGGACCCATATGTTTTTAAAATGATGCCTGGCTGTGATAGAAACAGATGCACATGCAGGAAATGCAGCAGAGCTAGCTAAAAGGACTGTTGGGCAATTCAGTTTATTAATGACACGTTCAATATAGTAACCATTTGCAGATGATCATTAAAATATATCCCCAACAGTCATTTCTTTTGGTTGTTATTGTTTTCAAGTTTCATCTCCAAAATCTCTTTAAACAGCTTACCCAGCTGGGCTGAAAGCAAGTCACATTTGGGCAATTGTTTAACCCTGGATGAGCAGAAGCAGGGGTTTGGAGAGCTCGGTTATTTGGTGAAAAGTAGCACAGAGAAGATACCTACACTAACACTTTGGGCCATGATAAGCTCATCTTGAATGATTATGTCTGATTTTTACAAGTGGATAAAGATTTTAACCTAACAACCTTGACATGATATGAGAGCACCCCTAAGGATGATTCCTTTGTGATATGTTACTATTCAAATCCACCTGAACTAGTATTAAACAGAAGCAAGAATACATAGTAACAAAGACAGAAGCTGATTATATTCAACTTCACCTAAATCTCAGTGTCAGTGAAAGGCCCAAAAATTCTACAGGAGAAATCTATACTGTTACTATAGAAATACAATCAGAATGAGATGTTAAAGGAGCCTAAAAGTATCAGGAGTCAAAAAGTTGCCTTAAGGTAGGCAGTGTGTTATAATTAGTCTTCATTCTATAGATGAACCAACTAAACCAATAAATAAATAAATAAATAAATAAATAAAAAGATTACGTAACTAGGCTTGTGCAGCTAATCAAAGACAAGAAAGGCTGACTTGGGTGCTGCACAGTGTTCATGGTGCTGTGTTGCTTGGAGCAGTTTCTATCTTCATTTTCATTATCTGGGAACACAGTGATTTTACAAGTCAAGTATCAGACATGGACACACATATTGTGTCTGACAGAGAGATGTACCAATACCCGGACGGAAAATTACTTGACTTACAGCCCATGAAACTGAATCTGCTGGTATGGCGTCAGTGGAAACTGAGCATTCCACACAAAGCCTGGCAATGGTAGAAAACACTTTCCTCACATGTCCTGCTGATTCAGACAGTGGACATCTACCCAACTCCTGGTTTGGCAAGATGAACAACAGGTTTGCTAACATCGTGTTTCATAGAGTGTCAGTCACAAGGTGTTCATGGAGGAGCAAGTTGTTTTCGTTTTCTTTCTTTTTTTTTTAATGACATATTTTCCATGTTGTTAGGAAGGGGTGTGCCCATTCAGACCTGTGGGTATGACACTAGGAAGGCTAGTATTAGAAGGAAACCCATGGGGCAATGATCTTAAGCACAGGTGGTTGCCACAATGCCTATTATTAGATTCATGAGATACAGTAAGAAGTCCTGTTGCAAAATGGCAGGATGAAGGGCCAGTCTCTCTGACAAAGTGCAAAGGCACGCTATAAACACTTGCATGAACAAACAGCCTTAGCAGCGACCACAACCAGGAGAAAAATTAGAGGAGATTTTCCACAACAAAGGAAGTATTGTTCTCCTGTGGTCATCCTTAAATTCGTCCTTTGTTGTACAAGACGCTTAGGCTCCACCATGGAGCTGTGGTGTCCCACCCAGCATTCTCCCTGTGGGCCAAAGTGATGGAATAGATTGATTCACAGAGAACTGTTTCTTCTGATGTTCCCACTTCTTCAGTTCTATAGCGAAGAGTTCTCCAAAGAACAAAGAGGTACCATGGACCAGGCAGAGAGTCATAAAGCAGACATGAGCAGATCCAGTTCTCTGAAAGGCTGACACCCTATCTGACCTGGGGCAGGACAACCACCTCCAGGGTCCCATTTCTTCATCAAATGGTAGGGCTGCCTTGCTGCGCCTTGACAACGACTATATACAAACCTACAGACCTCCCATGAGACTGCTAGTTTGTTTTCCTTCAAGGTACGGAAAGCCAAAACCTGTCTGCTCGGGGAAATTAAAAGCTTGCATGGAAAGGTATCTTGGTTGTGTAACAGACCGGGATGGTGCCAGACAACTGTCTGGTTTTTTGTAAAGTCAGAAGGGGAATTACGTGAATAAGGATAGCAGGGAATTTGGGTAACCCCTCCTGCTGGGGAGGCTTTCTACCATCCTGTGACTCTACAAATGCTCTCTCTCCACCCACTCCCACCCCCAGCTGACACATTACTCATCTCTGCCATGTCATCAAGGTGTGCCCAGACTGAGTTTTACCCTCTTGGTATCAAAGTACATGTGATTTAAAAATATTTGTTAATTCAGCAGAGATTAATTTCTTTGACAGTATAATACAGAATACAGAAAATTAATGGTATAATAATTTGCTAAGTTCTAATAGTGCTAGATACGGAGGATACAAAAGTTGAATAGACATAGTCCAAGGCTTCAAGGGGCTCAGCTGATAAGCCTAACAGATGAACAGGTAATAACAGCTCCTCCTGGCACTGGAAGTAAACATAGTGAGTAGAGGCCAGAATTAGCCTAAAATGCCCAGGTCTGTTTATGACATTACTCTAGATTATTTTTAAACTGATAGAAATCCCCAAGAATGGTGTACGGTTCCCTAGAGGGTTAACCACACCTTCCTCCTTACCTGGTCAGGTAAGAACAAAGAAAAGAGTTATAGGTGGGGTTCTGAGTGATACGATTTGGTGTTAAGTTCACTTAAGCTTATAAAGCTTGTTTCTGAAAGAACTTCCTGTAAACAAGGTGCTGTGACTGCTCCAGCTCATGATGAATAAATGAAATAATTGATCAGCAGACACACCGCAGAAGGAAAGTGCCTTACACAATATGTCTTCTATTTTTCCTGTTGTGGGTGTGGTTAGGTGACTTTCCCTTGGTCCAGGGACTTTTGGGCTGACTAAATGATGTTGCAAAGTTGAAAGGGGCAAACTGGGAATTAGTTGCTCTTTGATGGGGAAAAATATAAAACCTTGGTGCTACAAATGAAAAATACATTTTTGTTTGTTTGTTTGTTTGTTTTTTGAGACAGGGTTTTTCTGTGTAGCATTGCACCTTTCTTGGAACTCGATTTGTAGACCAGGCTAGCCTCGAACTCACAGGCCTGCCTCTGCCTCCCGAGTGCTTGGATTCAAGGCGTGCGCTGCCGCCGCCGCCGCCGCCGCCGCCGCCGCCGCCGCCACCACCACCCAGCGAAAAATACATTTTTTAACATGTGTGAAAGCGATGTCAGGTCAGTGGCTGGAATTTTAAGTGTTGTGATTGTCTCAGCTTTCCTTGGTCGTTTCTAACTAGTGGATACTTTGTAAAATTGTAACTACAGTGATGTGCTTGACCTCCCCACTTCCTGGTGCAGAATCCTGTCTTTTACAGCCTGAAAAAAAAAAATTGTTTTCTCAGGGTCCCTCCTTCTGCTTCTATTTTCCTTCTTTTTTAGATTTTAATCATTTCAAAACTAAATCTGGACTCCATGGGAAACCAAAGGCCACTCCAGCCAGGGAAGCAGGTAAGCTAACTGCAGCTCTTCACCTCTCCCTCCTCTCCTCCAAATCCAATCCCCCAGTCTCATCCCCTGCTCTGTAGCAGACCACCTGCTGTAGCCTCCCCTCACTCTCTGCCTCCATTCCCAGGGGACTAAGCAGATCCTGATGGAACATCCAGCTTTCTTCCTTCCTGTGGACATCCTCAGATCCCCTCATAGCCCATTCTCTTTTCTAAGTATCCCAATATCTAGTAACACATTTTACTAGGAACCCCCAGTGGCCACACTTAACAGGATCCCATAAGAATTCCCTACCAGGCAATACACAGCCACCACACCACTCTAAAAATCAGAGAGGACAACAGAAACCAAGGAACAAGGTACCCACTCAACAAAGACAAGACCAGATATCAGCACCTAGAATTAAAATCTTCCAACCCAGATGCCTCGATGCCAGTGTCAAAACACAGTCAATAACACCCAGGACAACATGTCTCCACTAGAGCCCAGCGACCCCACTACAGTAGACCCCGAGGTCTGCAACACAGCTGAAGCACAAGACAAGAACCTTCAAACAGCCCTGATGAACACCACGGGCTCCTTAAAGAGGAGTGAATAAATCCCTTCAAGACATCTATGCAAACACAAACAGTGAACGGAAAGGAATAAAACAGTTCAAGACCCGAAAGTAGAAATAGAATCAATAAAGAAAACCCAAACTGAGGGAAATTTGGAAATGACAAATTTAGGAATTCTAACAGGAAGCTCATAGGGAAGCCTCACCAGCAGCATACAAGAGATGGAAGAGAGAATCTCGGGCACTGAAGACACGCTAGAAGAAATGGATATCTAGGTCAAAGAAGACATTAATTCTAAAACAAAACAAAACAAAACAAAAACAAAACTCCTAACCCAAAACATCTGGGAAATATGGGACACAATGGAAAGACCAAATATAAGAATAATAGAAATAGAAGAAGGAGAAGATTCCCAGGTTAAAGACCAAAAAGTATTTTCAATAAATTGTAAAAGAAAATTTCCCTAACCTAAAGAAGGAGATGCCTATCAAGGTACAAGAAGCATAAAGAATACTAAATAGCCTAGAGCAAAAATGAAATTCCCCTCAGCATACCATAACCAAAACATTAAAGTATAGAACAAAGAAAGAATATTAAAAGCTGTAAGGGAAAAAGACCAAATAATATATAAAGGCAGACCTATTAGAATTACACCCAAATTCTCAGTGGAGACTCTAAAGCCAGAAGGGCCTGGACAGATATGCTGCAGACTATAAGAGACCACAAATGCCAGCCCAGACTACTATATTCTGCAAAAGTTCCAGTCACAATAGATGGAAAAAATAAGATATTGCATGATCAAACCAAACTTAAGCAATGTCTATCTACAAATCTACAGAAGGTGTTAGAAGGAAAACTCCAACCTAAAGAGGTTAACCACACCCAAGGAAACACAGGGAATAATCCCACTGCAGCAAATCAAAGGGAGGAAGTATGCACATACACACACCACTACCACCACCACCACCACCACCACCACCACCACAACAACAACAACAACAAAATAACAGGAATTAACAATCGCTGACCATTAATATCTCTCAACATCAGTGGTCTCAATTGCCCCAATAAAAAGACACAGACTAACTGAATGGATGTGAAAAAAAAAGATCCACCCTTCTGCTGCATCCAAGAAACTGACCACACACTCAGACACAAAACAAATTTCAACAGATACAAGAAAATCAAATAACTTCCTACATCCTATCACTCCACCACAGATTAAAGCTGGATATCAACAACAACAGAAAGTTAACAAATTCACAGAAACTAAACAACTCTCTACTGAAGGAAAATGAGTCAAGACAGAAATAAAGAAATTAAAATTTTTCTAGAACTGAATAAAAATGAATGCATAGCATATCAAACTAAGAGGCAAGTTCATAGCAATAAATGCTGCATTAAAAAAAAAAAGAAAGAAAAATCCTGGAGAGATCTCATACTAGCCACTTAAATTCACATATGAAAACTCTAGAACAAAAAAAAGAAAGGAAAGGAAAAAGAAATAACACCCCAAAGGAATATAAGGCAAGAAATAATCAAAACCAGGGCTGAAATCAATAAAACAGAAACAAAATAAAAAAGTAGACAGAATCAATGAAACAATGAGTTGGTTCTTTGAGAAAATCAATAAGACTGACAAATTGACTAAAAGGCAGAGAGAAAATATCCAAATTAAGAAGATTAGAGCCATAACATCAGGCATGGAGGAAGTCTAGAAAGTCAGAAGGAGGTAGGTACTGTAAAAACCTGTACTCCACCAAATTAGAAAATCTAAAAGAAATGGATACTTTTCTTAATAGGTACCAATCACCAAAGTTAAATCAATCATGGTCGGATAAACCATTTAAATAGACCTATAACCCCACTGAAATAGAATAAGTCTTTAGAAGCTTCTGAATCAAAAAGGCCAGGGCTAGATAGCTTTACTACAGAATTCTACCAGACTTTCAAAGAAGAGTTAATGCCAATACTCCTCAATTACTCCACAAAACAGAAACAGAAGTAACATTGCCCAATCCATTTTATGAGGCCACAGTTATCCTGATACCCAAACTACATAAAGACTCAATAAAGAGAGAGAAATACAGACCAATTTCCCTTATGAATGTAGATGCAAAAATAATAAAATACTTGCAAACTGAATCTAAGAATACATCAGAAAGATCATTCACCATGATCAAGTAGGCTTCATCTCAGATATGCAGGGATGGTTCAATATACGAAAATCAATAAATGCAATCCACCATGTAAACAAAGAAAAAACATGATTATCTTATCAGATGCAGAAAAGGCCTTTGACAAAAATCTAACAACCTTTCATGATAAAAGTCCTGGAGAGATTAGGGATACAAGGGCCACACTTAAACATAGTAAAAGTAGTTTACAGTTAGCCCATAGTCAACATCAAGTTAAAATGGAGAAAAGTTCAAAGCAATTCCACTAAAATTGGGAGTAAGACAAAGTTTTCAACTCTTTCCATACCTACTCAATATAGTACTTGAAGTTCTAGTCACAGCAATAAGACAATAGAAAGAAATCAGGGGCATACAAGTTGGAAAAGAAGGCAAAGTGCCTTTATTGGATGATGTTATGATAGTATACATAAGTAACCTGAAAAATTCCACTGGGAAACTCCTATAGCTTATAAACATTTTCAGGAAAGTTGCTGGATACAAAATTAACTTGCAAGAATCAATAGCCATCTTATAAACAAATGATAAACTGAGAAAGAAATCAGGGAAATAACACCCATTACAATATCCTCAAATAATACAAAATATCTTGGAGTAACTCTAACTAATCAAGTGAAAAAAATTGTATAATAAGAACTTTAAGACATTGAAGAGGGTGCCAGAAGATGTAAAAAATCTCCCATGCTCATGGATTGGTAGGATTAACATAGGAAGAATAGGCATGCTGCCAAGAGCAATCTAAGGATTCAGTGCAGTCTCATCAAAATTCCAACACAATTCTTCACAGATCTTGAAATGACGATCTTCAGCTTCATATGGAAACACACACACACACACACACACACACACACACACACACACACACACACACATACACATACAGGTAGCTAAAATAATCCTTAACACTAAAAGAACTGCTGGAGATTTCACCATTCCCAACCTCAAATTGCACTAAAGAGCTACAGTAATTTTTAAAGAGCATATTGTTGGCACAAAGACAGATATGTCAATCAATGGAATCAAAGTAAAGACCCAGACATAAATATACCTAAAAACACCTGATTTTAGATAAAGATGCCAGAAATTGACACTGGGAAAAAGACAGCATCTTCAACAAATGGTGCAGATCAGTCTAAATGTCTTCATGTAGAAGAATTCAAACATGCTTGTCAGCCTACATAAAACTCAACTCCACATGGCTCAGGGACCTCAACTAAAGCCAGATGTGCAGAACCTGATAGAAGAGAAAGCAGGGAATAGTCTTGACCTCATTGGCACAGGAAAAGACAGAACACCATCAGTTAGCACAGGTGCTAAGATCAATAATTAAAAAATGGGCCCTCATGAAGCTGAAAAGCTTTTATATGGCAAAGGACACCATCACTTGGACAAAGTGGCATTCTACAAAATAGGAAAAGATTAGCATCACATTAGGATGCATTATCCCAAGCATCACATCCTATAAAGGGCTAAAATCCAAAATACATAAAGAAAACAACTAGATGTCAAGAAAACAAACAGTCCAACTAAAAAAGGGGGTACAGATCTGTGGTGGTATTCTAATTGTACTGAAATGTGATCACAGATCTATAGAAAATTCTCAAAAGAAGAAACTCAGATGACAGAAACACTTGGATTCAGGTAATCCCTTTAGGTTAGTGTTTACCTTCTCGCACTTTCTGTAGGGCTGGATTTGTAGATAGATGTTGCTTGAATTTGGTTTTATTGTAGAATGTTTTATTTTCCCCATCTATTGTGATTCACCTTAAGATAGAGCATCTAAGACCTCACTCCCTTGGAACTGAAGACTCACAGGAGTGCCCAGGGTTCTCCTTAGGGAATAAATGGCTGGATGCAAGCATGTCTTCCCTGATCTCCTTTAGCTCCTGAGCTGATCATACAGAGTTTGATGTCTCTGCTCTAATGAGCTATTGCCCTCAGGAACACCAGGACAGCACGCAAGTCAGATTTTACCCCGTCTCATCACTGTCCTAAGCACGCACCTTGTCCTCACTCAGAGCAACCAAACATTAGCCTTGGTAAGCTCCTGGCGGTGGTCTAGCTTGGCACTCTCCACTGGGCCTTGGAGTTACTGGAAAGACCCTTTCTCAAATTGGGAAAGAAAGAGCCACAGAGACAGTGGTACTTAGAATGAATATTCTGTTCAACGTTTTCATTGCATAGTAGAGGTGCTGAGGCCTCTTCATATATATAATTTCTTAAAGCAAAACCAGTAAGCATGGCTATAAAGTAGCCATCACATCTATAAACAAAATGATAACAACTCCTGCATAATACTTAAAATGTGACAGGAATGGTCATGGGTTCTTCACACACACAGCATCAGAGTTCACAAGAAACCTGTGAGACATGATTACTATCACCACTCTTCAGATTGGGGAGCTGGCACTGGGACTGGGGCCCGGGTCTGTGGGGCACAGTCCTGGGTATTGGCATCACGGTAGCCATATCTATAGCCTGGTGCTAGAATCCAGGCATTGTCCCAGCAGGACCTTCTAGTGAGTTAACCTGTGACATCACTTTGATGTGATGATCTGCTTCCTCTTTCTCTCGGTAGAGTTTGTCCTCCTGGGCTTCACAGTCCCAGTCATTGAAAAAGAGGCAGTTTTATCTAAGAGTATGTCCCCTGATAGATTGACTATGGTCCAGTGGAAGATTTAGGCAACACAAATTGGTCTCTTTTTTTTTAAGGACATAAAATTGGGTGGGTAGAGAAGGGGAGGTAGATCTGGGAAGGGGAGTTTAATTTGATCAAAACATATTGCATAAAACTCGAAATTCTCAAAGGCTTAGTTTTTAAAAGCATTATTTATTCTCTATAAATCAAGAAATAAAATCTGAATTGAGTGCCTGAAATAATTATTCACAGAAAAATATTTACAAACAAGTCTTTATACATGCGATACATCATACATTTTTGTTTGAGGATTTTTTTAATTGGTGTTTCTGTTTTATAACCATATATAGATAATAACATGACTACTTCCTAAAATAGAATTTATAACATTAATACTCCACTTGATCTTAGCCAAAAGGCCGAGAAGTGATAACATTAATACTCAATCTAATGACTTTCCCACTAGGTCTGTGAGGCTGAATTTCCTAAAGTGAGTGGGGCTTGAGAGAGGAGGACCCGAGTTACTATATCTTCTTTGGAAAATTCAAAAACAAGATCAGCCTCAGGCCATTTGGACTGGAGTACCTTCTCTGGCTGCCAAGAGTTCTGGAACTTTCTTTACATTTTCAGGGAAGCACAAGGAGGGTGGGAGTGAGCAGAGACAGCCTTGGTAGGGAAAGGCCAGCACTGGCTATCCGGAGACCGCAGCTCTTCCTGCTCAGAACGTCTTCTCTTCCTTTCTCACACTAGGTCCCTCTAGATGAAGGTTTAATTTAGCTCCCACTCACTGAAACACTATGCTGTTCCTGAGAGAAAAGAGGGGTATGTCTCCATGATGACTCTCAAGTCCCCAGCTTCCAGAGAAGGGCAGACATACTGGTCATGACAGTTTGCTCTTCCACTTGTTCCCGTGATCCCGACACCCTATGTTCTCTCAACAGAGAGAACATAGCTGTTTCTGTACATGGTGCCCAGTTGTGTTATGAGTATACTGAAGACATTCAGGAAGTGAGCACCTGGCTCTGGAGTCAGCAATGGAAAGACGGTCTTCCACCCAATCCTGGAGTTACTCTTGCTCAGGCTTCATTGTAAGGCTGTCTCCAGCCTTGCAGAAACTAGTCGTAAAACTACTTGACAGCAAAGTATCTCATCTTTCGGGTATATGAAAAACAAGAAAGGTCACCCACTAATTTCAAGAGTGAAACTTTTGCTCATGGAAGGCCAGACGTGGTGTGGTGGGGAGTGTACAGACAAGCAGGAAGCCGCATGTTGTAGAATTACTTGCCGTTTAAAGGCAAAGATAGATACACAGTCATTTGCCTTGATGGTATAGTCCCCCCTCAGCAAAAGTTAATCATTGGACAAAACAATGCCCAGGAGCAGGGCCATTTCTTGGATAGGGCATGAGTATGCAGTTTAGTTTAGTTCTTAGAGGAAGAAATAAGTAAGAAGCCAAAAGCAACCACAAATAGATAGCAAAGTAGAGCATAACCATTCTAGTATGTGTGAGTACTACCTCATCCAATGCTCACACACATGCACCAGCTTGTACTGTGATGGTATTGATCCATACCGGGGCCAGAGTCTCAAGATTTTGTGAGCTAAACCCAGCTGGTTGGAATGGGCAGGAATGTTCAACAACCACTTGCCTGGTTTGCTTGATCTTGTGAGCACTTTGCCCAAAGCCTCACTCAAAAATATAGTGGCCTTTCTCACAGGATATAAACTCCTTCTGAGCACACAATCTAAAGACAGGAAATGGTGCAGCTCCTAGTGATGAAGCTTCTTCAGCTGTCCAGAAGCCTCAACTCAGACCCTCACTGGGATGGGGCACAACGTGGACACTAAGAACCATCAGCCACTCAAGTCCACAGCCCCAGACAAATTACTCACCTTCTCTGGCCCCAACATCCTCACTGTAAGACACAGCATTAGCTTCACCAGATGGTCTGAGACCTCCATCAAGCTTTAAATATGTTTAAGTTTGGGGTATATTTATTCAGTACATCTGAACTCAATTTGTACTAATCTGTTCTTTCCATTTACAAAGTAGAAACAAAACATAATATCAAAAAGATCCGCAGTATATGTTTTTAGAGGTGTAGCTGCCAGAATATTGTAAAGCTCCTTGTAGCTACACTTCATCTTGGATGTCTGAGTTGAAGCACAGCAAGTCTGGCCAGGCATGTACTGGAGAAAGATTCTGGGAGGCCTGGTCCTATACCGGCATGCCAAAGAATGATGTCTTCTGAGAAAGAGACCCGTAGCAGGCCATACTCAGGACCGGAGTATAGTGTATTAACAATGACCTCTGAAAAGCCCTTCTAAGCTCCTCCTGATGGAATTTCCTTGAGAAATGGCTATAAGAATGTACACTTCCTATGGCAGACTTCATGGGTGGAGTTCCCAGGTAGAGTTGATTCACAGAAGTCCCAGGAATTTAAAATTTGTAGAAGGAAGGCTTGCAGTTTGCCATCCTGTCTATACAAATTTATTTCCTTTTCCTGACCAATCTCTTTTGTAGAAAGAGTAATTGCATTACCTCTGTTACTATCTTTGGGCAAATAAATTAATAGCTGGCTTTATCCATTTATAGTATTTATATATATGTTTCTTAAAATGTTATCAATAAACAGATGATAGATAGATAGATAGATAGATAGATAGATAGATAGATAGATAGATGATAGATAATGCAGAAAGATAGGGTGAATAGATGTACACATATGTATATATACATGTGTATGTATGTGTGTGTGCACATAGATAGATAGATAGATAGATAGATAGATAGATAGATAGATAGATAGATAGATGATAGATAATGCAGAAAGATAGGGTGAATAGATGTACACATATGTATATATACATGTGTATGTATGTGTGTGTGCACATAGATAGATAGATAGATAGATAGATAGATAGATAGATAGATAGATAGATGATAGATAATGTAGAAAGATAGGGTGAATAGATGTACACATATGTATATATACATGTGTATGTATGTGTGTGTGCACATATATAAAGTTTTAATGGGAACCACTGTCATCAACATCAGCCAATTATTTTACTGAGCACCTATCACAGTCTCTGCCTTCAAGGAATTTACTAATAATAAGGGAAAAGGAAAAGCGAGTAAGAATACTCATGTACAGAGAAGAGGGGGTGCTTGAGAAGATGGCTCAGCAGTCAGTGGTTCTCGCTGCTCCTCCGCAGGAGTCTCCCAGCAGCCATGTCAGGTGGCCCACAGTCACCTGTAACTCCAGCCCCGGGGATCCAGCACCTCTGGCCTCCCTGGGCACCTGCACTCACATGCACATATTCACAGACACAGGCACATCATCCCAAACATAAAATCTTTTTAAAGAGACGGATGGCCTTAAATAGCAAAATGTGGTGGTCTCCTTGCTGGGTGATTTACAGACCTCAGAGGACCCCAAGGCTCTCCTGGGTGTCTAAACAAGGAGAATCTATGTCCATTGAGATACTCATGTGTTATTTGTGTTTTTTATTCTCATTTTCCCCAAATACACAGTAGAGTTTCTAGAGGTAAATGGTCTGTGCTATTGCAACAGACTGAATGCAGAAGCAGATGAACTCTGCCTCCTTCTACTGAACTAGACACTAAAGAAACTGAGAAAAAATTTCTTTGCCCTAAATATTTTGCTTTGGAATATATTTTTCCACTAAAAAATGTGGTAATGCCAGCATGTAATAAATTTATGGTTATTTTAAATTAAATCAATAAAAATTCATTTCTTACTTTTAATTTCTTTTAAGATTTATCTATTTTTCATTTACATGCATTTGTGTGTGTGTGCGCGCACACGTGTGCCTGAGAGTACGTATGTACACCACACACATACAGGCACCCACAGAGGCCTGAGGCGGTCACCAGGTCCTTCAGAACTGGAGCTGTCTGTGGGTGCAAGCTGCCTGCTGTGGGTGCCGTCAGCCACACCATGGTCCTCTGCAGAGCAGCAAGGGCTCTTAGCTGCTGAGCCGCCTCTCAGCCCCCTTCACTTTCATTTCTAATTACACTGATATGTAATTGATATATTGACACATACAGATAAATAAAATCTACTCTGCTAACAGAGTTTTTAGAGAGCTATCGATACAATTGAAGCACGTATAGAGTCCTAAATTTGAGACATACTCAGCTAGACTGAGCTACTTTGCCCTGAAAGCTCTTAGCCTTGCCTCATTCATTCATATTTGACCTGTTTGGTCATAACTAAAGGTCACTTCTTCCATGAGGCTTTGCTGATTCCCTTTTATAAGCCACATAGAAAGAAACCATTCAGGTACATGGTATGTGCCAAGTACTGCCCTAGGGGCTTACAAATATATGAATAATATATATTCTAAATATATATGATACTACCTCTTAGTCACGGATATATTAATTTTCTCATTTCTCATAGAATATTCCTACTTTGTAATACTGCTCATACATATAAGCTATTAACTCTATTAATATATAAGTTCATTGAAAAGTCTGAGCTTGTTTGAATAGAAGTAGACTTGACCTTAATTTAAATATAGGAATAACATGATCAAAGGCACAAAATTATGGATCTTCAAGGTACACCCAAAAAGCAATAGGATGATTAATGCTAAAGTGGGCATTAATGAGATTTATAAGAAGAGAAACAAAGGAGAAAATAGATGAAAGGAGACTGGATATTCTGGGAATTTTCTAGGTAGATTTAATTTGAAGAAACTAACATATCAGTGCTGGAGAAATGGTTCAACATTAAAAGTACTGGCTGCTTGAGCCCCAGTGTCCACATGGTGCCTTACAAACATCTGCAACTCCAGTTTCAGGATGTCCGATGGTCTTTTCTGGCCTCCTTAGATACCAGGCAGGGACAGGGTGCACACACACACACGATCCATACAGGTAAAATAATAAATAAAATACTTTTTAAAAAAGAAAGGAATGAACATCTCTGCAGCTCACTTCCATCACTCGGGACAGAAGGTGAAGCCACAACCCCTACGCAGCTCAAGCCCAACCTAGCCTGAGCTAAAAGAAGCACTTTTACTGAAAGTGCCACAGCTTCACATGCTGAAATACGCATGGCTTTTGAAAGAATCAATTTTACTTCATAAAACTGAATTTTCAAAAGTTACTGGATACCACAGCATCTAATTGCTTTATAAAATTATGACTTTATAAAAATAAGTATTTGAAATAGATACTTTAATGATCTCAAAGGAATTTTTATATTGAGTACCTCCATTATGAACAAGAATAATATTTTCCTAAGAAATATGCCATAGTTTCCAAAAACACAAAGTTCTACAGAAGTCTCCCCATATTTACAAAGTCCAAAATATTTAAAACTGTACAACCAATTCTATAGGAGAGTTAAGAATGTGCTTGTAAGTGTTCCAAGGCCCACCAAACACACACTATGAAAGTCCCAGAAGGTAAAGAAAGCCAGCACTTGACCCTCAAAGTAGACTCAGGGAAGAAGAGGCAAACCAGAGCCCCAGAAAGGGGTGAAGCCCGGGCATGTCGTTCCTGCCCTTGGGCTGCACTGAGCCAGGCACCTGCTTTGCATGTTTTCCTTTGATAGCGAATCATAGCAGCCGCAGGAAGAGATGTGGGGTGGTTCAGAGGACACACACAGGCTCAGGGAGTCTGTGAACATTTTCTATCTGCAGCTAAATAACAACATCGCGAAATTATGGGGTTTCTAAAGCACATTTTAGATAATGAGAATAGCCAGGACATGCTTCACAATTAGGGAAAACATCTTCTGCATGGTGTCATCCATTATAGATGTTTTCTATAACCGGTCATCAAAACACTGTGTGTAGAGATCATGGATTCATAAAGGAAACAAAGATCATTTGTATTGTGACTCTTACCCCTTAGACATAAGAAAAAAATCTTAGCATGAGTTTCACAGTATGTTTTAATTTTTCTTAAGAGCTGTATGTATTCTGTAAGACATTTGCCATTTTTCTAAGCAAGCACTTTAAAAGTTCTTAGGTTGAAAAAGAATAACCTTTGCCTCTCTGTACTGACACCCAGTGTTTAGGTGTGTGACATCCACACAGATATACACACACCACAGTACTAACACTCAGTGTTTGGGTTTGTAAATATCCACTCAAAAACACACACACGACACAGGCAAAGATGTAAAGTAGATTCGTGTCAGGAATCAGTTTTGATTCTATTTCCCTAATTATAAGACATGAACAAAATTACTTCATTTTCCTAAGTCCCCATTTCCTTTTGTTACAAATTAGTTATAATAACAACATCTCCAGCTGCCTCAGAGTTACAGTGATAACTCAAGAAGATTTATAGGAAAATATTTTGTACAAAGATACAATTTTGTACAAAGATACAATTTTCATGAAATATGTTAATGCATGCCTTATGCTACAAGGGCTGTTTCAGTAAGTATCTCTGTTAGGCAAAAGTTGAGTTATGAAACTAAAAGTACAACTTTCCATATGATGTGGCATTTCCTGCCCTGTTTTACAAGGCCATGTCCCAGATGGGTGCCTATTTATTACCATATGACCAACCCAAGCGCTGATTGCTGTTATTAGGGCATGAAAATATTAGCCAAGCCAAGATCCTTGTTGTGAAATGTAAGGACCATGCAAATCTGAGATACCAGAAGTTGTTATGCTTCAGTCATAGTTCGAACAGCTGCAGGGTCTAAGGATCATTTCCACAAATGAGTAGAGTTGGAAGCAGAAGACCAAATATTACCTTACTGACAAATATTTCTGCTGGTATTGGGCGATCACGGTAAGATCACCTGAGGGCTGACCCAAGGTGAGTGAGAAGAAGAGCAGGTCCTCCACCCTGGGGCACCACCCTTCCATCCTGCTGAGCTCAGGACCAGGAGCCTCCCACTGCCCTAGCTTGGAAACTCCGTGCTACTCTGAGCCTCAGGTGGGAAGTCCTCCTGCTGCTGGTCCCTGCTTCAGGCTCTGCTTCCCTCCCAAGGAGCCTCTCACAGCAAAGTTGCCGCTTCTAGATTCCAGTGTCTTTCGCCTAGCACAGGTGACACTGGACTTGGTTTATCAACTCCACTGAAGAGTTGTGCTGAAGTGATCAAGGAGAGGCCAACAAGGTAAACTATAAAATAGGCCAGGCAGGGTCTGTCACTGTGGAAGTATCTCAACCACCACCTGAGACTCTGAGCTCTGCCTGCTTGTTAACTTAGAGAAACACACATCCAAACATGGCCAGAAGTTTTCAGAAAAGAGAAAACTTGGTAGCGGGATTTTTATTTGGAATCTTAACTTCATAAATTTTAACAAGTAAATCAAAGTCGTCTTCTGAGTTTAAAAAAATGTGTTTGTTTTCAGTTCTGAGATGACAAGATAACATACACCAACAGGCCGTATCTGAGGAAGGGCAACAGCTCTCTGCCTGATAGCCGAGAGCTAGCCAGCATGCTTTAGGACTAGTCTCCTGCTCAGGTCCTTTTCTTTTTCAGAACAACAGAAGGCTCTGTCTATGCAAGTATGTCAGACTACACTGTAAGGAGGAAAGGCGCCTGGGGAGTGGGTCCTTGTGGCTCTCTTTGCTGCCCCACTGAGCAATCTTCCTGAGACTGCTAAAACACCCTTCTGAGCAGAAGAAGACACAGTGTAGCTCGTGCCTAGGGGATGCTCTGTAGCCCCTCCCCCAGGCATTCTGACAGTTGAGTCTCTGGGCGAAGGGAGAAGAGTGCTTGCTCACCACAGGGCAGGAAGTCAGCACACAGCACTGTGCCCAGAGGAGGGGAGCATTGGCCTTCTGGCAGGCAGCCAGCAAAGGCAGAGTATGGGATGAGTTTATGATTTCCAGTTATTTCAGAAGGTTCTCTCTAAATCAGAGTATTATCACATTTACCCTTGAAAGGTTTTTGAGATCATCTTGTTCTGCCTTCCCATTTTTTGCAGATGAAAAAAAAAAATCAGTGCACAGAGGGTCTTTTAAACCAACACTATCAATACCACTTGTACTGCCGACTGGACAAATGCCTGGGAGAAAATATGTGCTCCTGATACTCCTCCTCCTGCATGTGAGTATAGACTGCGCGTGTCAGGCAATTCTTAGAAATGGTGAGGGTCAAGAGATATTATCAATGCTCAAGACATTTCTCCGTCACATATTATACTACCAGCACCCAACGACTCTCCATTTCAACCAGGAACTGGTTGCATACGTCCCTGTTACTCAAAACACCTCTCCTGTTTGTAACTTCAAAACAGTCCCCAAACACAACTCAGATGAATTCATTCTAATAACTTTCTAGAAACCACTTTGAAACCAGGGAGCCTGTAAATTGCAAATGGGAACTCTACAGTCTAGTCCACAACAGGCTTTCCTTAAAGAGAGCCGGTTTGTCCCCTGCCATGGAGTAAACAGGGTCTGGAGCTCAGAGGGCAGTCCGTGAAATCTGTCTGGCAGCTCGGGCACAGCTAAGGAAGAAGTCACTCTTCTTACGTAATAGGAAATGATCTTGCAACACGGCAAGAGTGGTTCTCAGTGAAAGCGCCTGTGCCGCCGCCGTTCAGTCCTCCACAGAAACTGGCGGAACCCTCATGCCCTGTGGTATTGGTGTCACATTTCACTGGGAGGGCTTTAGAGATACTTCACTGCTACTCCAGGAAAACAAAAGGGTTATTGGTTGGGTTCCCCAACCCAACTGTGGAGGACTTAGGGCTTGTACCCTTTCCAGATCTGTTCTAAGGTGAGTCATTTGGAGACATGATATCTAGGTGGGGCCATCCAGCCCTCTGCTCTCCCCCAGACGTTGTGGCCCCTAACATGTCACAAGTGAAGGAAAGACTCGGATCTGGAATAAATTAATCTGATGATTTGGGTATTTTTATTGTTACTATTGTTTTGGTGGAGTTGGTAGCCTCTACCATTTCAAAAATGCAGGTTTCACCATAAATAGTATCACTCTTAAATAATTTGCTTATTCTGGAGATGTTATAGGCCTGTATTCTGCACAGTGAAGCATCTTGAGATTGTCTCCAACAGAAACTGTGTTAGCTCACTCAGGCCCACGCTGGAGTCAGTCAGTAAATGTTGTTTCACGGTAGTAAACAGGGGTACTTACAGGGCACCCGGTGTCTAATGCACTCCTGGGCTTTAACTTCTCACACAGGGAGTCAAGCATGTCCCATTATCACCTACTCAGAAGAAAAGTAACAACAAACTTCAGAGCAAAGCTTTCCAGACATGTTTTGAGTAACAAGGACATATGCAACCAGTTCCTGGTTGAAATGGAGACAGTCGTTGGGTGCTGGTAGTGGAGTGTGTGACAGAGAAATGTCTTTGGGGAGGGCAGTGAAACATATCCTAAAATAATTCACATTTATAAAACAAAAATTTAATTTTTTCATTTACCCCAAGAATAATAATAGGACTGATATTAACTACCACAAAACACTTACTTAACATTAAGAAGCATTTTCCTGTGTTATCCTCAAAATCACCCTTGGTTTTAGATGAAGTGCCTGTGGAGAGGTCGTCATAACCAACCTCCTAGCGGTTTCTAAAACCCTCATGCCAGAGCCTGAATCCACTCAGCCCACCTTGCTTCAGACACATGTTCCTTCTCCCCAGCTCTGGTGAGAGCGATCCAGGGTATCTCCAGTCAGTACTCTTCTGTAGTTGGAGACAAAATGTCTCTATCGCCCCTTTTCTCATTTAAGCAGCTAGTGAAATCATAACTTCACAATGACAGATTCCTCCTTCAGCTCTTTCTCCTCAAACCAAGTGCAGTGGCTGCATTTTGTCACAATATATGTTTGGGGAGGGAGGGAGGGAGGGAGAGAGAGAGGGAGAGAGAGAGGGAGGAGAGAAAGGGTAGCCAGCGGGTAGGAATCATGCGTTTTACCTCCACTCACTCCATGACTCAGCTACCCACCCAGTCAGCCACCCATCTGTCAGTGGGGACGAATGTATGCTGTGTACCAAACAGAAACGGCCACCAGGGATCCTATCATGGTGAAAATGACAGGAAAAGAGAACAAACATGGATCAAGAGAGAAGGCAGTGTGGTGTGCACTCTCACAGCGGTGCGCTTACAAGCAGAGCATCAGGGAAAGTTCTGTGGAGCAAAAGGGCCTGTAGACCCCTGAATTCCCCAGGTCCTGATTAGGGCATGAGAGAGAGTGCCTGACAGGAGTTCAGGCTGACACGGAGGAGATTTGATTCCTCCTGCCTTACGTGCTGTACGTGCCCTACGTGAGAACCTCAGAAGGTGACACTGGCCACTCTGTGGGCATGTGTGACTCCATGAGTCATTGCTAGAATATCAAAGGGATTCTTAGTCAGGAAATAGTCTCTGCCTTGGTGTTTATGAACAACAACTTAGGCAAATGCAGTCTCAAGGGCAAACAAAAAAGTGCAGAGCCACGAGGCCCCTTGACTAGCCCACGCCCCATTTACTGTAAATGCCCTTGGCTGCCCCGGGCGTTCATCATAGCAATGGAGCATGCAACTTCTCCATAAAGCCCTGTTCTGAAATTTACTCAGCATTTCCTTCAAGGATCCACTAGGATTCACCCAAAACACAGTGTGCACACTATAAAATACCTTAGAAACGATCATTATAGAGTAAATTTGCCATTTCCAGGCAAAACTATCTCAAAAAAAAAAATCTAAATACATGTCATTTTGTATCACTTCCATTGGGCAGACTCTAACCCACAGAGCTTGAGAGTTACAATGTATTCTTCACTGGAGAAAAGGCTGTTTTTATTGATCAGATGGAAATGTTTGTGAAGCCGAGGTTTCTCTCGTGATGGACACACCTGTAACCTGGAGTAAGCTACATTGTTTTTGGTTTGTTTCCTCACCAGCAGAGGACACTTAAGCAGAGGGAGGAAGGATCTCTGAGCTTTCTTTATACCTCGGAGAGTAATTGAACCTCAACTCTGTGTGTCCCCAAGGCAGAAAACAACAGTAAGAGGCTTGCAGTCGACTCTTGAGGAGAATTCAAGTCCTTGAATATTTGAATCGTTAATAAAGTGGCACCAGCTAGCTCCCCAGAAAAGTATTCATAGCCTCTTTCCCTGTAACTGAGATCAATAAAAACACCAGAAGATTTGGAGACATCCTCAGTGGGTTGTTTCTGTAATGTTTACTTAGCTGGAGTATTATCAAGTCATTTAATGTTTTCTTCTGTTTGTTTATTGGGGGCACTAGTACCACAGGACATGTGTAAGTCAGAGGACAACTTACAGGATTTAGTTCTGTCCTTCCACAGGTGGGCTCACACTCAAGTCATCAGGCCTGGTGGCAAGGTCCCTCACCTCTCAGCCATCTCATGAGCCATTAAATCATTTCTGCCCTAAAAGCATCATCAAATAATTTTAGAGCCAAATCCTCAAGGTGTTGGGTAAAGGAAAAAAAAAAAAAAACAGAGAGAGGAAAGGAGGATGAAGGGAAGGAGGGGGTGGAGAGGGGGAGGGACAGAGGGGTTGGGGGAGAATAAATTTGAAACAAAGTAGAAGATTTTAAGCTTGTTTCTTATGCGGCCTGTCATGCTGGCCAGTCCTCGGCTCACAGGGACAGGGAAGGTAGGTATGCCATCAGTGTCCAGCTGGCAGGCTTGCCTCAGGGAGGAAGGAGGCGGAAAGGTACTTAGTAAAACTTAATGTGCACTACAAATGAATGGAACACCTCTCCCCCTTTTCTTCTTTTAATGTGAACTTTTGTTCTTGTGAACCGAGTAAACTAAACCTACAAACACACCAATGGCCTAAACATACCATAAACTTAAGTCCGAAAGCTTCCTTTAGAAGAGGAAGCATATTTTTCACTATCTTTATTGAGAAGACAAAGAGAATCCGATGCTAACAATCTAAAGGCAACTAACTCATCAGAGGGTTTTCCACCCTGTAAAGGTCATTAAGTCTTGTGACAGACAGCATGGTAACCAGGCAACGGGAGCACCTCCCACTTTGAAGCAAGGCGGGTGACAGTGGCATAAGTCACCCTTTCCTTAGTATCGGGTGCAACTGCCACCAGAACAACGCCCATGCCCAGGTGATAGCTGTGCCAACGTGGGCCAACATGTCACCTCCTCAGGATGAACAATCCTTCCCAAGACAGACCAGAGACGGCATGTTGAAACTTCCAGCTGAGGGTCGTAACTGACCGAGAGCAGCAGATGACCTGAGCTCCAACAGCTCTTGGCTCTTCTGCTCAGAAAGGAGCTTATGTGTCCAAAAGGGAATGCCTCACTTACCTGTGTTGAGACAATCAGGACAAGTAGTCTGGAGAGTCGTCAGACAAAAACAGTCATTAGGCTGGGCTATTCTTAACTTTCTGCATGAATTGCAGAGCAGAGCTTTTCCTGAAAATCCTAAGTTCAGATGTTTACAATTATAGGCAATGAGGCTCAAAGAGACAGCCTCATGGATCACTTGTGTTTTATTTTTGGTTTTGTTTTCATTAGATGCAACACTGAACTGAGCCATGAGCCTTCCAGGGAGTTGCACAACTTCAGCTTTTAGAGATTGTGTTTCATAGTCACGGAAAAAAAAATAATTGGATTTAATAGGTTTTCACAATCATATTATCTACTTAACCTTCCAAGATCATTACTCATTTAATTGCAAGCCCCAAGGAAAGATCATAGGGTAAGGACTACACTAGACAGTCATAACAATAAAGGAAGCAGGTTCTTCACAAGTGATGTAAAATCTGTAGCATTTCAAATGTTATGAATGAAGCACCCAGATTTGAAATCGTTGTGTCCCTTTGATAATTGTTTACATTATAAAACGGAGACTTGAAGGTTAAAACTATATTTATTGCTATAGAAATGTATGTACATATGTATGTACATATCTCCTTACAAACAGATAAGACAGGTAAAGAATGGTAAAATGCAAACCTCAAGCTGTGAGTGACAGGCACTTGCTGTCACTCAGGCTCTGTTGCAAATACTCTCATCCCTTATGGAGGAGTAACTACAACTAGAGATTTCATTGTCATTGGAACAGCATGTCCCTCTCTCGGGGTAGTTAGTGCACAGACTGCATCACATACATGGGGGCAAGGATGCCCTGACCCTGCAGGGATTAAATTTTTCTCTTAGCTCTTAGGGTACCAGAGGAGGTGAGTCATATTGTAAGCTTTAACTCGCTGTTCTACAAATTAGAGCATCCTACAAAGCTCCAAAAGATGTTTTCCATCTTGATGGCCTCTAAAGACAAATCCTGAGTGAAAGACTTGCTCTCAGTCTGGTTTTTATTCTCTCATTTATTTCTATGGGATTAAAGCAAAGCACAAGCCCTTAGCAAACCAGCCAACCTGTGCACAGAGCACTGAAATTGGATTCCTCATCTGGTTGAAAGCCAAGGCACTTAGATCCATGTTGCTTTTGTCAAGTTCTTCCTTCAAGCTGCAATGGCCTTGTTTGTGTTCACTCGTCAACCCAGGCCCCAATTGTCCCACATCCTCCCACAGAGCTCACATTTTACAATTGAGAAAGGCTCTGCAGGAGGAAGACTACTACTATCCACAAAGCAACCAAAACACCAAGAGGGAAGATGGAAGCATGTGGTAAATTGAGAGCAGAGCTTCCAGCTGAGCGGGAGGCTGGCCATGGAAGACAATCACAACAATCTGACAAACGCTTCATCCCTCTAGGCCTCCTACAGACCTACAAACCCAGGCTGAGAAGGACTTTCCCAATCTAGGCCTGCGCCAGGCCTTGAAAGTGAACAGTCACAGGCCCCAGGCTTCTCTCCAGTGACTTACTAGAGCAGGTTGAAGAGGAAAACACACCGCTTCTTGGTAAATGGATCAGTTTGCATGAAACAAAGGAAAAAAATTTGCTCCTGATCAGCCATTTATTTCAAGAGTGCATAAAGAAAGAAAACAGGGCTGTAATAAAATTAAAACTGTATGTTTTGTGAAATACTAAGAATCCATTTTATATTAGGTGACTCCTTAGTGAATGGCCAACACAAATCAGATTTGGTGAAATTGCTATCCTAATTGTCAAAAAGATGTGTTCAGTATAAAACCTTTGCAAACACAAATAAAATTGGTTTGGTTATTAGGTTGGTAAAACTGAAAGAGCAAAACCAGAAAATTCTGTGCATTACAAATCTGTGGCCACTCTGAAGGCACAGGAAGCTACGCTGCTCTGTTCCCATCATCATCATCTCCTCCCTACTCTCCTGCTCTCTCCCCATCTCTAGTCAATTCATGGCTCACTTCTCTGTTTCTTGCCCAACCACCCAATCTTCTCAGTAGGGCTCCCAGAGCCTCAGTCATGGCATTGGAAGCTTTCTATGTAGTATCTGGGCATTAGTGTCCCAGTAACAGAGCCACAGTAGCTGAGCTGTGACAGCTATCACCAGGATTATCTACTTCACAGATGATGCAAAGTGCTTTTGGCAGGCCAGTGCTCAGAACCCCAGAAGCTTCTAGACCCACTCTACCCTCCAGACCCCTAGCAAGAGGAACACGCTCCATCTATTCACTCCTCTCCTTCAGCATCCACATTCACCTGAAGTGCTCTCCAACCATTTACTTCCTACTCCCCTAAAAAGGCATGGAAATGAGATGTAAACTGATTTAATTGGCATTCCTTGCAAAAGCAAAAGCTATTGAGAGCCCACCTGTAATCCCCTGTGCTGGGTGCTGAGGATTAGTGATGAAAAGATGGCAGATTATGGGCAGGTGTTAACAACAGCCTGTTCTGATGCCATGGCCATGATTAAACTCTGCCTTTCATATAGGTTTTAAAACATGTAGGCATCCTGATCTCAGTTGATCGTCTCAACAATCACATTGTATAGGGACTGTTCATGTTGAAGATGAAGAAACTAAGGTTGAGGGGTAGAGTGGTTTAACCCCCAGTCATAGATCTTGCAAGTGGTAGACTCAGGAATCAAAGTGTAAGCTTTTGTGCATAAATCTACTGTATGCTGCTGGATGCACTGCCCAGCCTCCTAAGGATTAAGATGGGAAATACTTTTCTAAGAAATCCTCTAGTTGTAACACAATAACAAAAAAAGTCCTGAACACCAACTATATGCAAAACCTGCCCTGGGCTCTGGGAAGATGATATAGCAATGCAAGGGTGAATACAATATTGTCCTGACTCAAAGCGGGTCATGGATGGGGGAAAAAGTCGCCAGATAGCAACAACCAATCTGGGAAAATGAATGAGATAAGGAAGGGGAAAGGAAAGCATCAGGTGGAAGCTGGGACCCAAAGGATGCAGCCTGAGCTTCTGGATTCCATTCAGGAAGTGCTATGTTTACGTCCCACCCAATGACTCTCAGACCAAGAAGAAGGGAGGAGTCATGCAGCCTTTTCTATGGCTCTTGAGTTGCTCCTCAGATAACACAAGTATTCTGAAAGCTACGAGTAACTTTTTAAATTAGTAAGTTAAAGATTTTATTTGAACAACATGAAAAGTCTCTTGGAGTTTGATAGGCATGGAAAGTTTTCAGAGAACTGACAAAGCGTTTTAACTCATGAAGCTAAAGCCACTACAAACTCTTGTAGTTTTACATTAGTTTCCTTATCTTTCTTCTTGACATCTATGATGTAGTTTTCAAAGCTCTCTATGGAGAAAGGGACGAATAGAGAGAAAAACAGCAAGAATTGGCATTGCCATTCTGGATGGCTGAGGATGTTCCACACACTGCCAATAGCTGTTAACTAGTAATAAAAGAGGTTCTAGATGAAGTCATGGGCTCCTTAACACAATAATATCAGGATAGCTGTTGTACAAGGAAGGGTGTTGAAAATGTGTCTCCTTGATACAGGATTCCAATGTGCTATCTCTGTACCCAGCTTCCTTTGAGTTCAGGTACTACTCTGAAAACACTACTGTCCTGTTCTTTACACTGCTTGAGAAACCACAGGAAATGGAGTGCCCCATGAATCCCATTTACGGCTCAGACTCTAGCCTGACGTAGCTCCAACGCCAGATGAAGAAGAGCCTTGTCACCATGCGGTACTTTCTGACCAGGTGCCTAGAGACAGATGTTCCACTTCCTGAGGAAGAGGTGAGAATACACCCTCTGGGAAGCTTTGGACAATGAGCAGGGGGAGGAGAGCAAGTGAGTGAGAGGATATGTGACTCCCATTTTATGGAGACTTCTCACCTTCATACAGTGGAAGAACCAAGAAATTCTCCACCCCATTATGCTACTCTGCTCCAGGAGGTGGACTAGATCTTTGGGTAATCTGTATTTACTTAGCTGTTTCTCTGTCCAAAGATGGAGTCAAGTCCCCTGTGTGTTTGGAGGATAATCATTGGTTAATAGTGGACTTTCATTTGTTTTTTAGCTACCCATAATTCATCCAACATGTTATTCTTTTTCTTAAATTATCCATAGATATCATCTATTGTTCAAACCAAAGTATTACAGCTATTCCGTTTCTTTTCCCAGTGCTACACATCTAATTATACCTGGATCAACAGCCACATTCATACTACCCTCTGATTATGTGAAAGAAGCATCCCTTATATCAAAAAGCAATTCCTCTGGTAGGCTCTAGAATATACCACCTTCCTCATGGGGGCGGGGGCTCCTTACATTATCTCCCTTTTTTGATATCATAGAGTCTCCCTGCCTTCTGAATCATTCATGTAAACCTATAAACAGACTCTATAATCAACCACCTAAATGCCACCCCTTTGCACCCATAATTATCATTCCTTTCTAGTTCATTTCCTAACTTCTTCATTGTAGAGAGTCATCTAGATTTGCTCTTTCCATTGCTATGATCCCAATTCTCTCTTCAATCCTTTCCTGTCTGGTTTCTGTCCCCAAACCAACTGACACAAATCCTGTTTTTACTATGACATTGGTGCTTTTCAGGCTGCTGAGTCCATTAGACATTCTCTTGTTCTTGTCTTATGAACACTTTTTATAATATTGACCTAGTTGTTCACCTCTGAAGTAGATGTGAGGTACCTTCCTTGCCTATTCTCCACTTCATTTTCTTGAGGCAGGGTCTCTCACTGAACCCAGATTTGTAAACATAATGGGAGTGCTGCTATATATAGCTCAGTGTGTTAGTACAAGCACCCACATATCATTAGAGACTCATGAAAAAAAACAATGATTTTCTTTGAGCAAGATGGGCAGTTTAAGGGTAATGGTCTTCAGCAGAATAGCAATAACTACAGAGTTGGAAAGTGCTAGCTGGTCCTACTTGTACCTATAGTTTATAGCAGGCTATGGTGGGGAATCAAGATGGACAGCCTCTTTCTAGATGGACACCATTTGACAAAGCTATCCAGAGAGTAAATGTAGCCAAATACTCATCTGGATTTTATCAATTTGGTGTGGTTAGGAAAATAAAAGTGATTTTCAGAACAAAGCACAAAGTCACACACCAGCTCCCTTCTTAAATAAAAATAGATTCCTAAAAACTTTTTTAAACCTCTCTTTTCCTTCTTAAGTTAATTTGCTTAGTTATTTTATCTTCTTCCAACATCTTCATCCCCAACATCTGGTACAACTGAATTGAAATATTCTTTCTTGGTTCCTTTTTCTGAAGAAAGTGTGTGTATGAGCCTGGCCAAGTACAATCTAAAACAAGGCCCAGGGCCTTCTCTGATACTGTCATTGCATATAAAAATTTACCTTCAGGTCACTTGAGCTTGGACTTAGTGATTTTCTGAGTCACATAAGTCACAAAAAGCCAACAATAACTTTAAAAAGGCATCAAAAGAAAAAATGAACTAATAGGAATTCACTAAAAAGTCCCTGGGGTTCATCAATTATTCCAGAACTATAAAATTTACAGCAGAATCCCAGCTAGTCCCTCTCCAGACGCTGGTGAGCTGGGAGGGAAATGTGCCTGACAATGAGTTTGCTCTATCTTTCCCCTGACCAAATTACACGTCCCTCTTCCCAGGAAAGCTCATGACCATTGAGCTTTAAGAGGAACAGAGCCCAGAATTATATAAACCCAAGACTTGGCTTTCTGGTCTTAATGTTCCATACCCAGCACACACACTAATAATTTTGTTATTAATCACCATTTATCTTATTATTTGGACACCGATCTAGTTTCCCAACATGGGTGGTGGAGGTTTTATCCCTTTGATTACTAGAACAATTGTATTTATATCAGGTAGAATTTAGCATGGTATCTGGCACCTATTGGGACACAAAGAAGAATTTGCTTTAAAATCTGCAATCAAGAATGAGTAATAAAAAAATATGGAACAGTCAAAGGCTGGATATAGGGAAATGGTGGGGAAACATCATTTCAGGGATCTGAGGAGTGACAGTATGTGACTAGGCTGGCAGATGGGAAGGTACAGGGAGAAATGTTGGCTGGAAGGCATAGTAAATGACCAGGCTCTGCTACGATGGAAACCCAAGGAAGGAAATGGAAAGAAACTGAGAAGTTTTGAAGAAAGAAATCGGCAGAACTGAAGTATCCGATATGATGGGGAAAGCTCCAGGTGAGCAAAGATAAGCACGGGAGGCACTTGGGAGATGATTTCAATGTTTTAAGCAGGAGTGACTGAGACAAGGACTGTAGGCAGAAACAAGGAACTGGGAAAGGGAACTGGCTTTTGTGGGGGAGAGGGCGAGCGCAGCTAGAGAGTGTTGAGTTTCAAACACTGGCAAGAGTTTCAAGTGAAAATGACCAGTGGTCAGTCAGAGATATGGGAATGAACCTTGAGCAAGGCACAGGGCATGAGCTGTCAGTCTGTGAGTCACCAGCTCCACATGTTTGCAGCCATGAGAACAGGGAAGATCTCTATACACTGTGGTGCCCAGTAAGAAAAGTGGGGGGTCTAGGTTTAAACCTCAGGTAGAAGGGGGGCTGAAAAAGGAGTCAAAGTCATCTGGGAAACTCTGGAATGGATGGAACATCAGCAGGAAGACAGAGAGAACAGTGCCATGGGTGTAAGAAATGAGAAGTCTTCAGAAGCAGCAAGGGAAATAATGAGAAGAGACAGCAAGGGAAGATCCAGAGAAGGCACATCAGAGCGGAAATGGCGAGGGGGATTTCCAGGAGCCAATTTAAGTAAAGGGTTAAAGAGGTGGAATGGAGATTGGGTAGCAGAGAGTTCAAGGATTAAGTTAAAAAGATACAGAGACAAGATATGAACCACAGGTTTAAAAATTTACCTGTGAAAGAGTAAAAACAACCCTAGAGGACAAAAACCCTCACTTACTATTTGTGAGGACTCTTTGTTGGTGGGTGTTTCTTGAGACAGGGTCTTGATAAGTAGCCTTAGGTAGCCTAGAAGTCACCATGTAGCCCAGGCTGGTCTTGAATTTGCAATAAGCATCCTGATCACCTCTTTCTTGTACTTACAAATGTGCACATTGATTACAGATGTGCACTACCACAACAGCTTTTATGCGGTGTGAATTTTTTTTTATAAATATTTTGTCATATTCTTCAATGTGTTATTGAATTCCTACATCTCTTTGCTGACATGGCCAATGGAAGCGCAGGTGGATTTTCATTGTGCTGAATGTAGAGGTTCATATTTTTGTCCTCTTTTATTCATGTACAAGCAAACATGTACATACATGCACAAATATCCACACGCATGCACACTACACAAACACAGGTATATACATTCACACACTCTTTTAAAAAAGTTCACAGACTTTTTTAACCCATGCTTCAAAGGTTACTGTATGCCTCAGAATTCCAGCTTTGAGATTAAAGTTACTTCCTTCAAATGGGTATTTGTGCCTCTGGGAGTATTAAAACTGGGTAGCAACAACCGGGGGTTGCCCACCCATCACAAGAATGCACTTGTTTGGGTTTTTGAGCCTTTTGATGCAGTTTGCAATCCCACGATTGTGTAAATAAGACTTCTCCTTCAATGTGCATGTTTATCAACTAATCTAGCCATATTAGGAGTTTTTAAGAAAATGACTAATTCTATCATTCTTGAATAGTCAGCCTTATGGTGGTTTCCACACAGTCCTGCAGAATACCATGAAATCTAAAAGAACAGACTTCCAAGTCTGGGCTGAGAAACAGCAAGATCACTTGACCAAGGCTGACATGTATCACACAGTCTCCCACTGCCCTGTCCAAAAATTAAATGCCCATTCATTTCCAATGTCAAGGAAAATGTGATGTTGAACCTATTATATGGACAATGGTATAAATAGTCAGCATCATTTCAAGTCTGGTACTTATAAAGTCACTTGATACTAAAATTTAGATTTGAATATAGAAGGTAAACTTTTATAAGTTTAGATTGGAAAAGGAAAGTATTTTTTCCCTAAACCTGAGAACAGTCAAAAAATCAAATGCTTTGAGACACAGAAACAAAACATATCCATAACTATTTTTTCAGGAGTTAAAAAGAAAAACTGCGTATGAATTGTAATCTGTACATAGAAAAGTACACACATACTAGTTTGGAACTCAGAGAAATTTCCCAAAAGAAACCGATGTTTCAGGACCCAGTACAGGCAATAGAGCCAATAGCCTCTTAAAAGGGACTTTTGGGGAAGCCAGAAGAAGGAGCTCTGGGGGGTTGAGGGAAGGGGTCTTCTCTAGAGGGTGCTATGAAAAGGGAAAAGGAAAAAACAAAATGGGCAGAGATTTTAACTGGGGAGGCAGGAGGATGATACAGAGAGTGAGGAAGGAGATATAATAATCATGAGGATGTTTGTAAAAGTCATAGGGAAACAGTACTGTAAGCTTACTTAAAAGATACGCATGCACTGTGTGTGGGGGGGTGTGCACACCTCGCCAGCTGCTATTGAGTGTCATCTAGACTCAGGGGAAACTATACATATAAAATCTTAACAGTATGGTTACCAAAACAAGACCTGCATAGTGATAACTCCAGTTGATCTATCAACTTAGACGGGAAATTTCCCAAGGTCTCACCCCTACACAAAGAGTTCAATGGCGGCTAAAGAGGGAAGATCAACGATGTCTTCTTTCCCTCACCTCCCAGGGATGAGCTCCCTGATAAGTTACCAACATATAACAATAACTAAAGAAAACGAGGTCGTGAATTTGCGAGGGAGTGAAGACATTAGAAGGGAGACAGGGTGGTAGAAATGACGTAAATAAAGTGTAAATGAATTGTATGAAATTCTCAGAAACATAAAAACTTTAAGTTTAGAAAAAAAGCCCCTTGTGTGGCCTTTCAGTCACACTACTCACCTACAGAGGGAACATTGCTGTGGCTGCTAACACTGCCTGCTAATTTTGCCTGGTGGAAGATTGGCAGAAATAAAATTTTAATAATTTGTTGGTGTCCAGGCTCAGTATTCTGTTTGTAAGATTCAGATTCATTCATAATGTAGTTTGTCATAATTTGGTCATCATAGAACTATACTGTAATTTTTATCCAGCATTCTAATGACAGACATTTGAGTGGTGTCCACATGGGTACCATTACAAGCAGGGCTGTTGGGAGCGTTCTTGTATGCGTTAGGAACATGCATGTGCTCATTCCCTTAGGTGTGAGTGTCCGAGAGGGTCTGCTGGCCCATGGGGTGTTCATGCATTCAGGTGCAGCAGAAGCAAGTCCACGGTGTCACGAGAACTTGCCACCATCAGGTGTTGATGGTTTTGTTGTTTGGCCCTTCCGCTTCCAGTGGCTTGTGCTTTTTTTTTTTTTTTTTTTTTTTTTAAGTCTACAGATACCCCAGCATAGGGAGTAGCAGCATGATCAGTCTTAGCCTTCAGTGAAGATTACTAATACCGAGAGCTTCCCATTTGAAAATGTACAATTATGAAAATTTTCTTTTCTAATGTCTTAAACTTGCTTTGCATCGACATTGAAGGGGATTTTTCCTGACTCCATTTCATGAGGACAAATTGGCATGCTAGATTCCCTCATTCTTCTATGTTTTCAAAAATAATAATAAACAAAAGCCAGGAGAGATGAAAGAAGGGATGAAGGGAGGGGGAGTAAGGGGTGAGAAGGGAGGAAGAGAGGAAACAATGGAGGAGTGGGGAGGGAGAATCAACCACAGTTGACTGTCTCCAGCCACAGTGACCTCATGAGTATCACTGCTTTTCAACAACAAAAAGACAGACTCTGTAGAAAAAAATTTAGTGGACTTGAATTCTCTTGCAAGTATATTAATTTGGAGGGACAACATGCATCCACTCAATGATTCATTCAAATATACATACAATTATGTACATATAGACATATTTTGTACGTGTAAAATAAGGCATACATATAAATAAACATAAATGAAATAAAATCCTGGTATATACAAATCTGCAATCAGGACTAACCATGTCTCTGACAATTTTAAGATAAGTTGGTTCAGATGCTCCTTGCTTGGAATGCCCCTGAAAATGCTTCCAGTCTTCAGTCATCATGTGAGTTAACTGTGTACAACTCCTCAGAAGTCTCCCCAAACTTCAGGAGCAAAAGGCAAATGGGTAAGCCACATGCCACCCATTATCTAAGCCATTGTTTGGCTCTATAGTCAGTGTAAGCCCTCCTAAAAAGCCCATTCTGTAACCAACCCCAGAGACTCTTGGGTGACTTTAGGATACCTCCTCAAGTTCTAAAACTGCAGAGAAAACCCAGGTCCCCTGAGTAAGTCATGACTTACTTCAGTCCTCCTAGGCTGAGCCGCTTAAGTTCACCTAAAAAGGCTGTGGAATTCAAAAGGGGAGAGATCAAGTTTTACTCATCTTTTGATTGTCTTGTCACAAGCATTTTAGAGGCATAAAAGCAATGTCTATAAACTTACTGAACTGAACTCATTCACAGGCCGGCCTCACTATACTGAGAGTGGTAGGTTGTCTAGAATTTAAGGATAATAGGTGTTGTTTTCCACAGTGTAAAAATCCCGAACCACCTAGTGCTGTGGGATGTTCTGTATGGCAAATGTGTTGCTCTGATTGGTCAATAAACAAAACACTGATTGGCCCGTGGCGAGGCAGGAAGTATAGGCAGGACTAACAGAGAGGAGAAAAGAAAGAACAGGAAGACAGAAGGAGACACTGCCAGCCACCGCCAGGACAAGTAACATGTAAAGATGCCAGTAAGCCACGAGCCACATGGCAAGGTATAGATTTATAAAAATGGGTTAATTTAAGATATAAGAACAGTTAGCAAGAAGCCTGCCATGGCCGTATAGTTTATAAGTAATATAAACGTCTGAGTGATTATTTTATACATGAGTTGTGGGATTGTGGGGCTTGGTGGGATTTGGAGAGAAGCCCTCCAGCAAGAACCTAGATCATGATTCTAATATTTTGGATACTTCTATCCTCTTAATGCCCAGCATTCAAACACACACACATACACACAAACACAAACAAACACACACACACACACACACACACACACACACACACACACACACAGCCATTCTCCCTCTTTTACTAAGTATTCATAAACAGTGGAACAAATCACTCCGTTTTCACTAATTAATCACAACCCAGGTAGCTTCACCCCATTAGGAATGAAAGCGTGGCAGGAAGTGAGAGCAAAGCTAAAACTCTGCTCCTAGGCTCTGGTCAAGCAGCTGCGTGGCCTTGCCTTCAGGGCCTTCCTCTGCTCACGTTGTAGATGGTCTCTTAGTTTCCTCCGTGATTGCAAAGGTTCATGCATCCCTAATTCCTCACAAGGAAGAAGCTGCCATTGTTTTTCTCCCAGGTTCCAGAGGGACATTAGCAAAGCCAGAGGGAGATCTCGCTCCTTAGAAGTCAGTTACAAACAAGACTCTTTTTATTAAATAAGAGTATGAGAAATAAGTTTGGGGCTGCAGAGAAAGCCAGTCAAGAGGGAGTGCATGGGAAGGGAACACACAGGCAGGAAGTGCATTTGGATTGTCTACTGACTCTGATGGTGACTGTGTCTTGTCCCATTGGCTGTGCTCCGACGACCTCACGGTCTAGTCAATCGGCTAGGCTCAAAAGAACTGGTGCACAGGAAATGAAGAAAGGGGGAAGGTGTCACTGCTCTGGGCCATCACATTCCTAGACTGAAACACAAAGGTTTTACTAGGGTAAGGGAAATAAAAACATTTGCATCAAAGTCTTACAAGGTGTGTGTGGGGTGAGGCGGGGATAAAAAGATTTGAATTCATTATCCTTAACACAAGTTTTACAGTATTTGATAGAAAAGGCTCATATTTGATATTTTTACAGGAGCTTGATGGGAGTACTTCCTGTCTGTTTTAGCCACAAGACAACTGGAAATAAGAATCCAGGCTCTGGATTTTTCAACATTCAGTTCCCACTGTCCCTTTCTAACCTGAGTCTGCCTTGATGGGGGGAAGGAGACACCTTGTCAAGCAAGACAGAAACCAGCCCAACGGACAGAAGGGTGAGAGAGCGCTCAGCCGTCCTTCTCCGTTGAAGGCTGGAGGACCACAGCTTCCAGACTAGGTTTTACCAGGTTGCTGCTGCAAAGGCTGCTGAGGGTGAGGCTTTCTACCACTCTTAACCCAGAGGAGCGAAGTAGCTTCCTCTTCGGACTGCCTGACCCACAGGGAGGTCCGCAGCAGCCCCACATTGATCCTGTTTGTCCTCTCCCTAAAGGTCAAGACACGAACTGCCACAGTGAGCTAGCCACAAACACCCTACTGGCTGATTTCCCCATGCAAAGTGAAAAATCTGAACACAGGACAGAAAGAATATTGAGTCAACAACAAAATTAGTGAACTTGGTTCCTTTCCCCAAAGAACTGATTGCAAGGTATGCCGTTAAGTTTTAACAAGCTACCAAGAGAGAATGCCAATGTGCTTCCTCTTCTGAAGAACAAAGGAGGCGATTCTGGCTCTCTGTTGTCTTCTTCTGTCCTCTCCAGACAACACCAACAAGCACCAGATGTTCAAATTGTTGGAGTTCTCTGAAAGAGCTATCTGTCCATGACTTGGGCGGTAATCACTGCTGCTCTTCTAACAACCTCTCCCCAACACACACACACACACACACACACACACACACACACACACACACACACACAAACAAAACCACACAAATGTACAACACTGTACACATTGTACACACACTGCACAAACACTGTATACACTTTATTCACACACACATGCACACACACTACACACTGTTGTTCAAATGTTCACACACTCACACACACTGCACACTGTGGTTGTTCTAAAGTTCCAGCTAAGATCCAGCTAAAACTGCATTCAGAAAGTGGGAGTCAGGGTCTGGCCAGAGAGCAGAAGGAGGTGGGGAGGGAGACTTTCTCTGTAGTTGTATGTCCTAGATCTTCTGAAATGATTACCTTCTGAGGACTCAGAAGCAGATCACACTTTCAAGCCTAAGTGCTGACTCATGTCCTCCCTCCAGGGCCACAGAAAGGAAGGGTGGGGTTGGAGAACCCGACCCGGAAGAGAGAGTAGGAACTGGCAAGGGGTTAGTGGGGAACAGTGAGGGGCACAGGACACCAGCAAGATCCCTTTGCCTCCTGATTTTCTTCAAGACTCGTGAACCTTGATGGATGAGTCTGCAAAAACTGCCCAGAGGGACTTTATCATCCTTTTCAGGCTGTTGCTTATTTCTTTTCCTTTGAGACCCGGGGCCCATGTAGTTAATAAAAGAGAAGAGGAAATGTCTAAAGGCTATTTCTGTCATGTCTACAAGGATAGGTGAAGGGAGACAAATAAATTGAAGAAAACAGAAAAACAAAAGAATTCTCTCTCTAACTCTCGTTACTCAGAGGAAACCAGGAAGAAATCGTTGTGAGACTTAAGAGTATCCTGTCTCCCATGACTTAAATTGTCCACAGAAGTTTGAATCACTTGCACATTTGTCATCTGTCCACAGACACTTGACGTAGTTTGATATTGTCACTGGTCAGCAGTTCGGCAGTGTCCTGTATCTGGTGACACTCTGTCCTAGACTCGCCATTAATTCTATCGGGAGTACCATCTGTGGTGAGCCCAGTCATAACTCACTTCTGGTGGCTCCAGACAAGGTTAAAGCCAGCAGTTTATATTTGTGGAACGTGTGTGTGTGTGTGTGTGTGTGTGTGTGTGTGTGTGTGTGTGAATCATAGCTATGTCTTCCATGGAACTTATGGTTAATACATTTTTGATGCCTGTGTTAAGTCGGATGACTCCTCTGCAGCCACTGATGCACTTGCTTAATAAATATTCCTTGCTTATGAAGCGTCAGGTACCTATATGGGTACTCAAGATACATGTACAGCTCATATCCACAGAGAAGTCTTGGAATAAGCACTTATATTCATACACAGCCTATATGTATCCTAATTTATATATTCAAGCTGTACTTGATGGAGATTGTGTAGGCAATCCCCAGACTTAGGATGGTTAACCTTTATTTCAGTTTGATTGCATTGAGAAGAACCTAAGAGATTGAAGCACACCTCTGTGGAGGGCGTTTCTAGGCAGGACTAACTTGGGGATGGGCGGGGGGGAATGACTCCAGATCTTGGTGACACCATCTCATAGTCTGGAGGCTCAGGTAGAAGAAAAGGGAAAAAAAGAAAGAAAAAAAAAAAACAAGAATGTGTCTTCTGTTTCCTGGCTGTCATGATGCAAACTAGTCTGATCCACATGTTACCTCCCCATGCTGGGCTAACATCTCTGATACTGTGAGAGAATGTAAGCGATTCCTCCTGGAAAGTTGCTTCACTAGGGCCTTTGGTCACATAATGAGAAAACTAACTAATATAAGGAAGTATAGAGTAAGTTTGGGTCTGTTGTATAAAGAAAAGAGAGAGAGGGGGATGAGAGAGAGAGAGATCATGATACAGGAGAGAAGAGAGTCCTAAGGCAGGCTTTTTTTTTTTTTTTTATCTTTAGACCTCCAGTTACACATGTTCCTCAGGGTCAATATTAACTGTTCAAACTTCTCCCACTACAGATGTTCTTTGGGCATAAATATAGTCAGAGCAGAGTGGATCCATTTCTCATTCTCTACTGCTTAGTGACTCTGAAATGTGCCCCATGCATTTCCCAGTCTAACTCAGGGCCTCTCCAACGATTCAACAATGAAAAGAAATGTCCAGGTCTTCAAGACCCTAATCTATCAGTTCCACTGCCTTTCATTTTAATTGGAGAGTACTAGAATTGTCCTGATCGTTACGTATTCCAGGACTGATCCTTGCTTTTAGAATGGGGGAGAGAGATAACACATACTCAGCTAGCTTATAAACAGCCAGCCACCTCGGAGAAACTGGCTATGATGTTGACAGTTTATCAGTCTCATTATAACTATTAAAAAGAAATTTCTGTAGTATCCTCCATCCAAGTGACAGAATAGAATGGTAGAGACATTAAATAGATATAATCAATGTTTTTATGTTAAATGCCTAAAAATGTATAAAATCATGTACAAAAGAGGGTCATTGGGTGAGGGGATGAGACAACCACTTCAGCGAGTTTGGTTCAGACAAGAACATCCATATGAAAGTTGAGTGTTTTCTCCTGGGAACCCTACCCTGCATTCTTTTATCTATGTGTCTCTTCAACTGTAGAAGCGTAGAAAAGATGAATTGTTCGTTTCCATTTTTAATATTTGCATTTGTCTATTTTCAAGTGCTGTAACAAAATACTTGAGAATATCAACCTAAAGAAGTAAAGATTTATTTTGGTTTATAGCTTCAGTTAATGGTCACTTGCTCTTATTATGAGTCTATGACAAGGCAAAAGATCATGGCAGGGAGGCTACAGCCGAGCAAGGTACTCACATCATCATATCCACAGGGCCAAGAGTGAGACTCTGTGGTTAAGATGCAGTAGCTAAGGGCACAACTCCAAGAATCATTCCCTTCTACTATGGCCCACTCCTGACTTTCCATCACCTTCCAGCAGTCCATCAAATTGTTGACCAGTGAGTTAAACTGTTGACAAGGCCAGGGCCCTCATGGTCTCATTTCTGAAAGCCCCACCTCAGAACATTTCCAGCTTGAACACCAACAAGCCTTCAATGTAGGAGATCTAAGAGAACTATCAGCTCTAAACCATAATGACATAAAGTATATTTACAATTTACAATAATAGAAAATGTATCCTTGAGTTCAGGGGCTCAAGATATAATCTAGAGTGGATTTTGAAAGACCTCTTAGAGATTATAAGTAAATAATCTTGCTTTTTGAGAATCATCTCTATAGAACTGAAATATGGTCTTCCTTCCTTTGATTTTCTTTGCTAAGAAAGTTCTTTTCAGGGCTGGAGAGATGGCTCAGCAGTTAAGAGCACTGGCTGCTCTTCCAGAGGATCTGAGTTCAACACAACTGTCTGTAACTCCAGTTCCAGGTGACCCTGACACCCTCACACAGATACACACAGGCAAAATGCCAATGCATATAAAAAATAAAAATAAATAAATTTAAAAATGAAAGTTATTTCAATCTCTTATTTCTTCTTTCTTTTCCTCTCCCTCCTCCTCCTCTTCCTTCTTCTTCTTCTCTGGTCAAAGGCTTTCCAGTGCCTTTGGACTTCAGGGGCTTCTGGAACATAGCGTTTCCTGTTTCTCTTCTGCTACCTCTCCTGCATAGCCTTTCTTTTTGTGTGGTTTAAGTTAAAATCGATTCTCAACAGAAAGAGAACTACGGCAATGCTTTGGGTTTGACCATGACAGGGGTTCTTCCTCCTGGTATCTCTTTCTCTTTTTTCCTCTAAAACTTAACACATTTATTGTACATACCAATAGAATTCAATGTGATATTGTCATACACACATGCATACAACATGCTTGGATCATATCTAACTACCTCTTCATCATACTTACCCTTCTCATCTCTGCTCCACCATCTTTCCCAGTCTCTTCTATCAATATTATTATTATTATTATTATTATTATTATTATTTGGTTTTTCGAGACAGGGTTTCTCTATGTAGTTTTGGTGCCTGTGCTGGAACTTGTAGACCAGGCTGGCCTCAAACTCACAGAGATCCGCCTGCCTCTGCCTCCCAAGTGCTGGGATTAGAGGCATGTGCCACCACCACCTGGCTTTCTTTTATCAATATTCTATAATTAAGTGACCTTTTCTAAGTTTCTATATCCAAGAGAGAACATGATATTATTTATTTTTATGTGTCTGGCTTGTCTCATGTATGATATACTCCAGTTCAATCAGTTTTGCTGCAAATGACAGAGTTTCCTTTGTATTTATGGCTAAAGAATGCTCTGTTGTGTATATCATAGGAACTATATTTTCTCTATCCAGTCATCCGTTGATGTGTCCCTAGGCTGATTCTGTATCTTGTTTACTGAGACAGTTTTCACAATAACCAACAGGCATGCAGCTCTCTCTTTATATGATAACTTCATTTACTTTGCATATATACATGGGAATAAGATGGTTAGGTCATATGGTAGCATCTTTCTTATGACACACATGCACATGTGCATGCATACACTCGCACCCATAAAGAAAGGCTTGTTTTCATCTACAATTCTGCAGCTGTAGAGCAGCCATCCAGTCCCCATGATGTAATAGTAACTTTATGTGGAGCTGAGAGCAAATTGTCTTGGAGGAAGAACAAGCCATCCAAGGAAACCTGTGTCCCACAGAGAGCTGTGAGTAGCCATCTAAGCTCATGTGCCCACAGAGAGCTGTGAGTAGCCCTCACCAAGCCTGTGTGCCCACAGAGAGCTGTGAGTAGCCCTCACCAAGCCTGTGTGCCCACAGAGAGCTGTGAGTAGCCATCACCAAGCCTGTGTGCCCACAGAGAGCTGTGAGTAACCATCCAAGCCTGTGTGCCCACAGAGAGCTGTGAGTAGCCATCACCAAGCCTGTGTGCCCACAGACAGCTGTGAGTAGCCATCACCAAGCCTGTGTGCCCACAGAGAGCTGTGAGTAGCCATCACCAAGCCTGTGTGCCCACAGACAGCTGTGAGTAGCCATCACCAAGCCTGTGTGCCCACAGAGAGCTGTGAGTGGCCATCACCAAGCCTGTGTACCCACAGAGAGCTGTGAGTGGCCATCACCAAGCCTGTGTCCCCACAGAGAGCTGTGAGTAGCCATCACCAAGCCTGTATGCCCACAGAGAGCTGTGAGTGGCCATCACCAAGCCTGTGTACCCACAGAGAGCTGTGAGTGGCCATCACCAAGCCTGTGTCCCCACAGAGAGCTGTGAGTAGCCATCACCAAGCCTGTGTGCCCACAGAGAGCTGTGAGTGGCCCTCCAAGCCTGTGTGCCCACAGAGAGCTGTGAGTGGCCCTCCAAGCCTGTCTATGGGCTTTAATAGCATTTATTTTTGATATCTTAGTCCCTCTTTCTTTCTTGTCTTCTGCCTTAGCTGCTCTCCCCCAACAGGATTTCTCAATCCAGTTACTTGACTTGAGTTCATATCAGTTCTACCCAGGTAATTGAGTAGAAGGAAATCTGGGGGCACCTTGTAACATGTTAAGGTGTTTTACAAATAGAAGTTGTAACTAAGTACTAATTACATAGTGCTGTTCTCTCTGCTGATGTATAGGTGGGAGTGAAAAATAAAAGATGAAAAGCCTTAGCCCTGGTGTTCCAGGGGCTCCGTGTTAAATAAAAGAGGTCGAAAATGCTTTTAAAAGAAATGGGGATGACTAGATCAGTAATTACAGACTAGGATCATAAAAGGGGTCCTCCTAAAGATAGGAGAGCAAGGAACATTTGAATGAACTCAGGAAGACACGGAATTCTTCAGCTGTCAGAAATGGTAAAGATGTTGAACAGCATGGGAAATATGGTGAACCTCTCACTCAGGAGTTCACCTGACGTTAGAGAGAGAAGATTCCTTCCAAACAGGAAGCCATCCTGTCAGATCAATGCTGATCCTGGGATGGGAAAGGATGAATGAGGACCTTGACCATTCAGGTGTACCCTCAGTTTTCCACATTAAATAAGAAGTCTTTCTTGAAGGAAAAAATTTGCAGTGAATTTTTAATATTTTAATTGCAGCAAGCATCAGGATAGCCTCAGAAATGCCCATCTTTATTTTTCATTATTTTTGTCACGTTTTCTTCAAAGGGCAGCAATAAACATATACAAGTTATTTTTGACTCTAGAAAGTTGGCCTGCAAAGGTAAGATCATGGTACCTAACCACTGTTGTAAATAAAGGTGCACCGGTCTCATGACCCCGTATCTGACCCCAGGACAACTCCAGGTCTGCACAGGCTCTCCTCTTTGTAATGTGCAGGGTGAACTGCTGGTAACATACAGGGCATCTGTGAAAACTCAATCCAGCATTTCATTGCCATTACACGGAGTTGATTGGATTAAAATTTGAGATATACAGTATTTTAATCAACTTTCTGTATTTGACTTTTAAAAAAAGAATTAAATATTCAAGTTGTGACCATTTGGAAGATGTTGTTACACATAAAGACTTTGAATAAACAGGACAAACATTCACCTATGCACAGAAAGGTGACAGTCCTTGACAGTCTAGTTAAAGACTTGAAGAATCTATTCTAAAGTTTTCTTTTAACCACAGAGAGTAGCCTTAGAGAGGGGCTACAAAGTAGCATTCTTTTCCAACCAAAGGTGTAAACACTCAATTAAAATGAAAGGTGCTTTTAAAAGGAATGTCTTCCCATAGATCACCTGTGATTAGATTTGTGACATCTTTTACGGACAGGAAGGCTTCCATTCAGGAGCAGACAATTCACCCAGTTACTTATGGGTCTAAGGTCATGCCCTGACAATGGGAACAATGACTCTCAAACCTATGGAGGAAACTCCATCAACCAGTTCAGGTGTGCAATGAAGCGTTTGAAGAAGAGGAGCTGACAATGCTCTTTGCTCTCATTGGGTCCTTTGTCTTTTTCTGGATGGAGGTAAATAACGTGATGTCTTTTACTAGAACCTGTCTATGAGAGATTTTTGTTTTTCTGTTTGGGGCTTTTACCAGTTCTGTATTCAGAGGCCAACATAAAACCCCTGTTTACTTTCTGTCCTGGAGAAGGCTGTCAGGTCTGCACTGAACTCTTCCTTGAAGATCCCCCTCTCTTCCCACCCCAGCAAGTCCCTTCTGATTGGCTGCAAGAGGATGATAGACTCTGACATTTAGCATCAGTCATATCTGGTGAACCTTTTAGTGGCCCTGAACACATGAAACCACGCTCTTCGAAGAGGTCAGTGGCTCTCGGGGATGCATGACAGTGCTTCCCCTTACCTTTCACATTTGGCAAATTCCAGATAAGCAGACCTTATGCCTGTTTGAAAACAATTTCTTGGCTGTTATTTTCCTATAGCATGAATCTATATTCAAATATGAGAACAAGAGGAAAATTTAGCCTAGATACTAATGAAAAGAGATGAGAAGGAATGAACAGGCTGGAAAATGTTCCAATGCTCTTAGTCTTTCTAAGGGAGTGTGAGGACAGATTTCGGCTAACCGGATTCCCACGCTGCATCGAGTAAGCATTCTGATTACTCCACTGCTTTTCCTCCTTTGACACTTACCCCAAATCTCTACTTTTTTAATGGAGTTGAAACTCTGAATATTTGTAATATATATACTTCCACTGGGTGATAGAAAATGGAAGCTGGAGAAGAAAAATAATTTATCCTCAGAACAAAAGTAGCCACAAAATATATATTTAAAAAGTGTTGGACAGATTTAAAAGGGAGGGAGATGGACAGTTTTAAAACTTCTTTTCAGGTGTCCAGTGTGTCTGGCTGGTTAGTCGCTGCTGACATTACATCACAGAAGACAAGAGCCAAGTGGGTAAACCGATAGATAAATCAGAAAGTGTAATAGCCTTCTGGTGCCAAAGACTTTGATGACAGAACATGTTTGCCCTGCTGCTCAGGTGAAAGGCAAGGCAGGGAAAGAGAAAAAGAACTCTTCTGCCTTCTACCCACAGATAAAGTGTTCGTACTTCCTTCCATGGAAGCACTAACTTACAGAAAGGGAACAGACCTTTGGGGACTTCCATCCTGAGGACTTTGAGAGGGAAATGCCCAGAAGTACATCCAAAAGGGAAGAGAGGGCAAGTAGATTGGTACAGAGATTCTACAGAAGCAGGACCCTAGCTGTGACTTTGTAAGATAGACTAGGTACTCAGCAGGGGCTACACAGCATCCCAAGCACATCTGTCCTGGCTATCACACGCCAGAGTCCACAGTGGCGCAAACACCATCCTACTCAGAACACTTAAACACCCTCTCATGTCCTGTGTAACCCATCTTATTCCAACATTTAAAATCCTCATCGACTCCATGGGAAGAAGGACCGAGTACTAGAGCCCCCGGAGAACTAAAGCCAAATCCCTTCACCAAAGATGAAATCTCCAGCTTGCAATTTCTGAAGCTTCATGAAACAGCTCCCATTTGATAGGTAACCTTGAAGGACTGCTAGTGAATTTGATGTGTACGAAATATCTCCCTACTGCTATTTCCTTGAAAGACAGATCATGAAAGAATTTATGAAAGGTCACATGGAAGACAAATTCTTTACCCATTCCTTTTGAACGTGTTTACTGTGTGTTGGTGACTGGCACACTCTTGGGACGCCCTGCTGCTTTGGTGAGTTTTAGTTTTTCTTTAAGTCCTGTGTGCCTAAAGAAGGTACCAAGTTTAAGCTGCAAAGACTGGGAAAGAAACCATTAAATATGTACATCTTCTCCAATTTCAGCAATGCTCGTGGGTTAGGACCAGAGTCATGTAAATAGTCACCTACATATGGAGAGGGATAACTTTGGCCATTTTACCCATAATAATTGGAAAGTTGTTGGTTTCTTTCTAAAATGAAAAGCACTGAAGGAATACAATGTATAAAATGTTGAGTTGCAAGTTCAACTAGTTACATCATTGAGACTTTCTGGACACAAGGATCCCATGTGAAACATGAAGAGTACACATTACTCAGTTATCCACAGCTAACCTTTCCCAGCAGCCCTGCCCAACCAAAGCTCAGCCTAGATGAGTTTCCGGCCTCTAGTCCGCTGCTTTCATTTTCACTTGTCTGCTTCTTTTTCCTGATAATACAGATGGTTGAGAGCTAACTCTCCAGTTGATTCAGCCAAAAATCACCTGGCAGCCACACAGCCTAAGTTGTGTACCACACACAGAACATTACCACCAAAAACCCCTCAAACGACCAAGATGAGTACCTTCCAAAGTCTCACAGAAATTTACAAAAGCTAAAAGGATGGACAGGGAAAATAGATCATCTGCTTATATTTATTTTGTTATGTCCCCTTTAAATTTATTTTTAGGGTCATGTTTTGTAGTGTGTATAATGTAACAAAACCTTATAGATAGACCATTTATAAATTAGTATATAGCTAATAAATCATTGTGCTGAAATATTTGGTATTATTACTTCTGGGAGTATGTGATCAAAAACAAAAAGTTCATGTGGGAAGTAGTGGCTAGTATTTCAATCACCAGAAAAAATTAATAATAAAAAATAAATAAATAAAACACTAATTATCTATGACCTACTACTGGGTCTAAATAACTCCTGGTTTTATGAATAAAATTTTATTAGGACATAGCCACACCCTTTCATTTACATAGTGCCTAGGGCTAGTTCAGAAGATGCTTCAGAAGCAGAATAGCCCACAAGTCCTAAAATACTTACTGTCTCTGGCTTTATAGAGAAAAAAATTGTTGACCCTAGCTCTAGACCAGTGGTTCTCAACCTTCCTAATGCTATGACCCTTTAATACAGTTCTTCATGTGGTGACCCCCAACCATAAAATAATTTCATTGCTACTTCATAACTATAATTTTGCTACTGTTATGAACTATAATGTAAATATCTGATATGCAGGATATCTGATATACAACCCTTGTGGGGTCGTGACCCACAGATTGAGAACAACTGATCTAAACTAACCTCATTTTTGAAAGAAATTAAATCTAGAGATGTTGAATAAATTGGCAAAACAGAACTGTGCTTTTCTCGAGCATTCTTCAGCCAGTGCTTTATGGATAACACACCCCTGCCATCTGCATGCCTATGTTTTTTTAAAAAATGACATCTAAACTAACATTCCATTTTATCCTAGGGGCTGCTTTCACCTAAGTCCATCTTCCTTCTTTTTGCTTCTTTACCCCCTGGGCAGCTTGAGTACCTTCTTTTGAACAACAGTAGATGGCCTGCCCTTGCCAAAAGACGCCATTATTCTCTAGTTAATACACTATAGTTCTTGAAAGAGTTGGAGATGAAATAGCCAATAGCATGATTACTTATCCACAACACGTGGCAGAAATATTAGTATCTGTCTAATCATGAAAGTTATCCAGAGACTTGTAATGGTGGAATCAGGGGCTCACCTCTGCCCACTCACACTTCTTCATCCACCAAACCAAGAATCACTAAGACACATGGGTATTGGCAAATGAGCTGTTGTCATTGAGGGAGATGGGCCTGGGACTGAATTTTGACTCAAATTACTTAAGAGTGACTCAGTAAGTATGCTTCCATACCTGTAGCATCATCGGAGAACATGCTAGAAGTGTAAATCTCAGACCCTAACCCTGAGTTATTGAATCAGAAATTATAGGAGTGGGACATAGGCATCTGTTATTTCAAGTGTTCTGTTGAATAAAACACTGATTTAAGGAATTGGCATCATAACTGAAGATGGAACCAAAGGGGGGAAAAAACAGTATGCACCCCACGGCTGCCTTCCCAGGAAGTTTTCACCAACATTCACTTTAGATGAATCTCCAGGGAGAAATACTGCCTCTTTGGCTTCAATTGAGCAACAAATATGAGTAAGCTTTGATTACTAAATAGGAAAAGACATTACCACTTTCCCAGTGATCATGATATCTGACCTCCATTATGCTCACTTGGGATGCTCAGTATATTCTCCTTTGTATTTATCAGGGTCCTAGTATTATAACTCAGTGTCAAAATGGATCCTATGTATCTATTCCAGTATCTATTCCAGGGAACACCTAACCAATACTATGGTGTTACAGTCTAATAAAGAATATGAATTTTCAGCTAGAAAAAAATCACTAACAAACATCTATTATTATAAAGACACAAATCAAGTACTTTGAAAGAAAAGTTGCTATGTGGCTATATCATTGGGAAATTTAATTGATGGGAAGGTGGAAGGTGTTTTATTGGGGAACGGGTATTTAAGGAAATCTAGCTGTAGAATGATATTTTTAAAAATGGACAAAAGCATTGTCCAATTAAAGAAAGTTACATGCAAAAGCACAGTAGCAGAATGACATTCTGAAGAGCTGGAAGTGGGCTGCTGGGCTGGAGCACAGAGTGGATGAGTGTGATCAAAGAGGAAAAAGATGCTCCCACAGTGATGGCTTTGTTCATTATTGAAACAAATCACTATAACCATCGTAGAGAGTCACTACTGTGGTTGGTTGTCCAGCCAGGACAAAAACGCAATTAGAATAGCAAAGGGGGAACGAAACAGACAGATTTTAGAGCATGTAGATTTTGTATTACAGAGCATCAGAGATGCAAAGTGGACAAGGCTTGTTCCTTAGTTTCTGCTGTAAGGAGTTCATTAGTGCGCTCACCTAACACTAAGTTTTCCTCTTAAAGAAGACCAAAAAGAAAGAGGCCTAGAGAAACCAAGAGAAAAGGATGTTGTAAAAGCTAATGGAAGATGACATTTTAAGAATAAAATGTCCTAATTTCTACTCTTAAAGAACTCAGCAAAAGCCAGGTGGTGGTGATGGGGGCACACCTTTAATCCAGCACTGGGGAGGCAGAGGCAGGTGGATCTCCAAGACTTCAAGACCAGTCTGATCTATAAAGCAAGTTCCAGGACAGTCACAGATAGCACACAGAGAAACCTTTTATTGGCAGGGAAGGTACTGTAGCTAGAAAAATCCCCAGATTTTTCATAAAAAACAAAACAAAACAAAAAAAAAAAAAAAACAAAAAAAAACCTTACCCTTTCAAACCTTATTTCCAATTGTAGAGATTTTCATTTTTCTAAAGATTGATGAAGTTATTAAAATCGAATCAAACAAATAACTATTTGACCAAATTCATTCGTGTTTGTGAAGCAGATGATGGAAGTCTCTGCTTCCTAGGGTTCATCCCAGGATCCCAGCACACTTCAGACTTTCTGACAGCATTGCAAACATCTCACTTCTAAAAGACTAGTCTCAAAACTTCCCTTGAGTTTATCAAATATCACCTCATGTAAAACCCCACCTCATACTCAAGGACCCACACAGACAGGTGTATCATGTTGGCCCACACAACCAAAGCCAGGAAGCACTGAAGGTGAGAGGCTAGCTGCCACAGCCGGAGCCGCAACCTTATCCTTCCTCTTCCTCACCAGTGCAAGTGAAAGACAAAGCTCTGGGGTAGCTACGGACTGAGAGCAATGCAAGGGAGAAGCATGTACATATAACACCTAATTCTGCTGTGCTCTTTCGTCAGGATCATTGGTATACTTCACCAAAAATAAAACAAACAGCAAAACTGTTGTTTGATATCAAGATGTTTACCCCAAGTTACAGGACTGAAGCTGCTGCAAAATCTGCCAAACTGTTAACTTCATTTTAATTTTATTCTGAATGATTCCTTGGCAAGAATGGGGTGTGGTGGGAATGGCTGGCCCTCAGCCAGGAACCCATAACTCCCATCGACTTCACTAGGTACTGTAGATCCATCAACTGCACTGGACCATCACAGATGTCCAGTGAGCTGGTTACTAACCCTCTCAGTTCACAGATGAGGAAACTGAGCTTTTTAAGAAGCCAACACACAGAACAGCAACACTGCCCAGGGAGAACTATGACGACACACCAATCTCTGCATTAGTCAAAGTCAAACAAAAAGACAGCCAAGGAGCAGGGCAGAAAGAGAGACAGGCCTCAGACTACGCTTTCATTGAGTGCCAAAGTTGTTATCTATGGGGTCTTTTGTGGAAGTGAAACTTATGGAAAGAGGATACCAATTGGTTGTTTAAAGATTAAACACTGGCATAATGTTTAGCCATTGTTTTGTGTTTTTATTTCACTTCTTTTTACGGTTTGATAAATTCATGGGTACATATAACTTGTTTTGATCAAATCCACCCCCAATCCCTTCTCTCCAGTTCCTCCCCCATTTCCCCACCACTTTTCCTTCCCAACTTCCTGTGCTTTGTTGTTAAGGTCCCTGCGTCCACTCAGTGGTGTCTGTATAGGTGTGGGGTAGGACATCTCTGGAGCATGCGTATCTTCTCTGGGACCACATCCCTAAAGAAACGGACTCTGGCTCTGCCAGCAGTCACCAGTCGCCAGTAGCTCCTCTGCTGAGGGGCGGGGGGGGGGGGGGGGATCATGAGCCCTTCCTGGTTCTCTGTTGGATTTTGGCTGATTTGATCTTGCAAAAGTCTTAAGCATGTAGTCACAGCTGCTATGACATTGTTGGCATGCCCAGAAAATACTGTTTTACTGCAGATGCCCACTGCCTCTGGCTCTTACAATCTTCCTGTCCCCTCTTCCATGATGATTCCTGAGCCTTGAGAGGAGGGAGTATGATGTAGATGCCCCATTTACAAATGAGCTCTCCAGTCTTCTATTCTCAGCGTGTTGACCAGGCATGGTCTCTGCATTAATCATTATCCTCTTGCAAAAGGAAGTTCCTCTGATGAGGCTGAGAGATGCCAGAATCTATGGGTCTAAGGGTAAGAACTTGGGTGCTATTATATTTATTTGTCAAATTAGTTGTCCTACACTGTCCCCTATGACTTAAGAAGCTGTGTGTCTTTGGCGCAGTTGATGATACCAAGCATTAGTTCTTTCTTGTGGAGTGGACCTTAAACCTAATCAGAAAGTGGCCTCTTTCCTAGCATGCCACTCTTACAACACTAGACATATCTTGCCTTGACAGTCATTATTGTAGATCCCTGGGTGGACAGCTGAGTATAAAGTACTCAACATTTTTATTCTTTGAAATTTTTTTTAAGATTTTATTTATTTATTATGTATACAGAAGAGGGTGCCAGATCTCATTACAGATGGTTGTGAGCCACCATGTGGTTGCTGTGAATTGAACTCAGGACCTCTGGAAGAGCAGTCGGTGCTCTTAACCTCTGAGCCATCTCTCCAGCCCTTGAAATTTATATATACATGTATGTGTATATATACATGTATATGTGTGTGTGTATATATATACACGTGTGTGTGTGTGTGTGTGTGTGTGTGTGTGTGTGTGTGTGTTCTATCTTGATCATATCTACCCTTAATCCCCCACTACAATTTCTCCCAGGACCTCCCCATCACAGCCTCCCCCCACTAACTTCATGTCCTCCTTTTAAAAACATTTGTTTATTTTAAGCTGGGCAGTGGTGGCGCATGCCTTTAATCCCAGCACTTAAGAGGAGAGCCAGGCAGATCTCTGTGAGTTCGAGGCCAGCCTGAGCTACCAAGTGAGTTCCAGGAAAGGCACAAAGCTACACAGAGAAACCCTGTCTCGATAAACCAAAAAAACCAAAACCGTCTCAAAGAAGCCATCAGGCAAACTATTGTGGCATACTGAATGAAGGTAAGAGTCTAATAGAAAAGGACAAGTAAAAGAAACTACCAAGACACACAGACACAGAAATGCTTACAGAAGGCTTCACCCCAGTACATCTTTCCTTTTGTCTTCATGGAAATAACAGCACGAGCTACTCAGTTTCTCACATCACAAAACCGTCATGGGCCTGCAAATGCTTTTCATCCAACTTCCTCCTCAGGAAGCTGCTCCATGCACTGATATTAAAAGATACATTCCTAATTAGTTTTAAAAATCTTTTCAGTCTTATTGAGAAGAGGATAGGGAATGAGAACTTACAAACAAAATTACTCTGGTATGCACGACAAAAAGTGTCATTTGATCTGAATAGAAACCTAACTGTTTAACAAAACAGGACTGACATTTCCAAAGCACTACCACAAAAATTTTTGTAAATTGACAATATAAACGACCTTATCCTTACCAGAATGGGCCGCTAGAGCAGAGAATAGGCCAGCAGGGAGTTCATTACTAGATTGCTTCAGTGGTAAAAGATCCATTAATTTCTCTCAGATATGAAAAACAACTGCACTAGAAAATGGTCAAATGAGGAAAGGTTTACTTTGAATTGAAAAGAAAATCACTTATTATAGTCTCATAATTCTCTAATTAGTCACAAAGCATAATCCAAGCATGCCCTTTGTCTATGCAGAGTCCATGTACCAAGCAACATATCGAAAGCATCACTTTGTAAGGGGATCTGAATGCTCGCTGTGAGACAAAGTGAAGCCCCCAGAAACTAGCATTCCAAATGAAACTATTATGGGAAACTTAAGGAAACAACAACAACAAAAAATGTAGACTGAAATCATGTACGAGTTCAGTGGAACTCTAATGTATTTTTCCTAGAAGGTTCTCGGTTCCTTTTTCTAATGAGGCACACAGCTCTGTTCCATAAACTACAATGACTGTTGAGTAAAGAATGAAGCCAACATTACCGTATTTTCTCATCTGCAGAAAAAGTACCTAAAGGAGAAAGTTCTATAACTCAGGCAGAAATGAAATCTACCACTACCTATCATCCAGTCATCACTGTGTCTCAGAGAACTGAGTATAGGGACTACTCAGATAGTCACACGATAGGATGAGCAGGAGACATTCACAGGAGACTAAGCACTTCCGGAGAGAGCAGAACTGACAGACTTCTCTGAAAATATACCCACAGAATTGACTGAGGACTGATGGGTTGTTTTAATATCCACATTTACTGTGCCTGAGAGGGTAGTTTAAGAGAGAAGAACAGAGCGAGGAAGGAATGAGTACATCTGTGGGAACTCATGTGTCTGCACCGTAACAGCCCTGTTTCTGTAGGAGGAACCAAGGACTCATCCAGGCTGGTGCACATCCTCTCATACAAGAGTCTTCACTATTGATGACATTAATTGGGTCTAGAGATACAGCTCCAGGGTAGAACTCTTGCCTAGTGTATGCACGACCCTGTGTTCATTTTAAAAAGTACCCACGTGTTGGGCTTGATGGCTCATGCCTTTAATAATTCCAGCACTGAGAAGACAGAGGCAGCCAGATCTCTGTCAGCTCGAGGCTAGCCTGGTCTACAGAGGGAGTTTCAGGACAGCTAGAACTACACAGAGAAACCCTATCTCAGAAAACTGAAAAAGAAAAAGAAAAAAAGAAGAGCACCCACTCAAGTGAGAGTTTTTCAAAGACTTTTAGAAACTTAAGGAAATACCAAAGGAAGGGATAATTTGGACTATTAGGCAGGCTCTTCCATCTTAAAAGGACTTACATCCAACCCTTACACACTGTCTCCACCTTTCTCACAAGCCTGGGTCACAAAAGGTGAATAGGCAGGCAAGCTCTGTTTTTTCCCATATACTGTGCACTTTCACCACCCATCAGGGGTAGGATTTCTCAATGTACCATTGGCCCTTTGACAATTCCCTTTTAAATACACACTTCTGAGCTTGCACATAACTTAAGGGTTCATGCACTTAATAATCCTGTTTTCTAAAGCTAATTGCCTCTGTAGCTATTTTATACCCTTAGGTGCCATGGTAAGCTATTAGAAATGCCAGCGCTCACTCAAACCAAGTTCAGATCTATAATTTATGGAACGCACTGAGTCACGGATCTCAGGCGGCTGCCTTTGTCATGAACACTTCCTTCTTTCTACAGGGATTTTCTTTAAAGAGGAAAAAATCACTTCAGATTACTTGTTGCAGAAAATTTCAAAGGGAGTTTTCCTGGGAAATTATGGGAACCCAATGCTGAAGTTCTCAGAGAGCAAAAGTTCTACTCTGTATATGCTGCGAATGCTTCCAAAGGGCTACCAGGAGTCATCTTGCACTCTCAAGACACTATTCGCAACAGAAACTGAGTCAATAAAATTGAAGTCATAGTCTGCCACTGTCTGGATCTCACCATCTAACTTCCCCAGACCTCATCAGCCTCTTATCATGAAATACATTATAAAACATAGTCGTAAGTTATCATGCACAGTAACCATAAATGAAAATTATAATTCCAACATTAATTCTAACAATAATATGATGTGTTCTACCAAGACAAAGCCCTGATTTACAAGCCTTTATCAATAAGTAGATACTAATGTCATGGGATGATTATGTAAAAGAGATCTTTTTTCATAGCCAATTCACAAATAGCTTATGAATATCACCACTCTGGAGCCCTCAAAATGTTTGAATATATTATGTCTATAGCATGCATGAATCAAGTGACTAACATCTAAAAACCCACTAATTTCTGGAAATTCACAGAAAATATAAAACTAATCTTCAACAACCTGGAATTTAGAAATAAGAAGAATGGAGGTTGACCTTGTGACTTCTGCTTAAGCACACAGGAGTGAGCTGGGGCTGGTGTTTGAGCCCCACATGGGTCTCTCTGAAGGAAGCACTTGCACTTTTTTGCTTTATAGATTTTTGTTCCAATAAATCCCGATTTTATCACCAGAAAGATCTAGTTAAATACAATTACTCCTTAAAATACAGAATTCCTGTTCTACCAACACCTGCTCAGCCATGCCTGCTAGCGCTTTACTTCGAATTGCTGGGAAATGGAAGAAGCCTAGATGTTCCTCAGCTGAAGGATGGATAATGAAACTGTGGTCATACACACAATGGACCCCTATTCAGTTGTAAAGAAAAATGAAAGAAAATGGATGGAACTGGATAATCTCATGCTGAATAAGGGAAATCAGACCAAGAAAGGTAAATGGTGAATTTCTCTCTTGTTTTTGATTCTCACTTTAAATCTTAAGATTTGAGGATTTAGCCTGGAGTAACCGTAGAAACCAGTAAGGCGGGAAGATACAGAGAGGGGGATGGTAGGCCACAGGTGCTATGAAGGGGCAAGGGCTGGGGAACTTGACCCAGAGTGGAAAGGAAGAGCGAGGAAGGAGAGTTAAATAGCACTAAGGTTGTTTGAAAAAGCCATACGGAAACGTTATTTATAAGCTTAATTAAAATACACATATAACACATACAGATACATGTGTAACTACTTCAAATGGAATTACATCATGTGGAGCTGTAATGCTATACCACCCCTGCCCCAGGAAAGATCCAAAGACTATCCAACAAAACCATGGTGTCAACCTCCCAGAAGTTGAAGGTAAAACACTGAGGACCCCATATACTTCTGACACGGGACTTAGAGGAATTAGCTGGAACTGACCTGGAAGCCTCCTCTCTGCAGACTAGCTCTCGTAGTATTGAAAGGTGCTATGCAGGGTGCCAAGAGAGAAGAGCCACCAACATTCCTTTCTGCCAATAAAGCCTGCAGACCACCTCAGTGACTAGCTCAGCAAGCCCCAGCGGTGCAATATTGGCACTCATGTCTTGGGGGCAACCAACCATTGTCTAATTGACCTTAAAGCCCTCTCAGTGGGAAGTAATTCCTGTCTGGCTATAAACATACCCTGTGGCTGGAGCAGTCATAGACCTCCAAGGAGAACTTACTACTACATCTTCCTAAATCAATACAGTTTCTAACAGTGTTCTAGATACTTATCCACATACCCACAGTGCAGCTCTCCCCACTCATCAGAGAAATTTCTTTTTGAAGCAGATGAAGGTTATTGCAGATATCCATGATCAAATGCAGTGACTCAAGGGGGTCCAATCCCAAGTGGTACCTCCATAGCACAACCCCTACACTCAGAGAGCACCACAGAAGTAGAGGCAAGAAAAACTGTAAAAGCCAGAGGACTGGGACACCTGCTGCAAGATAGGTGTCTTCTAGCCATGACAAGAACCCTGCACCTGTAAAATCTGAACATACATGATCATACCAACTGACATGCTAACATGGACATTTTCACAAGCCTCACTCCTACATGAAAGCTACAGCCCATCAGTGACTGATGGAAGATGGAGAATCAATTTGCTTTAAGGATGAGCCCCTGTTGGGTCATCTAATCAAATGTGGTCAGCACTCAACACGTGTATATGTGAGCAACACTAAATGGAGCTAGTGAACTGTGTGTGTGTGTGTGTGTGTGTGTGTGTGTGTGTGTGTGTACATATATGCATAATGATAAGTATAAGAGGTGATGAATTCAAGGGGAGTTAGGAGAGTTAGAAGAGGGAGAGGTGGGAATGAGGTAAATTCTCATGAATGAAATTCTCAAAATACATTTTTAACATGAACAAGAAAAGGGTTTGGATTTTAGTTCTATTTTTCTGTTCCTCTCACCCCCAAACTCTCAATTTTAATGGTTGTTGTTGTTCTCGGTGGCTTGGTCTGATTTTTAAAAAGCTTCTCAGAAAATTTCTATTTTGTTTTGTTATGCTGTTAAACAACTTCCTAACTGAAATAATCCTCACGTCTGCTGATGGCTTGCTTTTGCAGAGGAGGAGGTCCACTTGAGCAGGTGCTGAGAGATGAACTATGACGCCACACTGTTGTCCTCTTTAATCAATAAAACACTCATGGGCATAGTTTTCACTTTTACAGAAAATGACAAGGGTCTTGCATCCATTTTCTCTCACTTTAAGCAATCGTTGAGATTCCAGATCATCATCCTACAAAAGCAATGAATCCAAATGGTTGTTTTCCGATTGCTATTTCCTTTGTTCTGAGTCCACAAGGCAACTTTAGGCTGCTAAGCACTGGCCTCCTCATGTATTTTTCCTGCAACCATAACTCCTGGCATGAGACTTCAATGCTTTGAGCCGTCACTCCTGACCCCTTCCCATACTTTAGTCCCGCCCTGCCACACACAGAGTCACAAGCCTTTTGAGAGGTTTCTGTTCTGGATCAGGTTTTCAAATAGAGAGAAACTGGCAGGAAGTGATTCATTTGCAGGGCATTTATTTAAAACTGATATTTTTCCTATTGAATATTTTAGACTTCTGATTCAATGGTGTCTTATCATGTCTTGGATTCCAAAGGTAGGCAAGCCTTCTCTATGCCTCACAGCTTTTCAAGAGCACTGGCAGATGCTGCTTTTTACTTCTAGAAGTTGACAACAGTTGTACCATGTTCATTCACCAGCCTGTACCATCAACCTCTTTGTCCTCTGATGGGTTCTTTGTAGGGGAAGAGCTCGTCTTGACTGAACATCCTTTTCATGGTTGATAATACATCTACTTCAATAAATTGCTTCATTTCCTGGCCCAGCAGGAAACAGAAGAAAAGACTTTCCAGAAATTGTCTTTCTCTGCCACAGAAAAAGCAGAGGACATACCCGAGATTTGAAACAGGCACCATTTTGTAAAGTTAGTCCTCAGCATCACTGGGAAATCCACAATACCTTGGGAAACAGGTGTGAAGTCAAAAATAGCTGTTTTCATTTCTATAACACTTTAGTCAACAAAACTCATTTACATGCATTATTTCATTTCATTCTAACAATAATCCTGTAAAGTAGGCAGGACTGAAACCATGGTTAGTGTTGTTAATATACGGAAACCAAGATTCAAATAAGCCAGCCTTTACAAATCCCTGAGTTCAATCCACGGCACCTCAAAAATGGTAAAACAAATAAAACTTTTTTTTTTGTTTTTTTCGAGACAGGGTTTCTCTGTTTAGCTTTGCGCCTTTCCTGGAACTCACTTGGTAGCCCAGGCTGGCCTCGAACTCACAGAGATCCGCCTGGCTCTGCCTCCCAAGTGCTGGGATTAAAGGCGTGCGCCACCACTGCCCGGCACAAATAAAACTTTTAAGTAAAATACTACTGGCCAATAGTGAATAGGGTATTAGTGCACAGTATGTTTAAATATGCACTATCTCAGTTTTACTGATACTATAACATGGAAGCAAGACAAAGATTCTCTCTATTTCAGATGAATAAATGATGTTAAGATTTCTTCTAACCAGTATTTCTAAGAGATTTTAACACAATACTCTCCCCTCAGTGACCATCCCTCCTGTGGGTGGCTTCATGGAGGGCTTGCTATGGCACGGTCTGTTTGCTGGCTCTAACCCCGCCCACCCCTTCCCTCCCACTCACTCCCAAACTCACCAGCAAGCTTCAACACAGCTGTGGAGGACAATTAGATGTATTTTTATTGACAATTTGAATAAAGGCAACATAAATAACATGACTGAACTTTTGGAAAATAGCAAAATAACACGAAGTCCCATGATCTCAACCTGTTTTGAGGTCAAGTTTCCTCTAACCCACCCACCATGCATCTGCCATCTCCTACTCTGAGTACACGACAGGTTTTAATTTTACATTTTCAGTTGACTGTTCTAAGAGCACTACCTTATCACGACTTTGAATGGCCATTAACTCTATCAAGCAAATAAAATATAAATAGTGCATCCATTGTAGCATATTATTTTTTTCTTTCTGTCTCTGTTCTAGCATTGTCTTTCACATATTTGAAATCACTAAGGACCTGTCCTAATATAAGAATCTACTAGCAAATGAGGAGACACATTCGTTAGGACAACTGTAGCTTTTTCATTTTTGCTCCTGTGTTATTTACCACTTTCTTATTTTAAATCGCACTTTGCCAATTACTAGTGCATCAGTGCGGTCTATATTTTCATATGTTCTGGTGGATTACCTGTTCACGATCATTTTATAGTTAGTACAAATAAGACAGCTGAACTAGAATCTCTAGTGAGTGAAGGAAAAGCACATTCTCGTGCTGTGTTTCAGTGATGTGGAAGGTCTTTTCTGTGGTGCCCCTATTACACACAGTGTTAGAGGCCGACTCACGAACATGAGTGTAGCAAACACAGTAAAACCACTTCAGTGCCCACAAACGACCCTCAACTAATACATGTTCACTCCCATTATGCTTGACTGCTGTTCTCACTAACTAGCAGAGAAAGAATGAATGACTTATATCATAGATCAAACCCCGACCCTACCTAGCAACTGAATGAACTTATTCTGGTATATTAAATGAATTGGTGAGCCTGTGTCTTCATTTACAAAAATAAATACTACTACTAATTTCTATGCAAAATTGTTAGGGAGATCAAATCTATATTGAGTTGATAGACAGTAACTTTAGCTTGGCTTGGAAATACAAGCCAGAAGGAAGCCAAGCGTCACCTATAAAGCAGCACTTATAAAAGAACCCCCCAACAGATACCCCCTCCTGGTTTTGTAATCCTTCAAGATGGATAATTCAGACATATGAGGAATAGATCAATATTTTTAAGAAAATTCATACCCCCCCTTGTAGAAATAAGCCATCAGAAAACCACAGATACTGTATAACTGATTTCAAATTATTAACTGAGGACTCTCACAGGAGCAAAAACTGTTGCATCCACGACTACGTCTTCAACACCCTTTGCAGTGGGTACGTGTTCAATACGTTCAATGAACATATTTTGACTGAGTATAGAAACTATGTTAGAGTTACTGGAAGTTATACAGCTAGCCTAAGATAAGCACCCATCTGACGGGAGGAATCAGTAAAGTGACGTGACTTAACTACTGTTCCAAAGAAGCACACCAACTTAAATACCAATATATGAAGTTTGCTTAACAATAATGGCTTCACTTCCGGGTCTTCCAAAACATAGTAACAAGAAACACGAATGTGAGTTTCAACATAATCATTGAATCCTCCTCTCTCAAGAAGCAAATTTACTGCGCTTTGTTAGATTTTTGTTTAAAATGTTAAGAACCAAAGACAGTGAGAAGAGAACAGTTAGCTTACTAACATGTTCGAACACTGTGAGGACAGCTAGTGTTTCAAGCACATGTCGAACGATGGGAAAGAGGGCGTAATGAATTACAGAATAACTCCTGTTTGTTCGTGCGTGGTCCCTGGGCTGGTCTGTACCTCCTGGAAATTGTTTATGTGCACAGATCCTGTGATCATAGGCTATGATTAGCAGATGCTGACAGTGTGACCGTTGAGGAAGACATGAATCACCACTGCTCCATATAGGAGAAAACTGAACACCATCAACTGTGGCGTAGAAGGAAGCTTCTCTTCCCATATTCTAAACTGTGGAGACTTGTCCCTATGGAAAAGGGGGATGAAAAGGAGAGAGACTGGGGAGGAATGCATTTTCTATTTGGAAAGTCCATTTATGAAAACTCTCATAATTTGTGAAAAATATAAATTCTTAATTTGTAACTGAAAGCTAATGAGCTCCCATCATTTCCACACAGATCCCATCATCAGTGTGTTTAACTACGGCACTTCCCAAGTATCTGCCCAACACTGCATTTCTTAAAAGGTTACAGCAACAGGGATATGTTCACTACATTTCTGTACTCGCTGTTGCGAAACAAAGACAGGAGGCATACATGAAGGAAGGAAAATAAAATTGGTGACTTTTCCAAATTTCCAAAAATTATCTATCAACTAATTTGACTCCACGATTAAGATTTTTACCAATATGCCAAAGGACTAGAAGTATTTTGTTTTCACCTAGCAGAGGGAAAAGCCAGAAAAATATCTTTCTTGAACATAGGTGAAATATTTACCTTTAAGGTCTCTACAAGATTGCATAGCTAAGATGCTTGACCCATCTCCAGCTTTAAAACAAAATACTAATCTCAACTGAAGAAACTCACCAGAGAACAAGGCAGCTTTGTACAAACCTGTCTGGATAAGTTTATAATACAGTAATAAGCATCACGTATGGGTACTGCTTTAGAAAAACTTGATAACCTGGAATGCTGGAGTGTCTTAAGCTTGTGGTATCTGCCCCTTTGAGTGAGGTACAGCCACTCCATATTTTGTGTGTCCGTTTGAAAACAGCTCTTAATTAAAGGTACATACACTCCCTGTTACAGAAGCAAGTTAGAACATCTTCCTGTGGGCCCTCTCTAGTCTGGATCTGAAAAGCTGACCCTTAAAAACTAATAGAAAGTAGGCAAGGGAAAAGCAGTTGACTATAGGCAACAAAGAAGAAAATATCCTCAAAATTCTACACAAGATAGACCACTCTAAGACAATTGCTGTCATCTTCTGATGTTTTTCAGTGTTTTTTTATTTTGTTTTGTTTTTTAATCTGTCCATGACCACTCACGTAGGAGCACAGAAAAACTCTGGGGTTAGATGAGGCCTTTATCCACAGCTGAGACTGATGAAGCCTCCTGGCAACACCCCAAAGCCAAAGACTTTGTTTCCCGTCTTCTCAAAGTCCTGACCTCCAGGATTTAAGGAACCAATAACAGTTTCTCATTTCTTGAGTTATTTTTCTCATGCAACCCATGGCAGCTGTTTGCCAGCTCAGCACTCAGACTAATTTGTTACAGAAAACGGGGTAAATGCATGTTTACCAAGGTCTGAAGATAATCTGAGGCCTAAGTGCACATTATATGGGACCAAGCGAGGCATGTGGGACTTCCATTAGCTTTGTGTGTTGTAGAATCAGAACTTGAGATTCAGAACACTTCATTTTGAGATGTATTTGGTTTCTCATATTTGTTGCTTTATTTTGATTTGGTTTGGGAAGACAGATGACAAGTTATTCAGAAATACTAATGATTTTAACTTCTGTATTAGCTACATATTAATATGTTTAAAAAATTTGTCTGTATATATAGGAACCATGAAATTTATGTGTAGACAGGCAATCCTGCATGCTCATTTTGTAAACTAAAAATTCTGCCTAGTTAGTAAAGGGAGAGTATATATTGCTTGAATTGCTTCAGACATTAATTCTTGTAAATATTCAAGTCCATATATATTTATCATGTAACCATTTGCCTTCACTTGAAAAAAATAGTAACATTTGTAATTCCAGAAAGAAAAACTGCTGTTTGATTGTCCTGCCTGTAGCTAACAGCTCTTAGAAGCCACATGTGTTCACTTCCTTAAAAGATAGTTTCCAGGAACTCTCCAAACAATGAGCCAGAGCGTCCCAAGACAGAGCCAGCACATCGCCCCTTTGTCTTCTCTGGGTTTCTGGGCACCAGTTGGTGAGAGGAAAGGCATTGAGTTGGGGCAACATTTTTTTCAAGTGGAAAGCCTGCTCAAACATTGGCGTTCTGATCCAACTTGAAGTATTCTGGTGCATGATTATATGTATCTACCCTTGCCCAGTGCAGCTTCCTGTTGCTAAGACAGGAGAAGCTGGAGCAGCAGAGAAACAAAGACGCACTAGTCAAAAGGCTTCCTGCATATCAAAGACTGTTCAAAACCACATCGTGGTGAGTTCAGTGTGCATGAATCAAAAACTTATGACTTGCATTTCCCTAAAAACACACATGGATTTTTAAAAGAAATGAATGAAAAAAAAATCCCAACACAATAAAGTTGGCATATTGTTCACCAGTGCTTAAAAGAAAATAATTAAGTACTTACAAAGCACACAAAAGGGATTTGTCCAACTGAATCTGAGAGTATGGGCATGTTTCTCAGCTGTTCCCAGCCCAGTGTGTCTATCTTCAGGGACCTATCTCCCATGACTGAAACCAATTTAAACACAAAAGCACACACGTTTATTCAACTTAAAATGAAAAAACAACTCATGGATGGTAGTGTACATCTTTAATCCCAGTACTCAGGGGGCAGAGGCAGGTGGATCTCTACGAGTTTGAGGCCAGCCTGGTCTACACAATGAGTTCTAAGACAGTCAGGATTACATAAAGAAATTCCATCTCCAAAAAAAATTAAGTAAAAAAGAAAAGAAAAATTTTATTTAATTTACATTAAAGTCTGCGACATAACCTAATCACAAAAGACAATACAAAATATAATACATTATTCTCTATCTTTAAAATAGAAACATTGCTTATTTGTTCAGTAAATATTTATTGAGCATCTATTATATATGGGGTACTATTCTAGACTCAGAGGATTCAGTGGTAAATGAGACAGAAACTGATCAATATTTATGAAGTATATCATAAGAGGAAACTTTCTTGTCATGTTAGTAGCAAGAGAAGATTCATCAGTTATTGTGGGGGTCCACAGGTGCTCCCTAGTAAGACTTTATTCAGGGTCAGAGAATCTGAGCTTACTCTACCCAGCAGGGCTGCATAATGGGATGATTTGGCCACAGGCGTGGTTACCAGGTGTTTTGAAGGGTCTACACTTGGTTGTACATTGTGCTTTGATCTTGAAAGAGGGAGGTCTTTTGCATTGCCCCTTGGCATTGTATAAAAAGTCCTTTGAAATAAACCTTGAGGCGACTGGGTAATAACCCAAGGCCCTCCCAAAGCTATCCTGTGTCTCTGTCTTTCTTATGGTGTCCATCTATATTTCTATCTAATACTTCCTTATTCCTCTCTTCTCCCCCCAAGAACCCTTCGAAAGGTGGGAGCTGGTCTCCAACAAATTATTATCAAAAAACTTGGGTTTAGTTATCTGGATGATTGATTTTGTGAGCCTCCTGAACATCTGAGGAAGAGGGAAGAACAAAATACCCCAGAGAGCCTCAGCTAGATGCTATGTGAGGTAGGCCTCAAGTTTAATTTGGTTAGACTTTTAGCAAAGAGGATATGTAAAAATATGTAAATTTATCTGATCTTTAATAAGCAGCTGTTATATGAGAAAATTATGGCCTCCTACAAGCATCTCATTTTAATCAGCCACAGGTGACACGGTTACACCTCACCTTTAATAAAATACAAATTAATTCAACAGGACAATAATTCAGATAGAGTTTTATACAGTTCTAGTTCAAGAGAGGCATTATAAAAAGCAGGGATGTTACCATAGAGTCTAAGGAACAGACCAAGGCCTAGCATTCAGATGCTCTGAGCTGCCTGGGTACCATGTAAGTAGGGAAACGCTGGCATGAAACTCTAAACTATCCACAAATTGTGCCTTAAACAATGCACTCCAACTGAGTAACCGGATATTCTAAGCTCTGACTCCCCAAACCCCATTTCCCTCATTGTACAGCTTTCCTGTGGCTTTCCAACTCCCTATGCAAGTAGGAGCTTTACTCCCTCATTCTCAGCATCTTCATCCCAATCTCTTTTATGTTTTCCCACTGTGATACACTCAGGGTCTACCCCAATGCCTTGGTCATAATGGTAAGACAATTATGTTGATGGATGGATGAAAGGATAGATGGATGGATGGATGCTGGGTGGGTGCATGAATAGATGTTGGGTAGGAAGATGGATGGATGGTAGGTGGGTGGATGGATGAATGATGTTTGGGGGTGGATGGATGGATATTGGGTAGGTGGATAGATGAGTGTCAGGTGAGTGGATGGATAGATGTTGGTTGGGAGGATGGACAGATGAATGTTGGGTGGGAGGATGGATGGATGGGTGGATGGATGTTGGGTAGGTTGATGGATGGATGTTGGGTGAGAGGATAGATGGATGGGTGGATAGATGTTGGATGAGTTGATGGATAGATGTTGGGTGAGAGGATGGATGGATGGGTGGATGGATGGATAGATGGATGGATGGATGGGTGGATGGAAGAATTTTGGGGGTGAATGGGTGTATGGATAGACATATTTCCCTGGAACAATTATTGATCTGAAGGTCTGGTCTCACAGAGACTCTTACTTCCATTCCAGACCTGGGTTAGAACTTCCAATCTATGGCACAAGATAACACAGAAAGACTTTGTTATTAAAGGGACTGTATTCAGATTCCTGTTCTGTTTACTGCCTGTATTTCTCTGGCTGTCCTTGTAAGACCTCTGAGATTCAAGTAAGGCCTCATCAGGTTTGAAGGTGTGATATGGTCTCCAAAAAGCATCAGGCATAACCCTGAACACACATCCACTTTCTAAGGTAAATTCAAACCCACAAGCTAAGAACAAAATGATCATTTATATACAAGTTTTACTTGTGTGCTCCTGAGGACAAGACAGGATATATAGAAGAAGATAGCTGGTCAACTTAAATAAAACTGTTGCCAACATTTTCTGGAGAACACCTATGTCTAAGAACTGTCACCAAGGAGACCATTAAAAGGAGCTGGAGACAAGGATGGATTGTCCTAAAAGATGTCAAACCCAGAATGTATCAGGAAGCAGCTATAAGGTCAATAGTCTTCAAAGTGAGCAAAACGACCCCCACCCCCAAGGTTTAGAAAGAAAGTATTAAAATATCTAACCTAAAAAAGGCATTGACATGAAAAGAAAATCTTTTTGTAAATGCAGCTTTACCAGTATTTGCTCTGTAGGTTGTCACTGGCCTCTGCATCCTGTCTGTAAGTCAGGAGTCTGGGGCCTCAGCGTAACTCAGAAGAGAAGCTTAGGGAAAGAGTCACTCAGTAAGTAGTGACATCAGGCACTTGCCACATACAACATCTCACAGGCACATTTAGGGGGGACTTAAAACTCATATCACCTCATTTTTAACTAAATTCACATTCCCAAAATGTCAGGTAATCCAAAACATTTCCTTGGGGAGAAAAAAAAAACAGTGGAATAAAAAGTATGCTAATGGTACAAGAATTAATAAACAGCAAGAAACTGTCAAAATGAACACATAGATAACAGCTTGTCACCTATATTATAATATAAAAGTGTGATAATTTCCTGTAACTGACATATTAAATCATCTACCCACATCAAAAATATTATCAATAATATGTCAATGAAAGAAAAGGGTCATTTGTAATATGTAATTTTTACCAAGTGCTTAAGGCATCATTCATTATAACCTTAGTTCAGGTCTTTAAAGGTTATATTATGTATGCTTTATCAAATGTGCCATATTCTGATCTACTTTATCCATAATAAGTGTACACAAGTGAAAGCACTTGTCTGCAAGTTTTTAACTGGCATGAGTTTCCCTGGTGAGTTTGGAGACCCTGCCCTACAAAGCAGTCTGTGCACACACACACTACAGGCAATTAGCTGCCTACAATCAGCAGAGCTCTGCAAGTAGCCGTAAGTGAGCCAAGTTCTGTCTGTGTTTCTGGGGACCACCAACAGTCAGCCAGAAGACAAGATGCTGTGTACTGGCAGACCTCCCAGAGCCTTTCCGTTTACATCTCAGGGAAGCCACCTCATGGTCAGCAGTCAGAAGTAAGGCCCAGGCAGCAAGATCAGCCCACACACACCCACCAACATTAGTGGACATTCATCCCTGCTTATACCCTTTGCTCATGGACAGTATCAACTGAAGATTTTGAAGGAGGAGGAAGAGGAAGGGGGGAGGAGAAGGAGGAGGGGGAAGGGTGAGGAGGGGTGAGGAGGAGGAGGAGGAGGAGAAGGAAGAAGAAAAAGAAGAAGAAGAAGAAGAAGAAGAAGAAGAAGAAGAAGAAGAAGAAGAAGAAGAAGAAGAAGAAGAAGAAGAAGGAGAAACCGAAAGACAATTTGGCTTTTTTGATGGAAAAGAATAGTTGTCAGCAGTCTAGGAGAATGCAACAGAAGGATTTAGAGATCAGAATACATGGACAGTCAGATAAGATGACTCAGTCCAGGGAGAGATGAAGGATGAAATGAGCCACAATTCTAGAGAGTGAAAACAAGCAAAGAAGCGCTCACGTGCAAGGATCTGTTTGAGACCTGAGTTGATGATGAGCTTGACAATGGGAGCTAGGAATTCAGGAAAGTGGAAGACAATGCTCAGGACTCATCACTGCTTGGAGCACTTAAAACAAGCACACCAAGGAAACTGTCTAAGTCTTGAGCAAAGCATACTGCCCCAGCAGTGGATATGGCCAGAACGCAGGAGAAAGAAGCTGCCCCAGCAATGGATATGGCCAGAACGCAGGAGAAGGAAGATGTTTACCCTGCCCCCTTCTCAATATGCAGGATCATTTTCAGTATTGGACTGACGGGGTCCAGTCTAAGGAAGAAGGCAAAGGATAGTAGCCGCATCTACTTGGGAGATGAAAGAGGAAATCCCACTGTGAAGATGAGAAAAGTTGGGCCACAGAAGCCATAACTAAAAAAAAAAAAAAAAAAAGCACAGTAAGAAACAAAACAAAACAAAATAATAAGGGAAAATAAAACTATTGAGGTTAAGTAGAACTACATATAAGGAAATATGAATTTAAAATGTAAATAAGTCAGCCAGGATTACACTATGTTGTAAAGTCAAATTTCACTCCTATAATGCTAATGAAGATGAAGAACAAACTTTTCTGCTATATAGGGACCAATCCCTATGCACCACATGGGAGAAAACAGCTTGTCCTAGAACAAGGAGGAACATCCAAACCTTCCAGCCTCCACACCAGGGTGCTCCTTGTCCTTTTGATACTCAAACATCTGGCCATATTGCACGACATAAACCCTTGGTTCACCCTGAACACCTCAAAGATACCAAACTTGAGTTCAGAATCCACAGGTTAGTCAGTTTGAGAAAGAAGGGAAATAATTGATAAAAATATATTAATGAATGGACGACTTTGAAAGTTGACAATAGCAGAAACTCAACATGAGCAGCTACCCTTTGCATAATACCTGCTTATAAGTGGCAGGTTGGGATTCTGGTCCTATTGTGTTTTTCACTTGCTGGGTGCAAGGACATGACGTGCTGTGTTCTGCATTGCTGGGTGCAGGGACATGACCTGCTGTGTTCTGCATTGCTGTGTGCAGGGACATGAACTGCTGTGTTCTGCATTGCTGTGTGCAGGGACATGACGTTCTGTGTTCTGCATTGCTGGGTGCAGGGACATGACCTGCTGTGTTCTGCATTGCTGGGTGCAGGGACATCAGTCAACTCTCCTACTTTGGAGAAAAGAAGCTGTACCATTTGCCAATGAGCTCCAGGCCTTGGAGCAAACACAACATCCTACTTAAAATCTGGCAAGTTCTATTTGGAATTTTGTGCACACACTTCTTGAAGAATTCTTTATTCAGGGAATCCCACAATAAGTTTGACAGCCCTGTCATCATTATCTATGAACTGGACTTCATATTCCTTAAGGAAGTGAGGAAAAATACACAAGAAGTTAGAACTACTATCGAGGGGGTTGGGGGTGGGACAAGGTATCATACAGCTTGGTTTTCCAATTGTTTTACTTTAAGCTTGTTGCTGAATAATAAAATAAACATTGTTGACTTGCAAGGTAGTAGGGAAAAATTATTTAAAAAGTCACTCTTGGCTTGGATGGCCTTGATGGGGGCAAAGGGACTCTTCACCCTTTGTTTGGAGGATCCGGTGTCCAAATCACAGATCACTGTGACCAAGACACATGAAAACATTATCAAGATCATTTTGACAAAATAAGGCTCTGGCAACCTGGGGCAGAACTAAAATTCAACTCCAGGTTCCAGAGATTCCTCATTTTCTGCCATTTCTCTTCATTTCTATTACATTTGGAAAATGGCACAATTCTCTCAAAACATAAGACAGACTAGTAAAGAAGTGTTAAATGTGATGCCTTTCCGTAGAAGAACACAGGAATCAAGAGCTGCGCACCCTGAGTGCCAAAGGCTTCTCAAGACAACGGTTGTTTCTCACTGGTTGTCTTGAGCCCCACAGCTGTCCAGGGAAGCTCCACTCCTGCCTGTGGCCAGGAACCAGCTTACCTCGGTCATTGGTAGCACCAATACTTTAACTCGTAGTTTCCAGTCACCCTGGCAAGGAGTAAATGTTTCCCTACCACCAAATGGCTTCCCACCTCCAAGCGGTTTAACACTCACTCATCACTTCTGTTCACGAACCACTGGCTAGAAAATGGCTTAGAAATGAATTCTCTCTTGGATTCAGGAAGGAAAGGAAAAGGAACATTGGTGAGTTTCCAGATGTTCCAAAAAACACAACACTCTTTTTTAATTCAATTATGAGGCCAGGATCAGTAAGAAAATTTGAAAATGTAACTGAAAGCATGAAATAAGCAGGACCATTTTCCAGGTCCTTTGGACCCCCATCAAAGGTAACTAAGTTCTCACTGTAATATCTTTAGACAAAACCACACATCCTAGCAGGTTCTTCACATGGAAATCATCTATGGTAATTGTGAACCTCTCCCTGAATGAGAGAAACTTCATTTTTTGTAAAGACTGATCATATCCAAGAGCCATAAAACTGTCCTCTCCAAATGAATTTTTTTTTTTCCGAGACAGTTTCTCTGTATAGCTTTGTGCCTTTCCTGGATCTGGCTCTGTAGACCAGGCTGGCCTTGAACTCACAAAGATCCGCCTGCCTCTGCCTCCTGAGTGCTGGGATTAAAGGCATGTACAAATACCGCCAGGCAATTTTTTTTTTTTTTAATTTTGCTTCAGATTGGAGGTTGAGTTGTCTTGATAATGAATGGCTTTGTGTTACTCATCATTTCTTTAATGTTTATATTTTGGTTCCAAAACTTCATTGTTACCGGACATGGGTGGTTTTGGCTACAAAGTGTCCTTGTGTTCTCTTATACCCTTCAATCTTGATCAAAAGCCTATAAGAGCCACTGGAACTAGAGCCCTTTATCAAATAATATATAGTCAACATGCTTCAGGGTCCCATGAAAATGACTGAGGTCCCAGTCACAAGGGGGGCAGTACTAATATGACTGATGGTGATCACAGCTGCCATCTACCCAGTGTTTCTGGGAACACAGAGGGAAGACACACCTCAGCAGGAATTACTTCCCTGCAAAACTGGACTCGTCCTCCTTAGTCACTGTTTGACTTAGCTTAAACAGTTAGGAGGTAAAGGTGCAGGAGTCTTTTTGGTCTGGATTTTACTACAACTGTGTACATTATTGAAGACTTCATGGGAAAGGACACGCTGAAGACTGGGGACATCAACCATTTGATGACACAGGATAGTCAGAGGCAATCACAATTCTCATGATTAAATGTTCAGTACAGCGACCCTCAAATGACTCTTCACAAAGCCCAACCTTTGCAGAAGGTCCTTAAATGATGCCCTGCCCAGCATAGTATAAAACAATCGATACCTTGGCTGCTCTCTACTTCCTTTTCCTCAGCTATGAACTAGGGTGAAAACTACACCTAGTTCAAATGGTGGCCACCATGATTCAATAAGACACGCTGAGCCACTCAGTAGCCCTCGGGGAATTCACTCTTCTCTCAGGAAAGCTGAATACTCTCTCTGAGTTGCAAGACACAGTACAAGGATTCTGCAGAAGGCGGGGTGGGGTCGCATTCGGCCTTTGCTTACCTTTGTTCCTATCTCTGTTTTCAGCTCAGATACAGCCTTCTCGTCCACACTGACTGCTCTTAAACTTTAGTCATTCTACTGAGAGCAGTGAGGACCTTTGCTGGCCAAGAGAAGCGAATACGGGGGTGCGGTGGTAAAGAAAACTCTATTCCACCTAGACAGGGCGGGAAGTGAAGCTGTGATCCAGGGCTTATGGAGCTGAATCCCTTCTCTTGCTGCAGTCTTTGCCCTTTGCAAAGGGGCCCTGTCGTGGCACACCACGGGTAGTTTTGAAATGTGCGTACAGTGAGAGGCCGAGACCACAATCATGTCCGCACATGAACTGAATTCTGTGTTCGACCCACCATCTTCAGAGAAAAGAATATTGCATCAAACTAAGTATGTGCTGGAGCCTAACCCTTTAATTACAGCCTCACCAGCCTGAAAGAGGCAGTCACTAATTTAAAATCATCTGGCTGGCTACTGCTCCACAAGCAAGGGAACAGGACGATCCCAAACTGGGTCATAATGACCAAGTTCTGCGCCACTTAACTCTACCAAGTAACTAACCAAGACATGAATCACCTTGCTTCCACTGCGAGGCATTATGACATACTTCATTACATACTTCTCTTTGATGAAGACTGCAGGCAAGCATCCTCATAACTAGCTGCCCACTGATTACTTCTATTCTCATTGCATTAATTATTGATTCCAAGTGAAATCTTATAAATCACAACTCACTCTGAAATCCTACCAAGAACCACATGATGATAATGCCTCTATTTTAATCAGTAATTTTTATTATTCATATTTACTGAACTTTTAAAGGAAATTTTTGTTGTCCCTGGCAACTTTGGGGTAAAAATGTCATAACTTGTTCCCATTAGTAGAGAGTTCTGTGATAGAATGTTGTCTCAGTTTGTACACAGCCCTGGATTTGATTCCCAGCACAACAAAAATTAAATGAAGGGCAATAAAGACCAGTAAATGGACCAACGGCACAATATCTGCTATGATCTTATAACCACTTATTTCTTATAATCAAAATAAACAAAAGTAGCAAAAGTTAACCAGCATACAACACTGTGTACTGCTTTTTATAGTCTATATTATCAGCATCAATGACCCCTTGGTCTACTGAACAGTCTCTTTTTTTGAAGGATGTACTACCATTTACTTAATTCTCTTGAGTTGGACATTTAGGCTTATCTATTTGGGGTTTTTTTTTTTGGTGTTTTGTTTCTGCTATTATAAACAATGATATTCTGAACATGTTTATGCATACATTTCTGTTGAGATTTTAAATTTTTTTACTGAACAAAGATCCAGATGCTAAATTAGAGCATACTATGAACACTGAGCATACTAATAAACAGTTGCATTACATACATATAGGTTTATACTTGTCCTATGTTATAATTGATAAATTATATTTGCCACCTCTAACACAAAAATACACATTTAAAATTAAATTTTAATTCCATATGAAATAAAAAATTAGCATATAAATGATTTTAGATATTTCTTCAGCAACAAAGACTAGTTACTTGAATAATTAATATGGATTATAATTAATGACCTACCCAATGGTACATCAGGGACTGAGGGAATTAAGAGCTAAAGCAGATCAGTTCTAGGGATGAGAGCAAGGATCAATGAGAAAGCAAAGAGTTCTGTGGCTGTCAACACTCCTGTCATAGGGAACCCTGTCTTCTGACCAAGCATAACTAGTCCACGTCTTTGCAAACTACCTTTTCAAACTCTATAGCTACAGACATATACATTTTTAGTTTCCTATTATTACTTTATCTTATATTTCTCCTTATAGAGTATTTATTCTAGTATCCATACTGTTGAACCAGTTTCTACCTGTCTGGTTCCTGGTATGTTAAATGTCTTCTTGGATGAGCAGGAAAAAAAATATAAGCTAATTCTCTCTACACAGAAGGTTACTAGACAAGAAGGCATGGGAGTTCCTCACCTTTTGGGCTGCATGACAGCCTAAAAATGCTCCTCCGCATAGCCTCTCTTCCTCTACAGGAAAGAAGAGTCTGGTTTATAAGACTCATGCAGTTCTCACCTCGGTCCACACCCCCACACTCTTCTTGTATTTAATTTGTGCAGAGATAGTCATGTGGATATTTTCAAACATCGGTTCAAGTTCTCTGCAAGGTTAGCAGTTATATTAAGGAGAAGTGGCGATCCTTTTCACTGGGCTTCCCCAACCTCACCTCTAAGGAATGCTTACGAATAAGAGAATAGCTCATGCATTCTTTTCTTTAATCCATGCATTTACTTCTCATGTTTTTTCTTTACTAAAAAATAGATATTAATATTAGCTCTTATCTACTCCAAGGTGTCATCAGTAGACAGGATGAAGAAGGCAGGGAATGAGACCAGCCATGACAGCACAGAGCAAATGAAGGGCCATGGAAGAAAGGATGCTAACCACAGTGAGGTGACCCAAGAGACAGCTCAGGACAGCAGGGTGTTGAGAGTCAGGAAGAAGGCAGTGTCAACAGAGGAAGCATGGACTGAAAGGCCAGTGGTCATTACTGCCTTCCCAGGAACCAGGCTCCGTGTCTTGACTAACAACCGGAGAGTGATACTGCATGAGACCATGAGACCTACAGTGTGACTCAGACATCTGATAATGGCAGAAAATGCTACTCAAAATGGGAACTGGGCTTACCCCCAAAGGACTCTACCTATTTATAAGCTGTTTTGAGAATTTCTTCCCTTGGAAGAAGTAAATAATATTGATCCCTTCCTTATAAGGTTGCGACAACAGACAAAAGTATGATTCAACCAAAATTCAACCTGGGGAGCCAATGAGTGTATTGGGCATACTTACAGAGTATGGGGGAGAACGTTACCTGCATGAGCATGAACAGCCCCACGCGAAGTCTTCACCCAGCATGAATGTCTCAACAGCTGCATAGATTGAATGCCCCTTCAATTAACCTCCTCCATCTCATCGACTCTCACTAACTCCTCCAATGGGTGATTAGGGCAGAACTGCACACAAATGACCTTGAAGAGCAGCTAGAATCTCGGGTGAGGATCCTAAGTGATTCCCTCTTTCTACAAGGGGATGTTAATGATCGACAAGCCCCATCGAGACAGATGCTTGCAAACAGGCACAGCTGATAGGATTAAAAAACAAAAAGCAACAGCTCTTTTGCTCAGAGCACTGAGTTCTACAACATAGCCACGTGTGCAAATGTATGCGTTATGGATAGTACTAATATCGACAAAATTATAACAGTGACCTTCGAGTTTAACGAGAAGACTTTGGCTTCACTAGCTGCTGTTAGCATGAAGTAGACGGAAGTTCGCTGTTGGAGCTGCAAAGACTAGAAGGAGGGCATTTAGAGCTCTGCCTCACAGCCAAGCTTCCTACTGAATCACTTGAACAGAGACTGGCAAATCCCATTATTTGTGAGCATTGTGAGACTATGTGGGCAAAGACCAACAGTGAATTAAAGAAATTATGGTGAAACAATAAATGGCTACTATTATGTAGCAACAAGCTGAAGCCCTCAGTAGGCAATGGGGATAGTCCCCAAAAGAGAGTTCTAAATGAAGACGATGCACGATGTGATTATTCTTTTATTATATTACCTTAACTCTGCCGAGACTGCAGAATGTCCCTCCTCTGCCTCTTCCTCTCCGTCCTGCTGGCTGAGGCATGTTAATGGATGTCAGAAGAGTTTTTGCATTTTTTCCTATCAAGTCTGCTAAGAGCAGAGAAGGTTCCTGTTGTTAATTGCGGGGGATCTCCCACTCTTTGTTTTAAGGAAAGTTTAAACAAAATGATCACCCACTCTGGGGCTTTAAACAAAGTTCAAACAGAACAAAGTTCTCTTGCCAAGGTTTAAGGCGAATTTCCTCTGTCCAGATGGCTTCCTCAGGCGGCCAATGCAAGAACCAAGACCTCACCCCTGCTGCCTTTTAATGCTGCTCCTTGATTGTTGCTAACGATCCCCAGCTGTCCTGCCTTGCTAGCTCCTTAACCTCTCTCTGCTGGCCACATCTGCAGGCAACTCCTAGAAGCCGGGAAAGATGCTTTGGCTGCCCCCAAAGCAGCATAGGTTGGGCCCTGCGTAATGGGACCAGGCACTGGGGACTTGATCAGAAACTAGTTTACAAAAGAACCTTCGTGGGAAAACTTGGAGTGTGTGTGTGTGTGTGTGTGTGTGTGTGTGTGTGTGTGTGTGTGTGTGTGTGTGTAAAGAAGCGTGATAAAGGGAAATTCTACTAGCTATAGCAAACTCACCAAGAACCCAGAAATGCAGCCATTGTTCCTGGCAGGCCATGCTGCTGATTGATTAGTGTGCCCACTTTCTGGGCTGCAGCCAGTTGGGGTGGTAGCCTTCGAGATTCTGATACTGTTCCAGTAACATGTGCATACTTTGTGCTTTTCCCTCCCCAGCTGTGCACTTAACTCGTCCATCACCCGTGAGGCACATTCACTTTTGATCTGTACGAGATAGAAGTGGGTCACATTCATGTCCTGTATTAATTTAATGTTTCCCCTCTGTTTTCTGTGTGTGCTACAATCATCTAGCTACGTCAGCCAGCATACCCAGAGGCAAGGACGAGATCCTAATACATGACCCTGCCAGAAGTCCATTGACGTACACACTAAGAATTACATTTTCACGATACCATGAAGCTCACTACAGTTTAACATCAAATCTGCTTCATTTACGTGAGTCTGTGCTCCCCTTCTGTACAGTGCCCCCGCTTTCTTCATCTCCTTTTATAGAAATTTAAGTTTTATTTTTATTTTTACATCTCATGTGTTCTTAGTACCTATGGAAGCCAGGAGAGAGAGCTGGGGTGACAGGTAGTTGTGACCCTCCCTGTGTGTGCTGGGAACCAGTGTTCTCTGTTAGAGAAGCAAGGACTCAACTCCCGGCCACTCCCTCCCGGTTCTGTGTTTTGTTAGGTTTTGACAAGGCTCAACCCCAGGGCTTACTATGTACTTCCACTGGGCTACATTCTGGGGTCTCCCAGGTCCTATTTCTTTTGTTTCTTTTTTAAACTTTGATTGGATGATTTTATTGACTGATTATTGGGCAGGGGGGCATGCCACAGTGTGCTGGATTCCATGGTTCAGGGAACCGAACTCAGGTTGCCAGGCTTGGTGGCAGGTATCATATGTACTGAACCCATCCTGCTGGCTGAGATCCTATGTCTTGAGAGAAGGAAGCACAGCGTGTTTAACTTAAAACCCAAACATTTATCTGACTTAACAAGGATTTGTTTTTTTTCTTGTATCTTTGGTTTAGCTCAGATTAAGATAGTTCAAGCTTTCTCTTCTATTTTAGAATATTGAAAAAGAAATTTGACCTTCCTGGCTCAGCTGGTAAAAACAGAACATGAGGATAAGAATGGTATAAAGCAAGAGGATGGTAGACTTTGCCCTCAGACCTAGCTGAGGTTCTGTTCCCAGGCGGTGAGCCTGCCCACATATGGGTATATTTGAACCTTTGCCTCATCGTTCTGAGATGGGCAGAGGGCATGCTCTAGTTTGGGGGTTCATTGTGGGAATTAAAGATAATATATGTGAAACTTCTCACCCAGCACCTGGCATATAATCGACACTACTTATCAAAACTCTTTTACATTTAGTCAAAATGTGAGCCAATTTCTTTCCAATAAGGGACCATTTTGTCCTGAAGAGATAATACAGAGAGTGGTGGGTGTTTTAATTTAAAAGCAAACTACACATGATATGAAGTCACCGTTGACTGGATTCGGTTACACATGATGGCCCCACATTCCTTCCAACCTTCAAGGGTTTCTGAGAGTAGAACCAGCCATACATGCCACCTCAAATCCACACCTACATCTAATGACAATATCTACTCTTGGTTGGCTTGGCAAATGTAAACTAGCATTTTTCAAGCCTCATCACAGCTCTGACTGTGTCCACGCAGTCCAAACCTAGATGACACCTGGCTACCAGTGCAGCATTCAAATATCTTCACCAGAAAAGGAAATCCTAAAATGAGGCTCCCCAGTACACACTTCCATTTTCATATTGATATTTCAGCTCCCATTCTGACTGTCGCTCTCTAACAAAAACTCCCTGTAAATTGTGTAAGTACTTGAATGTCTTTCCCTCTTGGGCATAACATTGCTAACTTGTCAGTCCTTTACATGTGTTCTACATGTCCACAGTGTACCGGGTGGGGGTGGGGGGGGCAAATGGTGAGTGCCTTTAGTAAGTGCAGACTTTAAAGGGAGGTTTGACAAAAGTGAAGGCACTGTGGGGACAGAATACCTTCTCACGTTGTTTTCAGAAACCAAGGATGAGCTCCTTTGAGCTGACTCTTAAATCAATGCTACAACAATGAAAGGTGGTGGAAAGTATTAAGGGCAAGTCTGAAAGAAACATTTTATTTATTTATTTACTTATTTTTTGCTAAAATGTTTGCTGAACAGTCACCTCTGGAGTGCCAGCAGGTCCAAAGGAGCAGGCAGCCTGGGTCTGAAAGCAGCTTACTCTTCACATAATATGATATGCCCTACGGATGGGAGCACTGTCCACTGCATTCTGAATTTCTCTTGCACACATTTCCAGATGTTCATCAAGTACCCAACTTCACTTACCTCTAAAGAGACTTACAATAAATCTGGACACAGCCATCCCATGCACACTTACACGTCCCTTCTTAAAGGTGGAGCTGAATGATTACTGGTCCCTTACCCTAACTCTGCGCATCCCTCTCCAGGACCCTACCCTACTAATTTGCTTTCTATTCAAAAAAAACAACAGCATGATATTATGCTTTTGTGAATATAAATACAACATTATGTAATGATGAATCAACAATAGTAATAAGTCCTATAACAAAATAAAACAATAGCAGCTGCAGCCTGGAACAGATGGTGAGGAGCCATGCCCAGAAATCAGAAACAGCCTTGGTGCTGAATCAAGAAAATCGAGGCACACTGGGCACTCCATGAGAAACTCAGTCGGACTTCTGCGGCTTGGCCAGTAGGAGGTCTGCTCTCTATACAGCAAACAAACAATCAAAGAGACTTGATGGTGGTTGGAGACTTTGTTTGCATCCCTTTTCCATCCCAATTCAGCCAGCTGTACTGGGCAAGTCCTCCCCAAAGCAATCTATGTGTGGATTCTGGCACCATCAAAGGGGTCCACCAGGGCCATAGAGCATACGTTTATGCCATCTGCAGGCCTTAGCTGAGGTGTTTCCAGACTTCTAGGTTGGTCTGGACACAGGACCTGAGCTGGTGCCTGAGCACCAAGGAGAGCACCACAGCATAGACTGTCTGTGGGATGATAGCCTATCCAAGGTTATCAAAGCCACAATATCACAACTCAGTTCTTTTCTACCAAAGGACCTAAGATAACCAATTGATCGTCTCTTTGGATATTTTCATGAGAAAGGGCTCCTTGGATGGCATGTTGCAGATAAGATCAATTAAGTCTGAAATGACTGCAGAGTAGATACTCTCCATCATTCTTATTGAGCCACCTCCCTGTGATGGAGTGTAGCCACAGGCAGAGATGAAGTTAGTTACAAAGGGCATTGTTCTCTTCGTGTGATTTACTTCAACAAATGTTAAGATAACTACAGAGACACATTTATTACAGATGGATTTAATATTGTGAAAAGCAAACTTTTGTGGCTAGGCATGAAGGCACATGTGTTTAATCCCAGCACACAGGAATCAAAAGCAAGTGGATCTGTGAATTTGAGACCGGTCTGAGCTATGTAGTTCCAGGTCAGTCAAGGCTACGTAGTGAGACCCTGACTCAAAATAATACTTTAGCAAAAAGGAAAAGAACTGATTAGGATGCACAATAAATGTGACTAAAGCCTTTGTAAACATTTAATTTCATATGCTGAGATACTAAATAAGCATAGCATTTCATTATTCAACAATTCTAATTTTTAAAAGACTGTATTAGTACATAGACAGGCAAGAAAACAGCATTTTTAATGGGAATGTCCAAAACTCCTCTTTGGCCTACAAAGTAATGATGGCGGGACCAGAGTGATGACTTAGGCCAGCTTCTGAGGGCAGAAGGAGCAGACTGCACTGGACAACACCATGTGCTTATGCCTGGGCTGATGTGAGCACAGAGAAAGAATTACAGACTCTAACCGCGAGGAGAAAAACCTTTTCCATCACTAAAAGACCTGGCAGTTCCTAACACAGCCAATTTCTTTCCTCTTTCCCCAACCCAAGGCCATTGGTCATTTGAGTCACGTGGATGATTGTACAAACAATGCATTGGTCTTTGGGCTTACTGCTTCCTGTCACAGAAAGTGACAATGTAGTGGTCATAACTGTCAGTGGCGCTTGGTGGCATGAGTTACTAGGAACTATGGACTGCCCACACCTATTGACAAATGTCAGAATACACTTGGAAGAGGAAAGGTGGAGAGATAGGCTGTTCCAAACCAGTGTTCTACTTGGTCTTAACCAAAACCAAACAAACCTAGAAAATTCTCCTTTAAATGATATCTTCAAATAAATCACAATTTCTCCTCCCTCTTTCCTTTTCCTTCTCTTTGTTTTCTGACTGGTTTTGTTTTGTTTGTTCGAGATAAAGTCTTACTATGAAGGCAAGGATGGTCTGATCCTAGCTGTATAGTCCAGGATGGTCCCAAATTCACTGCAATCCTCCTGCCTCAGCATTCCAAGTACTGGGCTTACAAGTGTGCTACCATGCCTTTTCTTTTTATTTTTCTTCATGTATTTTCTCATGTTTCTTTCCTTCAGAATCACCCAAGATACATAAAATGGCTTGAAAGAAGTCAGAAACTTAAATTTAAATATATGAATTATGTTAGCAATTTCGAGGTAGAAAATATGACTGATTAGAATGTAATTACATAGACTGTACGGTTATAAAAACCTAAGCTCCAGATTTTTTCTATGAACTTTTGGGTAATTGTGCTCATACTGATTGTCAACTTGACAGAATCTAGAGTCACCTAGAACACAAGGCTCTGGTCATTTCTATAAAAGGTTACATAAATCAGATTAGCCTCTGGGTATATCTGTGGGGGTTATTTTGGGTTGGCTGAGGTGGGGAGACCCACTCTGGATGTGTTCTGAGGTCTCAGCCTCTGGGTATGTCTGTGGGGTTATTTTGGGTTGGATGAGGTGTGGAGGCCCACTCTGGATGTGTTCTGAGGTCTCAGACTGCATACAAAGGGGGAAGGCAGCTGTACACAGCACCCATCTCTTGCTGCTAGCTGCACATAGGATGCGCCTGCCTTTGTCACACTCTGCCAGGACTTCCCCACCATGCTGGTCTACGCCCTGGAACTGCGAGCCCGAACCAACCCTCCCTTCCTTCGGTTTCTCCTGTCGGGCTATTCTGTCACAGCAACGAGACAGGGAACTAATACAGCAGCCAAAGTGAAAAGCAGAATACAAGAATACAACAACAATACTCTTGTTGTTTATGCTGAACTAGGAGAGATGGGAAACTCATTCTAATTTTTAAACTGTGATTGACTGGCTCCATGTTCTCCGGGAAAGTTTGGTTTCCCATCAGCTAGGTAAAAGTTATACTTGCTTTTTTATTTTATAGTAATGTGCGTAGTGAGAGATTTTATATAGAGACTCATAAAATAGACAGTAGACAGTTTTCATACTGGCTTGAACTCTAATAGTATAAAAGTTTGAGAGCTGTACTAATCTATGGGTATAAAGACAAGTAGTCAGAGGGCAGTCTGAATTACATTCATTTAGCAGATTAACAGTAGTAGATTCTCTTGTAGTAACTATGACCTACTGAGACACAAGTTCTTAACCAGTTAATAGTACCAGACATGAGTTCCATCTTATGGAGTGGGTCTTAAATCCTATCAGAAATTAGTTGATTATTTTCATAACATTCATGCTAGTATTACTCCATTTAGCACCCTCATCGGGCAATCTTCTACTTGCAGTATATGGTGATTAATACAGAAACTCACAACTGACTAAGATGCAAAAAGAAAAGCAAGAGATGTTGGAGTGTTCAGTGCTAAATAAGCATTTCTATCACAGTTGTCTTAGGCTTAGAGATCATCACAAAAGGGAGAGGATTGTAAATGCCAGGGGTCATGGAGCACTGTGGCAGAACAGTGTATTCCAGACATGACCGGGCTGTTGCACATACAAATTCACAGCAGGTATGACTGGATGTCCATGATCTCACAACATCAGAACAGCCAAAATTCCTGCATAGATGGTGGAGGAGCTCCCAAAGTCCTACCTCTAACTAAGGACCGATTGGCAATTGATGGCTGCTGGGAGAGACAATTAACACCGTTGACATTTCTTCAGAGATTTCACCTGAGACTGCCCAAGTCCAGCGGATGACCCTATACCTACACACTTACTGCCAGCACTAAGTGGATTCAGTGAGTTAAAAAAAAAAAAAGTACATGAAAATGAGGGGGGATGGGGTGGTATGGGAGAAGCTGAGGGGAATGGGGGTAGACTTAATCAAAACACTATATACATGTATGGACCTTTCAAGTGATAAATAAAATATGTATACTAAAGAAGAAAACATGTATAACCAAACATATTACCTATTCACACAAACCACAGGTTCTGCCTCTTTAACATTTGGCCACTTTCTGCTTGTGTCTTTTATTCATTTTGCTGTTTTGTTTTCCTGTAGTTATTTGGTGAAGCAGAATTGCAATGCCATCCAATATCTTTTTAAAAGATGTAATAGAGATAAATTATTCATCAGTGATTTGGGGGCCACTCACAACCATTTTACCTTTTGAAGGCCAGTACCACTAAGAAAAAATAATTCAAAAAATAGAAAGATGCCATTCCAGATTCCCATCTTGGAGTCTATTTATATTTCAAGAGGCAATTTTCTATTATCAACAATTTCAAAAACATATAGAACTATTTTATGGTTTCATTTCTATATCAATCTTATCCAGAAGAGCAAATTCAATAGAGAATTACTAATCTGAATCCTTATCCATCAACACATCATTTATTCTGTTGCTGTTCAATATTACAGAATTAATATTAACAATATATTAACATACATAGTTTGCCTACAAAATAAGCAGATTACCTGCTAGATATGGACATGATTGTGATGCTAGACTCCTCACCACCACAGTAAGATCCAGAAGAAGCAACAATTTTCTAAGTGAAGCTGTTCAAACTTAAAATGCCTATATGCAGCAATTTACTAATTCAGGATCAGGGAAGACACTTTTAAATACCTAAGAACTTAGAAATACTATTGGAATTATTGAAGAACTCTGTATAAATGTACTATTTGGGTAAGTAAAAATATAATCCTCACATAAAAAAGAAAACAATAGTTTTGAAAGAATGAGAATGACATTGAAAATCCAAAGCCAGTAGCATCTTATGACCCAGAAGAAACACAAGAGGCTGAAGATAACTGACAGGAGCCACCAGATCTTGACAGCTGGGACCACCGATCAGGAGTGACAGGGTTTCAGTGGCATAGCACTGCCTTCAAATGGGCAGAGCCAACAGACTTTCTGTTTGGAAGATTTTAATTTTTGGAAGATGTCTATAGAGCAGAACCAGAAGAGTTTAATTTTATTAAAGGAAAAATGTAAATAAACCTAGACAATTTAGAAATGATACGTATCAGAAGTTGAAGCAGGAAAGGGAAGTGAGAGGTGGGATGGTGCTCATGATTCCTTTGTGAGTTCATGTACTAGAATGTGGTAAAGCAAGACAATGTTTTAGTGTGAATGTTTGAAGTGAAATAATACATTTTCTTGATCAAAATGGCCAGGTGGAAACACTGTCTTTTCTCCTACAATGCAGTTAAACATACAGGAAAATGAAAAGGTGTAAATCAAGACCACTATAGAAAACTAACCGGAGGGAGCTAGCAAAGCACAACAGATTTTAAAAGGTTTCTGAAGATGGGTGGAGAAATGACGAATTAAACATACTGATGGGTAACTCACAGAATCTATGAGAAGAATGCAGAGCATCACATGCCAACAGATGACTGGGGTGAGGAAGTGGCCTGACAAGATGTTAGTCTGGAAGGGTCACTCACTCCTTCTTCAATCTGATCTCTAGACTGACAGACAGCCATGTGCTACCTCTAAGTACTTCCAAACAAAATCATGGGATCTTTTGCTGAAGAAATCAAATCAGGTCTCTGAAGAGACCTAGGAAGTAAGGTGGCATCTCCATCATTCTGATATTGGAGAAATGTCTGGGGTAAAAGCAGCTTCCCCTTTCTATCTGAACTAAACAAGCTCCTTAGTCTTCGGCACCACCAAACAGCCATATGGATTTAGACATAGAAATTACTGGGTCACAGGATATGCTGAATTTAAGTTTAGTAGACAATAGTAAAAATCATCCCCAAATAGTTGTACTAATGTATATTTGCACCAGCAGCATATTACATTCTAGTTGCTCTTATATCCTTCTCCACCCCTGATTTTAAAAAATTTCATTATTTTAGTCAAGCAGAGTAGTGTATATCTGAGTTCAAGACCAGCGTGGTCTACAGAGTGAGTTCCAGGACAGCCAGGGCTACACAGAGAAACCCTGTCTCGAAAAACACACAAAAAAAGAAAGAAAAGAAAAAAAAGAGAAAAACAAGTTTTTTTCATTCTTTTCAATATTTTGATGGTTATACAATAGTGGCTGTTTTGTATTCCTCAATGACTAAGGAAGAACAACATATTCTAAATACTTGTTTTATGTTTATACAGAAATATAAATAAGTATGTATAAATATTTCTATAAATTAATAAATAAATCTCTTCATTTGTCCAATGGTTGTTCCATTCTTCAGCCCATTTTGATTGTGTTGGTTGTCCTTTTATCATTAGGATGTGCATGTGTTGTGAAGAGTTCTCTTCTTTCATATATATATTATATATATACATATATATATATTAGATAGGAACTGTATCCATTAATTATATGCTTAGTGAATATTTTTCCCACTTTGAACAAAAAAAACTAGATAACAGAAAGAACAAGATGCTGGAGGACATTAGATGTTCAGCGTCCCTGACTTACACAGAAGGAACAACTCCCAGAGATTCTACCTTCTGGCTGGTTAGGGCACCTTTGTAAGACACCTGAGAAGAGCTTCATCTGAATCATGTCAGACTTGCAAATAAGTTGAATCCCAGAGCCCAGCTGACACTTGCTCAATAAAGAGAAGTGGGTAAAAGACCGCACATCATTTCTGGAAATTTGGACTCTAACTGGGGAGGAAAGACCCACATTGAATATGGGAGCTGCCCTCCCATGGGCTGAGAAGAATAAAAGGAAGAAAGCGAGAGGAACATCAGCATCTGTTTTTCTCTGCTTCCTGACTTCAGACACAATGTGGCCACCTGCCTTACATGTCTGCTGCTGTGACTTCCATGCGGTCACAGACTGTGCCTCAAACTATGAGCCAAGATGGACCCTTTCTTCCTGAAGTCACTTTTTATCATATACTTTGTCACAGCAGTGAGAAAAGTCATTAGTATAGGGTCCAACATCAAGACGCCTCGATAAGGCCTCATTTCCTGTGGGACACCAGGATGGGAGGCGTACCACTGTATAAGAGCATGTGAGAGAAGGGCCAGGGGAGCAAGCCAGGAAGCCCAGCTGCTCTCTAACAGCCCGTGTCTGAAGTATTGACCTCAGCCTGTCAGGAGGCACGAGCCTTCACGACTTACCACGTCCTCCAGTCCCCAGCCCGACCCCCAGGACCTCTATGGTGGCAGGTACACTCCTGCATGAGTCTGGGGCAACAGTCAAGCCGTACTACGACCATGGTAAAGGAGAACTCTAATCTTAGTTCTCTGCTCCAATAGCATGTGTGTTCAAAATAAAATCTAACTTCTGCTTTGAAGCTCTGTTTGATCTGGGTTCTTCGTTCGTCACCTCTCACCCCGCTCCCTAGTCTCCCCACATTGGCCCTCTTTCTGTCCTTGACTATGAAAATCTTAGTCCTAACACGGGACCTCCATTAACTTCCCCTTGACTACACTTCTCCCCAACATTCCTGGCTCCTTCTTGTCATTTTATCAGAGGGGTTTCTGAACAGCAGTCAGAAGGAGCACCAGGGTTCCTCTCTACCACAAACTCAACTCTGTCGGTTTTGAGTCCCTCTGATGGCAGTGTCTTCTCTATTGTGATAAGCATCTATAAGTGGAGAAGTGACTATTCACTGTTGTCCACAGGAGATCCCTGGGGGAAGGAGGTCTATGGAAAATGCAATGTTTGGAATACATTGTATAAGAGGTTAATTTCACATAGTATTTCAATGACATTAAATTAAAAGTGTTTGGTTTTGTTTTTTTAACTCCTAGTTAGTTTTTAAATTTCCATGGTAGGATAAGTAGCTTCCCTTTCCAAGACAAAAATGAATCCAAGTTGAGTTTACCTAGTTTAGACTTGATGATGGAAACTTCTCTCAGCTCTGCTTAGAAGGACACTCATGTGCCTTTAAATTCAGGCAACCTAAGGACTGGGGAGTTCTTACTCCCATAAGACACATGTCTTAGGTTTCTTATTGCTATAAAGAGACACCATGACCACAGCAACTGTTATAAAGGAAAGCATTTAATTGGGGCTGGCTTAAGTTTTAGAGGTTCAGTCTATTATCATCATGATAGGGAGCATGGTAGCATGCAGACAGATGAGGTGCTGGAGCAGCTGAGAGTACTACGTCTTGTAAGCAACAGGAAGTCGACTGAGATACTCGGCAGTATCCTGACCATAGGAATTCTTGAAGCCCATCCCCAGAGTGACACACTTCCTCCAACCCACTCCAACAAAGCCACACCTCCTACTGGTGCCCCTCCCTCTGAGAGTATGGGGACCAATTACATCCAAACTAACACAACATTTATTCTTTGCTTTTGCGCAAAGCAAACAATGTTAGACACATCACGGATTAGAGTAAGCTGAAAGAAATAAACATCCCAGGAAGGAGACCTTGGAAGGAAACTTAAATGAAGATTAACTAACTATTAAATAAGTGATATCAATCTTGGCCCAATGGTTAAGGATAGCTGTGGAATTTACACACACACACACTTCCAATAACAATATCTGTCAGCTACTATATATTAAAATTTTATCATTGCCAACCAGTATGTTAATGCTTACCTGCTAAATAGAATAAATCTATCTTATTAGGGAAATGAAAGTGACTGTTTTCCCCTTGTCCCCACTAAAATTCCATTGCCATTAAATGGCTACTGTGAGTCTGTAGGATAATGATACACTCAAGAATCCCAACAGATACCAGTTGAATATAATATACAATGCCTGCCTCTCAGGTGTTTACCTTCCTATGTGGGCAAGACCACTGAACAAATTCAATCCAGAATTCCACATTAAAGAGAAATCAATATGGAAGTATGAGCATATCCACAGAAATCATATCCATGACATTTAAACTGAGTCCCCGAAGGAATCAGAGTTGGGAGGAAACTTCTACTACAAAAGAAGACTAGCACATAGCCATGAGTAACTGTGGGAAAGAATGCTGCTCATGAGGGGAACTGAAAGCAATTCAACATTGGCCAGAGAAGAAAGTATATGTGGATACTGCAAGACTTGCTGTCAACAAATGACCATGAAAGTTGTAAGCCACCCAGAGCAGTCTGAACACAGGATGTCACTGAACAATGTAAAGAAGGGGATGAGTGATCGTATGTTTTTATGTTCTCAGAGATTATCCTTCAGGTGTGGCTGAAGGTAGGGGTGGGTATTGGTTGCACCGAGACCATGGTGATTAGTATCATAAGTCAAATTAGAGACAGTAGAAAAGAATAAAAGACAATGTTAGCCTACATAGGAGATAATACTCGCTCCTCTAAGAAGCCACTGAATGTCAAATAAGAAGCCCAGTCCCAGCTGTGGGCATCTTCCTTATGAGCTGTTGATTAAGAGTGACTCAGAGACTGCCCCTCCATACAATCTATTGTTATTGCTCATGGTTACCTACCAGGACTTTATGCTAAGACCCTACTGCTGAAGATAGAATGCGCTTTTGCCACAGAAAATGGAGAAATCAAGCTGGTACTGACCAGGAAGCTTCCTCTCTATTGACTAACTTTCTCATTAGCAGATCATGCTACTCAAGCTTCTGGCAGAGCAGCGTGGGAGCCTCAACACCCTTGTCCAGCTAAGAACTTTGTGAGCTACCATAATGACCACTTGGCAGGATACAGCCTGGGTGCAATGGTGGTATGGATGTTATGGGGGTAACCAACCTCCAAATACATGCCTGCCACTGTGGGCCAAAAGGGAGAGAGCCTCCTGCTATTCCTTTGCTAGATGGACATACTGTCAAACTGCCTTCTAAATTTGTATCTCTATACCATAGATTAGTGCTTCTCTCAGAGCTTATCAGGAAAGTTTATCTGTGTCATGGACATCAATTAAGCCAGAACTCACACCTGGTCTAAGTGCAAAGACTAAGAATCTGCGGAGGGCTTAGCCACAAATGGGACATCTATATCACACTTCATCCCTCCCAGGCTCAGAGACTATTTTGGGGGGTGGGGGTATTTTAAGAGCCAGAGATTAGGAAGAATCAGAAAGAAATACTATCTTCTAAACATGACAGGACTGCTGTGCTCATGAACTTAGCATGGCCTTACAGCATCTGTGGTTGCCTGCATGAAGATCTGGATAACATTAAGCCAGGCAGCATTCCAGCATGGAGGCCAGGGAGGGTCTCAGGAGTGCCCAACTGTAACTGAGAGATATTGAGAGTTGATGGCCTCTGGGGTAAAGGATGTCAGTCCCTTAAGGGTGTGGCCCATGGTAGGTTGACCATGCTCCAATGGGTGGACCCATACCCATGAATATATGGGCAACACAAATTGGAACCAGTGGGTTATTTTTCAAAAAGGACATAAAATTGGAAGGGTAGAATGGATCTGGAAGGAGTTTAGGTGAATATAATCAAAATACATTGTATGCATGTATGAAATTCTCAAAACATTAATAAAATTTCATATTTAAGAAGAGTAGAAGAGAATGAGAACTTAAAGGTGACTTCTTGGTTTGCAGATGACTATTCAGAAGAGAATACTGAAATTTGTGGTAAAGGGCACTTCCAAGTCAGGAAAGTCATGTGCATTTGTGTCTTGGGATCCTGACTTTTACTCATCCACAACTGCAGTGCTTCTAACACTGGCAGAGCAGCGGGCCGCTTTCTTGTCTCGGGGAAATTCATTTCATCTAAGGAGGAAGAGCGCTTAAAAGGAAGTAAGCGAGACTCACCAGCCATCGGAGTCTAAGAGGATTCCAGAGAGGAAAATTAGGTGCTGCTCAAGCTAAGAAACAGAGCCTCCTGGCTGGCAAGAAAGCTAAAAGAAATTGAATAAAACTGAATGTCCGTGCTAATGGTTATCACTGAGTGAGTCGCCCCAGATGGGTAAGAGTCCCAAAGAGCTATGAGCCCAGAGCATCCACGGAGAGCATCATAGGTGACAGCACAGGCTGGCAAAGTTGTCATATATAGGTGTGACGGGGACAGAGTCAAAACTTGGCCAATTAGACAGTAGTAGGCTGCCTCAGAAATATCTTACGGGTGATCACAACTACTTCCTGCTTCTTGTCGGGTTGAAAACTGGAACGTCTGGATCTTCTTCAACCAACTTGAGAACTCCCGGAAGCCTCCCGGAAGCCGCAGCCTCGCACCAGCAGGGGCTTTGTTGCGATGGGACAAGGCCCGAGAACTATGCATTATGAACCAAGATGACCTTACCAGACGTTAGTGAGGAGACGTAGGGGAGAAAACCAACACCAGATAAACACTGTGGTCTGCAGGCTTCCGCCTAATGGTCCTGGTAAAGTGTGCTGTGAGGAGAATGCCACAACATGGCTCCCTGAACTCTAAAGCAGCCCCCTTGTCAGGCTTTAGAAATCTCTGGCATGTGAAGAATATTCTTAGAGGTCTTAAAGGTATCCACAAGAGTTTTTAATTCCATGTTTCTACTTCACTGATACCATAAAATCAATACAAACCTATTTTGAATTGCTGTCACGACTCCTACAAGTCCAGGCCTACCTGCCCTGTAAAGTCAGCACTGCCTTTATCCCCCGTTCAGCAGCATTTGTGGCCAGCAGTACTTGGTTGTTGTGGACTAACGCTGAGGGGAAACCACAAAGAATATCCTTCAAAAGTAATTCTGTAAGTAGAGTCCCACTAAGTACTCTAGCAATGCCAGAGTACCAAGTCACTGCTGGAATATGTTAAGTAGCTCAACAGTTGATACTGAAGATACTAAAGAAAGTCTAGAGCAATTCTAAGGTGACAGTCAGGAAGGACGGCGTACATGCTGCTTCAGTAAGTGACAGAAACATCTTCTGGCTTGGTTAGAAAAGAAAGCCCCAGGGGATGACTTGGGTCACACAAGCAAGGCAAGCAGGAGAGAAGGTTGAGAGCACAGCAAAGTGCTGCTGGGCCATGGCTGAAAGTTCAGAAGCTTATGTCTGCCATATAATGGCAGACCCGTCACCCTGGGAATGCTGTAAGGGAGAAAAAGATTGAACGGGGGTCTTCTGGCTCCTGAGCCTCTTCGGTCTTAGTGTTTGGTTCTGATGGACAGTCAACAAAGGCAGAGTTTGAGGTATGGTTCTTAGTTAAGTTCCTAAGGCCAGAGAGAGTTTCATCTACTGAATGATGAGAAAAGGCATACGGCTAAATGGTACTGCAGGCCAACAATAAACACAAACTCAGCAACAGTTTACTGAGAATGTCTTCTGTGTTTGCCACTCAGGTACTTCAGATAACAGAACTGGTACAGTCCCTGCCCACGGGCAGCTTTCTATAATCTAGTGATGTAAGGAACGGCCCAAATTGTTGGACCACACTGACACTATAAAGGGTCCTCCCTACCCTACCCCTGCATTGATGTTTCTAATAAAATAAACAGTAGTGCCTGAAGCCCTGGGAAGAAGTCAGTAACATTCTCTTGTACCCCTCTATTAAGGGTGTGGCTCACATTCTAGCAGGAATAGCAAAGCCTTTCACCCTGTCTAAGAAATGCAGAATCCAGGCCCCGAGCCCTGTATCCAACCACATACCACTGACATTTGAGAAGCTCCATTTTCTCAAAACATAAAAACAATCTAAACATTAAGAGAAATAGCTGGGCTCTACCTATGAGCATAAACAACAAATATCTCATATGTATTATTTGTAAAAAACAATTTGGATTTCATTACAGTTTCTCTGGATGCTCACTTATTTCAAGAGGTTTGGAGCTGGCCAAGAAAAGTGTGTCTGGCTAATAACCTAAAAATAAATTCTCAAGTTCCCTCTATAACTTCTGCATTTCTCATACTTAGTTTTTAACTTTTACTTCCAAATGGCCTATTGAAAAAGGGAAAAGCCTTGATTGCTTTGGCTTTTCTTAGGAATGTTATGAAACCTCTGAGTGTGCCACTCACTTATTTAGACTATTTAAGATTTTTAAATGAAATTATAAATGTAATCATTTACCAGTAAGACATCAATTTTAATCTTAAATAATGCAACTATCACGAAGTTTTCCACCAATTACAGTTAAAATATGGAGTTCTTAGCACTAGCTACAAAGAAACATGAGAAAATATGATGTTTTATGCACGTGTGTAGGACACAACGTGCGCAGAAAGGAGGAATTTTTTGACATTACATTAAAGTATTTCAGCGTTCTTGTTGCACACATAAACAAGCAAAATGAGAACTATTTGGGAAACACTGTCAGCTCTAACCCGCTCACTTCCTCACACCACTCTGCACACTCAGGGTTTTCAACGACCTTTCCCATCACCTGAGGGCCTTGGCTCCTCACTGTCCATCGAAATCTCCAGCTACCCCAGGTGTATTTCCCTTTTTCCTGACAACTGCTAACAGCACTCACACAGCACCCCTTTATCGCCTCTGTAATGCACGCAGTCTTTAGTTTTGTTGCTAATTTAATCTCTATAATGAGAACTTAGACTCCACATCTGTAATAAAGTTCTGATCGCAGAGTAGCTACACAATAAATACTCAGTCATTGATCTACTATCTAAAACTCTCCTCTGTCAAACTGAATAACAAGGAAAAGAAAAGTCCTCATGCTACTTAATTTAAATAAGGCTGAGAATGATTAGACTTGATACGATTTACCAGCCACCTGGCCCAAGCGCAGAAACTTGGGGGTTTCACGACATTTGGTTACTCTTTTTTTATTGTTCAGTCTCCCCTTCCAATTAGCTGAAGAACTAAAAACACAGAAAATGTTCTTCACTGGGTGTTTCTGAACCCACAGAATTTATCGTTATTAGTAACAATCTACTGAGCACAATCAAATGGGAGCTATAAATACAGGCCACGCGGTCTAATAAGAGTTCACAGGCACATGTCTGTCCTCTAAGAAGATATAGCTCAATTTGAAACTGAGTCTACACATGACTCCATGACTGACCCTCAGGAAACCCGAAATGAACTGCAAAATTCCCCACCTTCTGTTGTCTTGATATTTTCTAAATTTTATCCTGTCTTCAAAATCCACTACAAATTCCTTCTCTTCTATAAAGCTTTCTTCTACACCTACAGAGAACCACCACACCCCTTTTCTATAAACTGCAATTAAAATGAGACTTCAAACCATATCAAAGAGTAGCTGTTCTCATAAATGCTTTGTGTTCGGGCCTTATCTTCTCAGCTAGGTTAAATGTATTGCTGTCTCCACCAAGCTGATACAGAGCCAGGGAAAAGCTGCCAACCAAGCTGAATAATTCTACTTACTACAAAAGATGATTCCACTGCTCAATGCTAGCAGGACTGAAAGCTGTAGAGGTGAATTCATGACCTTCATGAAAAAGGTGAATGATTGAGAACCATTAAAAAAATCAAATAAACCAAAAATATTTAGGCCCGCAGACTTTTCTTAAACTATTTTTATTATGTTTTAATGTGTGTGTGTGTGTGTGTGTGTGTGTGTGTGTGTGTAAGTGTATCCCACAGCATTTGTGTAGAGGTCAGGGTCACAGCTCTCTCTTAACACCATGGGGCTCTGAAGAATGAACTCAGAACTCAGGTTGTTAGGTTTGGTGGCAAGCCATTTTGCCCACCGATCCATCCCCCTAGCCCTGAAAACACTGTAATTTAAGATGTAGATGCTCATGAACATGTCATCAGATACACTGAAGCATCAACTCATAAGAAACATGCTATCTCCACTTACAAATCAGCCTCAGGGACTAATAAGTTCAGCTCAGTCAGTTTTCCAAAACAAAACACCAAATCTTTTAACACTGGCCAGTCCTCATAAACCATAAAACAGCCGCCAGTCTATCAACTATAACTGGAGGATTTTTAAAGTTCCTGGAATAAATGTCATCCTGAGTACATTTTTTTTCTTGCCCTATAGGAAAATAATAGAAACCTCAATTTTATTAGAAAACTTTAACATTCCAAATGGCGTCATAGTCAGCTCACCCCTCGCACCCAGGTCCAGTCCATATGCTTCAGAACTCCTACCCCTTCACACAAGTTCCCAGAGATAGGAGGAAAAAAAGAACTTCACACAAGATCTGCTGACGTCAACAGAGCGTTTGCGTGCAAAGAGTCTTGTGGATGCTTAGACAGTGTGTTGTAACTTTTCTTAAGGCCTCAATTATTCAAAGAAACCTCACTTCTAAGGGGGGTAGGGGGGTGCAGCACTCTCTTTCAAGGAAAAAATAGCAACTAAATCATGAACTAGCTGAATGTGCTTCAAAGTGTGTCCTTCAACTAAAAGTCTGCATTCTGGTCTTGTCACTGTTAAACTTCACACTGATGTCTAATGGTGCCTGCCACACATCTTTAGGAGAAAAACAATAAAAAGCAGACAAGGCACCAAGGATAAAGTGACAAAAACCTACAGACCCTGGAATGGTCAGCTTTTTCTTCTTTGTTTCATTCCATAGTTTTACTGGTGCCAAATGTCACCAAGGAACCTGAGTTCTCGTGGTTTTCTGATCATGTGATGGGTGTTATAAAACCTACAACAAGCTCAACACAAAAAGAAATACAAGTGTTGCTTTTTGGATTTGGTTTTGTTTTGTCTTTGTAGTTTGTGCTATGTAGTAGAGAACAGTGAGAATCAAATAAATAAATAAATAACCCTAAATCAAAGAGAGCTTGTCTGGCTCTTGAACGTCTATAATCAAGGCAGGGTAACTTGTTCTATCACCTTTCTTACTAATGCAACCAAGATGACTCATAACTTGATATATCTATGTGAAGCAATTTAATGAAGCTTTAAAAGCACTCATAAAGGGTGGGAGGTTTCCTGCACCCTATTCAAGCACCGGCATTCCAAGCACACCCGAAGAACAAGAACCCCGAAGTACTGAGTATTTAGGGACAGGGAGCTTCCCCTAAGGAAACTTTTTGTTTGTCTGCTCCTCAAGATCGTCTATTTCCTGTAGTATGCCTCTTCCTCCCCGACAGCAGACTGGGAAAACATCCTGGTGGAAGCTGTTCTTGTTTGTAAAGCTGAATCAATTAGTTCAAAATAAGGGCAGATACCTTTTTCAATACCTATATGAAAAGAAACCTTTTCATTCCAGGAAAGAAAGCATCACCTAAATGAACCACAACACCATTCATTTGACATGGCCCAGATCTGAGACTTTTAAAAACAACATCAAGACAGAAGATGCTGTCTAATTGTCAAGAACCTCGTTCTCCTGAGCCCTTATGAGTGTCGGGGAGAGATCAGCTGACAAGTTATTCTGATCTGTTTCAGTTCCATAAACCGTGTATACAGATCTGTTCTCAGGGCCAAAGTGATGAAAAAATGAAAGACGACAAACTTTCTGCCCCACTTCCCCAGTAGACTTTCATAAAACCACTTTAATATCCCCAGAGTGATGGGGCCAGAAACAGCGGGGTGCAATGCTGTCTCCAGAGCAACAGCGCCAGAACACACTGGGTCTGGCCATCCCAGCCCTTACTGCCCACTGTGGTGTTGGTGTTGGTGTTTAATGTATGATATTGCTATTAGCCGAGTGAAGAAGTTTATTCCACATTTGAATTTTGCTACTTTTGTCTTACTGGTGGTTTTTTATCTTTTCTTTGAACTCCTAAAGGACTTATCCAGAGCTTCCATAAGACACTTACATTTCCTTCCCATCTGATACTTGTTTTTGGGTAAATGATATGCTTGTGTGTTCATAAATAACATAGAATTAGACATATACAAAGAGATAGAAATAGCTATTTCTTTTTCATAACAGGAAGTAAGAAGAAATAATTTTTTTGCGTTCACATGCATATGTGTGTATATAGACATATACATGTATTCATATTTGACCTATGTATATATTTAAAGACATGATCTCCCAACACCGACACACACACACACACACACAGCAGTGGTTTTTTGGGACACTAGGCGCCTCTTCTACACTGTTTTACTTGTCTCATTTCCCACTTTGCCCAGAGCACTAGGAAGGATTGTAAAGGGAATGTGGCCTCCTCCTTTGTTCTGGTTACAGCTGTGACTGTCTGAATGAGCTTTCCAAGGGCCCAGGGTAACGGTCTTGACCATAACTGCTCACAGAAGCCATGAAAGGATAAGCAGGCAGCCACATGAACATGATGCTCTTTAATTATGAGGTCCTATCGTGGAAGGAAGGCCAGCAGACAGGCAGACACATTCCAATTACACTAATACACCTTGTAAACATCAAATATTTTTAATCTGAGATTAAAGAGAGCCTGTATCCTCACAACACTCCTGAGACTGCATCTCAGGGCTGCTGCCCGTGCTGCTGGTGAAACAGGATTTCCTTTGGTCAAAATAGACTTTCACAAAAATAACAGCCTCGAGTCTGGAGGTGGTCACATGCAACTTCCACCGCAAGCTGTCCAAAATTTCAAACGCACTTCTTTAAAACCTTCAGAAAAGACAGAGTTCAAATTTTCAGAGGAAACTGATTAATGTCTTTGTTTTCCAGAGACCGTGCTCAGTTCTGAACCCTTGGTTAGGGCTGGGTGGTTGTAGGCCTTGATCTTAAATTTGGTTCTTGTGTGGGTTACCTGCCTTTGCCTGGTGCCAGCTCTGGAGCTATAGAATGAGACAGAACTGTCCCAGTCACATCCAATCATTCAAGTCAGCTAGGGGGAATGATTCCAAGGCAATCTGAGGGGAAGCAGCGATTAAACTGAATAAAACCACATATGTGCCATCTAACAGTAGACCTTCCGGCAGGCTATCATGATATGGGATGCACACATAAACACACATATACATACATATATATATATATATATGTATATATATACACACACACATACAAATATATACACATACACACAGGTATATATACACATATACATGTATACATATATTCACACACACACATATATATGAAGGTCCTGATCTTAATTCACAAATGTTAGAATTGTTAAATTAATGTTCATAGGAACAGAACCTTCATTTAAATCAGTAAAACATTTGTTTAAACTAAAAACTTCTGCTTTAGTCCTTTCCCGCCTAGATAACATTGCTCCAGCAGTGAGGAGGTTTCAGACAATAGTTCAGGTGACTGTGTGTGTGAGAGAGAACCCACCTCCAGTGCACACATGGTGCCCTTGTATCTTCACATGGTAGAAGGGGTAAGAATGTCTCTCAAGCCAAATTTAAGATCGAGGCCTACAACCAGCCAGCCCTAACCAAGGCTACAGAACTGACCACAGTCTCTGGAGGAATATAAAGACATTCGTGTTCTCATTAGAACACTAATCCCTGGTTAACTCGTAACCAGGTTAGCTCCTGATAACATCACCTAGGGAAATCAGGATTTCAAGATAAGAATTTGGGAGGGAAGCTAGCTCAGTTGTTAAGAGCACTTGCTGCTCTTGCAAAAGACCTGGGTTCAGTTCCCATCACACACACAGTGGCACACAATCATCCATAATTCTAGTTCCAGGGGATCCTCATGGGCACCAAACAAAATACTCACACACTTAAAATAAAATAAATGAATCTAAAATAAAATAAACTCCAGGATAGTCAGAACTAATCTAAAAAAAAAAAAAAAAGATTTGGGGGTAGACACAAATATTTAGAACATAACACTCTCACCTTCTTAGACTAATCAATTGTACATCAGCGATAATATTTGTAGATAGTCTGATGAAAAGTTTGGGGGCAAAAAACTTTTATACAAGCATTACAACTTTGGAACTTAGGAGAATCCGATAAGTAGAAAAGGCGGGTGGGTTCTTAAACTATCCTGTAGCAGCATGAACTTCTAATTCTTCAGTCACATGATTCTGAAGTTTTGTGTATCATTTCCTAAAAGTGAATGGTGTTTGTGTGTGTGCGCGCAAGCATACACTTGTGTTTATGTATATGCAAGTGCATGGGAAAGGCAGAAGACAGCCTCAAGTGTCCTTCCTCAGGTTCTATCCATCTCTTCCCTGTGAGATGGAGTATTTCACTAGCCTAAGATTGTCAGTTTGTCTAGGATGAGTTGCCAGCCAGTGCCAGGAATCTGCCCATCTCTACCTCCTCAGACTGGAATTACAACATGCATGCCCACGCCAGCTTTTTCTGTGGTCCTGGGGGACAGAACTCAGATCCTTGCACGTGCAGGACAAGCACTTTGCTGACTGAGCTACCTCTCTAGCCTCCAGAGTAAATTTCATGCTACAAGTTGAGGGAAACTGAGCTTTATGAGCATCTTTACACAGGACAAACTCTCTGGCCCCAGGAACGGTAAACAATCTATAATCCAGATGTAATAATTCCCCTGACCTAGTAGCTTTTTTTTTTTTTAATAATTGGAGACCATTCAAAAGACAAGAGGTGGGTATTGCAAAATTATAAGCCCATCTACATCCTCATGCAATCCACCACAGCTCAGCTCATTCCCGGGCTCATACAGACTAATGCGAACATGCAGAGCAGCCCAGCTCATCCCTGGGCTCATACGGACTAATGTGAACATGCAGAGCAGTGCTTATGAGAAGATGCCATCATAGAGGGGCAGTACTTCATAACTAGAAGAAGCAAACTACAGCATATCCCTTATAATTTACACAACTGGTCAGCTGACACTCAGAGAAGAGGAGCATTGACAGGTACATTTACCTGACAAACACCGTAACAACTTGTCTTAGAATTTTTATTGTTGTGATGAGACACCATGACCACAGCAACTCTTCTAAGGAAAACATTTAACTGAGGGGGCTCGCTTACAGTTTCAGAGGTTCAGTCCATTATCATCATGGCAGGGAGCATGGAGGTGTGCAGGCAGATGTGGTGCTGGCTACATCTTGGCTTGCAGGCAAGAGGAAGTTGAACAACACACTGGGTGATATCCTGAGCATAGGAAATCTCAAAGCCCACAGTGACACACTTCCTCCTACAAGGCCATACCCATTCCAACAAAGTTGCTCCCTATGAGATTATAGGGACCAATTATATTCAAACTACCATATTCCACTCCCTGGCCTCCATAAGCTTGTAACAATATCATAATGAAAAATGCATTTAATTCAACTTCAAAAGTGCCCATAGTCTATCACAATCTAAACAATGTTTAAAAGTCCACAGTTCAAAGTCTCTTCTGAGATTATACACTCTCTTAACTGTAATCCCTTGTATGTAATTGTTCTATTTATGCTGTCTGCATGCCAACCCCACCTATCCTTTCTCCTGCCTTGCTATTGGCCATTTAACTTTTAATTAGGCCATCAGGTGTGTTAGACAGGCACAGTAACACAGCTTCACAGAATTAAACCGATGCAACATAAACAAAAGTAACATACCTTAAAACAATATTTCCTAACATTTCTCCCTTTTTGTATAAATAAAAATAAAGTTTTCAACTTTAATATAGTAAAACTGTACGCAACAAAAAGAATTATCAAAAAAGAATTACATTTACATTACTTTGTCCATTTGTATTTAGCATATTCAAAGAAAATAATGCATTATCTATCCTATCTTAGTGAATCCAAAGTTTAAACCTAACTTACTTTCTATCATACCTAAGAAAAACTGAAACTATAACTATCTAGTCCACCAAAGACCCAGAAGGATGTAATATTATCTAACAACAGAGACATTTGACTGCCTGGACAGTCACCCAAAGTTCCTCTGCAACACTGGGGCATCCATCTTCGGCCGACAGGCCTAGAGTATCTTGACAGACTTTTCTATGAAGCAGGGATTTTGGATTGTCCTGCCTTGCTTTGGCAAAGTTCAGCAGTCACTTTCCTCTGTGTCCTGAAGAATGTCTAACGATTTCTTCTGTGAAGTAGGAGCTCTGAGGGCTCATTCTGCCTTATTTTGGCAACGTTCAACAGTCTTTTTCCTGTGTGTCTTGCATGTTCAGTCTGCACAGCACATTGTTAGCAGTCAAAGACAAGAATAGTTTCTTTGCCCAGTGGTTAACCTTGTCACAATAAAATCAAACTCCAAAGGAGTTTCTTCAATGCCCATCATCTTCTCTGAAGTAAATTGGTGTTGCCAAGAGCAGATGTGTCTTATTGTCATGAAAAACTTAAGTTAACAAAACATTTTAAGTGCATATTCTATAGGTCTTTGAAAGGTTTGAAGACCATCTATCTAAAATGTATTTCTATATGATCTAGAAAGCATACCTAATATATCTATAAATTTGATTGTTATATATGAATAGCTACTAACCTATGTTTCCTGATTATCCTATATACTTTATAATAATAGCTTTCAAAAACTACAATTTTACATTACATTTTCAAATAAACTGCATAGGTACAATACTTTAAACAAGAATAGAAGTATACATACAGTATTTTAACAAAAATAACCTTAAATTTTTACCAATGTACAAAAATCCTTTAAACAAGAGTAGACATATATACACCGTGTAACAAAACTAACTTTAACATTGTATCAATATACTATATTCCCCTAAAAGTTCATAAATATCCATAATCCACCAAATAAACAAAACCACCCACACCCCCCAACTCTTGCAAATGTGGGTGTAGTTTTCTCTAAACTGCTTCCTGCTGTCTTTGGACAAAGTATTTTTAGGGTTCCAGAGAGAAAATTTTAAGATAATGACCAAGTCCTGGAAAGACCAGCAGTAACCTTTGCTAATAGATATCACCTGTCAAGTTTTAGGAGGTCTCTCCTGATGAAACCTGATCCATATTAACCCTGAAGGAATCCACAGCCACTTATCTCCTGTGGGAACAAAACTCCAAAGCATTTTTGATTTCCATTGACAAATACATTTTTTGACTTTTTAAAAGTTAAGGCACTCCTAAGCCGGGCGGTGGTGGCGCACGCCTTTAATCCCAGCACTCGGGAGGCAGAGCCAGGCGGATCTCCGTGAGTTCGAGGCTACCAAGTGAGCTCCAGGAAAGGCGCAAAGCTACGCAGAGAAACCCTGTCTCGAAAAACCAAAAAAAAAAAAAAAAAAGTTAAGGCACTCCTAAAGCATGTAGGTTGATTGATTTCAACAGTCCCTCTTTCAATTCCAGGTCTCTTTGCAGCTGTCATTTGCTTTTCAACAATCAAAAAATTCAAAATCAACACAATAACATATAGGATCCAGATTCCCTGTGTATTTCCCATCTTGCATGGCTCTTTTTTTTTTTTAACTCTCTCTTTAAAGACTTTATTTTATAAACCACTCATTTTTTTCTATGACTATACGCGTTCCTTTCCTTAAGCCTGTGCACATTGTTAAACACACTGTAACCTGTTTAGAGGTTTTTCCCTCTGGATCTCTTTTATTGCACATCTCTAGTCTTTTTTGACCTTATGAGGAAGCCTCAGACTGATAAGGTACACCTGGATCCTCCGCCTGCTTCTCAGGTCATGAAGCCAAGTGTGAAACTCTCGACTGATCGGTCAGAGGTTTGTCTGACCAGGAACTGCATTCGACCTTCCGAGAGCTCTAGAATGCCAATTCTTGCACTGCTGCAAGCATTTTTACTTCATTTTTTGTTCCTACTTAACATACTAACTGCTCAAGAGCTCAGTGACCTGCTGAAAGCGTCCAGCTGAAACTCTTAAAGGAGCCATACCCCTTTTTCTTGTTGTTCATCTTTCTTAAGCTCTTGATGGATATTCGAGCCCCAAGTTGGTACGCCAAATTGTTGTTGTGAGTTTTTCACTCTTGTTGGGGGTGGGGGAGGGCTGCCACCCAGCTCCCAAATGAATTTACACACAGAGGTTTATTATTACTTATAAATGCCCGACCTTAGCTTGGCTTCTTTCTTGCTAGCTTTTCTTAAATTACCCCATCTACCTTTTCCCATTCTCTTACTTCTGTAAATCCTACTCTTACCCCATGGCTTGCTGTGTAGCTGGTGGCTAGTCCCTGATGTTCTCTTCCTTCTCTGGCTCCTCCTTTTCAATCCTCTCTTCCCAGATTTCTCCTTCTATTTATACTCTTTGCCTGCCAGCCCACCTATCCTTTCTCCTGATTCGCTATTGGCCATTCAGCTTTTTATTAGATTATTTTATCAGGTGTGTTAGACAAGCACAGTAACACAGCTTCACAGAGTTAAATGCAACATAAACAAAAGTAACACATCTTAAAATAATATTCCCCAACAATCCCCCATAAAATCAAAATTTAAAAAAAATCACATACTTTCAAGGTGTAATGGCACAGGATATACATTACCATTCCACAACATAGGGAATGGAGTATAGTGAGGAAATACTGGACCAAAGTAAGACCGAAAACCAGCTGGGCAAACCCTAAACTCTGCATCTCCATGTCTAATGCCAAAGTACTCTCTAGCTCTCTAACTCTGTTCAGTTTTGTTGACTGCAACATACTTCCTTCCCTTGGGCTTCTGTGGAATCACAGAAACTTGGAAGACAACAGAGTCACTGCATCTGAAATGTGCTTCAGAAAGATGGATCTGGGGAGGAGGAGAAGGCTGATTCCAGGGAAGCCAGACAGAAAGCAGGGAGACCAAGTAGAAGGTTATGGCCCACATGCAGGGTGAGACCTAAGACAATGACTGTGGGACTGGAGAAGACAGGGTTGGAGCCCAGCTCATAAGGTTGGATTATCATCACGGTACTTAAGAAAAGAAGAGCCCCTGTGCCGGGGAGGCTCCTCAGCTCTTGGGTGCTGGGAGACAACATGGGGGGGGGACACAGGGTTCGTGTGTGTCAATGAGCTGACGTTGAGGCACCTGTTGCACAACCAAGTTTAAGATGCAGGAAAGAGGTTGATGAGGAGGAATAAACACATCTCAGGCTCATCAGGTTTGAAACATGCTGAGAAGGAATGAGGTCAGCCAAAAAGAAAACATGAGTAGGAAAGAAGAGCCAAGAGTTAGGACTGTGGGTGACGACGAACAGAGTCGTCACAGTCTCCATGCTGAGTCACACTGAATGTGAGAACTGGGAATAAGAACATTAAAGGAATATTCTAAATGGTAAAACTGCCTTAGATTAAGCATAGTAAAGTTTGGCTAAAACTTACTGTATTTGACTACAAATAACCAGATTCCCACTAGCTCATAAATTTAATGAATTTCTTTTGGTTTAAACCTTTTTGTTTTCCTGAAACTCTATGTGAGAATTGCTGCATCATAAATGACCTCATTTCCAATTCCAAAATTGTTTTTACTTTTCATAAGACGTGAAAGCGATGCATCAGAGCAGAAACGGGTATTTTTAAAGATCATAATCTTTTAAGGGAATCATCTCTATTAAACGTCTTTTTTCACTAGAATTACTAATGCATTACAAAAACTCGCATTTCTTTAAATAGAAATGAAAAGTCCACTTTCCCATAACTTAGATTAGAAAGTCCGCTTCTCGTTTGCGAGGGACTTTTTATAGTTGCAGCTTAAATTCTGGATGGTTTTTACAAGGCAAAGATGTAAATCCTCCTACAAAAGAGGAACTTTCACAATTATCAAAAACCAAGAATGCTGACAGGAGGGATTGGGGGAGAGTATCTTACCATGGCTCCTGATGGAGAGAAGCAGAGTCCCTGAGCTACCTTCCCAAGGTGGAAGCCTACATGTCCCAGGCTCTTCCTAATGCTCCTCCTGTGTTTAATCTGTCTGACTCCAAAGGCAGGTACCACACAAAAAAGCAAAACTCTGCTATTGAAGCCAGCTGCGTTCATTCCCCTCTGACTGTCTCTCCTTCCACCTCCCACAGGTAGTTTTCACAGACAAAATGTTTTAGGTCAAACGGGCAACTTTTCAACTTCATGGTGCATGTGACTTATTAGCAAAAATCCTTTTGTAGGCTTGTTTTGAAAAACTGCAAGGACCCAGTATGATCCTGGGTGACGTATAAAAGGACCTTCTCTTAGAAGGAGGAACTTGAAAGCAATCCCGACATCCCAGAATTCACTGTGTTTCTAGTAAATATGATCTGTTTGGGGGCAGAGAATTTTAAGGCTTTGGCAGAATTCAGAGATGTAGAGTCTAGGTCCAGTATGTATGTATGTATGTATGTATATATATATATATATATATATGACAGGGCTGATGTCACAAGCCAGTGGCTCAGAGAGGCCATACAAGGTACAAGAGTTCACTTCGCTTTCCTTAGGGTGCTATCCATCTGGTTCATAGTCAGATCTAGCAGTAAAAGTGTGACAGTGAACACAAGGAGTCGTAGCTAGACGAGGAGTGTCCTTTACAAATTAACAAGACAGGAGACAGCACAGAAAGAGTCTGAAACGTCCAATATGCAACTTTTTAAAACATGGGTGATGTAGAACTATGCCACGGCAATTATACACAATTATGTGAATTCCTTAGAAATATCACATTATAAACTTGTCCAGGTTCCCAGTCTGAGGTGGGTGGTATAAATTAACTCCTCCATCCTCATTGACAAAATGCTCTTTCCATGCCTCTCCCCTGCTCCACACTTTCTCCCATACTTCGGAGCTAATTTGTACCATTAAGCTTTTATGCTGCTATAAATTACCTTCCATCTACAGAAAATCCAACCAAAGCAAAGCTCATGAATCTTTTTGGAGTGTGGGGAATTGTTCATCTGCTCTGTCACTAAAAGCTGCCACCATGAGATCTCTAGCTCTCTAAATATCTTTGGGCAAGAAGGACATTATGGAGACTCACTACCACATGATAAACAAAATCTCAACATCTTTAAGAATTCTTGAGCCAACCAAAACCAATCTTGGAAAAGGGTGTTGTCTTTGTTTTGTTTTATAAGTTATTTTTAGTCACTTGTTCTTACAAGTCTCAGCAACTGAATGTGGTAAAGAGAGCAACCGCCAAGATTCACGAGTCAGTTCAGCCTCCAACAGTGAAGACAGGACACAGCAATGACAAAGGAAATCATCATCCTCTGGCCAGGTATCTGGAGCAAGACTCCAATCTGTCTGCAGTTCAGGGACATTCGAAGGATCCTGACATTTAATCAAACTAAGCAGAGGATGAAAAATCAGAAACAAATTCTAATCCGCTTTTGCCCTGACTCACCGGACAGAAGTTCAGTCCCCCTCTCTGGAATCGCCATTGTACAGTTTCAACCACCTACCCACCTATCTGGAATACAGCTGCCTGTTTTACCAAGTCAAATACATATTTGATGAAGTTTTATATTTATATGAAAAGCAACATTTTTCTAAAAATCTACTCCTTGGGAGAAAATATGTCTCCAAACCTTTTAGTTCCTAAGGAATAAGGTCCCCCAATAATTAGTATTCCAACAGGGAGGGGGTCTCTTGCCTAGTACCAAACCTCCTACGCTGGAGGAATGATTGTTCTTTTTCTTTTTCTTTTCTTTTTTTTAGCCAGCTAAGAAATCCTGTGTTCTAGGTCCTGAAAATATGTACATACAAGTAACATTATACATTATACAGACTGAACAAGTTATATTTATGTGTTAAAATTAACATGTATTATAACAAATCAACAATTTAAAAAAAGAGGCCACAAAAAAAGAAAAAGCTCAGAAGTATGAGGAGGTGTGTGGAAGGGTTTGAAAGCAGGAAAGAGATGAGGAAACGATGTTTATTATAATCTCAAAAAATGTTAAGAATGGTAGGCTGCATAGTTCCCAAAGGATTGTTCTGTGGACCACTTGATTCCAATTCAGGGAAATTGTTAATACTGTACATATTTCTTGATTCTCACACCAAACCCACAAATTAGAATTGCTTTTGGAAAGACCTAAGAATCTATATATTTTTACGTTTCAGGGCAGTTCTGTCTTCTTAGGAATAGTCTCAGTTCTGCCACCATTTAGGGACTGTGGTGACTTTGAATTCAAATGAGAATGCTACAGGAATAACATTCTTTCTCAGTAAGAAGCCACGCTCCACACTGAGCTGAAGGAGAGCTCTGTCCTCTAGCACAGGGCCGGCAGGCCAGAGCCAAGAGAAGAGCCGACGTTAAACAGAAGATTTTACTGCTTTATAGACATTTCAGGTGTGTGCATTTCACAAACACTGTCTTCCTGAAGTCTCTTCTGGGTTCTGGCCCCAGGTTACACTTTGAACAATTTAAACAGAGTCAGGAGACTACAAGTCAGATATTATATACTGCCAAAAATATCTTAAGTATACTAGTGTTGCTTTTTTTTTCTGAGTAATTGTTACCCAGTCTTGTGGTGATACATTGTGTACCCTAGTAAAATTTGCCTGAAGACCAGAGAACAGAACAAACCACTAGATTAAACATAGATACCAGGTGGTGGTGGCACATACTTTTAATCCTAGCACTCGGGAGGCAGAGATTTGTCTGGATCTTTGTGAGTTCAAAGCCACCCTGGACTACATGAGATTGACTCGGTCTAGGAGAGAAACAGAGCCAGGCCGTGGTGGCATACACCTTTAGTCCCAGTACTTGGGAATCACACACCTTTGATCCCAGCAGCTGGGATTTTATGCCTTTGCTCCTAGTACTTGGGAGGCACACATGCCATTGATCCCAGCACTAAGAAGGAAGTAATGTGGCTGGGCGGAGAAAGGTATAAGGTTATAAGGTGTGAGAAGACAGGAACTAGAGGCTTTTCAGCTGAGGCCCTTTTTAGGCTGAAGGCTTTTTTTGCCTGGAGCCCCTTTTGGCTAGAGGCTTTTCAACAGGAGAGCTTTCGGCTGAGGACTCAGAGACATTCAGCCAGAGGATTTGTGGAGTTGGTGAGGGGAGACGTGGCAGTGGCTTGCTCCTTTGTCTCTCTGATCTTTCAGCATTTACCACAATATCTGGCTCCGGGTTTTTTATTATAAGGCCTTTATAAAATTCGTGTTACACAGTCTCATCTTGCCACCTGGCTGAATCATGTCTTCCTTTATAAGAGCACAGGAGACTTAACTATGGCTGTGACCCTGCGCTGCCCCCTCCCCTGAATTACACATTAGAGCAGTGGTTCTCAGCCTTCCTCACGCTGCAGCCCTTTAACACAGTCCTTCATGTTGTGGTGACCCCCAACCACAAAATTATTTCCATTGTCCCTTCATAACTGTAATCTTCTTAGTGTTATGAATCATGATGTAAATATCTGTGTTTTCTGATGTCAATCAATGCCCAAGGGGTCGGGACCCACAGGTTGAGAACCACTACATTGGAGGCATGCCTTTTGGGAGGGGCCTAATGGCTGGTTAATTTTGGTGAATAAACATTTATACTAGTATCCTATCCTAGTGTCCTAAATTTTGCTCACCTCTAACAGGCCTTGTTAGCACACTACTTATCTTTGGGGTATCTGGGGATAGAGCTCCTTTAAATTCTACTTTTCGTGATTTAATGTCTCCTAAACAAATCTATTAACAAATCCTTTACAACATCAATTCTTTGACTTTCAGTTTCTTCTACAACAGTAACCATCTCCATAAGATCATATATTTGACTGCTTGGTCCTCAGTTGATGGAACTGTTTTAAAAGGATTATGAGGTATGGTCTTGGTGGAGATGTGTCACTGGGGTGGGCTTTGAGGTTTCAAAAGCCCATGCCAGGCCCAGGCTTTTCTGCCTCCTTCTAGTGGGTCAGATTTAAGCTCTAGCAGCGTCCCTGCCTGCCTGCCTGCCACCATGCCTCCTGCCATCATGGCTGTGTTTGTTTTAATAGGAATGCCGCCCACGAGCTCATACATTTAGATGTGTGGTCATAAGGAAGTGGTGCCACATAACAGGGATGAGGAGGTGTGGCCTTATTGGAGGAAGTGTGTCACTGGAGGTAGACTTTGGAGATTCAGAAACTCAAGCCAGGCCCAGTGTCTTTCTCTTCCTGCTGCCTGCCGATCCAGACGTAGAACTCTCAGCTACCTCTCCACCACTATGTCTGCCTGTGTGCTGCCATGCTTCCCACCATGATGATAAATGGACTAAACCTCTGAAATTGTAAGCAAGCCCCAGTCAAATGCTTTCTTTTTATAAGAGTTGCCAGGGTCATGGTTTCTCTTCAAAGCAGTAGAACACTGACTAAGACAATGGTCATGGACTAACCCTCTGAAACTACAAGCAACTCCTCCCCGTCCCAATTAAGTGCTTTCTTTTGCCTTCATAGCAATAGATAATTAACTAAGACAAGGACCTATGCTGGAGAAGTTCCTAAAACTCTCCGAGCCTTGATGTTTTTCTCTGTAAAATATTCATACACTTGCACTTAGGATTTTTGTGTGGAATCAATAAGGGAACTTGGGGAACTACTGGAGACACAGCAGCTTAAGTTGGGTAGTTACCCACAGTGACCGTAAAGTGGAAACACACGTGAGAACGGTCCTGTGACTGGAGCGGGCAGCGCAGCGCGGGCAGCGCACGGGCAGCACACGGCAGAGCCAAAAATGCTAAAGGGTCATTGAAGTCGGCAGTCAGAAAATACCATGCTTACCGAAAAACTCAGGAAAGAGGGGATGAAGATACAGAGGAGGCCATGCGAGAAGGTAGAATGGCATCATGGGGAAAATAGAGGCTTCTTCTTTGACATATTAATAGAGCCACATGCATATTTCTTGCTTGGTGTCTTTCTCTGTCTCCATTACCTGATGAGGAAGGACCAAATCCACACCAGCACGTCCTTTAGGGGAAATGGAAAAGAATCGCCAAACTGGCGCGTGACCAAGTGCTAGGCTTGTTCTTGCAGAACAAATTGGTAGACACAAGGGAGACGGGGAGGGGGGGGGGGGAACCAGAACAAGACAGCAGGCACTAAGTGAAGGCGATCGATCGTCTTTGGGGAGCGTAGTGGGATAAGAGGCTCCCCCAAACTCAGGAGTTCTGGAAAAGAGGGCATTTCTGTGAATTACATCCTGTAAAGCTCTCCAGTGTTAGCAGATCTGGAGGAAAGAAGGTAGCCACTGTCTGTACTGCGCTTCATTAGACGCAGCCCTCGGTGACTGAACTCCTGTCAGGCAGCTTACGTTAACCGGAAGTGCAACACTGGGTATGCAGTCTAGCCCTTACAAGGCTTCCTTCGTTATCATATGCAGACAGCAAGAGCAGAATACGCAGGAAAAGGGTGCTAAGACAACCAGGAACCCCAGCTGAAGCCTCTGGAGAGCCTGTCCGGGTCAAACCCAGCCTCAGTCTACTCAAAGTGCTTAGCAAATCTGACACAATTTCCCTTGTCCATTCCCCACACAAACATCTTCGGTTCTCCACCTGCTCAGCACCTGCCTCCCACCCAGAGTGTTAACCATTCTGGGAGATGTACCGGTGCTGTTACATCTCAACCTCAGCTTGCCCAGCCCTGATTTCCTCCTTCTTGCCCATAGCTCCCAATTCTGCTTCACTTACCTGTTAGTACAGCCCATCCCATGCCAGCTCTGGAGGTACATCTGTAATTTAGAACACTGAAGCAGGAAGATCATGAGATTGAATCCAGCCTGGACTATATAATGAAACTGTCTCAAAAAATAGCAAAACAATATTGCCATCCCAGCAAACCAAGGGGCCTGGGAGATATGTCTCCCCAACAGACCCTGGTCCCAAAAACATAATTCTGCTTAAACAAATTTTTAGAAGCCAAGATGAGAGAATACTGAAGACTTTCACACAATAGGAGACTCAATTAAGACCTGATTAAAATAAATAGACGTGAGAAACCAAGGGGAAAAAATGAGATGAACTGCACCAAAAAGCTAGATAAGTTCAATCTGGAATGGGAAAGGAGAGTTAAGGACACAGGAGTCCTGTGTTCTCAGCTGGCCCTCACATGCCCTGTTTGAGACAACTGGGATTATTCTAGATCCTAGGCCCCAGAGCAGCAAAAGCACTGATTATTTCCTGTAGAGTACCTCCTCACAGAACAGCTTAAATCCTCAACACAGAAAGGTGGAGTTAAAGACACGCAAATTCATGAAGCATTTCATATTTAAAAAAAAAAGAAGAAAAAGAAAGAGAGAGAGAGAGAGAGAGAGAGAGAGAGAGAGAGAAACGGCTGTGAAGAACAAAGGAGACGAATTGAAAAGAAGATGAAATGTTTGTTCAGTGCTTGCCAAATGATTGGAATAACTCTAGGCAGCACTGTGTCTATTGAGTCTAAGACAGCCGAGGCTCGCTCTCATAGCATGTACCTAACTCCTGGCTGCTCTTGGAGCCGGACACTTGCACATCTGATACTAAAACCTAGGCTTGTTCCCACAGCACGAGTGACCATGGAGCAGATACCATCAAGCAATGGAGAAAGTAATACAGCTGTGCCATTCATCAAAGCAAATAGTGTATGGAACCCATATCAAAATAATCCGGGAGTGTGGTAGGTAGTGAAACAAGTCACGGGACAGATGGAGCAAGACTGTACAGGTGTTCATAATGGTTGAGGCTGGAGAAACGCTGAGCCCAGGGTTCCGTGATCAACTGCTCTACATGTGTTCTGCTTGTGACTTCTCATACAACCAAGTATAATCTTTTCAATGGGCCCATCTGAGCACAGAAACACACTCCATCTGCTAATTTTACCAGTCACACACAGATGCTCTTGGCTTCTGGAATTTTGGTTGTCTTAATTAGAGTTACTATTGCTATGTTGAAACACCATGGTCAAAAGCAACTTGGGGAGAAAAGGGTTTATTTCACTCAAAGGTCTATGTAAAAGTTCATCCTCAAAAGCAGTAAGGCCAAGGACTCAAGCAGGGCAGGATCGTGGAGAGAAGAGCAGACAGAGAAGCCATGGGAGGTGCTGCTTACTGGCTTGTTCCTCACCTGCTTTCTCACCTGCCCAGGGGTCACACCACCCACAATAGGCTGGGCCCTCCCCCATCACTCACTAATCAAGAAAATGCCCTACAGGCCTGCTTACAGCTTGATCTTAGGGAGGTCTTTTCTCAAGTAAGTTCCCTCCTTTCAGTTAACTCGAGCTGGTGTCAAGTTGACATAAAAATAAAACTGGCCAGCACAGTTATAAAATTGAATATTTAGGAAAGAATTCTTACATTTTTCTAGGAATTGGCTTTTGTGTTGGGTAAATGCATATATTAGACCTAGTTACATCAAAGAGAGCATAGCGCTCTGCCATCAGTGATCTTACTGTGCTTTCTGGGCATTAGGGACAGAAAGCTGTCACTTGCCAGTCAGTGCACAGGGTATTTCCAATACAGCAGATTGAATGATTTTAATTCTCATTTTATTAGTGACAGACTGAAGCTCAGAGGAGTTAATAAAGTTGATCACAGCACAGCGACTTTTAATCCATTTACCAACTCCATCAGCTCTTCATCATTTACTTTCTGGAATAGAGACAAAGCACCAAGGGCAGACACCTGGGAAAAGTCAATGAGTGCTTTGCATCTCTGATGATGTTCTGGGTTTCTTGGTACTGTCCTGATTCACATGGCCCAAGTTTCCAGGATTGATCAAGGTAGAAAGGATTAATCATCAGGATGGGTTAAGTTACTCTTCCTTCCCCACAGTTACCAAATGAATTCTAGAACCTGCTATTGTGTTGATTGCCTCTGACTGACACTGCAATATGACTGTTCAAAGTAATTCTCATACAACAATTAGTGATGTTTGTCATGGGCCTTGGAGAGGAGAAGCCTTCATGGAAAATACTGTTTCAAATTGTAGGAAATGGGTCAAGATTACCTTTCCCTCCCTCTGAAGCTATGGTGGTTTATACTGGGAACCCCGAGTAAAAAGTATAGGAGGTGGCTTGGGGTCTCCAAGGAGCCTAAAGACAGATAAGCCAGGGAAAAATTAGAATCTGGCCCAGTGAGCAAGAAGTTTCTAAACAGTCACCTGAACAAGCTGCCGGTGCCGGCAGCCTCGTAAGCAGACAAGTTGCCCAGTGCATGACTACCACAAAGTATGTTCCCACGGGCAAGGCCTGAAAACGACAGACCTAAAGCAAACATAATATCTCATCCTACTGTTGAGATCTGCAGCCATGGCTCCTGTGCAGGGAAGTTTCTGGTTCTGTGAAGTGTGCTGAACAGTTCCGTAGGCGGGATTCTATAGAAAGTTCTATTTTACAACAACCTCTCCCCAGAAAGGGCCAAACCATTTCCCATGGTGACTAATGTTGCCCACCACATATCAATTCCCCCATGGTAGGTTAACCACTGTGGTGACACAGCTGTGTACAAGTCCTGTGGCTTCTACACCCTCTACCCAAACAGAGCCCGGTGGGGGTACTCAGTTCAATCCGTGTTCCACACAGCTGGAGTCTGGGTTGTTGATCAGTGATGAATACTGCCTACACTTGGTCTCTTCTTCATTTACATAAGTTACAACAGCCCAAAATCCTCCCCTTCAGAGCCTGTGATTTTCAGGCCTTGCTGACTGGATCATATTTAGTAGTCAGCTATGAATTAGTCAATGCATCCCAGCCTCCTCAGATAAACCAAGAATAGGGAAGAATTGAACTTCAAGGGTGGGGCACCCAGGAAAATGTCTGGGATTATTTTCTTCATATAAGTGAAATATAATTGGGAGAATCTCTCCAAGAAACAAATCATCTACCTTTGCTAAACAAGAATAAACCAGGCCTGGAGAAGATAAAATGAATTCTTAAAACAGTCAACACTGAAGAAACTAGGACCTACCTCATCTGATGATGGTCATGTGTAAAAACCTCAGCAAAGGATGACAGTAACTCAGCGCTCAGCGGTCATTGCTAAAGGGCATCCTCAGCTTCTCAGACCCCAGTCACTTAGCCTGTGACCTCAGTAAGCCCCTGTGTCCATCTGTCTGCACTCTCAGGGTTCCCAAGCACCCCAACAACTTCTGTTCACGTTGGAACACTTAAATTTGGTCTCCTCATACCAGCTTTGGCTGCAGTTAGAAACACGAATACTGAAATCTACATTGCCTACAGGTAGTTAAAATAAAGAAGAGATGGTTTTGAATTTTGGAAATTTTCAGAGAATTTCTTCTTTCAGATATTTTTGACCAGATAAAACACTTTTTGCTACTGTTAAATAAGTAGGGCATTTTGCGGAAAAAGTATAAAATACCTCAGTTAATGGTTCAATTGTGTGTGTGCATGCATCTGTAAATGCATGTATATGTGTGGCGTGTGTGTGTATACAGTGTGTGTGGTATGTGTGTGAAGTGCATGTGTTATTTGTATGTGTATGTGGTATGTATGTGCATTGTGGTATGTGTGTAAGGTCAGGAATTTGCTGGAGTCAGTTCTCCCACCACATAGGTTCCAAGGATCACACTCAGGTCATCAAGTTTGGCCACAGTGCCTTTCCCCATCTGGCCTGGCAAATTTTATGTTTGAACAATTACAAAATTAGTAATTCTATATAAATGAACATTCAAAAGCACCTGGTCTTTGACTATCCGTGGTCTGGGGTTGTGTGGGGGTTTTTTGGTTTTGTTTTTTAGTTGGTATTTTTTGTTCTTTCTTCGTATAAATGGAAAATGGTTGGAGGAACACACAATGTATTTTATCAGAGACTGCAGACCCAGCTGCAGCTGGGCTCACTGAAGCCTGGCTAACACAGCAGCAATGCGTGGTCTGCCCAGAAGCGCTGCCTCTCGCTGGGCAGGAACTGTGTCCATTCTCCCTGTGCTGTGTGACTAATGACAATAGGCAGAACACTATCATAAATGCGTACAGCATCAAAACTCAACCTCAAGATGTAAAAGTCTATAGGGTTCCTCCCAAATTAATAGGGAAGCTAGGCTTAATTATAGAAAAAAAAATCAGAACGCAACAGATGAACATGAGACTCACATCACTGAACTCCAAAGTCACTATAACACAACACTTCATCCATTTTCTAGCAATATTCAAGCATTCTAGACGGAGATAAAAAAATTAGATAAGGTTATAATCCAAGACCCCAAGGAAGCCAACATCTACTGCATTAATGTATTAAAAATCTTGAATTTAGGGGCTGAAATGATGAGTCTGTGGTTAAGAGTCCTGGCCACTCTTCCATAGGACCTGGGTTCAATTGCCAGCACCCACATGGCAGTTCACAGCTGTCTGTTACTCCAGTTCCAGGGGATCTGGCACCCTCACACAGACATACATGCAGGAAAAAACCCCAATGTACATAAAAAAAAAGTAAATCTTTTTTTAAAAGTCTTGAATTTAAATTTTAACACATTTTCTGAATTCCAAAAAAAAAAACCACTAAAAAATATAAAAACTAAATTCCAGACAGAAAGACATGAGTGACTGAGTACAAGAAAATTTATAGGTGAAGCTACATACAAAATAATGCTATCATTAAAAAACTATGGTCCTCCAATTTACCTGGCATTACTCGCATTGAAATTAAAATAGACTTCATTTTGCTTGGCACAGCAGCTCATCCTGTAACCCAAGGGCTTGGGAAGAGTCAAGAAGGATCAAGAGATGGAAGTTAGTCTGCATTTCATGGCAAATACAAGGTCAGCCCAGGCTACATGTCACTCTACCTCAAATGATCAAACAGAAACACCCCAAAGTGACTCAGCTCTTCCCTAGCAGTGACAGATAACACCTAGAGATAGTTACTACAGCCCACACATTATTCGGAATACTTTACATGTACGAATTTATTGAATCCTTAAATAACACCAGGGAGTGAAGGATATTACGCTCCCTTCTTTACAGATGAAGAACCTGGAAAAATAGCATTACATCCAATATTGTTCAGCTAAGAGTTGAGGGAGCCCAGATACGAATCCAGCTGATCTGGCTTTAAGTGTCATTTGCTCAACTATGATGATGACCCCTTTCTTCTAAAATAACTACTCTGGGCTCAGGAGATAGCTTGGTTGGCAGAACGGCTTCCTACCGGCACCAAGCCTTGCATTCTGTCCCAGCACCACATAAAGCAGGAGTGATGGCACACGTCTGCAGCCTGGACTGGGAAGTTCATGGCCATCCTCAGTTACACAGGGAACTCAAGGCTAACCTGGGATAACTGAGGCCCTATCTCCAAAAATGGATGTCATATTAAAAAGAAAGAAACCATACATCAACACTGTACTACTCTGCTTTGCCTTTTTTCCCATCACAAGAGTACAGGCAAATAGTTCTGAAATTACTTTACCTTTGTACAAGGGTATACTAAATAGCTGAGTAACAGATGGTATATGCCAAGTTTCTTACTATTGGAAAGGGAGTTAAAATGAATAAGGATGCTTAGAATGAAAACTGTAGAGTTAGAGTCCAATAATAAAATTAGTAATAAACTCAATGTTTAGCTTCTTACACACACACACACACACACACACACACACACACACACTTACACACATAGAGAGACATGTGGAAATAATTATGAGATGTATTTACACGATTAACACACACACACACACACACACACACACACACACACACACACACACACAGTTGTAACTCCTATTCACCAAGCTCAGAGGCAATGAGACCCCTAAAGCAATGGGCACACCTCCTATCTGGATCTTTACTTCTGGATACTTACTTACATACTAAGTACCTAAATCTAGGCTGGGGGCGAGAAAAATGTAAGATACATATGAACTATGGTACAGCATCAGAAAATAAGGAAGTGTTTAAAAACAAAAGGATGAGGGCTAGTCAAAAGAGAGAGAAAACACCAAAAGAGAGAGAGACTTTGCCCAGTGTTAGTGGCACATGCCTTTAATTCCAGCACTTGGGAGGCAGAGGCAGGTGGATCTCTGAGTTCAAGGCCAGCCTGGTCTACAGAACTAGTTCCAGGACAGCCAGGGCTGCATAACGAAACCCTGAGTGCTGGGATTAAAGGCGTGTGCTGCCGCTGCCTCCGCCACCACCACCCGACTATATAGTTACAATTTTATATACACAAAGATATGTATTCCACCTTAGGAATAGAACTTGCCTTTTCCTTTCCTTTGTTCAGGAATGAGTTGAACTTAGTGACTCACTTTCAAAGAACACAGCAGGAACCAAAAAGACAATGCCTTTACAGAGGAGAGGACTGCCTGGCAAGTGCCGCTCAACTGAATGATGAGGTTCCTATCAGCGCCAATGTATGAGTGCAGTGTCCTCTGCACCTGATACGACCAGAAGCAGGTTCCAATTCTGTGAGTTCTCCCCAAAAGCCCACAACCATGGTTTGTTCATGAGAACACGTTGGAAATACCCAGACTGTGGGACGTTTTACAGGATATTTAGTCAGTCCTGATCAAGAGAGTCACAAGGTCAGAATGAACATATATTTATGAGACTGTCCCAGGCTTCAGGAGATTGGAAGACATGATAACAAACACAACTTGACCCAAGAGGGTACTAATGGGGAAACTTGGTGAAAGGAAAATGCAACTTGTGCTTTAGTTGACAGCAGCGTACTTAAGTTTACTTCTTTGTTTTTATTCTATACTATAGTCATTCAGGATGTTGGCGTGGGGGGACCTGGCATCCAGCAACCTCCCACACTAGCTCTGTCACTGTTTGGTAAATCTAAACTTGTTCCAAAATTGAAAGAAATCATTTTATTCAAAAATAGACCATCTATGCAAAATATATAAAAGAGCAACTATATACTGAAAAGAAACTAGATGTAAGGGCATAGCAACTTTTAAAAAGTTTTCTGATAGGATCGTTATTCTTTATTTCTCTCTCTCTCTCTCTCTCTCTCTCTCTCTCTCTCTCTCTCTCTCTCTCTCTCTCTCTCTCTCTCTCTCTCTGAGTACACCACGCCCTGCATATGGAGGAGGCCAAGGGACGGCTCTCAGGTGTCAGTTTTTTCCTGCCACTTTGTTAAAGAGGAATAGCTCTCATTTCTGCCACATTGTATAGTCCAAGTTAGCTGACCAACAAGATTGCAGGAGATCCTCCATCCTGATGGTGTGCTGGGATTGTGGGTACATCCTACTACATCTGACATTTTCTCATGGGTTCTGGGGGTTGAGCTAGGGTGGCCAGGCTTATACTTTTTTGCACTGAGCCACCTCACCAGCCCCCATGTTTAATTCTTCTTCTTTTTTTTAACCCTTTTTTTCCAAGACAGGGTTTCTCTGTGTATCTCTAGCTGTCCTGGATCTCACTCTGTAGACCAGGCTGGCCTCGAACTCACAAAGATCTGCCTTCCTCTGCCTCCCGAGTACTGGGATTAAAGGCTTGCACCACCACTGCCGGGTGCTTAATTCTTCTTAAGGCACTTTGGAAGGAGCACTGAACTGCTCAAGTGTTCATCTGTGAATACTTACTAAATGCAGGTCACATGCCAAGAACTGTTCAAGGCACTATGGGTGCACCGGAGAAGAAGAGAGAGAGTTGCTGGCCCCAAAATCCTTCAAACGGGGTTGAAAAAGACACAGCAGCACAAAATAAAACAGAGTGGTGTGTGCTATGTCAGAAGTCACTTAAAGATCACAGGTATGCACCTAAGAGACAAATCCATGTGTGGCAGAGATAGTCCTGGGGGGAAGCGTTCATGGGTGCTCAAGGTGTCATATGGCATTCAAGTGTCTCCAGTGAAAGACATACTCAACCACTAACAGTGTCAAGTACACTTGAGAAACATGGGTCTAATCATGTGAGCCTTCTGAATAGCCTTCAGAACTTTCCACTATTCTTAGGATCGAGGTAAGTTGCTTATATGCATAATAGCTAATTTTATGTCCCTTTTCCAGGCTATACTAATCTGGATCACTCTCCCTCCTGTTCCTGCTTAACACCTACTTGTCCCTCAGCTCTTAGCTTGGCTGTTGCTTCCTCCAGGAACCTTCTCAGGCTCCCAGCCCAACCTCACTGAGAATTACCTTTCAAGCTACCTCACAAGTCTCTTGCAGAGTTGCACAAGTTGCAGCCCAGCACTCCGCCATGGAAGTCCCATGAAGGCAAGAGCCATGTCTTGTTTGGTTCATTTGTTTCTAATTCTATTCCTTAGCATAGTGCTTGGAGCATAAAAGTCTCTCAGTGAGTATTTGTTTAATGAATGTTAGCAAGATGAGATAAGACTAGAAAACAGCTCCTCCAAACAGCCACAGCTTCTGAAGTTCTTGCCAGATAGAATTCAGTGACCCAGTCCTTTTGATGACTCATCAAGTTGAAACCCAAGGTTTAAAAAGGGGAACCTGGGGAGCAGTCAAAGCAAGCAGAGGGGAGGGCTTAGACTTACTGGAGACAGAACTGTCCCTGCAGATGGGCTGGAGGCGGTCAGTGTGGCTACAGTCTCATGTTGACATTGACTTCAAAAATACCACCTGTCTCTTACCCCAACTGGGGTTTATGTAATAACATTTCCCACATATTACCAGCTGCCAAGTGCTGAAACTCCCTGCAGCACCTTTCTGAGGTATGAAACACTGATGCTGCCTATTAAAATGGAGAAAATGAAACAAATTCTTACCACATGTATTTATTTTTCCTAAGTTAATTTTCTACTTATTCTTTGAGAAGCTCATACACGCATATGGTATATTTCAATCATATTCACCTGTACTCTTCTATCCAACTTTTCCAGATCTGCCCTCCATATTCCCCTCCCAACTTCACATTCTCCTTTTTTTATAACCCACTGAGACCAATTAGTGCTGCCTATATATTCATATTTATAGGGGCATCCAAAAGAGCAAGGATAACCTACCAGGGACCACTTCCCTGAAGAAAACTACCTCTCTCTACCTCAGCAGCCATCAGCTGTGAATAGCTTTTCAGTTAGGGTAGGGGATCACAGGCCCCTTCCCAGCCATGCTTGAACACTGTCTTAATCTTATATAAATCTTGTGCAGGCGACCACAGCTGCTGTGAATTCATGAGTCATGTCCAGAAGGTGCTGGTCTGCTCCAGTTCTCCCTGGCCTCTGGCTCTTATAATCTTTCTACTCCTTTTTCCAGGATGTTCCCTGAGTTTCAGAGGGTGAGGGGCTATGGTGTGGTCCTATGTGTGGCTGAGCACTCTACACAAACTTATCCTCTATACTTTTGACAGGTTGTGAATTTCAGCATTAACCATCATCTACTGAACAAAGTTGTGGTCCAAGAGCTGCACTGATCTGTGATTATAGGGAGATATATTTAGAAGGCAGTTTGACACAATGTCAAATTAGTAAAATCATAGTAGTAGGCTCTCCCTATGGCCTCTGAGCTCCCCAGACATGACTTTTTGGTCACATTTACAATGTCACTTGTGTTTCCTTTTGCAGAGTGAACCTTAAATTCAAACAAAAGCAGTTGTTGTCCTGTAACATGCTGCTATTGCACCCACGGGCTTACCTTGTCAGGCTAATCTTTATTGCAACTTCAGAAGACTTACTGGATATCTCCATTGATGTGCTCAAGGGAGAATGAATAGAGGCCATTTAGCACTTAAGAAACGTCTACAATCTTATGACAATAAAAAATGTAACAAATCTAGGTTCATCTACCACAGTGAGTGGGGAGAGAAGCAGAGACACCGTGTTTGCATCATCAGCAAGCTTGAGCAGCAGGCTGAGTTTGATAACTCAGAGCACAAGGAAAAGATGTCTCAAAGAAAACTGAGAACTCTTGAGCAAGTGGTTGGGAGAGTTTAGAGATACAACAAAAATAGGAAATGAATTTTGTTTAGGAAAGGGGGCAAATGCTCAAAGGGAATCTATGATCACTGAGATAATATTATCCAAACATTAACTAAAATGAGCCAGCGGGTTACTGGAAACCTTGGGTTATACTTTAGGAAGGAAAATAGGCTTTGAGAAGAAGATTGGCGATCATCAGCCTAGGGGAATACCTGAAGCCATGAGTACATCCTGTGTGGTTCCATGTTACATTCAACTATAATCTTTAGTCTTTATGGTGATTTCAGGATGATGTTTTAAGAATATGCTAAATCTTTTTCATGTATTGAGCTGTATAGTCAATAGTATTATGACTCATCCATTTTATTGATAGAATGATCATCAAAAATGAAACAGAAATTGTTGGCATTATATATTTTTATTTGGGTTCTCACTATATTGTTATATATATATATATATATATATATATATATATATATATATATATATATATATATATATAAACCCATTCACTTCAACTGACAAGACTGGCCACAGAATTTTAGAACCACTTTTAATGTTTTTAGAGACCATCTAGGTCAGTGGTTCTTCTCAACATGTGGGTCACAACTCTTTTGGTTGGAGGGGTCGAACAACACTTTCACAGGGGTCCAATGGAAAACACAAGACATTTACATTGCAATTTATAACAGTAGCAAAATTACATTTATTAAGTAGCAATAAAATAATTTTATGATTAGGGTGTCACGCAACATAAGGAACTGTATTAAAGAGTTGTAGCATTAGGAAGGCTGAGAACCACTCTTTTAGGTGGACCATTGTCCCTACTAGTGATCATGTAAATGAATTTTCAAAACACCAAGAACTTTCAGAGAGCCAGAGAGAACCAAAGAATGTGCAGCTGGAGATATCATCTGTGCAGCTCATTTTGACCAAAATAACTCCCCAGAGTCTCTGTCTGGAGAAAGAGAAAGAGAAAAGGGGAAGACACGGAAGTCACCAGTGGCTCAAGAGACAAGCTAGACACAATATGCCGTCGCAGCTGGGCCAGGGGAGGCACAAAGCACGCAGCTGTCCCTCACTCTACCCACAATCGAAGTGGGGCTGGAGGCAGAGTGAAATACAATGACCTGAAAATGGAATGAGATAAGGAAGCAAGGAAGTTATGGAAAGACTCTGATGGATTCTGCTCAGAAAGCGACACCACATTGAAAAAACAAGTATGGAACTGGGGAGGGTTGCTCTAAGCAAATTATGACTTTGCAAGCACCATTTCATCTGCCTCAGACAGAAATATTTCCTGGAGAGTGATGGTCTGGAAGAGTAACAGGGGTTGCTGGCTGGTGAGGGGAGCACCATGTGACCCCACCCTGGCATGACCTGGCCTGACTTCCATCAGGTACACACGTGATTATCGCCCAGAGGCGTTTCCAGAAGGGAGTGAAACTGGCTTCCCTTGGCCTCCATGCCATCTGCCACGTTCCATGTGCTGACTTCCTTCCTCCTGACCACCCATTGGGATTGCACAGGTTTCCCTTCCTTGGCTGGTTTCTTATACAGGACATCTCTGGGCTCCCAGATCTGCTCACAACCACTCCCGTCAGGATAATTCACATGCTGCTTTGGCCTCAGCACTCTTCACATGTTAATAACCATCAAATGTTTACTCTCTCATCACATGTGAGCTCAGATGTGGATGGCAATTCCATCACCTCTTGGGTGGTTGACAAACCCAACTTACCTAAAATTGAACTATAATTTTCTCCTGCGGACACGTGCCTCTAACATTTCTTATCAATGAATTCACCTTCATTCAGCCTTGTTTTCTCTTTTTGGCTATGCCAAACAATGGCTGGCCATCCCTTAGGTACCAGTTTAAACAATTCTTTCTTTGACAAATCTTTAAGCAACCCAGGATTGGTTAACCACGTTTCCAAGTACCCTGGATCTGCCTCCCCACCCCCACACCAAATCACATCCTGCAGTTTATTCTTGTTTACATGTTTTCATCTTCCACTAGTTCTTGAACTCATTAAAGAAAACATATCTGTTTTGTGGGTAGATGTATTCCTAAGACTCCAGCCTGGTACTGTTATATGTTGAATAAGTGACTAATAATACTGAATTCTGGATCTGTCTCAGCAGCAGAACTCATCAAATCTATGTGAATGTCATCTCCTTAGAGGGTTAGAAAAACATCCAAAGGTCCCTCATCTTAGACCAGTGGTCCTCAACCTTCCTAATGCTGCGACCGATGAATACAGTTCCTCATGCTGTGGTCACCCCCTACCACAAAATGATTTTGTTGCTACTTCATAACTATAATTTTGCTATATTATGAATCACAATGTAAATATCCGTGTTTTCTGCTCTGTCTTAGGTGACCAATGTGAAAGGGTCATTCGACCCCAAAGTGGTTGCGACCCACAGGTTGAGAACCATAGTGTTAGATGCTCCTGACAGCTGCAGCATATCCAGGAATATTCATTTCCTAAGGAAATGATGCAAAGCTCCTACTTCAAACACAAAGTAATCTCATTTCTGCCGACAAGGAGCATCAAGAATTAATCCAGGGGCCTGGAGAGATGGCTCAGCGGTTAAGAGTACTGACTGCTCTTGCAAAGGTCCTGAGTTCAATTCTCAGCAACCACATGGTGGCTCACAACCATCTGTAATGAGATCTGGTGCTCTCTTCTGGCCTGCAGCCATATATGCAGGCAGAACACTGTATACATAGTAAATAAATTAAAATAAATAAATAAAAACAGATGAAATGTTTTTTTTTTTAAAAAAAAAAAAAAAGAATTAATCCATTTTGGCTGGAGAGATGCCTCAGAAGTTCACAGCCCTTGCTGCTCTTGCAGATGACCTGGGTACAGTTCCTGGCACCCACACAATGGCTTACAACTGTCTGTAACTCTAGTTCCAGGGAATCTGAGGCCCTCTCCTGTCCTCTGGGGACACCAAGAACCCAATGCGCACTATACATGGAGGTAAACACTCATACAAACAAAAAATAAAAATAAATCTTTAGGGAAAAATGAACCTTTCTTTTGGTTTCTTATTGTGTGGGGAAGCAGAATACAAAGTCTAAAAGTTAAATATTCATGAAATAGACCATATTCCCTGAATCAGTATTTTCAAAACTTGAGCATAAATGGGAATCATCTGGAAGGCTTCTGGAAGCACAGATGTCTAGACCTGACCCTAGGGTTTCTGACTCAGTCTGTCTGGGACAAGGCTATAGAATTCACATTTCTCCCAAGCTTCCAGGTGCTGCTGCTAACGATGATGATCAAGGCGTCACGACCATGAGAACCACTGCACCGAACATCTGAGTCATCCTCTGACTGGAGCAAACTTCAGTATGCTGGGGTAGGGCAGCTCTCTGAAGCCGGGAGAGGAAGGTCTCACCACTGAGCAGGAAATTCACATCCAGGAAACTTGCACATGGATCAAAGCACCTCTGAGAAACAAGGACAGCACACTGGAAGCCAGCCCCTTGTGTGGAGGCTGAAAATTTCCAGAGATCAGTAGGAGCATCCAGTTAACGCAGCTCTTCATAAAAAGGACACCATGGGTCCCAGGGTACAAGTCCTAACCAGCGTCTTCATTCTTCTGCCAGTAGTTCTTCATTCTCCCTTTGGACACTCAGCTCCTGCCCCCAACCCTTAGATTCCAGAGACTCCACCTTCTGAAAGCCAAGGAGAATCCCAAACTTAGATCTGCTCAATACGCATGTGCCACACTCGGTCCATAGTGATTGGTGCAGAACTGACACCTAACCTAAGTTAACCCAATGAGAATCGGCCCCTGATGCTATTCAAGCTGTTGAGACTAGAATCGTCTCTTTCCTGTGGGGTTGCCAAAGCAAAGATATTGAAATCTGGGGCTTTTATCTGTCATTGCCATTACAGGAAGTAAGAGTATGTGAGTGTGTGTGTGTGTGTGTGAGAGAGAGAGAGAGAGAGAGAGAGAGAGAGAGAGAGAGAGAGAGAGAGAGAGAGAGAGACAGAGACAGAGACAGAGACAGAGAGAATGATAAAAATACTTAGAGAAACTGCCATGAGATGAGAGAGACACTGATAACCGGATGACCTATAGTCAGCAAGGTCTTTGAAGTTAGAATCCTAACCTTGAGATGGATTTTTGTCCCTGGCTTCTTAAAATCTTGATGAAATAGGAGAGAATTCTGCTAGCCAAAGAATGCATGACTCTCGACTAAGATGACTAAGTAACCAACTATTCTAGCAGTTTCTCTCCAGATGGATAAGCCTTCTAGGTGCACTGCAGTCCCAGTAATTCCATGTTTGGCTTATGTCATTTGTTTACAGTTACGTTTTGTGCTTCACCTCTCCCCTGTTGCTCACCTTTTTTCCCTCTTCCTGAATGGAAGAGCTGTCCTCTTTGTAACAGCGTTGTTAGTGTTTACCCCAAAACAAGAGAGTTTTAAAACAAAGACTCAGGGAGCAGAGCACACAGGAACAAACTAAACCAGTAGCCACCCTCAGAGTCAGGTAAACCTCTCCCCTCTAGAATGAGTATTTCTCACCAGATCCCAACTCCCACAAAGTTTGCCATTTCTCCTTTCTTTGAGAAGTCGTTATGAGGCAGGGGGTACCAGTGAATGACGGCTGAGTGATGACTCCCACATAAGTCAGTTTCCTCTTCCCCAATTAATTTCCAGAAACTGCCACATCATGCAGCAAGAACCCCTGGTTCTAACTCAAAAGAAACTTCTAGCTACAGGACCGTCCCGAGATCTCGGGCACAGCCTGGAGCAACCATCCTTTGGCGGTCTTCAGTGATAAAGAGCTTCCTGCCAGAGCACTCCCAGGCTCTGAACTCATGGAAAACAATTGCTACTTGGGAAACAAAACCCAGAAAGGCTTTGTAAGCTGTGTCTAATGCCAGTTTATCACTCAAATCTTTGTCCTGTTGCCTCCTTAAGCATCTATGAGACTCTTAAGGAAGGTATAACAGCAGCCACTGAATGTGCATCTAACAACTGGACCTAGAAAGTCCACCTTTCTGACATCAGGAGACCTTCCCTGGAAGGAAAACAAAAACAGCTGCCTTTTCCAATCCTTGTGGATGTCATAAGATTAGCAGCTTTCCTCTGAGTCTGCCTCAAAGACTGTCTTTACAGCGGTGCCTATGCTGGCTCACGGGATAGGCGGTGAAATTCACTAAACAAAAACATAACCTCAGACATCCAAGACAGCTGGTGGAAACTGTGAGTGTTTCAGAGGAGCTGACTTATCTAGCTGAGTCAAAACAAGTGTGAGCGCTTCAAACAGGCACAAGATCAGAAACAAAATTAGGTGTTTATTGAGTGCTGTCCCTCTTGATTTTTTTCCTCCTTCACTAGACATGGATTTCTTCCTTCACTTTATCTTAACAAGGAATAAAGCCACAATAATAGAAAATTGGTTTTCTGTAAAATTCATTATAAACTAAGTTGGTTTTCCTAAATAAAAAAAAGTCACATATGTGCTTCACGGGACATTTAGGAAAACGACAAATCATAAAATAAATTAGCTATAACCTCAGCACTGTTGCTTCTATCTTCTTCATTAACTGTTTACACACACACACACACACACACACACACACACACACACACACACACACACATACGTTTGAAGCCTATCAGATCTAGGTCTAGAGAAGTAGATGGCTAGGCAAAGATGTTTCTATGAAAATGGTGATTTTTGTCCCATTTTCCACCTAGTACATTATTATAGCCATTTGCCCACATCAATACAGTCATCAATATATTCAACACTTCTATGTCTGCATAAGGTTATATGGACACTGTAAGATATTTAGCCACTCCCAATTGTAAACATTATGGGCATTTCTAATTCTGTGCTATTATCAGCAACATTTGTGATAATTCTTTTTGAGAAACCTTTGCACATAACAGGGATTTTCTTTCTCACATTTCTGGCTAGTTAGGCAGCAACTGAAGGAACACAGATTTTCTAGTTTCATAGAACTTGCTTTCCATCAATTTAATGGCTTCTTCAATTCACAATAAAAAACATTAAAATAATTATTTAAAATGTATGACAAGAAATGAAGTCTAATAAGTGAGTAGAAATGATGGATAATCTTCTTGGAGAAGAGAAAATATAAAAATAAAGAGAAGTTATGTAATGAGTTATTAAGCTTGATGAACTTGGATACTCAAAACTTTACCTTCCAGGAAATTCTTAAACTTACATCATTTGTAGCAAGTTTTATAATTATAGTGGGCTAGTTAAAATATTTCTATTCTTTCCTATTGTCTAATTTTAAAAATGAAACAATCCAAGAAGACTCTAGGAAGACATTATTATCTTTCATTCTAGATTTACTGCCCCATTGGAAAACAATTGCTTCTGAACTGGCATGAGGCATCTTACTCCTCACAGTTGCCTGATGAATCATACTCACACCCCCCCCCCAAACAATTCTGGAATACGATAACAGGGAAGCTGGGCCCTGCCAAAAACTCGAGAGATGCTTGAGGAAAATTTTCGTGAGGGTCTGCAGTGGTTTTAGGGGACATCTCTTAGTAGTTACTGCATTTTGTGACCTCTGAATAGTGTAAGCCAGCCCATGCATATACACAGTCCTGCCAGTCTCCCTACCAGCTCCTTCCCTTCATCACCACTGAGTGAATTGGAAACAGTTGGGCAAGCTCCACTAATCGACAGCTGTTTGCAATTAGACCAAGCATTTAAAACCATTCTTTAACTGCCTTCGCAACTGCCCAGCCCTTCTGCATGAGCAATACACCGTGACAATTTGCCAGAATGTTTAACTTATCTCCATCTCTAGTGGTTTCTATACCTTCCTTATTTTCCTCAATCTTCCCACACAGTGTCTGACTCTTCCAGTTCCTCTTGTTAAATTAGAGGAATACAGAAAAGGGATTAGTTGAAACCAGGTTGAGCTGCTTTGGGCTAAGATGGAAAATTCTACCCAGGCGATTATTAGAGGCAGAGATATCTTGATGTTTCTCGAAGAGATGTTGGGGGAATGCCCCTTTCTTTTCTTTCTTCTTCAGTTTTTAAACAACCAAATGAAAGGTTTGTAGTAGTTTTCTCTTTTAGGATGATAAAGCAAAAGAAGAGGCACTGGGCTTTTGTCAACGATTCCCAGTTTCCCTGACTTAAAGACAGTCACTGTAGAGAAGCGAGGCGATGGCTGCTGCAGTCTTCAGTGTTTCCCTCCCTGGTGAAGAGACCGAGGGTGGAGATCTAGTCACAATTCCAAAGGTCCCGCAAAAAGCGGGAGAGCCTGAACTGAACCCACCTCTCCTGGTACTCAGGCCAGATCACTTCCTGGATGCCAGTTGCTTCTCTAGAGGGAAAAATTTCTCCTCTCCAGACAACTGCACATAAGCCAATGGATGGAAGGTGTTTGTCCCTGGCCTCTCCTTCCTGCAGAGAAGCCTGCAGACCTCAGCCCTACCCACCATGGGTCTCAGGGTAAAAGTGATCAAAAAGAACAAAAAGTAACTTCTCCTTTGCAGTTGTTTTTCCAATTATCTCTCCTTATCTCACCTACAAAAGATGCTTGGTGCACATAACCGTCTCTCTCTTCTCTATTTCACCCTGTGATATTAATCACTCATTTGATCTGCAAGTGACAGACGGGGAGAAGAAAAGGAAAACAGTGAGAGAGAGAGAAAAGTGAGGTGGATGGAAGAAGTAATAATGCCTTCTCTGAACTGAAGCAGAAGGAGCTGAGACAGGACACAAACACACACACACACACACACACACACACACACACACACACACACACACACACGTGCCCCAGCTCTCCCACCCCCATACAGGTCTGTTCCCCAGCTTGCTACTTCCTGAAGCAAACTCCTGCTTCCTCCCAACTCAAGGACTATCTTCATAGACTTGTGGGTATAAGTAATAATTTTATATATGATTATTTTATATGGAAGTAGAAGGGAGGAAGACCAGGGAGAAGAGAGGGGGGCTGAAAATATAAGTGAAAAACAATTACATATGCATGGTAGCATCATAATGAAAAATAAATAAGTATTTTAGAATGAAATTCCCATCAATGATCCTCTTATTCCTTTAATCTAGAGTTCCCTCCTCCCATTTCCCTAAATCCTACTGATTCTTTAATGCTCATCTCTTCTTTATGTGTTTTTTTGTTGTTGTTGTTGTTTTTGTTTTGTTTTGTTTTTGTCTGGACAGGATCTCACTATGTAGCTCTGACTGTCATGGAACTCACAATGTAGATAAGACTGGCTCAGACTCACAGAGATTTGCCTACTCTGTCTCCCCAGTACAGGAAGTAAAAGGTGGTGCCACTGTGCTGGGCTAGTGCCCGCTTCTTCTAGGGGGTTTCAGCTGTGACATACATACATCTTCCCTCCACTGCATTCCTACATTTTCTCCCTGTTCCACCTACAGCTTTTATCATTTTTCTCCTTTTACTATAGTGTGCACAATATCACTTTCCTTATTGCTGAAGTTAACCTTTCATAGGTACAACAGTCCCGCCACATCCAGAAAACACCATTCTGCAGAGGTCCTCTCCCACCTCTGGCTCTTGCAATCTTTCTACCCCCTTTTCCATGATCATTACTGAGCCTTGATGGGAGGAGTTCCATCTAGGGTTGACACTGCACATGAATTCACAGTGGCTGTGACGACATGCACAACACCCGCACAAGATCAAGCTAGCTAAAATCCCACCAAGTCTTCGCCCAGCTGAGGACATAATGACAACCAATGGCTGCTGGAGAGGGACAGTGTCAGCTTTCTTCAGGGATGTGGGTCCTGATAGACGGCCCATGCATCCATGGATGGCCCTAGACCCATGCACAGAAATAAATGGACTCAGTGGGTTTTAAAAGTATTCATGAAGTAGGAGGGAAGCGTGGTGGGTGGAAATGAGGGAAGTTAGAGGGAAGCAATGGGCATGAATCTGGTCAAAACACATCATACATGAGAAACATGTATAAAATTCTCAAACAATGAAATAAAACAGAAAAAATATATTTCAGGGAAGAACCCATATCTGAATCATTTTCATATTTTGATGGCATTCAATATATAATTTCAAATAATGTTTTCTTAGTAAAGTAGATTTTCAAGGAGGAGTATGGCTGTTTTGTTTGTAATCCAATGGAGAAATATTTTAAATGTGGGTAGCATTTAAATGGGTGACTAAGAAAGGTAACTATATGGTCAAAGTGCCCGTGACAGAAAAGTATAGGGGACATTCAGGCTACATTACCATGATGTCATAGGTTTACATGGCAGAGAGCCACAAGTGACCTGGACTTTGTTGCTGGAAAAGGTGACCCATACTGCCATGGTGGACCGAAAGTGGTGATCTTATGGAGACTCTTGCGGGTTTTCTGTATCGTAAATGAGTATCACTGGGATGGAGACGTGGCCCAGTGGTTAAGAGCCAAGTACTGCTCTTGTGGAGGAACTGAGTTAGGTTCCTAACACACATGCTGGATGCGCATCTGTAACTCCAGCCCAAGGGGATCCTCTGGCACCTTCACTCATGCGCACACACGTGTACATACACACGCACATACAATTTTAAAATAAAACACTAAATCTCTGGGGCTAGGACAATGGCTCAGCAGTTAACAGACTGTACCTGTCTTTGCTTTGGCAGCACATACACTAAAATTGGAATGGTGCAGAGATTAGCATGGCCTATACACACAAATTCACAAAGTGTTCCATATTTTTTAGGACACAACTCCTGCACTTAAGACTCAGAAATGGGGGACTAGGCATGCTAACACAGGAAGGGCTCATGGGCCTCGGCCAAAAACAAAAACTACAGGTGATGAAGCCATGCTCAGAGCAAGAGAAATGGTCTTCCCCAGGGATGAGCCCCTCATTGGTTATCTAACACAAAGTGGTTACCACTGAAATCAAATCAGACACATACAAGTAACACCACGCAGACTGATGAAGGTATGAGAGAGAGAGACAGACAGACAGACAGACAGAAATAACAACAAAGAAAAACATGCCATGGTTTTAAAAGGGAGCACATAGGAAGAAGGACTGGAGGGAGGAAAGGGAAGTGGGAAATTATGTAATTATATTTAAATTAAAAAGTAAATTTATATACATAGGATCCCCATCTCAAAAAACAAAAAATAATAAATAATAAAGAAAATTTTGAAACATAGTAGGTCTTGGGAAAAAGATCATGCACTACTCTTGTGGAGGTATGAGTTCAATTCCAAAGACCCACATTTGGGGGAGAGGGCTCATAACCACTTGGAACTTCAACACCATGAAAGCCTCTGGTCTCCAAGGGCACCTGCACTCACACGCATATGTAACACACAGACAGAAAATTAAAAATAAGAATCTGTTTTCTTAATGTTCATCATCAACTTGAGAGTGTAACTCACTGGTAGAATGCTTGTGTAGTCTGCAAAAGTCTGGAGTTGAAGTCCAAGTACCACAATAACAAGATACTTCTATCTTTGGGAGCAAGAGATACGAGGATATCGTGATGAAAATGTAACACCCAGCCTTCTGGGCAGGGAGATTCTAAGACGCTGAGTTTTGTAGTCTGGGTCGTGTATGTTCCCGCTCAAAGTGAACGTCCTGGGAGCTTGGACCCGGATGGTGGCATTAGGCTGGTGGCATTAGTAGGAATTGTCTCGGCATAAACTTGTTCCCAGCGGGGAATTACTAAGGGACGAAGGCCTGCCCTGAATGCGAGTGACACCGTCCAATAGGCTGTGACCTCGGCTGGCATAAAGGAGGAGACAGTAGTGTCTCCTCTGACTGTAGTCCCTCTCTCTCCCCGACTGTAGTCCCTCTCTCTCCCCGACTGTAGTCCCTCTCTCTCCGACTGTAGTCCCTCTCTCTCCGACTGTATTCCTAGTCTCTTTCCCGCCCCTTAACAATAGAGGCTCTACCGTGCACTACCTTCTGTATCACACCAGAACCTCTGGAAACATGAGCTCAGTAAAACTCTCCTCCTTTAAGTCCAGTGGGACGAAGAGTGAGTCGCACAGGTGTATAATGAAACCCGGTCCTCCCTCGAGCTTGCTTCCTGGTCACCAT